>NC_092630.1:30214271-30838199 GCF_039555335.1 Amphiura filiformis | reverse complement strand
AGAATTTGTCTTTGTAAGCGTAGCTGTCCCCAGATACTGGTGGGTATCTCTCCGGAAGGTAGCACAGGCATTGCGTCGCTTCTCCAGGGAGAAGAAATCAATTTGGTCACATCTGATAATACTAAGTAATGTTTTTGTCCTCACATTTCATGTTCCAAACCCTATCCAGAATCAAAATCAAACTTGGCAAAGTTGAATACTCAAATCACAGTTAAGTTCTTTGACATTATAATCAGAGATGAATGAATGCGCTACCAAATGAGTTATTTATGATATGACTACGAATATGATGGGCACTCATCACTAGGATCCACAACATGCTCATCTATCAGGGCACAGTTCACAGTACAACCCCAATACATTTGTACATTCATTGAATGACCTTTGAAAATTTGGGTACAAAAACTCATACTCTGCAACTTGAGGTCAAATTTTGCACTACGATTGTTTAATTGAGGTTATTGAACTATGCCATTGGGATGAGGCCATTGTGGTCCATAGTGCATATTGCCTTTAATGAATAGATCGTTTGATATCCAAACTAACATATGACAAATAGCATTGATGAGGACAGGTATGATTTGCTTGTTTTGTTGACAAATTTGATTTTAATGATTTACCTTTTTCAAAGTCAATCAGACTGTAATGACTGTTTTCCTGCAGGTCTTAGGAAGTATCATGATCAGTGTAACATTAGAAATGTTTGCGTACAGGAAAATTTTACAACCTTGATTTGGATTTGATTGTATGGATTTGCAAAATGTTCATCATTTTCGTAGACATTACCCTCAAAACAATTTCATCATAATTCATTTTGAAACATTTTGTGTGATAAAGGCCTACTCCACAGTTCAAAATATTTACTAGAACCTCTCTGAAACAAAAGCTGTACACAATGCAAAATCACATTACAAGCTCTCAAGTTTGTCCTTTTCCCAAAAATTTGATTTGCGACTAAATTCTCAGAGCTGATCCCCAGTATTATTTTCTGTGCAATTCTATGCAATATGCTACTTGCTGTGCACATCCTGATTTTTTTATTTTTTTTTGTGCAATTTCCCTTTTATTGCTTTTCTGCTCAATTCCATGCAGATAACCACTTAGTTTTTTTGTTTGTTAAGGTGGGTGGGTGGGTGGTGTGGTGTGTGTGGTGTAGGTGTGTGTAAGCCACAAGACCATGATCATTTAGGCACGTGTGTTTATATACCATAATTCAGCAAAATCTAACAATACATATTCAAAGGAATGATTCTAATTGGTCCGTGTAGAAAATTGCAAAGAAGTTTTAATAATCTGAATGCAATGGGAAAGGCCAACATCAGAGAAATTAAAACTTATCATAGGCCTACATGCACTTTTATTGTGACAGTGTCAAACAATGGGGATGGGGGTGGTGTCTGCTATTTCTGGTCAGGCTAATTTCTGAAAATAATTTTGGCAAACTCTATCTGATGGTGCCCTGTATAACTAATATTGCTGTCTAAATGAAATTAGGGCCTACAATCTAAACCTGCCAGCATATAGGATTATCATGACTTGTGTCATGACTTAATAGTAGCATAGGCCTAGAACTAGTTCCAGTCCCTTTAGGGGGGGTGTGTGAAACGTGGTCACAAAGTTCCTGAGGGGGGTGCGCGCGAAGTGGCCAACAAGGTGCTTAGGACTGTTGGATTTTGCAATATCAGAGAGGTATTGTCATGGACCCCTACCCACTGAACAAGTGCTACATACGCCCTACACTGTATATGAATGTCTACATTTCCCAATTAGGTTGAATACCGTATTACTTAAAATTTTCAAACTGAAAATAGAACAAAAGATTTATCTCTGGCATTCTTGCCAATATGTTGATAGATCAGGTTAAGCTTCTGGGGCAGATAGGAAGAACTGTAAGACAAACATTAAGAAATTGTTTATGACCCACTCTGGCATCACATATGGCACACAAATGCCAGTTAGCACACAAATGAATGCAAATTCCAATGGCCCAATATATTTTTTGAAACACAAACAAAACAGTAACCCAAGTATTTATTTTTTCTCTGCAGATCAAGTTTGTTATCTTGGTGGTGGATTCCAAGCCTGAACTCCTTGTTTCCTACAAAGTGATCTAAAGATGTTGCAGTGGACAGTAGCGAGGGATTTGCCATCAGTTAGGATGTAGCTTATCATTTGTTTGTTTGTAAGAGAAGTGACTAGTTTACATGAACCTTTGTTGTTTCCATCACCAGGATGCATGGGAGTCATTGTCGATAGCAACGTGAGAAATCACCACGGTTACAAGCACTCAACTCTGCTGATAGGTTTGGTTCAAACCAGCTGAGCTTGAATGGTGAACATGTTACATTGATCTTAAGAACCCCTGGCCAAGAACATTTGTTTAATACAAATACAACCACTTAAGTCCATTAAATTCAATGAAATATCAGTTGATGTCTGCAGAAGAATTGTTCTTTAACAGTCACATCAATCAAAAAGAGACATAATTCCAAATCTATTTCTGCCTTTAGCCATGTCACAAATACATAGGAAGAGTTCCATGGAACCATAAATGTGATTTATGACTTCCTTGAAATAAGTTTTCAGAACTAAATCTAAACTGCGCAAACGGACTTCTACAAAATGTGCCTAGACTTGTGAATACATGAGGGGGAAAGAAACTTCATGAACTATGCATAATTTCACAGAGTAATTCAATTGAGTACTTCAAACTATCATACTAGATCCTATTCATTTGCATTTTCAGTAGAACAGTCACACAAAACAAGATATATACCAAATACAGGCAAAAGGTTAATGGATAATAATGATGAAAAGAAAAACAAATTTAATGTGTTTTTGTTTCTTTTCTTTTAATCGAAACAAACAACAAAACTAACTAAAACTGCATAAATAACAAAAGTCATTACTGTCAACAATACTGAACCAACATGCCATCCTAGATGCCATTAAATAAGATCATTTCCTGCTATCTATTGTTATAAAATTACAAATGGACAAAAGAAAGAGAGCTAGTAAGTAGTGGTCTAAAACTATAGAAAAAAAAAGTAGTTCCGTCCACCCAACCATCATGCACTTGACTACTTCAATAAAGCTGCAGATAGAGAGAGAGAGACCCAAATTAACACCAAGCCATAAAATTATTATGTTAACCTTTAATACCAGAGATGTGGACATCAATTTATGCAAACCAGCATGCTGGGGCTTTGGTAAACAACCCTTGTTTGTCCGCCCTATGACGTTGCTAGCATTGTGTCAACAAAAACCCGGCATCACTATTTACCAAGTGAATTTTTTTTGTCCTATCCACGGCTCCTGCATCATATTCTATACCACGGTTTTATTATTAATTCAAATGCAGTTAATGTTTGATGTAGAGAACAAACAATGTGGTTATTTACCAACGAGGCCTTGTTGTTCAAGCTTTTACTTTTGATCTTTACTGTGGGATGGGCACTATGGTAATCACTGTATATTATTAGCAGGAAAAAAAGAAGAAAAAAAAAATCAGCTACAAACGATGGCAAGAATAAGGGCAGAAACGCTTTGTTACAATTTCCTATATTTTTTATATAATTTGATATAGAGTAAACATGATAAATGATAAAAAAAGGCAAATTGCACAAATGCGCACTTGGGCGAGTGTTTATTTACCACAGACACTTTATGAGCTTCTCTGATTCGTATGAATAAAGTGAATCCGTAGTTTGAAAAGTAAGGTTGAAGTAATGACAGATGGGTTTGCCTATCACTTGTGTGCAGAGATAGCTGTACAACAAAGGTGCATCCTAAACAATGGTGTGTGCACATAGCACTTGTTCAGAGCCTGTATGGGACCATGACAACCCCTCTCTGAGATACGCGCCTTGTTACGCGCTAACAAGCCTCGCTGCGCCGAGTAACTAGGGCTAGTTCTATGTGCACATTCAAAGTAAGGGATTTCTAACTATTTTATGTGGTGGAACTGGTCAAGTGTATCCCCAGTGATCCCTACACCCTCAAACTTCAACCCCATTCCAATCAAAATGAAATAACGAGATGTCTCAGTTCTTACAAATCAGACCACCTTAATTCAGAGGATAACAAATCTTGTCTTACCAGTTCCTTTAGCCAACCTCGACCTTCATTTTGATATAAACTCTGTCTCCTTTGTTCATCCAACTAGAATTCAAAACGATAAAAGATTACTGTTTTAATTTCATTTTAACACAAAAATCCTATCTTTTTAGTTATTTTGATCAAACTAGATCTACAAAAAACAAAATAATTTCTCTTCTAATTTATTTTTTCAGTACTTTTTATCAAACTAACTTCAAAATATGTAATCAATATCAGATATGTATCTTCCCATAGAAGAACAATTTAAAAAAGATCCTATTGTAGTCATCACTACACTCTACCCATGGTTATTTGGACAAGGGCAAATAAGACCATGAGAGAGCCCCGTCCTTCGGAGGGGATGCTCAGCCATCGGTCCCATGTATGAGAAAGTCACAATAATACATGCTTGTCACAGCTAGGTTAATCGTAAAGAGTCGAGTGTTAACCCATAGCTGTCCCTTATCTGTCCTGATGCTGTCTAGATACATGTACATACGATCTAACTTCTGACATAGAGTGCGCTTCTTAGCAGCCATTATAATGGAAGATGTGAACTGATTCTCATATCTAGTGCAACCTGCTTGTAGTGCAGGGCGATATATTCAAAACTGGTATTAACCTATTGCTATGGTTATAGATAGCCGTGCTGTGATCTCGATGAAGAGGTTATCCGTGTTAGTTACATATCCTATCAACGACTGCTATACTTTGTTTAGGACTTACAAAAGAAGTACCTGCATGTGCAACCATGTCTGCTTCAAAATAGCCTGCCAAAGTCATGCAGGTAACTCTGAGGTCATGCATTGAATTGGTTTGAATGAGGAATACTACGGGAATAAGCGCCTTTTGTTAGAAGTCACGTATGAGTAAAGTGGATAACCTCTATTCTAGCGAATTCTCACTTTTATAATCTCTAAATCATTGTAATATTCGCTCATTACTTCCCATACCAACAATCCCTTAATACTGAGGTGTTGTTCATTACATACTGCTACATTCATCATGTTCATAATATTGAATTTTCTTTACAGCAATTGATTTTTCTCACCATTAAAAAAATGCAGGAAAATAACAACAATACAGAGCAACTAAATTTAATAAATATTTCCAGCTATAAACCAATGACTTGCAAATACATTTAAGCTACAAGCAAAAAAAAAGTTATCGATTTGATTGAATGATCTGAAAAGTGCAACATTACTCACACATGATAATACACAATACTATTGTCTATGTAATGTGTCAAATCATATTTCATTATGAAGTAGACAACAATTTTATGACAATAAATCATGAAATTCAAGGTGAATGCTACATCAAAAAAAAATACAGGTGTAGAAATAATCTACGGGCAGAGTTACAGTTCTGGAAAATACTTTCAGGTAAAATTGGGATGAGAGAGCCTTTATATGGCTAACTGTACTGGCTTTGCTTTTCTCACATCAAATAGGGGTTACTCCTGCTTGCATAGAAATTCAAAATGTCTGTCCTGTTTTCTGATTTGAAGTTTTTTGGCGAGGGGGAAGGAAAGAAGGAAGGAAAGATGGAAGGAAAGAAGGAAGGAAGGAAGAAAGGAAGAAAGGAAGAAGGGAAGAAAGAAAGAAAGAAAGAAAGAAAGAAAGAAAGAAAGAAAGAAAGAAAGAAAGAAAGAAAGAAAGAAAGAAAGAAAGAAAGAAAGAAAGAAAGAAAGAAAGAAAAAGAAAGAAAGAAAGAAAGAAAGAAAGAAAGAAAGAAAGCAAGCAAGCTTTCCGTGATCATACGACTGTACGCATAATGATGCAATCGTATCACATGGGATACCTGCCGTGCACATGCTTTGTGAAGTGTGGTTTTGTGATGTTTGGTACGGTTAGGGTTAAAATAATAATATATTTATTTATTAACTTAAATTGAAAGGATTATTAGTCCGATATTTTATTTACTTTGGCTTGCACGATAATTTATTAAGAATCACAAAATAGTGTCTCGCATGTTAGTCCTCACAGGCTCACACTCACTACTTGCCAATGATGCAGGTGCAGGCCAGGTGTACTAGGCAAATGAAAGCAGCTCGCCTATTGGTTAATACACTTGTATTAACGCATGCTTATGATATCCGACTTTGGTGTGTTGCATTGAGAGCATGTTGTGGATCTATTGGTGCAACCAGGCGGCGAGTGGCATGATAGAGCCGGCAACTTGTGAAACCGCCCGGCCGTATGGTATTTTCAATATACACGGTTAGTTTTAAGGGGTACATCATCGAACCCCAACGGTTTTAGCTTGTATTTATATTATTTATTTACATAGGCCTATTTGTTTGTGATATTTCAAGCATTTTAAAATTTCAAAATAATCCCATTCAATTACACGGTTGACGACGAAAATTTACTGAATTTAGAGAATGCACGGTGACCACCACCTGGGTGCAATAGCGTGTCTGGTGCATGTGCAGTAAACGATCATACCTGAATTGTACCTCTTTCACAACCATTGATTCCACTTGTGAGACCATCAAAAATCGCTACTTCATTCAACTAATTGCGCAAACACCGCTTTGATCCCAAAGCGGTTTGTTTCTATGCAACAAAACTTATTTGTATTTTAAAAACTCATTACAGATGCCAGGTCTGTATTGTTTCAAACCAAATAAACTTCCAAATCGTCGCTGCTTTTCTTCTTTTTACGTGCAAACAGATCATATCAGTCTCAATTTTGCGTATTTGTAGATAATGTTGACCGTGTTCAATATCAAGCCCACTTCATCTCCAAACCCAAACAGTTTTGGCCTCTTTTGGTACTCACTAGGGCCCGATAAGACCCTGCCGATAAAATCACTGCCAAATTACCATGGGATCACTTGGCCATTTTATGCATCTTGTTACATTGTATTTTTAGCGGTATGAAAACAACATTTGACACAACTTGCCATTTCACCGTACGCCCTGTCATCTCTGCAAACAAAAACACAATATCATGCCTGTCAGACAGTCCCCTGAAATGTTTTTCTCCTCCTGCGGACGTTCAGCAAACAATCATCCTATGATTCACTTTTGCTAAATTGTATCTCGAGTGGGTACAATAACAATAAACGGGATGCAATTTGCCATTTTGCAGTTTTGTCATCTTGGACAAATAATAATAATGCAGTGTTATGGTCGCGGCTGCACTTTCCTTATTCCCTCCTGAGAGACCCAGCTACTCCACCGAGCTCAGTTAGGCAAACAATCACGGCACGTAAAAATCGCGCAATGTTCAGGGAAACTTTACTTTACCTTTGCAGTCTTCACTCTTTTTTTATCAGAGACATATTAATAAGAATAACAAAGTTTGGTAGTCCAGCTCTGGCCTGATAGAAACAAAATAGCATGGAGGTTTGATCATTTAATTAGGCGTTTCAATATAGAGCATCTGGGAAGAGGAATAATTGCAATGCATTGGTTATAACAACAAAACCATATTTAACAGCAAATGAAACATTAACTTCGCAACATGGACAAAAGAAAACAATAACATTTGTCCAAACTAAAAGCAAGACAAATTAGATCTCAATGGACTATAAGAACCCAGGCAAGTTTATCAATTCTTTACACTTCAGAATAACGCACTGTCAAAGCACTGCAACGTTTAGTGTAGTAAGCATATATCCTGACATTAAAGCTTTTGCAGTAATTGACTTTTTCATTTATCATCTCAAAAACTTCATCAAATTATCTTCATATATATTACTCTATAGAAGAAAACACCTAAATAATCCTTATGAATTCAATGATTTTACTACACCATTAATAGCTTGATCTCCTCTGAAATTCAACTCTCATGGGTTCTCCAATCATAATAGGAAACTAATTCCAAACAGATAAAAATGCATTTTGGAGGGTAATGATGACTAATTTATCATAAACTGCACACTCTAAAACCACTTCATACTATGCACAATTTAAATTCACAAGGGCTTTCACTCCAAAATAGATGCAATTTTTTCTCTCTTAATGATGGGTTACAATAGTTTATCCATAAACTTCACAAAAATTGATTGCTGCAAAGAAGTGATCTTTTCTAATTTGCAAAAAAAAAGGTCCTGATAAACCAAGAGAGATGCAGAACAGATCGATAGCAAAACACCGGTAACTCTTGTCACAAACTTCCTCACGCTTGCTTACGTAACTTCTCAATTGCCTTCGGATTATGATGCAAAGAAAAAAGATACAATCATTTTTACACCACTTTCAAGGGCATCCATCCAACCAACAGGTAAACCAACCATGATGGTGATACGAGCATGTAGTTACGAGCAAGATGACTACTAGTCCGCCAGTCAGTCAGTCAAGATTGCCGACGGATGGACCATTTCAATGATAAGATTACAAGCAAAACTCACCGGGACAAGTTGATGCTTGGAGGCATATGGCCGCAATGATACAATAACAAAACTGTTTGCAATTGCAGACATTGCCCGATTCCTATTGTCAACTATTACAGAAGAATAAATCATGAGAGGGAAAATTACGAAAGGAAAAAAAATTAAGATGACTATCGATGCATCCGTGATAGATAAACGACAGAGAAAAAAAAAAGAAATAGTCGCCAATGACTGATTGCATATAAACGCCATGGGGAAAAACACTGGTTGTATTAAAACTTTCAATTATTTTTAGATAAATGTTTGTATCTGCACAATGTCTTGTTCGTTATCATCTACAGGCATAAAAGAATAAATACCGTATTCAAAGAGCTGCACTGGCTCATATAGACATATCTCCTTGGAGCATCAAAACTTTTAAATTGTATGATAAACTGGACTTGAAAACATACAAAACAACATGGCATTAAATGTGAATGCTCTATCTGCCAGTGTCTTTAGCTAGAAATAGTTTTCCTGTCAGTCAATTGAATCAAATTGCCCATCTCTAGATTTGACCTAACAAACATTAACCAGACTTTTGGCAGCTTTCTGAGGGTTCAGTAAGTTCATGTTAATGTTGCTATGGTCTTCATATAGGAATCTAGTCTACTTCCGAGTTGAATTGAACTGTCGCATGTTTAGTTTGTTTGTTACGGTTGCTCTGTGCGTGGAAACACACTTAGGTCCTGATGGGACCAAGCCAAGCTAAAAAGCCTATTGGTGTACAACAACTATACTAATTTAGCATCTATCAAAAGTATCAAATTTGTCTGTCCCACAGAGCAACTACCCCCCAAATTTGTCTGTCCCACAGAGCAACTACCCCGTGACTGGTGGAGTGGTGTCCAGGTAACAGGTAAGAACGTATGTGAAATCATACAATGCAGTAACAAAATTGGGCCATGAAGGCTGTCATAATTCGAATCTTTCAGCTTGAGCATTACCAAGGCATGTGCACTCAGTGCACATTTTCGGCAAAACGTGTTTTACACAGAACAGAGCACTTTGAAGTAATCTGAAAGTACACTATTTGCCCTCCATAAGCCACACACAAACATGGCGGGTTGGTACTCTTTGGTTCTACCTTCTTGGTGATACTTGGAGAATTGGCCATTATTTCCTCACTTGGGAGTTTCATATTCGGGTGGAGATACCGGTATAAGCCCACTCCTAAATGCTGATCACAAATCCACAGCTAAAAATCTACCCATGAATAAGAAGTATGTAAAAGTTTGGCACCCTGGACCCAATAGGCCATACCAACACAAACAACCCTGGGCAAACAACTATTGTTCCCTATAAAATTAATTACCTTTGTTGTTCTTCTGTAAATATTGCCTATGTTTAGATATATAATAAAATATTTTACGCATGATTTCTCACTATATTCATAAACTAGTTGTCACATATTTTCATTCTTTTAGTTTTATGCTTATCTTTGCTCTTTTATGACAAGGCACTCCCAAGTAAGTTCAAACAAAGACCTACAAAAGTTAAAGAATTGATTTATAATACTAGCACGTATGTTAACTCTTTGTATAGAATCCTATACACTTGGCCCTGACCTAGCTCAATGCCAAATCACTGAACAAACAAAAACAACCACAACAATAACAACAACAAATTTCCCGACTTCCTCCTACATGCAATATTCATATTACGAGCTTCTTTAGTCTCAAGAACAAGAAGCATTCAAGTTCATTGAGCAGTGACTGACCACTGTGTGCTGGTCAGGGTAATTCACCTGTGAAATTGGGAATGGTATGAAAAATTAAAATCTGACAAAGATACAAAAGATACGATGCATGTGAATGCAATTTATGTGTGTGTGTGGGGGGGTGCAGGTGTGTGTTGGGGGGGGGGGTGAGCATTTATAGGGTATAATGCATGCGAGGTGTGCAGTATAAGGGTGGGGTGCATTTGTACTGACTTGCAAACAGGAATGCACACCTGAAAATACGATGATAACCGAGGAAACTTGGAGAAAACATGGATGTCCACAGTTCCAGACGAAGAACAATATCTATTATTAGGATTAGGCACCTCAGCGACTAAATGGTAAAACCATGATAAATCAGGTTTGATCAACATTCAGTTATACATATATACGTACAAGATAATAATTTATGAGTTTGGATTGCATGGTCATTGTACTAGGTGTATTTTTTTGTCTCATCAATCTTATGTCATGCACATTGCATAAGTTTTTCATTCTTGCTTTAACCCCATGATGAGCACTACCTGCCGATCTAACATTGCTTCTGATTGGTCAATTACATGATATTTTCACTTTAATCACCAATCAGAATGGAGCTTTGCAAATAATTCCCCAATTTTTTTCAGTGGTGAAATTATTCTAACAATGTTGCTGATTGGGCCAATTGATAATGAAAACTTCTTTTTGGCCAATCGGCAGGTAGTTCTCATGGGGTTAACATAGACTAGAACTGACATGTTACGGTCTTGTCAACAAAAACTGTTTGATTTCATTTGAATAAACACGCATTTACTAAAATTCCAGTACATTTGAGTCAATCTCCTGAATTCAAGTTGTTGAAATTTCTCAAGTGCATTTGTACAACCTGTAAGTACAGGGATGAGTTTACAGAACAAAGTTGTATCTTCTTCAACAGCCTGCCAATGAAAACAATACTTTTACCGCCAATGTCACCGGGGCACACTTGTAAACTATCTCCTCTTCCTTACACCGTTCACTTCATCGGCAAAATGTCAATGCCTCTTTGGTCAGTCGGTGCACAAAACAACGTTATTAACAGCAAAAACTTGGATAAAATTTCACGGTATACGCGTGTTTAGTCAAGCATCAGCATGCAGCTAAACATCATTACATCCTCCAGAAATTTAGCAAATTTTCCTCTATTAGTTTATAATCTAATTGTCATATGTTAGCTTAGCGCAATCACTTTTTGCTTATTCAAAAAAAAAAAAATTAAACATTTCACTTAAACTTGGGCTATAAAACTTAATCGGTTTTTAAACATCGCAAAATTGCTACGAAACAAGCAACTAAACTGCGTTGCCCACTTGGGTTTGCTGCATCTCTGAATTGACTATTTACTTTTCTTCAGCGTCCTATGTTTTGGCGTATTTACACGATCTATCTTCATCTTAAAAACTCCATAAATAACATTCAAAAGGATTAATTTACGCCTCGTCTTTCATCCATGCCCAAATCTGCGAGATCTTTTTTTCTATTAAATGCGTCTGTCTCTGGTTTTCCAAAAGAAAAGGAAGAAATCTCACTGGGGTGATTAGCTAGCCCCGGGTATTTCCTGAGGAGGATTAAGGTGAGCGAAAATAAATTTCATTCCTGTTGGCCCGGGGATGAGTGCACAAGAAAATGAACATTCTCTCAAATTCCGCTCAATTTCTTGTCAACATTTGCTCGAGGAGAAGCATCGCTGACTATCTGTGATCAATGATCGGGTAAAATGCTCATTCTTCTGCTAGGGACTATTCCTTCATATCAATGCAATTCATGCTTGTATGCACATACTCGTCAGGTGAGAAGTGAGGTTCCTTTTATAGCATTCTGCCAATTACAAACATATATACAAATAAACAATTTTGAAACAAACTGCTCTTTTTGAGTTTTTATTAGTAGTATAATTCGTATTATCTGTGAGTGAAGTGAATGATAAACATCAACCAACACGTTATTTATAATCGCATAACATCAAAGTCAATAACGACAAAAATAAACATGTAGTAAATGCAAAGAGAATTGTATTGATTGGTTTAAAAGCTTTCATCACTTCTAATCCCCTGAAAATTACTGCCTTTCTTAAAGTTTTTACGATTGGTTAATTATGCGATGAGCGATCAATCAAAATACAGCTATATTAAGCTCAATCCTCTTTAGCCCTATCACCATTCTTACCGTTTGCTGATTGGCTCAATAAATGATAGTCTTCTTGTAACCAATCAGCAGGTAGTACTCATTGGGTTAAAATCCAGCAAACTACCGGGTACTATGACAAAACTGCCAAGGAAAACAATGATTTTGAAAAAAAAAATTAAACTTCCAAGATAAAGAGATCAAGATGGGATGGAGAATTAGTCTTGCAAGACAGACTTAGAAGAAGCATTTGATCCTCTTGAATTGTTTGTTACCCTCCTATATAATTGGCATAAAATTAGCAAATCTGTTCATAGTTGTTGATACTCATATGGTTGTGAGAATAGGATTTGCCTTATACCTCATTTGTCCCACTCTACACAAGTGTAATGGGGAGCTGCTGTAAAGTAGTAGCTAACTGATTGAAAGACCCATGGCTATGCTAAAGTTGTGGATCTAATTGTATCATTATTGAACTGAAATGATTCTATACTTTGATCAGCTCGTAACTAATAGGCGGGAAATGTTAGCCTTTTCCCACTACGCTGAAAAGTAGACCCACGTTAAGAGTGCTATTAGTTGACCTGTCTGGTCTATATTTTGTATGTTAAAGAAAGTAGGCAAAGTATAAGACTTGGATTAATAATTTGTGATGTTTCTGGCGAGATGTCACAAGGCAATTTTCAAAATAAAATATTTTGATATTAATCCGCGATGTTATAAGGACCGCCGATTACGAGCTGATCAAAGTATAGTGTATCTTTGTGGCAACAATTAAATTAACTATTGCTACTGTGCTGGTATCATAACTTATTTGTCAAATCAATCTACTTACTTTCCACTTTCTCAAAATAGACTAGACGTTGGTTACAAGTTCACTACAATGTATCAATGTATCACTTTCTCCAAGACAAATCTAATGGACAAGGAACTTAACCTTCGGGATTGGGAAAACACCTAGAGATTGTAATAAAAAAAATATAACACCAGAGGATAATTACTTTATCACTAACATTATCCGAGTTATAGCATTCACCAACATACGCTTCATTGTGAAATCAATGCCGAATGTAGCCTTTCATCCATGATTTTAAGAAATTTGCTTGTGAAATCTTCTTTACACAATCAAAAAATAATAAGGTTTTTTCAAAAAACACAAAAGCTTCTGTGGTTCAAAAACTGTTCAATCCCTAGCGTATGAATTATTGCCATTAATCCGTACACACCTTACATCTCTTAAAATTGTCAATATTTTATTAGCGTCTTGATTATTTTATGTTCACTGATGTATACACATGCATAATTCAAACAAATTTGCTGGAATAGCATTTACACCTTGTAGAAACCAACAGAACAGAATTGATGTAGTCCTGCCTGTCAAGAATTAATAACCTATACCAATTGAGCATGACCAGGATTGGATGACCGTCATTACGAGAAAATGACTCAGTATATGTATCAAATCTCGATTATTTGTAAACAAAAACATGTTGATAAGATTAAAAATCTAAAAACAATTATATCTAAAATGTGAAAAACAATTATATCTAAAATGTGATTTTTCCTGACCAAGTATAGTGTATCCTTAACCATTCAGGTGCTGACAGATGGTCAAGAAATGAAATGCATCATAATGTACATGTATGACTGATTAAGCCCCCATAATTTGGTCTCTGCTCATCCCATCATGTAGTTTTTACCCAGTATCAAATTTGCATATAAATAAATGCATTTAAAAATGTTGAAAACTTTCTTACCCCTTGGATCGAATCCCACTGAACCTTTCCACCAAATCTCCAACCCCACTCCTGTACGCATATTAACTGCCCTAACAATGTTCCCCCACCAGATCAATTTAGAATCCCCTCTCCCAGAATGATTAACCTAAGTGAGTCCATACACATCACCCTGACCTTTTTTATCATACATCACTGACAAAATCTACACCACGATATCAGTACCTGTAGGGCATCGCTGACATCCCAACACATCAATACCCGGCTAATGGGTAAAGACCAGAGTACCGGGTGATCATGTTCTCAACATCATTACCCAATCCGATTCTGTGAATTGAGCCAATTTGTTCAGCTAGCTCAGCCAGCACGACTTGACTGGAGATAATTTGTCCACGTCCAATAGGACTAAGAAGAAGATCCCACCTCGGTAAGCTAATTTGGAACCAAATTTCCCAAAACCAAAGCTCCACGTATAGGGACTAAACAATATGGATTCTTTAGCTAATCCAGCAACTTGACAATGCTACAGGGATGGAGATTGTGAAACAAACACCTGAAAATCCCGAGAGGACAGCTTTACTACTTCTCTCAATTTCTTGTAAGCAAGCTATTCCTGTGAAGATTGCTCTATCACAAGGTGCAAGCTCGGACGCTCGTTGCACATTCTTTATCCCTTGAATTTTTTCACCGAGCCAATTTCTTTTTACTCTCTTCTCATTCTTGGAGATTTCTTGACGGAAATCCTGGGTAATGTTGCTATCGTCAAGCAATTATGATAGCGATCCAATCGTATAATCTTGAGAACAAAAAACATGCACATTAACTGGATATGATGTGCCTTGTCTCTCGAAACGTGAAAAAAGTGTGAAAATATGTAGCGCCACAAACATTTTCCGTCATCGTCGTACTTTTCTCTTGACTGTGTACTGGCTAGGGAATACGCAACACCTCCGCAGTATGAGGAAAAACTTGCCGGCATTATTGGGGTAAATGACCTCCCACAACGAGGCACATATGAGTACTGTCACATAAAAAAATGATACCAAGGGCCTGCTTGCATATCCCCCCTCTGGGAATCCAAACAAATTGACTCAATGCAAACCCAAATATCAAAACATTGGCTAATACCAGCATCACAATTCCCAACCTTTGTCCGTAGCTTTGAATAAATAAAACAATCTTGGGCACAAAATGCATTAGGACCCATTCCATCTTCTCTATCTCCCAACGATTTCTCTAAACTCCATCTTATAATATACAAGAAAACTCTGTTCAAAATGCCAGATTGGAACCAGCAAGAAAAACAAAAGGTGTTATGATAAACTGTGAAGCAACGACAAACAGCCCAAGAAAAGGCCCAGGGACACGTACATATTTCATAACCGAAATGAGATCAGTATGGGCAGGGATAGTTACATATGATGATGCCTAAAGGAGCTACACAGCTTATTGTAACAGTTACGACGGCGTAATGGATCCATATAGTATCGTATTGGTTGAGCAATTGATACCCGTTGCATCACATACCCCACCTGGGGAATTCATGACTATACTAAATTGTACTAAAACGCAACCAAAAAACTAAAGAGGAGAGAGAAAGCACATGGGGGACAAAGTGAAACATTATCAAAGTTAGGCAGCATTTACTCACTAACTCACTCATGCTGATTAAAACCTTAGCGTGTTATTATCAGATTACAAACATTTTAAACCATAGCGACGATGCGCTCAGCTTTTCTGCTTGTTCTAAAGTAACATTTTTTATTTGCTTTTACTTTTTATACAATCCTTGTTTGTTGAACATCAGAACTACATCTCATATTTAGTTTGTATTATAACAGGAAGTTGGAATAGCTAAACTTTGGAGTTTTAAGAAGTCTTTTTTTTCATAGATATAAAATGTATCCAGTACCAAATTATACAATAAAAGCTTATTTAAAAAAGAAGTCCAGTTTACTTTTCTCTGCAACAATTTTCCCCCATTTGGAATAGTTTCAAGTTGCCATAATAATGACAACTTAATTATAATGCATGAAAGATATTAATTAATTATTTACACATCACCTTCTTTTGTTTTTAAAGTAAACATGAATTAACAGTGTTTACTTAATGCTGCTGTTTTAGCAAATGGCCAGAGGACAAACCAAACACAACTCTGTACATAGATCTCATATTTATGTAATTTTGTAATGATTGCTTTCATTTGAATATAACCATGAACTTTTTCATGCTTTCAGTTTCTGAACTTGAAGCAGTGGGCTGTTCCATTTAAAATGCACACTACCCCTGTGGACGATTTTGGAAATATCTTCCACAGGGGAGTATGAATTTCAAATGGAATGAACACATTAGCAGGTCCATTTGAAACTCACTCTCCCTCAGGGGAAGATTCAGGTTGAATCTTTGTCAGAGGGCGAATAGAATTTAAATGGAGCTGCTTTCTTTCATTCCATTTGAAATTCATACTCTCCCTATGGAAGATATTTCCAAAATCTTCCACAGGGGTAGTGTGGATTTTAAGTGGAAGAGCCCATGAAATGAATTTACCAGTCAACCTTCACATTTTACAGAATGATAGTTCTAATACGATTACGAACATACTGACAATGCAAATTAAATTTTGCATACTGCCAATTTGCAATCAAAACTTCTTCGTTATAATTACCCAACAAAAATGGTAATTCATTTTGTTTTGCAGCTCAAGGTCTGTTTCAAAAGTGCCAAATCAGATTCCCCTACTCTTAATTAGGTTTCCTGACGTATCAAGTTATGATGCCACTTGGTGGCTGGAAAACAATGATGCGATTTGCGAGGCTTTATGACAATTATATCATTACTAGCTTGTTATAATAACTGATGACCAATTTAAGTTGAAATCTACACTGAGAATATTTGCTCTCTGTATTGTAATTCTTCACTGAGGAATAATAGCTTCATTGCATCGAGCCATTTAATTACCACTAATTAGATAATGCACAATATTTTAGTGAGGACGTGGGGACGGAATGAAAAACGACCGAGGGAGTAGTTGAGTCGAGTCGATGAAGTTCCTCGTTATTTGGAATCCTATTATGGGCAATTAACGAAAGGCTGCAAAGAGCTTTTGATACATGTAGTAAAGCATCACTAAGGGAATATCACATTGAAAAGAAATAAAACGTTAGGAATTTAATAATATTTCCTCTCAAGACCCAGCAAGAATAATAATATTATATCGGTATCTAATAATCCACCGGAGAAAATGCCCACTTGGTACAGTATTCTTTCCTTCCTACAAAATACTTTATTTTAAGTTACATGTACTTCTTTATTTTAATAGCTTCCAAACAATAATCATTCAAGACAGACAATTGGCACCAGACATGATATAGATGATGTAGTTAGTATTAAGAAAAGTAAATGCAAAGAAATATCATAACTTAAGTACCAGTCAACTGCAATTTAACATAGCATTTAAATTTTTTTCTTCAAGCCAATCATAAATAGAAGTTTAAAACAAGAAAAACTGCCTCACCACCCCTAGAAATTAGGATTAGGTTTTAGAGCTATGATTAGGTCTACTGTTGCTAAGGGTTTATTAGTTATGATTAGGTCTACTGTTGCTAAGGGTTTATTAGTTATGATTAGGTCTACTGTTACTAAGGGTTTATTAGATATGATTAGGTCTACTGTTACTAAGGGTTTATTAGTTATGATAAGGTCAACTGTTACTAAGGGTTGTTATGATTAGGTCTACTGTTACTAAGGGTTTATTAGTTATGATTAGGTCTACTGTTACTAAGGGTTTATTAGTTATGATTAGGTCTACTGTTACTAAGGGTTTATTAGTTATGATTAGGTCTACTGTTGCTAAGGGTTTATTAGTTTAATATGATTAGGTCTACTGTTACTAAGGGTTTATTAGTTATGATTAGGTCTACTGTTACTAAGGGTTTATTAGTAATGATTAAGAGATTTCTGGTAAAGGTCAAGGATTATGGTTGGAAACAGGTACCATAATTCTAAAGTAAGTTTTTGTAAATTGATACACTTTGGCTTGCAGGCTACATACAATTCCTTTCCTCTTCACCACCATCCCAATATGTGAAATCTGCTACTTTTTCAAATCAGTTCAGTTTAGAATACGGTATGTTGATTTTACTAATCAAGTTCCTTCTACAACTTATCAGATAGGAGAGGCTGGGAGATATATAACCCATGGTCTAGGGTGTCAAGATGTGGCTTTACCACACGATCCGTAAGGGGGTAATACACCCCTGCCCAATTTTGTGCCTATTTTTGCATTTTTCTCAAAAATCATAGCGCATTGGGAACAAGTAAGATATGTATATTATAGGGGCAAGGACTACAACTACTTGACTGCAAATTTTATTTCAGCACAGACAACAGTTGTGATGTTACAGTCAAAAATGAGGGAAAACCAATATTTGATCAATAAATTAATAACCATTTGCTTTTAGTTGCTGAATTTTCAGTACAGTAGTTGTAGTCCTTGCCCCTATAATATACATATCTTACTTGTCACCAATGTGCTATAATTTTTGAGAAAAATGCAAAAATAGGCTCAAAATTGGCCAGGGGTGTAGTACGATCCTTAAAGTCTCCCAATACGTAGAGTATTAGTGACCCAATCTAGTGCTACTATAAGAGATTGTAATATAAGCAAAATTAATTCAAATGGAATTTAACAAAAGAAAACAAAAGCCTGTAGCTTAGAGCTGGTTCTACTAATTACTGTGTATATGATATGATGTATACTCATCATATTCTTATGCTACTGGATTATGATAGCTTTTTATTTTAATGCATTTTATTTAAAATAACAATTAGTTTGTATTTAAATTCTAATATCACAGTGCAAGATCAAACATGTACAAACTGATCAATGCTATTATGTAAAAAGACACACAGGCTACTGCAAATGGCAAAAAATCACTTAAAATGACAAGACAATATTAATAGCTTCATTTTCTTTCAAAATCTTTAATGGCATAAAACAATTATATGATTCATAAATAGTTATGTTAAAAGCAGCTACTTTTCTCTATACAGGGGACAATTGCCCAGCACAGCATACAGTTTTTGGTATGTACTATAAAATGATTTCATTTTTGTGAGATTAAAGAACCCAAAAGTCTCATGTTCTAGCCCTCAAAGCTAATGTAGTGACTTCATCAATGCATGCTATCTTCTGAAGATAGCACCATAAGTATCACTGTATTCAAAAGATATCTATAGCTGTTATCATCATCTCTTACAAAATATTTTAAGTCATACATGTAGAGCTAAAGGCACTTTTAAAATCCACAAAGATAAAAAACAATAAAATAATTCATAAAAAGTTCTTTTGATAAGAGACACTTTTCTCCGTACAGAAAATTGCCCAGTGCAGCATAAAGTGTTTTAGCATGCACTACAAAATCATTTTGTTTCTGATGAAATAATTGTTTTAAAATTTGTTTTAGCACTGGTCTCTTGTTCTGATTCTCATAGCAAACCCCACTGACTTCATCAATCCATGCTTATCTTCTGTAGACAGCAAATTACTGTTGTATTAAAAAGAATATTTTTGTCAGATATTTACCATGCATGTAGTTGCCTTGAAAAAGTAATTATGAAACAAACAAAATATTCTATAAAAATTCTGATCCTGTTACCCTGTCCTTGGAAAAACCTCAAACATGGGCGTTTTCCATGTCTTCGTTTGAGGCATGGTTAACAACATTGAATAAAAGTCACTGTGTCATATCTATCGCCCAATTTTACATTCACCACCCTTCAACCTTCAACACTATTGTGCACTCACAATTAAACCACTCATCCACAACTATTTCTATGTTTTAAATGAAATCATCACTTTTTTAAGGGCAATTGACAACAAGTTTAAAGAGAGCATGAAAAAAAATCTTTTCTGAAGTGAGAAAGGAAAGCTGTTGCAGCACTTGGCCAGAAAAAAAATAGATGAGAAATGTTAGATTTATGCAACGTCATGTATAATGGCTGATACATAACCACCAATCTTTTGATACCCTTGCTTAATGCCACTCATATTTCATGCACCCAAGAATTGAAGCGCATCTACGCAACCACTTCTCTAATTAAGTGATAGTTTACTTGATAATATAATACGTACAAGGGCTTGTGATTAGTTACGATAAACTAATCATACGCATACACAGTTTCTAATTTACGATATTGAGCTTTATGGGAACTGAACGCAAGTAACGTGGCAAAGTCGCATTATGTCATCTTGTCCCCGCGTACGTCCACAAATGGCTTCAACTTGAGCAGTTACAAGATTGAGTGACATCATCCGCAAAGTTTCTCGTTGATGGACCTTTCCAGAGAAATCAACGTGAAACACTTCCCCACTAGTCAGCAGACACAAGTAAACACAGGCCGCTATTTAGATACGGCATTGTGTGTAGGCCCGGCTTGTGTATTGTTTCAGTTAGGTAAATTCCCTGTCGGCATTTCGGGTTAGATACACTCAGGAATAGATCCTTAGAACAACAAATTGAGCAGAAAAATGAAGCTAAAATATCATAGCGTGTATGGACACGTCCCCATCCACGGTGCCAGGGGGCACGTCTTGACAGGTTGCGTGCAAATGTTAAGAAAACTCCAGGCTTTTGGGGGGTTTAGTTACTTGCAGAGATTTGTGAGCAAATAATGCATGTGTTTCCTGCCTGTTTGGGCTAATTACAAATGAAAATGATTTGAATTCTTAATTGTTTGATCCACCTGCAAATGCTGTTGGACTCTGGCTAAGTCAAATTGACATCAATATCACACCAAGCACACCTGTGTGTATGAATGTACACACGTGTTTGTGTTGAATTATGCAATTCATTCAAAAGAAACGTTAATGCCACCATTCGTAGAATATTAAAAGATGAATATCTTAAGTATTAAAATGTAGTGATTCTTTGAAACAATTGGAATGAAAGGGAAGTTAGTTTAAAAGTTGAACATAAATAAAGAAGCACAGTAAAAATAAATGTTAAACGGAGATTCTTTTAACAAAGTTTGCACAACTTTTTCAGAATCATGACGTTAATAGAAAATTGTTAGGGGTGAACGATAAGAGGATTACATGAATTCATGTTGTGTCTCCCAAGACCTTATTCGGATTGGTCTAGAATAAACACGGAAGGGAAATCTTCAATTTCTCAACAACAAGAAACAATTAAACGTTTTCCCTAGTCACATTATGTCACCCTCATTTCCACGTTTGTGTCTCAAAATATTTACAAGTTGTTATCATGATTTCAGAAAGACTAAACACCAGACTGTGATAACAGGTAACATTCTGAGACATAATATTTACTGGCCAGTCAGGAAACCAAAGCTTCCCATTTCATTCCACAATATGATATCATCTTCCCGTCTTCAGACAATACAAAATTTGCCAACTACTAAAACAAACAATCATGTTAAGATCAACTGAAAATGGAACCTGAAAAACATGAAAATTATGTACTTTTTTTTTTATGAAGATCCACTCAATCCTGTGTCACATTTAACCTTTTACGTCCATATATCCAATTCCAATAATGGCCAAATTTCTAACCATTTTTTTTTCTAATTTGGAATATAACTTTTTGTTGATATACAAATTAAGAATTTATACACAAAACAATCAATTAAATTAAGCACAGACAACCTTAAATATAAAGCAGTCATTTTTGTATAGCAATTTTGGAAAGATGTCTACAAAATTTGTCCAACACTTTTCAACGACAAAGAATAATATTCCTCTCATCTATCCATACGGAAAGCGTTAGAGAAATTGCCAATACCACCATCGGCATTCCAAGTTCAAGGTAACATAGCGCCAGACAATGAATATGGATGTTAAGGAAATCCACTCATTGACCAACAGCAATTCCAAATCCTTTTGAAATGCAAGAGGAATTTGAGTCAAGTCACCATCTCTAACTGTACGCATACACCCACAGGGCTCTTCAATGGTCGATCAGTGCGACCGACCGGCCGTATATAGCATCGGCTTTTCACCTGTAACTCCGGGGCTCAACTGTTATAAAAGGTATCACAGCTGATCTGCTATTTGCTAGCTAGCTCGTCTATTACAGAATACAAGATAACGCAAGCTTCGCCCAGAGGGAGAACTGGCTTTCAAGACTAGCCAGGCGTGTGATAGTGTCTGACTGTGACGGTATAAAGCGCAGCTTTATGCCCACTCGCCCTGAAATTCCTGCTCTTGACCTGGTTAAATGTTACGACGATGACAATCGACGGCTGTGGAAAGTCACATGGAAAGAGTCACAATCGATCGTCATAGATTTTCCCCTTTCTGCGTGGACACAATTGGACAGGAAACAAATTGAAATTTAAACTATGAGCATTATATAATCTGTCAGACTAGGAGAAGAATCCCATTTCCATCACATATATCAACTGTGCTCTGTATTAAATTGGTACATGATTGTGCATTAACTAAGAAACCTAAATCTAAGCCACAAATAATGCCATAATCAATTTAGCTTTTACAATCAACAGGTGTCATCTTATTGTCCACAACGGTTGTTTTATAACTTTCCCAGGAAAGTGGATCAGAATGAATATGATCAAATCTCCTCCGATGAGTTGAATAAAATATTATTAAATATCTATTGGTTTGAAAAAATAGGGAACTTGGGAACCTGGTTCCCAGGAAATTTTGTGATTTGGAGGGAAATTTTCAAGTTCTAAATAAAGAAATAGTGGGAAATCTCAACCATGTTACCGGGAATTGTGCACTTTTCCCAGCCGTGCCGACACATATTTTTGAATCATTCATACATTTCTCTGGACAATTTTTCATTTGCTCGCCTTATTCCTTTTAAAGGATTTTTTTATTAAAATGATGTTACTTTATAGCTACCACCACCACCAAGAAGACCAATGACCAGCATGAACTAGTACTAGTAGTAACCAGAGCATCAAATATTATAGCTCAGTGCTTAAATAAACCAAATCTATATACTCAACAATATGTTAAATTTTATGTTCAATATAAAATTATGTCATCAGTGATAAATATTATTGTAGCAGTACATTCTTCCTCACAATTGTACAGGAGTCATAACCTTGTTTACCATGTTCAAGTTCGAACATGTCAAAATTTCATTGGAACGATTAATTCCGGAACGCAGAAAATGAGCAAAAAGATCAGGAGTGACAAGACAGCTTCTCCACACAATCACACTCTTCTTCTTGCAGTTTTCTCGTGTCTAATATAAGGTATTTTGCTTTTCTTTTTTTTATACAAAATGAGGGTTTCAACGGTTTTGCCGTCGGACAATCCGCACCAGAAATTATTGTTTTTCGAGGGGCATGGTTGCAAAATGAATGGGGGGGAAATCAACCAATTTTGTGCAAAGGGTGGCAAAAATCAACACATTTTGTGCAAATTTGGAATTTTCGTAATTTTGGATTTTTACAGTAGAACAAGTATGAAACTGAAAGTTTTATACTTGCCCAACAGCATGTAGACTTTTTTGGGGAAAATAATGATAAAAAAAATATATGAAAACCCATAAAAACAAAAAAAGATTTCCATTTTAACGAGACAGGTAACAATGAACAGCTTGGATTTATGTTCTCTGCAAAGCATACACCAACTGCTAGAACAAAAGAAAATTGAATAAAATACAAGTACAAACCTGATCACTTTACCTAAAAGTGTACATTAAAAGTTAAAAATATCCCACATAAAATTTACATTAGAGAGTTATATTAGAATTATAAGAGCAATAAACCAAACTTAGTTGTTTTAAAAAGTTATAGCTTTGTTCGCCAGATAAAAAGGGGTGGAAATCCACAACACATGCTCCTCACAACTGCATATTTGTCCTAATTGTAGGCTTGAAAAGTCAATCTGATAATCTGATTTGTCTAACCATGGCAACTGGAGTGTGACTATGTCATAAAACGATGCAAACGAGGAGACATACAGATGTGAAACTTAAAGGAGGATTTCGTGATCCTAGCATCCTCTTTTTATGACATTTTTCAGAAGATATTCACGAAAAAAGCTTATTCCCAAAATTTCAGTTGATTCCGATTTTGCGTTTGCGAGTTATGCATGATTATGTGTATTACACTGCTCCATAGGCCATTGTGTGTAATTTCGTTCTGGTATACCAGAACGAAATTCAAATTTGACGATATTTTTGCTAAACGAATTAATCTGCAAGAAATTTTTGGTACATAAACATTATGTAGCCAGAGGTTTCCAGTGGTATAAAAATCTCAATTTGTTTTTTAAAAAGTGGGGGATGAGGCTGTGGATCACGAAATGCCCCTTTAAATGCCTAAGCTTTTTAAGTACATTCGATACAATTCGTACAATACAGGTAGCATTGATTTGAAATTTCCTTGGGGTGACAATTATTGCAATCTGAAATGAACATGTACGCACCACGGTGGATACCACCAAGGTGTTCAGGGTGGTCAAAGGGCCCTTGAGCATCCTGACTGATAGTGAGATGTAATACCACCCCATTAGAAGCATTCAAGTATCCCACCCTCTTGAAGGTCATGGGCAAAGCATATTATTAACAAAGTTTTAAAAGGTGCAATAACTCCAAAATAACAGCGACAACAACAACAACTCACAAGCATGCAACAATTTGACTTGAAGTATTTTGATATTAGACTTTTAAACTCTTCATTTAAC
Source organism: Amphiura filiformis (assembly GCF_039555335.1). Classification (NCBI taxonomy): domain Eukaryota; kingdom Metazoa; phylum Echinodermata; class Ophiuroidea; order Amphilepidida; family Amphiuridae; genus Amphiura; species Amphiura filiformis. The sequence continues at coordinate 30,813,435 of NC_092630.1, read as the reverse complement.
CAGTGGAAGTAAATTCCTAACCCTGATCATTTTATTTCAAATGAACAAAATGAGCAGGATCAATCCCTATTACGATTATCCCAATCTGAAATTGCTCCTCATCATTCTCTATTTTCCAAGCTATCACTTGCACTGTGAATTTGTCCCCAGCTAAAATCTTATCTCCAATGAACCAACTTCACTTTGTTTAAATGACTTCAGAATAATGAGCATTGTTATACTTTAAACACTGCTCATTTCATCTCATTGTTTTCATTTCAAAACCAAGCATGCCATCAAAAATATGACCCATTTAATATTGTTTCATGCTTTTTTTTCCCCTCTCAACATGACAAAGTGTCACAAACATTTATTTCCGAAATCTGCTGAATTGTTATTAGAGGAAACACGTAAAAATATTTTCTAAGTTAATAGAGTGCTTACTCAAACGAGGATCTGTCATTTACATCTTGGCATTTATTGATTTGAAAATTTCACTTGGTTATGTTGATTGTTACTATTTGAGGGTATATATGTGGAACTTTGTCAACTTTATCTAAATACATCAAAATCAGTGATTTCATTACCCTACAATGTATATTAGTCTCTGAAAATTATAACTTATCTGTGACTTCTTTTGGAGTAATATTTTCAACAAAAGTGATAGGGTATACTGGAAAGCATGACATTTTTGTGTGCATGAAAAGTTTGTGAGTGCACTCAAATCGTGAAATTTTCTTGCATGCGGAATTTCTTTTCTTCCAATACGCATAGGGAAATGTACAAATTTGCACAAATGTTATGTTGCAGAAACACAAAATTTAAATTCCGCAAAAATATCATGCTTTACAGAAGGTGTCTAAAATTATGTTCTCTTTTGACAATTTAACATAAAAAAGTATTTATTAGTAAACCATGCATTCCCAGTCCATGCCCGTACGCAGGGGGGTGCGACCGCACCTCCCCAAATTTGCAAAAGTATACAAAAATTCCCCAAATTTAAGAATTTGTGAGCGTAGCGAGCCAAAAAAATCAGGTTTTTTATGGTTTTTTGGTCAAAATAGGTCAAAATTTGGGGAGAAATGTCCACTTTTCCCAAAATTGCACACCCCCTTTGGAAAAAAAGTCCACTTTTTCAAAAATCCTGCGTACGGGCCATTTCCCACCAAATCAATCTACCAAGTGATCGGAACAGGTAAACATATTAACAGCTTGTCAAGGAAACCTATTTATTAAAAAAAACACATTTTGAAATGCTACATTGTAAACTGCAATCAAAGAGTTGCTGAAACTTGACATAAACAATTTACACACACTCCACACAAATTAAGCACAAATTCAACCAATGACATAAACATTAATGTTAAGCTAACATACAACAGAAACTTTGACCAATTTAGTTATAATTGGACTGTATCATTTTTGCCAACAAATGTGATGCCATTATGCAAAGCAAGTCAGAAAGATGTCTAGAAATTTGAACTAAAATACAGCCAAAACAAGAATGGAAAATTACTTTTCTAGTGTTCAAGAATCGGTGGTGGCGCAACAAGGGGAGCCCAAATCCCCCCAATCAGAACTCTTTCCCCAGTAAAATCCTAAAATTACTTTCTGCATGAATTTTGCACAAGAATCACTATTTAAGAAACAAGATGTTTCCATTTTGATGGCATTCTAAACAAACTGCGTGGCATACATGTACAATATGTTTAACAATGTAGAAATACAGCCAAAACAAAAATGGAAAATTACTTTTCTAGTGTTCAAGAATCGGTGGTGGCGCAACAAGGGGAGCGCAAATTCCCACAGTCAGAACTCTTTCCCCTAGTAAAAACCTAAAATTACTTTCTGCATGAATTTTGCACAAGAATCACTATTTAAGGGGGTACTACACCCCTTGTCCAATTTTGTGCCTATTTTTGCATTTTTCTCAACAATTATAGTGCATTGGTGACAAGTAAGATATGTATATTAATATTATAGGGGCAAGGACTACAACTACTGCACTGGAAATTTTATTTCAACACAGACAACATTTGTGGAGTTACAGTCAAAAATGAGGGAAAACCAATATTTAATCAATAAATCAATAACTACTTGCCTTGAATTTTCAGTGCAGTAGTTGCAGTCCTTGTCCCTATAATATACATATCTTACTTGTCACCAATGCACTATAATTTGTAAAAATGTAAAAATAGGCACAAAATTGGCCAGGGGTGTAGTACCCCTTAAAAGAAACAAGATGTTTCCATTTTGATGGCATTCTAAACAAACTGCATGGCATACAATATGTTTAACAATGTAGAAAAGTCAGAGTGAATGCATTTGAAATCCAACTCAATTAGCCTGATCGTATCACTCAATGAAGCTAAATGATCACTAGTTAACAATTGATAACAAATTGAAGAGGGGCACATGCTTCAGGCTTTGCTTTAGATTCACAGGTTGATGAGCTATATATGATCTGCAGTGCAGTGTTCACTTTCTACTGGTAAAATCAGTTAATTTTGAGTTCTTTTTTCACTTCTAGCATCTAGATTCAATGTGGCTAATCACTCAGTGATTGTCAGATATTCCTGAAATGGCTAAAAATCACCTGAAAAATGATAATTTGTGATTTTAAACTTTTGAAATTTTGCTTTAGATTCACAGGTGGATTCAGATATACAATATATGAGCTATATATGATCAGCAGTGCAGTGTTCACTTTCTACTGGAAAATTTGTGCTTAAATCAGTTCATTTTAAGTTCTTTTTCACTTCTAGCATCTAGATTCAATGTGGCTAATCACTCAGTGATTGTCAGATATTCCTGAAATGGCTAAAATCACCTGAAAAATGATAATTTGTGATTTTAAACTTTTGAAATTTTGCTTTAGATTCACAGGTGGATTCAGATATACAATGTATGAGCTATATATGATCAGCAGTGCAGTGTTCACTTTCTACTGGAAAATTTGTGCTTAAATCAGTTCATTTTGAGTTCTTTTTTCACTTCTACTAGCTTTTAGATTCATTGTGGCTAATCACTCAGTGATTGTTAGATATTCCTGAAATGGCTAAAAATCACCTGAAAAATGATAATTTATGATTTTAAACTTTTGATCTCAACACAAGATTAGACATACCTCAAAATGATGTTTGCCAATACCATAGTACAAGACATACAAATATCCAAGCAAAATTACTTAAAATCAGAACATTTCTCTACTCACAGATCCAGGACCTGTACTCAAAGATCTAGGATCTGTGCTCTACTGAATCAACTGCTGGGCTGAAATTATACAATTTGTACTCACATGGTCTATGACTGACTAATGACCAACTTATGCTCTCCCATGAAGTGAACATTGATGTTGATTTACATTTTTTTTTCAAAACAATAAAGTCACAAAAATCTGTAACAGTTCGTAATATTATATGAAATTTTATGTCTGTCTGTAAATAAATACCCTTCTTCCAGGATGGGATACACATAATTCAATTCATATAGTCAGCCATATTACTTCATCCATTTTGAGGTTTCAGCACGTAATAGGTTAATCACAGTTGACTTTGACCATGAATCCATTGAAGCTTCAATCTTTTCATAACTGATGCGTGTAATGTAATAGGGTCATCACTAGAGGTTGACGCGTCTAATTCACAAAATACTGGAGACAAATGACGAAGGGAGGATGCAACGGATGAAAACCCCCATTTACAAACGCCCTTGTATGGTTCAACAACCAAGAGATGGATAACCTCTTTCATTCACACAAAATATTAGTGTAGATTATGAAATGGATAGACTATATCACATGATTTATGAAAATAATGTGGACAAAACATTTAGCCACCTGAGGAGAAGAAAATGAACATTTTGCCATAGGCTTCATTTGAAAATAATTGAAAACTGCAAGAATGGTCACCTTTGAGTACTTATAATTAAACAAGAACTTTGCTTCTTTCGAGCTAATGTGTTCTTCCACTCAACATTACAATCCATGTCACTTGCAAATTTCATTTTTTTAAAGATTTTTGCTGCCAATGACAAGATGTATTTTCTCTTCAACAATTGACGTTTTAATCCCTTACCTGCTGCTGTTGTAGGAACCCTTGTTGCTGAAGAATCAGCTGCTGTAGCTGCTGAGGTGTCAGCACCTGCTGCTGTAATAACTGCTGCATTTGTGCTGGCGATATTTGCTGATGAAAGGCAGATTGCAGTATCGCTGCTGCTGCTGCAGCTGCTCCTGGAGGATGACCACTTGCAAGAGCGTTTGCCTTCTCAATGGCGGCCAGGTTGGCCAGGTTTAGTACCTTGTTTTCCGATTTCTGCAGGAAGAAAAATGTTTTGGAGGAAACAAAAGAACAAAATTTAAACATTACTGCCAATTATACCCTAAATTTGTGAACTTTTTTACCAACTTCAGTTGAATAGTTGAAGAAAATAAAACCAGTTTTTACCAACTGCGATTGAAAACTTTACAAAACCAAAAATTAACACAACTACAACAAAAATTGGTGAAATAGAAACCGAGAAAATTCCTAAAAATACAACCAAGCCACAGCATCTGGCTGAAGTCGCACCAAAGCGCTCTCCCTATACATAAAATTGTAATGCTGATACAGAAAACAAACAATTTATCATAATACTGATGAAGCTCTTCAACCAATACTTGCACAGTACTGAATTCTTTCAATACACTGAAATATAAAACATTTATAAATAAAAACAAAACAGCAAAATAATTTCAAAAATTAATAAATAAAAAGAAAGATAAAATGTATCCATACCCGACAATAACAAGGAGTGGAATGACATAGAGAAATTGCCATTTGTGATGATGCCAGATGCACTACTACCAACCAACAATCATTGGGTGGTGGTGCTACAACTTGCTTTATAATAATCAAACAAAATATTGAGCACTGATAGCTAAAGTATACCATAAACCACTATGCAATTCTTATGTATATCACTGCTATTATCATCTTCATGTATATATCCGCAGCTGGAGTCCAGATTGGTAAAAAAAAAGCACATTAATATTAAGCAGTAAACTAATGATGCATCTATGCACTTCCCCCTATACTCTCTGATTGGTTACCAATACACTCACTCCCCGTGTAATAAAAACAGCGTTTATCCAACCAGCACGACTCTAGTCAATAAAACAACAGCTATCAATATAAATATTAATATCCACCGCTTGTCAAATATGGAAGAGATTGTGTGAGAAGTGTGGTTAAAAAGTTCAAAAAGCCATTTGCTTTTTAATTGGTGGCTGACTGCGCTGCACTACGCTGAGAGTAGAAGGGAAAAAAATCGTAAACTTGGGATGATGAGTGACTGATCTAAGAGGGGGAGGGGGAAACAAGCATGTATAGCCTTGAGTTATGGGAATGCAATATAGGAAACACTTAAACAATGACACGGCGCATCACAATAGTGCCTTGCCACCTCACAATTACTGAATACAATTTCATAGAACGTAATGAACGGATGAAATCTATGCGCATCATTCATACTCGGCTGAAAAAAGACACAAAACAAGAATTTACATGTTATGGTTATTAACTGCAAATAAAAGAATAATGGTATTATCTAATAAAGCTTAGAATACATGCATAAATATTAAAGGTGTGTTGTTCAGTTTCTTGTTTTTACAGGAAAATACCAGTTCACTTCCACATTTTTTCCCGAAGAAAAACATTTTGCCATGCAGGAAAAGTTTATTTATCTGAAATGCAAGATGTTTTTCTTATTATCACTTTGCGACAAGAAAAGGAGGAGACATCTGAAATACCAATTCTTCCAAAATGATGCAACATGCAAATTGATTCCAATCATTATCATGATATGTTTCAGATTTTAAAATCCAGATCAAAATCTAGAAACACTTTTAAAAGAGCCACTGTCACCATATTCACTGTGATAAAATGATCTTCTACAATACTGGTATCAGATCGATACAGTTGAAAAATATATTCTACCAGATAAAAGCACTTGCTGACCATGTTTTGCAAACAGAATGTCGTTGTAGGCTTCCAATCCATCTGTCCTGGCATATTTCTGTTGGAAGTGTTGGCCAATGAAGACGCAGCAGCGATGCCTGGGTGTTGTGGTGTTGTACACAACTCCGGAAAGACACTTCCTATTAAAGGGTGATGAAAGACGATCAAATCACCCAAACAATAGGGAAAAGGTTGGTGGTACTGCATAGTGCGTTATCCCCCATGGACGATGCACACAATATATGGCTAATCTCATAATGATAATATTGGCAAACTCGAGTTAAGAAGAAACAAGATTTTGAGTTGAGAGAAAAAAGAGATAGTGCTCTAGAGCTATATACTGTAGCACATGGGGGCTGTGAGAATTACAGACTGATGTCTCTATTCACCGTTTTGTTCTGGCTAAGCATTTCAATCGCTACTCACCATGAATACGTGTTTGGATAATACGGAACACTTAAGGCAATTATGATGCGAGATGCCTTTTGTGTGTACAATTTCAAAAATCAGCGGTGCAACTGGCATGACAACCAACCAACACAGGTAGTTTCAAATCGGGTTTTTTTTTCCAACTCACTCCTGATATATTTCTTATACATTAACTGCTGCTGTGTGCAAAGTCATTTTCCATTGCCCAAAAAATATTCCCAAGTTTCTCCTCTTTGGAGCGACTTTGCACTCAAGGGTGTTCACACCGAGACTTGAGTAAACACCCCGCATCTTGTTGATTTTAGGTGAAAAGGATTGTTTTTACTTTGAGTCGGCAAATGCAAGCTTTCATGAAAATTTGATGTCTTCTTTATTGATCTTCTAACCAAATCAGACTCGCGCACTGATGTGTTAGTTTACTGAAGGTAACAAGGTGCTGTTACTTTTGGAGTAAATTGCTTTCTATCACCCTTTAACTTCCTATGCTAACACGCCAATATCTTCACCATAACAGTGTTTCTAGATTCAAAACATCAGATTTCTATAAATTTCTTGAACCGTGAGGTGAGGAGAAAACAAAAATCATATCTATTTCAAAATAATGAAGCTCCGCTACATTAGTTATGTTAATTCATCGGTAAGCTAAGCGTGAAACGCAATTCCTAATTTGTGTGTAGGTTTTTTTTATCACTATTTAAACAGGAATCTCTCGGTGTAATTTAGAAATTGAGTAGGGTATTGATCCATGGAAATGCTCGGTGAAGAAGGCTGCGTTTAACAGGTGCCAATATCATTGCTTACATTGCCGAAAGATGATCTGCGTCCTAGTGAGCCTTGTGGCACACCGAGTTTACCTTGCCAGATAACGTGCCAGTTGTCGCCAGTTTTTGCAACGTTTTTCGCGATTCCTGTCATGTTATTTTAATGTGGAAATAACAGGAAAGCAAATGGCAAGATGGCAAAGACACTAGATGCAAATTTGCGCAAAAGTAAATTGCATGATTGTATTCATGGCTCCTAAGTAAGCTTATTTTCCCATTTCCCTATTCATTTTCATCCCCTCCGCGTCAATACTTTTTATGCCCATCAATAAAGCTTGGTGATACAGTCATTACGGCATACAGCGTGTTTGGTGACAGGAAAGTAATCACTTTTGAAACCAAATACTTGAGCAAAATTAAGTGCTTTAATTGACAATATGTGGCTAAAATGTTATTATAATAAAAAGCATTGTGTATTAACTTATCTGCTGAGTGAGTCAAGTGTGGGGGGTGTGTGTGGAGGGGGTACAGGTTGTGTGACAGTGAGGGGTGTAACATGATGGTATGGTATCTGGAAACCTTTTAATTTTATTTTGATAGGCATTAGTCTTTACTAACAACTGGAAATTAGAAATCAATTCCTTTGAATTCTTCCAGATATACGAAATTTAAATAAAAGTGTGACATCACAGCAAAAAAATATCAAAAATCTATTGAAAAGTGTATACCCCGTTTTGTCGCCCACGTTTTCAGTCCAGTGTCAAAGTTAGCAGTCTGAGGAAACTCAACCCCACACGGAGGCTCCAAAGTGTACTGTGCAAAAGTAGTTTATCAAGTGTATTTTTTCACTTCCTCTTTACTCTCTGAGTCAATATTAATATCAAATTGTTGTGATGAAGAAAAATTTCCTTTTATTGATTGCCATGTCTCATAGTATACACATGGTAGTTTACACAGAATGCATGGATTTGTTGTTATTAAATTTCAATGTGAGAAAAGCCATTCACCTCGTTTGCACATTAATTTCATCATTGTGCAAGTTCCACTCCAAGGTCTAGCTGGCTGGCTAGCAAATCATATGTACTAAACTTCTCCGTTATAAAAACAGACATTAAGCTAACTATACAAAACACAACAAAGTACATCGCTATGTGCGGCGACGTTTTTTTTTGTGTGTGTATCCCGCAAACGCACAACATTGACGGCTGAAACATTATTGAGCAAACTTGAAAAGGCCAAAACACGAGAAATGATGAGGATGCATCATCGTTATTTTGTTTTATTACTTTTCTTCGCTTCCCGTTCTTCTCACATCATTTTCCAAACTCGTAATTTGACGGAGCGACACTGTTATGTTCCCTGTTAGTGTTACTTGTTGGTATTGATTCACAATCAAATTAATGTCTGTGTAAACACTGTTATACAAGCTGACAAATCAATGTTAGCAAAAGCAAATGAGTTCATTCTCAAAGTTGAATGACACAACGACTCAACGCTAAGATTTACGCATGGTGAAATATTAGCTTGAGAATAATTATTACCTGTGCTTTATCAAGACATCACATCTACACAAGCCTGGCTTAAAACAGGAAAAAACTTACTGATCAGCTTTTTGTATTCTTCATTCTTTTTATTTCTCCTCAGTTTCCTCTAACCAATACAACAAGCATTTGCAACAAAATCAAAATGCTTTGTAAATCTCCTTGTTAGGGAGGAGATTATATATTGTTAATATGATGAAAAGTTTTGGAATCAATGAGCAGATAATAAACGATTTTGAACTTCTTGGTTCAAGACATGACAAAAGGTTGACAACGCTGCAATTGAACGGTTTGAAGAGGTTATTTTAAAACTAATACACGCTTCTAGCAAAAGATTTGAAGAGCGACGAAAATTTTTAATAATAATAATAATAATCACAAGACGACAAGAAAATGCTTGATGCAATTCATCTTCCTGATGACAGGCAAGATGCAATTTCAGGTGTCTCTACCACCCACAACTTGCTTTATTGTTTAAAAATACCTGGGGATTGCATTTTGTATGATACCTATCATAAAGAGCATAACAATTGCCAAAGTCAGCTTCAAGCTATGACATGTTTAAAACAAAAACTTTTTTTCCCATTCTGATAGTCTTCTCCTGCGGTGTTCTTGCTGGCAGCACATTGCCTAAGGCCCACTTAAAAGAAAAAGCATTGTCTTGGCAACAATTCTCTTTGCGGTAATTTAGAATCCAAAGATGCGGAATAATCGGTAGTACAAATTGCATTAACGAGCATTTAATTGTTTGTGTATGAAATCAAATCAATGGTCATTTTCTTGTTCGTTGTATTTTCTTTCACATGCATGTAATCCATGACATATTGTTTGATTTTGGGTTTGAGAGTGTTTTTTGTTTTCTAACATCATTGCAAAATATGCCATAAATCATAAGAGAATCATTTTTTAAAACAAATTTTGAAACTCTTATGACAGGCATTTGCTAGTTAAAGTTGATATCCTAGCTAGCTATCTTACATTAATTTGAACCTGCTGAATCAAATCATGGTTTTAACAAGCTTCAAATAGTTTTGAGTCCGACCCTCAACAATGACCTGACACTGAGTGACAAGGGTTATCAGTATTAAATCAAAAATAAAACATGCCCAGTTCGTTCAAATTGATCAAGTTTGCGCACCATTATAAACTTTGAGCGCGTACGACCTGTGATTGCAAGGTTATATGTGCCAAAAAGGATTGAGGGTCAATTTTCAAAGTTCATAGGGTCATTGGGTCAAAAATGAAAGTTGCTTTGAATTTTGTAAAACTTAGACCAAATTTTAATCTAGCTTCATTAAGTCAGAATTAAAAGTAAAGATGTAAAAAAAAATTTCTGACTCCCTGAAGCTAATCAAACAATTTGGACAAAGTTTTATAAAAATCGAAGCAACTTTAATTTTTGAACCCCGCACAACTTGAAAATTTACCTTAAATCAACGCTTTTTTGGTACATAAATCATTAGGACCTGAGACAAATTTGATATGCCTTTGGGTGGTATCAGAGCATGCTTAATTTTTAACCCACAACAGTGGGGACAGTTTTAGGGCCATAGGTGCAGAATTAAGCTAATTATCCACCATTTTTTGATTCAGCAAGCCCTAATTAGGATAGCTAAGATACCAAAGCCTTTTTCTCAAAAATGCCTCATTTTATAAAAGCACATATATTTTAGATTTTCCTATAGTCTATCACAACATTTTTTCTTCATTTCCTATTTTCAAGATCAGAAAGTGACAATCTTCCAATTTCTTCTTTTTGTTTGTTTTTTGTCTGTTTGTTTGACTGGCAATCTCTTTAAAACAAACTTCAAACACTTACAGCACTCTCTTAAAAACAAACTTCAAACACTTACAAAACATTAACTATTCCTCCCCACCCCCCTTAAAAAATGCTTAAATACTTATCCCATACAATAATTAGTTTAGCAATAAGGTAAGGCAGTAGCTGCACAAAACAGACAAATTCCTAAGAAGTGCAGTGTAGACAGATGACAAGCTACCAGCCAGCTAAACATTGATCACCGATTTGATTTCACCACCTTCTCACCTTGCTAAGCAACTCCTCACTTACCATGCTAAACATGCCTACATTTCTCCTTTTACTACAAAGGGAAATTCCCTTCAAATCTATAACATCAGCCCTAGCTAGCAAGACCTCTAACCACACTATAAACCACTGTGCAGTTAATCTTTCACTCTTTAGTGCTGACAAAAACTGACATTGCCAGTGGGGCCCGACACTAGTAACACCCGCATCGGCATTGATGTGCTGTTAACATATTGCCACAGTCAGTGTTACAACTCGAACAACTGAGGGAGTCGGTTCACCCCTTTTACATGATTCACATTACCACACTCAAAAAAAAAAAAAAAAACACTTGTTCATTCTACACAGTCATGCAAATTGTAATATTTTACTGAATATTATTATATTATTATATCCAAGATATCAGATAATGATTGGAAGTTCAAAGTTCACAAAAGGTGAAACGTTATCCTACCTTAGGTGCCTTGTTGGTGGGGCCATTGTTTTCCTGCTCCCGGTGGGTGGGGCTGCGGTGGCGTTTGGGCCTCGGGAGATGCTCCGTTGTCCGTTGGTTGGCTCATTGGGGGAGACCGACCGCGCATCTATCCCGCACTAAGCCACGGATCTGTCAAAAATAACAAATCATGCAAAAATGAAATTCATCTTATTATAAGTCTCATATCGCAAGAAAGAGAAAATGCAACAACAAAAAGCCAGACGGATAAACCAGAGGATTATATTCCAAGCTAGTGTGAATGCGAGACCACTTCGGTCAAACCTTTGGGGGGCAATACACCGACTCAAAAGTTGAATGCAAGAGGCAATCCATTCAAAAATAAACATGCGTGGCCGATACAGAGAGGAGCTAAAGGAGAGAAGTATAGAATACAGGTGCAATTCATGCCTGCTAAATTGATATTTTTGCTCGGGGCATTCTTATGGCTATGTGAATAATCTTGTTTTCTAACTGCTTGAATAAAGGTAAATGATACATGTGTAGCGTGATGCAACCGATTCCCGTTGAGATCTCTTCTGGCCGTTTCGCGAGTCGACGGCTACCTGTTAGCGAGAAGCCCAACAGAGGTGACTCTTGGCGGTCATAAGCATTGACGCAATGTAAAGTAAACAATACATAATTCAACGTACACAACACTTTGGATTGGATCCTATTATATGTGGCAGATGGTCTTCTTGTGTACTGTAAATATCGAGATGGCAAAATGCAATTTGTTCCATGCATCACGACAATGTATAATGTGACTTGGACTAAGTTGTATTAAATAGCGGCAGATGTTTTCTAAGCCCCCTTTTGATCTGGTGTAATTTCATATTTACTCTCGAGTTGTTTATCCAACTAAATGATGGATTCATGTCATTTACGGCGATGGTAGCGCAAATCCAAATGCATTCCTTTTACAGTCTTACATTGTACACCAACAAGATCAAATTACCAACAACAAATTGCTGGATAGGAAGTTTTTGGCATTGTGCTTTATTTTACGATCTTTGTGTTTCGTTGAAAAGAATCTGATGAAAAATGTCACTCCAAAGCGTGGAAAAAAAGTATTTTTAGCCACAACCATAATGATGTTGGTGTAATTATCAGACCCATACAATACCATATTACTCCAAAAATAAACTTAAATGCACATGATTGGGATAATAGTTTGAATTTTTAAAAAAATCATAAATTAATGAGACTCATTCAGTGAAAACTTGAGAAAATGGGTTTTAATGAAGTAGCAAGGGCGAGGCGGGTGAGTACTTTCAAGTTCAAGCAAAGGCTATTGCTACTAATTTTCAATGTGCCATTACCATCACTGCCACATATGTTATTCACAGGTTTGTATTGTATAATGTAAGAGACTGCATAACATCATAATGCACTCCTCTGCTAGTTGAAAAGTTTAATACCAAATCATTGAATTAGTCTAGTTATAAGATTTAAAATTATATGTGAAACCCTTATGGATGCAAATTTACAAGATCTCTTTACAAAATTATATGTGAAACCCTTATGGATGCAAATTTGCAAGATCTCTTTATGACCTGCTCAAGGGTAGTTGTCTACATCCCCCTGGCATGTTATAGCTAAAGGCTAGTGTATACTTCATTTAAGCATTGCTTGATGATGCGATGTTTTTCTCATGTCCAAACATCGCACACAGAAATCAAGATACGCACCATGCCATATATCGATCCCTGATCACACCCGTGCACACCCGCGCAATATGTGGCGATGCAAATATGGAGTATACATCAGGCTTAACATTTGCCTTCCTCCATTCCTACATGTAGTATGAGGAATATTATAAAATGACTATAAGTTGCTGAATATGGACCTGCACCCACTGGGTCAGTACTATAAACTGCAGATACAGGCAAATAGGCTACATGAAGAGCTGAGAACCACCGGTTTATAAATATATCAATCATTTTTGCTTTTACAGTTATTTTTCTTTTATTTCAATTTACTCTATTTCTACTTGATTATTTATCCTTCGTCTGTTTACAACATTGTCAGTTCAATTTTGTAAATTGATTTTCATGAGCCCATATAAATTCTGTTGTTACTGGAGCGTTGTTAATTGTTTTCTTGTTTTGTTGCTGCCCTGCTTTCCTCATAATTGGACTAATAATAGCAATGGTAAACAACTGCACAACAGATGTTTTTCACTTCTTTTACATGTAGTATTGATCGTCTTACTTTGTAAATGCAAATGTATCATGAATGTATTTTTTTTGGTCTTATCTACATGTTGTATCACTTTACAGAAGGCCACCTCACCTACAAATTACAGACATGGGTGGTGCTTCTCAGTAGCGTAGCCAGCGGGGGGGGGGGGGGCAGAGTGCCCCCTGACAAAAAAATGAAAGAAAAAGTGCCCCTCTGACAAAAAGAAAGAAAGTCAGGAGGGCAAAGGAAAAGAAAAGTGCAAGGAGCCCCTTTTCTAGCAAAATTCAGGGCCAAAATAGTGTAAAATACAACATTTTTTTCCGCGCTATGCGCGCACATTGTAACAATAAAGCCCCCTTTTTAGCCGGATAATGGGCAAAAATAGTGTAAAATACCATTTTTTTTCTCGCTACGAGCGCACATCATCCCAATAAGGCCCTTTTCGGGAAGCTCGAAGACATACAGTCTCTATGTATTGTATGATGCAACTGCAATTTTTTCCGTCTGTGCCCCCAAAATTTTATTTTGCCCCCCCCCCCCTGACCAAGAAAGCTGGCTACGCCCCTGGTGCTTCTAAAATAAATATATTTGAGATATTTTCAATTTATTTTGTTTTCCTGGTGAATTATGAAATTACCTTAAACTTAAAGGAGTGTTTCATGATCCTAGCATCCACTTTTTTGACATTTTTCAGTAGATATCCATGGAAAAAGCTTATTCCCAAAGTTTCAGTTGATTCTGACTTTATGTTGGCAAGTTATGCATGAATACAATGTATGTGTATTACACTGCTCCATAGACAATGTGTTTCGTTCTGGTATACCAGAACATAATTCAAATTTCATGATATTTTTGCAAAACAAATTAATCTGCAAGAAATTTTTTTACATTTTAACATTATGTAGCCAGAAGTTTCCAGTTGTATAAAAATCCCAACATTTTTTGCGATGCTGTGGATTACGAAATGCCCTTTTAAGATGAAGAAAAATAATTTACTTACGAGGTAGGCCAATAAAAACGAAGTATTGAATATTTAGCTATAAAAATCAGGCACCCCCTCCCCCAACATTTGAAACATGCTCATCGTTGTGTGTTTGAGCATATATGGTTTGAGAATTCCAAATTCAGGGCACAGTGGTGTAACATGTAAAAACTCACAAATTATTTCATAAGGCAGATTGTGGTCATAGGTTCGAATCCCAGTGCAGCACCAACATGTTATGCACTTTAGGTAGGAGCTTCACCTTGCTTGCCTTGCAAAGTTCAATAATATTAAAAGACATCATCACATGCGTGAATGATATGACAGTCAATTATGATTATTTCCTGTAGACCTTTAAAACAATCAAATTCCTCGATATTTTTTACACTGCTTGTGTATTAAAGTCAGAGCATTTTCTAAACTTAGACCCTTTAATAGCACCAAGAAATGCAAAGCCAAGTTAAGTGATTATACTTCTCACAACCTACCACTTACATGCTTACACTCCCTGGGTAAATCTTAAAACACTTTACAGCAAAAACACCTATTGCTCTAACACTTTGGCAAATACTCACTACTTCAAGATTCCTTTTTGATTTTTCTCTAAAATAAATTTGCAATCTTTTCTACAAGTTAAAATCATCCAATCACTCGTTTCTTTGTCTTCAGCAGATGTTTTTTCCCCTCTCTTTTTTCAAAGTGAAGTGTGTGTGGATTAAGATAGCATTACAAACACCTGACTTCGAGGGTCTACATGCCGTAAGTGATGATGATTTAAATATTGCTGTCATATTTGCAGGAAAATTGTAAATGGACAAGATACTAAAAGAATTTGACCAAAGTATAGACCAGAAGCGTAAAACTTATATTGCTTGGTATTTATTGTGATGTTATTTTAAAACAAGATTCAAACAAATCTTTATATTTATCATTTCAGATTTAACCCTGGTATTGAACAACTATTTGTAAAAGAATTTATTAGATGCACGACAGTGGCGTCGCAGCTTTACATTGAAAGTGGGGGGGGGCAGGTTGTTCAGTTCCCCCGAATGGAGTCTGATTTAGGTGTGTAAGGTGCGGTTTTAGCGTTTACCCCCGAATTTCCAACAAAAGTGGGGGCACCCCCTGCCCCCCCCCCCTTTGCGCACGCCACTGATGCACGAAGAATGCACTGGAATACCATTTTTTTATCCCTTTGTCCATCCTAGCTCTCTTCTAACACAGATTGGAATGTCCAGATGCCTATGCCATCGGACTCGGGAAAGTGCTTTTGATTTGGCTGACACCAGTAGAGTGTTCGAACCTAGTGACCTTGCTCATCTGGGCATACACAGAGCAATCTTGCATCATTTACACAATGGATTGCTTCCTGTATGTCCAGGTAGGACTTTCAGTTGGCTATAACGCATTACCATACTTATCATCAATCCCCATGGGCCAAGTCCTACCTTTTTTTGCTACAGAATTAAACGGGAGTGCATTAAAAGCTTTGCATACATAAGAGTTCACAAACTTTGCAAGACCTGTGCATAGTGAAACAATCAAGGTGTATACTTCTTTTTTATCCATTCTAGATGTAGACTTATATGCAAAGCTGGTGGAGTCTGCCTTTTTCAGTTTTAATTCCTTGGAATCTAATAAAGACACTCTTTTTTATGACAGAATTGCCAGTATCAGCAAAAATAGCTGATTATATTGCAAGGTAACTAGCACTGAGCAAGAAATAGGTTCATAAGACTTAGCCTAAACATGCTAAAAGTCCTCCACAACAAATTTTGCACATGGGGGAGTGAGTACAGCAACATTTTGTTGGTCATGATTTAGCTTTCGCTCCGCTAGGTAATCGAAAATCTTGGATCATTCTGTGATATTGTGATAGAATAAAACAAGAAAGCCAAAAAGTCCCAGACAACTTCCAACTTCCAGGATTTCCCATGTTAGCCATGTATGAGCAATGTACCGGTACACGTTGCCATAATTTTGACTGTTGCAGACAAGTAATTTGTCCACATGTCAACTTGAATGTGCTTGTTTCTTGCACAGATGACAGATGACATGCAAATGAAAAATCAGTTAGATAAAGCATGCTCATCCATCAATACACAGTTCTTTGACCCTAAGCCTACTTTGTTGGTAAATTCTCAAAAATGTACATCGTAAGTTCCCCAAGTTTTGCCCCATGATTGAGGCCATTTTGGCCGATGGTATAGTAGCAGAAGTAGATCATTCAGCGTGTTTCTACTGAGCACCTCGCATTACCGCGCTTTCACCTTCACCTGCATTTTTAATCCCCTCACAATCATCGAGTCGTTTCTACTGCATTGTAAATACAGGGTAACAATTCACAGTTAGTGGGGAGGGCAGAAGTCCAGAAAATAGTTTTTCCTGACCTTCAAGGTCAGATTTTGAATGCTCACGCTTTATTGTAGTAGGCTAGTTCCTGTCTCACTTGCAAAATCGTCATCCGAACTGTTTCTACTGTGAACATTACCACATATTCACACAAAAAAATAACCACCTTTTGACGAATGACGGTGAGGTTCACACACATCACCGTGCATTCACCTTCACCCGATCTGTTTCTACTGGGGCCGTTACTGCGTATTCCTCGCATCACCCTCTTTCACTTGAATTCAGCGTCAACCGTTTACTCAGTAGAAACATGCTCATTGGTGACTACATGTAGCACCAAGCACCATTAACTGTACGACGTACGCTCTTGATGTAGTTCTCTGCAAAGGCAACTGGCAACTAAAAACAATTTAGGGGCCTATATTGTGATTGATCAGATTTCATACTTTTTACAATTTACAATTCATGTGTCTTATTCCTGAGCATTGTAATTTTAAAACCAATTTGTTTAAATTGACATATAAATTTCCTTGAATATCAGGCATTCCATTAATTTAATGACAAAGGGAAGAATGAGGCCTATGAAGCTAGATTGTTAAGTGCCAGAGATACATATGTAACAAGAGATCTTCTTATTTGCCTGAAGCGTGTGTAAATTTCTAACAATCAAAGTGTGAAGAACGCACCACATCACTTGTTTAACATGATTACAGAGAAATCTGTTTTCAGACGATGTACCTTTAATAGGAAAAGGTATTCACCTGCTATGTACCTATCAGAGAGCCCAAACCAGAAAGGAAAGACTTATTGTAGTTGACCATGACACCAGTACTTAGTTACGACAATCACATTTGTTTTGTACATTTTGATGTGGTGTGTTGGGGTAGCTGGGGTGGGTAGGACAGGGTGGGGGTAGGAGGGAGTAGAAAGATTACATCCACACGTAGGCTTAGGATAGAAAAAATTGTATGCTGAACTTAAACTGGTCCCTAGGACCAAAGTTTTCACATATCAAACATGTTTACTTGTATGTATTGTACATAAAACTAAGAATAAAGCAAGTTATAAGCACATATGAAAGTGCTTTTAAACTTTAGGTAACACACCCAAAACCCAAATTTGTCCAGGTTTCTCAGTTTTCATGGAGAAATCTCAGATCTATAATTGTACAGGGGGGGGCTTGGTACTAAATGAAGATGGTCCAGTTCATAAAAGACAATCCCTATCATAACCAAAATCAAAATCAAGAAAATTTACAATTTCATAAGGCCATTTACCACACCTGAAATTGTATAGGAATCATACTGCTTGTCTTCTGCAAACAAAACAGTGAATTGATCCATGAAATTTATCCGTAAACAGATCTAAAATATTCTCCAAATGATTTCATATTTCTCTTAAAGTATAAATTAATATTCACACCAATGTGTGAACTATTGATCTTCGCATTGGCAGCAGATGCAACTTTGTTTATTTGTCGAGCGTAAAAAGCTCTGGGTGGGACCTACATCGTGGAAAATTCCACCATTTAATACAAACAAACGTCCTGGGCAAATAAAAACAAAAGCCTGGGTCTTGGCTCAGATAAACAAGCTCACCATAGCAACCACTGTGCCTCCTACAAATTTGTTTACAAAAGCAAATGCTGGCTCTTTGCTTCGCTCAGCTCTCTTCCTGTATGATATCTCACCACACAGACTGACTCTAGTAGTAGCAGACAACGAGCTCTTGGACTCTTGATATTGTTGGCCAATTGTAAGAGATATTGTTTGCGATAAAATTTGATGGTAGCAATCGGGAATTTTTCACACCTTGTAAATTTTTCGATATACTATGCCTAGTTGGTGTTTTGTGGTAAATAATGTGAATAAATCTACAAATAAATAATACCCAAAGTTAAATAATGCACTTAACATGGGCATGTTCATATTGTATAATAAAATATGCCATTAATCTTTAATGATACCGCTAATGAAATTACGGTACATACGGAATGAAACAATGAGGAATTGGCTGGTTCTGATGGTGCAACTTTACCATGGCAACCACCATGCCTGCCATCATGCTTCACTTTCACTTTACTTACTTTAGTATTTCATTCATAAGGGATGTACACCAATTTGATAATAGATTCCTATGAATTGTCATTCACAAAACATCTATAATTCTTCATTATTTTGGTTCTTGCTAAAGTTCTATGACGCTTAAAGTACAACTGGGTGTGTATTAAACTGTGTGGTTGCATGTATCGTTTTTGTTGCACATATGCGCGCAGTAATTTCTCCTGCGCGATATTTTGCATTCGCGTGTGAAGGATTCAATGGATTCGCCAATTCCGTACACATGAGTCACTTGTATAGAACTTGATTAAAAGTGGACATAAATTACATCCAAAAACAATTTTACAAAAGTTTCCTAAATAATCTTGAACTAAAGAATTGTAAAAAATACCCATCTATACAAGACTGACTGAAAGATTGTTTTTCATAAATACATCCATGTATACCATTTCCTTCAAGGTCTAATTACTGAAAAACCTAGCAATTATTGCTCAATTACATTTTATATCTAGCAGGCTGGTACGGTAAACAAGTTTGCATTGATTTTAGGCCATTGCTAACATTATAGAAAGAAAATGGCGCTGGTTGAGTCATGGGCACGTACACGGAAAGAGATGTTGTTTACACTTCCCAATAAGCAAGACAAAAAGGCTGAGACAGAACACATCCAGCAAACACATGCCAGCCACAAAGCACTGGCATTAGATGACTATACTCTACTCTCCCCCTTCAGAACTGTGTAAACAAACCAATAACCGCTGATAGATTTGCCAGGGCAGCAACAAACTTGACGTGCTAGCGCATCCATGGCAAATTTATCGCCTAAAATAGATGATGCTTAGTGCTTACAAGTATATATTGAGATCAGTTCTTGTGGTTGTTTAGATTTACTTGTGATGTATGGTAAACGGTAAACAGGAAATTACAGGAAATGAAATTCTGAGGCAATTTTCTTCTTCTAACATTTCATTTATTGTTGAGCTGAGGAAGGACATGAGTGCCACAAAAGGTCCACGAGAGGAGTACAATAGGGATGTGGTTGTTGATTCACATTTCCCCCATGATCCTTTGCCATGTCAGGTTGAGCAGGAACCCGTAATTACTCTGGATTCACTTTGACACTGACCCAGATATGATTGTGCATAAATTTCACTTAATTTATTCATCTTTCTAAAGGTTATAAATTCTGGAATTGCAATTTGCATTACATTTTCAACCATAGATTTATTATATATTTTTTATCGAAACTGATGTTGTTTTTCAGATATCCTTTATGTAGGAATTTTTTTCATATCCATTTCTCGATCTGCAATATCAACCTAATGACAATTTCTCAACCAAATCCACATTAAATTTAAACTTCAACAGGTCATCAATCCCAGTCATTTTTCAAAAAGAACCAATTCAGCTTCACATAAAAGCCTCATTTAATTAACTGTAATGGACACACACAAAAATAGTAGGTTCTATTGTAATTTGTATTTGCAAAAAAATTAGGTTGGTGCCTTGCTGGTACATGTACATTACACACAAAATATGAAAGTGTGAAAGTATAATATTTCTAGGGCAGTTCCAATGTTTCAATAGAACATTGTCGGGCATGGTACAAAGTCAATTGAGCAGGCGTGGTGTGACCATTCATTGTGTAAGCTCACAATGTTACTTTGCCTGTACATGGCATAGCCACGCCACTTTGGGTGTACAGTATACACGTAATCATTAATGTCGTTCTGTATGCCAGTCAAAGTGCAAAGAACAGAAAGATATGACCTAATGAAAATCTTCATCACATTCATAATATTCATTTCACTTTTTATCAGACAGAAGTGCCATATTGGCTGAAGTTTTTGTTTTTGTATAATTTATAATACATTTCTATACCAACATATTTGTTGGATGTAAATGAAGAGGGGTGTAAATTTCTTAAGCCTACATTTTAAATAAAATGCAAGCCTAGAGATTAAGGTGACTACAAGTGACCAGTGGCGTAGCGTCATAGGGGCACGTGCCCCCCAATCGATTGCAAAAATTAGAAAATCCCATAGGAAAATTGCCAGACCCGTTGCCCCCCCAATCATGGTCGGTGCCCCCCCCAATGTGATGACCCACGCTACACCACTGCCAGTGACAGAAGGGTATAAAATTTGATGTGTATCTCTACCTCTATATTTGTGGGTTTTTCCTGAGCATGGGGTGATGCGGCTGATTGTGGGGAGGTGCTGCAGAAGCTGGAGGGAGCGGTAATACTCTGTGATTGTCCCAGCAGAAACATATCAGGTTGACAGGGATGCCAGGAAACCTCACCATCAACCAGTGGTGTTATCCATCTTGAATGTCATGAAAATGTTGTTCTGTACTTCTCCCCATGAAATATGCAGGGTGTGAGTATAGTTACCCGCCTTTTGCAGAGCAGCAGAAACAATCCTGTTGACGGTCCTATGCCCTCTTCTTTTATTTGAGCTTATCATCTCCCCATGTGCAGTGGCGGCACCAGGAATTTTTTTCTGGGGGGCATTGAGGGTGGGCAAAGTGAATTTCAGAGGGGGCAAAGTGAATTTAAGGGGGAAAATCAACAAATTTTGCGCAAAATTACCGCAAAAAGGTGAAATTTTCGTAATTTTGGGTTTTTACTGCCCCCCTGTGGCGCCGCCACTACCCATGTGTTACATTCAACCATTACTACATGTACATACTCCCATCAATCACTACCTATTCCTATACAGCACTTGGCGTTGATTTCTTCTTTTTGACAAGGGGGGGGTCAGGTAAGTATAGTGAATCCAACACCTTTTGGCGACAGAAAAAGTTTATGGTACAAGAGGGCAAAAATTGGCACTTTTTAGATTCAAATGGCCAAATACGACTTACTTTGGTCAGAAACCTATGTACAGGTGTCAACATCGGGAGATGATTGTATCCCATTCCCTCTTAACAAAATATTGAGAGGGAATCATCCCTCATCCAACTGGGATCTACACCTATGTTCCTGCATTTAATATCTCTACCATGTTGCCCCTTCCTCCTGTCTTGAAGTTGAACTGTCTTCCCCTCTTCATCCATCTTGATTTCTCTTACAAAAGTCTGCTCTTATCTCCTCAAATGTTAAATGAAAGAAATTATTCTAAATGTTGAACATTTTCTTTTCGGTATTGTTATGTATCAGTGTACAAAATCATTCCCATTATGAATTTAAAGTGGGTCAGGTAATAAGGGAATTTCCCTCATTCCTTCAAAAGGGAATTTTTTTAAGTTCTAGCACTACATGTATGGCAACAAAAGTTGTCTTTCCTCTATATTCTGCAAGTAACACATTCTTCCTCACACTAGCCTATTTGGCAAATCCTAGTAGTACCTCAATAAAATATAGGCCCTAATATATGTCGGCCTTATTTTTTTTAAATGCACAAATTTGAAATGTAGTCCTATATATATACCGTAACCAACCGGATATAAGCCCACCTTCAGGTATAAGCCCACCCCCTATTTTTCAAAACATTCTGGGAACAAGGGTGCACTCGGCTATAAGCCTAGTACTAAATTTTGGATTTTCTCTCACATTTGCGAACAAATAAAAAAAAATATCAGTTGATAATTAACATTCCACACTTAGAATTTTAAGAAATTGACATAGATGATAGAAATTACTGGTACATTGGGCAGATACAAATGGGGATGATTTTTCTTATTTCTAAATTCAAGTACTAGCCCTCCCCAGTTATAAGCCCACCCCATTTTTGAAGTGAAATCTGCCATCTACAATGTAGGGGGGGGTGGGCTTATACCCGAGTGGTTACGGTAATAACATAATTCAGGAATGAATATAAACTGTTATAGGAAAATAATAACACTGTCAATGGCCCCTTGGAAACCAGGAAATAACTTAATATACAGAAAAGGCATTATTAATATAGGCCTATATCACAGGTGTATCCCATCATGCTCTGCGGTACCATAGTAGAACTGCACATGCCATAGAAAGTGTACACAAAATCCCTCACTTCAACTTTCAATTACTAGCTTATATCAGGGGAGTTAAGACTTTTATTTGAAAAAATATGATCTCTAAAGTATTATGAAACTATCCATAGCTCTCAATATTTAAACCGCTCTTACTTATGTTTTGTATGTATATGCTATGGAGCAAGCAGATAGAGTGCAATGCATGATGGGATACTCCCTTCAGCTGTTGTGGGCCTATATGTATATGTACATGCGCATGCATGCTATGTCCATCATAAAGAACTAGGTTGTATCATAGATTGGTTGTATGGTCCCACTATTCATAAATTTAAACCAGTATTATACTAGTGGGTGATTAATCAGACACCCTGGTGATAGCTTAAATAGCATTGAATTTCGTGTACATGTAAGCCCTATGGGCAGTCTCATTAGTACCCCTTGACAAGGCTACATGTGTAGCGCTTCTGGGCAAGCAGTCAGACACAAGTTAACAACGTTGTGGAGCAATCACACACAGGTTTTGGCTTCAGTCAATGATATTCTAGTTTCTAGATACCAAACATGCCAAATGGAGGACAAAATACTGTACTTCTTGCATTAAGACCGACGTGTATGTCATCATCGCAGAATCGCCCAATGCTTTTGCTTTTTTCATCACACTATCGCATGATGAAATTGCAATATTTGCTATCCATCCTGAGGAAGTACTTCCATGGTATGACTTGTGTGAGTGAATGTGCAAATTGGTGTTACTACTGTACAAGACTTTAAAGCTCAACAGGTTTAAAAGGATCTAAGCCCTTACAGACCAGTAACCATGTCCTCAGAAGCGACCTTATTGTAAGCACACACACTCTCTATAGTTTGAATTTAAGGCATTCTTAGGACAGAGTCTATGGTTCATGGTTGAACAGTCTTTTTCTAGGGTCTGTGTTCAGACCCACAGTTCCAGGATCTGTGTTCATATCCAGGCATTCAGAGAGAACACAAATGCCCTGGGCGCCACCTTAGGGGGCGCCAAATTGACCAATTTAGCACCAATTGTGCACCCCCTCCAAGCAATGAAAGTCAACATTTTCATGCACATCCTTTGAAAGATCAATTTAAGACCGAACTTCAATATAACCAAAAATGAATTAGTGGTTATTTGTGCAAATTTATTGTGCTCTGCGCACAATTGTCTCAAGAATTGGGGAGGGCGCCATTTTGTGCCCTTAGCCCCGGGGGCCACAACCCCTAGCCCTAGCTACGCCAATGTCAATTATGGATATTTTTTAGTTGAAATCTTTACAACACTGTAGACATCTGCACATTGTTATTACCCACCTCATCCACACTCCCCCACACACACACCCAACCTACGCCTGCCGCCAACTGCTGACATAATTGTGCATTACCATCAAACCAAGGACGTCTGAATCTATGTATGATTGACTAGCTAAGGACCAAAATGACGGATTGTTCGTGTGCAGGGCCAGCAGGGGGTGTATTGCAAAATACAATGTATGCCTACCAACCGAGGTCGATATGTTCAATACTACACAATTGCGGACGTATCCCTATGCATTTGGCATGCACTTGCAATCCTATTGCAGACCTTCATAAACCAAGAACGGTGCTTGTCTGCAGGTAGGTCCATGATTTAATAGCGAAGTCTTGTGTGAGTCCTGGTTGCAGGTAGACATGCACCCACACACACAAACTAAACTGGTGTATCTTGTACCTTACAGAATCACTTTGTGGCAATGACATGCAAATTACATCTTCCTAAATGATTGCGAAACAATTTATAACATGTATTTCACTGTGATTTACTTTCGTAGGCCTATCAGGATATATTTATTGTATTTTGAAAAACGATAGCAGTCATATTACGTGCTAATTGCCAGCGCTTTCATGGGGACAAGATATCTTAATATTGTGATGTCAAATGTGACCTTTAAACAGCACTATCATACACAACTACATGTAGTTGCTAAGAGAAGCTAGGTTACCAACAACAATTTTCCTAGAATATCAAAACATTTTGACATTGCCCAACATATCTTCATTTCCTGCAACAATTAGGGCCTATAATTTGTCAAAGTTATGAGACAGGCCTACAACACGAAAATATAAAACTCTAGCTTGTCGAGATAAAAAAACATGTTACCAGATTATGTCCCAAGTGCTTCCCGTTTAATACCCAGTACCGCACAGATGTGAACACCCCCACCCCCATATATATAAGGGGCATTTGTCCATAAACTGTCCACCCCTGGGGAAAAGTAGATGAAAGATTGGTAAATGGTCCCAAATAGGCCAATATTTCATGTTTTTGTTACAACCCGCTGGCCATGTACCCTACATGTATAATCAAAAACACAAAATCAAAAAGAAAAAAAGAGAGAGCTTTGAATAACTAACTGACCCCCACTCCCCTTCCCCATTCTCCAAGGTGCCCTGAAAACATGATCTGTACTATGCACCTACAACAACTATAACATTGCCAAAGTTGCTGGTTTGAACACTAATGGCATGCTGGATCAGCAAGCAGACGATCTTTTAACTAACTGACCATGGCTAAACCAATGAGCAATACAAGTGTATGTTACTTGAATTTTACGCCTGATTTAGCACTCTCACGGCCAGTTATTGAGATCTCATCAATGAAACATGCCATTATCATGTGGCTGCTTACTACTACTTGTACTATGATGAAATGCGCAAATTGAATTGTTGACTGGCTCGCTGACCTTAAATAGTAGGTAATAATATAGGTAGGAACAAAAGAAGCTGCAAAGGCACAACAGTAGGGATAATCACAAATAACCTTAACTTAACCCTGCTGACTATAGAAAAAGTGTATGAAACAATAATTATGGAAAGGCCACATTAATTTACAAACTTACCAGAAAATTCCAGCAATTTGATTTTTAATGCATTGAATCATGGAATTTTACTTTGGGGTCTTCACAAAAAGATGAAAATACAATAAACATAAGCATTCACAACCAAACAAAAAAATAATAATAAGACAAAATATAGGGTAGGGCCTACCATTACTTTAAAATAACTTATATAAGTTCTTTTGCAGATACAATAATCAATTTCTGAACCCACATATAGAAATTCAAACCATCCACCAGTTTTACCAGTGGCTGGCCTAGCTCAGTTGCTCTACATCTATTGTATACCACTTGCCACACTAAAACTAAAATGAACTCTAAAACTACACTACATAAAACAATTGTTCATGAATATAGCACTCCATATTAAAGGAGTATTTCATGATCCTAGCCTCTTCTTTTTATGTCATTTTTCAGTAGTGGGGGGATGATGCTATGGATCACGAAATGCCCTTTTAAAAGCACCACACCATAAACTATAGGAATTTAAGCAAAATTAATACAATAAACAAATCTATCTGATGCAAGCAAACCTAAACCCTATTAGAGAAGTTCTGTGGTTCACTTAATGTCATCATTCACCTTTCTCTGTACGTTGCCTTTCTACCCCCTGAAATCCAACTGTTTTATGGTTTCTGCTTGACTAGAAGTATGATTCGCGACAAATCATGCGTATCCAATTTTGAGGTCATGGAGGGGTGACAACACCACTGTATGAATGGAGGAGGCGTTGCGTAGAGGGATCCATTGTACTCGGCCAATTGACTACTCGTGTAGACCTGGTTTTAATGGAAGTACATGCATGGAGCTCCTGTAACTGGAATTAGCACCGGACATTCATCTTTAAATAATTTACCTAAAATTCTGATAAATATGAAATTGAATCCCAAAGATTTTAGTACTTTTGCACTATAGCGAATAGTACAACATAGTAAAGTTCAAAGACAGGAAATCAAATGAACTACATGTATTAAACCATCAAAAGATAACCAAATAACTGCCTTGTGACTGTTTGACCCAAACTAACATTTTATTTACAGATGAAAGTACTACTTGTCTGAATATCGCTGGACAACAATGATTTTGCTACTGGGGTAAAAGTATGTGTTTTACACTGCTGATTCCAAATCTGAAGTTGGAATCTGTCCATCATTTTTGTAAGGCCTCTCAGCAAATTTGCTTAAAATGTGCTTTGTTTATTCTCACCTTGATTTCTTTACGCCTAATAAGGGTGATGTAAGTGATGAGCATGGTGAAAGGTTCCATCAGGACATTTTCTGTGATGGAAACTAGGTATCAAGGACGGTTTAACACAAAATGATGATGATTATATGTGATGCGATCAAGCAAAATCAGTCGGAACTCGAATATTGATTTTGAGATATAGCCAAACAAAGGTAATATTTGCGTTTGTTTCCTGCTGTTTTGGACACTCTGTTATTGGTAATATCTTTGGAACTGGTTGTTCTGCAAAATGCAGCTTTGTAAATGCTTGTTACTATCTTATAAGAAACTGAAAATTTAATATTTCCAAGTTCCGACTGATTTTGCTTGATCCCATCACATATTGTCTTTTTATAGCATTCTCAGTAAAAACTAACTTAAAAGTGTGACATGCTGGGTAAATTCAGATTTCATATTTGAAATCAGTGGCGCTGATTTAGCCAAGAACATGGATTTTCCTCAGTAACAGATAAAAAGTTAGTTCTATCTTTCAGCTTATCTCAATCATAACCCTAATGTATCTAACCCTAATCTAATGTGAGTGACAATCCTTAATATTGATCTGGTACACATTTATATCTAGCTCCCAATCAAAGACATGCCCAATTCAAAAATGACTACTCACTCCAACATTACAAGTTTTGGTCAAAACAATAATTTCCACCCTCAATATACCAAGTAATTTCTTTTTGAATTGTTGATGGATACCTGCACACCATCGGTTTTGGCAGCCATGACAATGCGCTGCCACAGTTAATGATTCACTTTTGTCCAGGCTTTTGTCCTGACATGGTCATCCTGTTCCTCCATACACCTGCACCATTAAACCATAATAAACCAAAGAATTTATATAACTGTGACATGATCAAGGAAATTAGTAGAATGTTGGTCAAATTGAATTTGAGATACGGTACTACCAAAAAGAGGTTTTTCAACAAGTCCAAATTTGATGACAATTCCAACGCATTGCAATTTGTTTTATGGGAAAGAATACATGCACTTTATGAATACTAATAAATTTGTTCAAATTGCCATTTAGTTTTGTCAAAGATGAATACCAATGGAAGTATCAGTGATTTGTGTTACTATTTCTCTGAAAATTCAATTTGGAATCAAATCTACAAAATTTAAGTGACAAGTATGTTTAATATTTGTACAAATGTAAGTGCTCACTATTTTTGGTACTTTGTTTCCAACCACCTTATCATTGCAAAGATACAGAAATTTGTGTCAGTCAGTTTCAGCATTTTGTTTGAACTTGGACAGACACCCACCTACCCACCCCCAGGGCCCACACTCACACATGCAAGTGCAAACTGAATGTATATCTTCATGTTTTTATGCTTTTTGTGATCCATCAGGCACTGCTGACCAGGTGCGGAGTGCGGACGTCCACTGCTTCTGTGTCCCCATTTAACTGGTGCTTTCTCATTTGTGTGTCAACGATTGTCAATGTTTACAAACACCCCCCCCCCCTCCCCTGCACACACACACACACACATGAATCAAAAACTTGATACGCCGATGTCTTGAAATGGTATCCAGTAGGCAGCTCTGAATGATGAACATCAGTTTGCAACTAGTTCGACTCCAGCAGGTAATAAGATTGCTCTCTACCATTACAACAAGCCATCATCATCCAGCCAGCCAGCAGTCAACTAGACAAGATGAGCTCACTAGCGCAGTGATTTCATTCATTCATTCATTCATTCATTCATTTATGCATTTATTGAATGAGCTGCGTGTGATCATAGGATGAGGTCATACTAGTCTGGTCATTGCTCTCCTAAAAGCACCTCATCTAGACTCAATTTCATTTGGTTACTTACGCCACCGAGATTACTTGCATGTTTACACTCAAAGGAGATTGAGAGAAAAGCTCAATACGAATTTTGTTCAATCATTTTCGCTCTATCCCTCTTTCCGTTTCTCTTGCTATATATTGGCTTTAACAGGTTTTTCCACGGTGGCGAGGTTTATATCTAGATGGGGATAAGTGGGTCGACATCTTCACCTAAGCTTTACTAACGCTCCACTGAATACAGAATTTTCAATCAAAAACAAAAGACCAGAAATAAAGGAGGGACTCTCTAAGCTATCAAGCAGCGTTGCAGTCAGGCATCAGCCCGTAGTAGTGAAGATATATTTGATGCATTGAACAGCCTTAAATCTTATCTCATGAGCAAATTTAATGACGGTTAACTTTTTCGACAAAAAAGTGCTGAATAAGGTGAGAATTTAACTTTCAATTTAATTACATCCATGGCTTTTTTTTGTAAAAGAGGAATTTGAAGCAGTAAATTGTTGCAATTGTGAAAAGAAAATGGTGATTACAGCAAAAACACCCGTGTTTGAGTGAAGTAAAGATTTCCTTTAATTAGCTCTTCATTCATTTCAACAACATGTCACAGGCACAGGTATGGAATCAATGCACACAATGGAAATTATTGACAAAATACAAAAGAACAATTGATTTTCCTCAAACTTCTTTCAAGGGGAAAATCATGTGCGCTTATTTGTCAATAAAGCTGATTAAAAAAGAGCTGGCAAGGGATAAAAAAAAGTACAATTGATGGTTTGCACTTCAGCTTTTATTTTTGTTTAGAGTCTATGTGATTTGCCTCCGATATCCGGAAATTCAAGCTTGAAGGCAAAGACCCACATTTTTTTAATACAAGGTGTTTTGAAAAAACAAAAACCTGAAACCAATGAATAGAGAAAATTTCCTCTTGAAATTTGTTTAATTTGTTAGGGTATTCTTTGAAATTTTTGGCTGCTGTTTAATTTGGAAAAAATAATCTGTTGCTAATGTATGCACTATCAACCCCCCCCCATCACACACCTTATTCTCACCCATATCATGTGTAAACACCAGCAACCATATATAACAACAATTACCACTATAATTCACTATCCAACTGTGGTCACATGCTCCTGCCCACCCCTTGTTAAACCCAGCTTTTTCATACATAACGTGTGTGTCTTCTTTTGCTGGTGTTTATAAACACCCGACCCTCCGAGCCCCCCCCACACACACACAACAGTTCACTGATATATATGTAGGCTTGGCTTTCAATTTCCAAGGGTCTAGTTACTGGGGTGCATATGCTAATTATGTACAATTTTATGATGTTGGGGGGGGGAAGGGACTTAAAAGCTGATTATGCACAATTTTATGATGGAAGGGGGGGGGGAGGAGAATGTTGTTTATACAAAACACATCAATATTATGATCATAGCCCATGGTGTTTTGCTATCAGAAGGGAAAGAAGGAACAAAAAGGATAGAAGATGAACAAAGAAGTCACTTGGTATCCCTGGGCATCAAATCTTAAGACCCCTCACGTACCAGGCACAAGATCATCGACCAGTCTGGTTTCACTGGCCTGGCCTGCGATTGTGTGCGTATATGACTTGGGGTGATTGCATCATGGCATCACATGGGATGTATGAATGCACACTGGTTTTCCTTATAAATAGGGTCAAAACCAGGGTTATAGCTACGGTGGGCGGCGCCGGGCGGCCCCGCCCGGGACTGGTGCTGTCCGCCCGGCACAATTTTTTTTTTTTAAATAAAAAATAAAAATAAAAAATAAAAATAAATAAATAAAACAAATTTAAATTTAATTTTTTTTAGTAAATGATTTTTCATCATAAGAAGAAAAAAAAAAAAAAAATTAGGGGGGTGATACCCCAGAGCTTATTCCCAGATAACTCGCGTTCACTAAAAAGATTGTACCCCGAGCCAGCGCTCTAATTGGATAGTAATTGGCACTCAACTTGGGCTAGCTATAACCCTGGTCAAAACACTGCATTTTGTCACAAATCCTCCATGATCTGTGAATTTATCCACAAACCACATCCAAAAATTTCAACGCAAACATACTTTATCCTAAAGTAAACCCACAAACACAAACAAAACAAACCAATAAAATCAAAACATGTCAATAAATATCAGCACATTATTTGTATTGTCCTGACATTTTATTTTCCTCAATATTCTCATGAACTTGGAAACTGCGTCCATCTCGTTCATCTTTGATGGCGATGCCAATGTATATGATGACAGGTTCACTGCCCTAGTATTGTGTGTGTAGGCATCTACTACAGCCAGGAAGGAGGAAAAAAAATCCATCCCTCCATAGGCTGCATGCTAACGCAATGTTTTCTCTTGTCATCTGTGTTTCAATCAAAAGTATCGACTGCTCTCTACTCGCCAGAAATCCATAGGATGATTCATGATTTATAAGATTTTTTACATCTGTAAGCCACGGTTTTAAATTTGATTCCTCAATATGATGCAAGTGTTATTAGCGTCCAATGGTCAGTTGGAGATGCGGACAGAATATTAAATGAAACATTCTGATAGTATACTTCTTTTGCTTCATATATAATTCAGTAACATAAAATGGTGAACACAGGATTTGTTATTAACTTTGGTTTCAGAATACTAAACATTGTTGAGAGCAAGGACAGTAGGACCAAATCAAGATTGCACATTTTTAGCCGCAAATTCATTATTTTTTTGCCTAATATTGCAATTTTTACCATTTCATAGACATACAATGTAACAAAATTTGTACAGAAAGCACTCCTTACAAGTTACATCAAATGTTGTGGGAGCAGTGGCAGTGACAGGATTTTTTGGGGGTGGGGGGGGGAGGATGGGGCCAGGGAAACATGAATTTCAGGGGGAGGGCAAAATCAACAAATTTTGCAAAAAATTACCACACAAAGTGGAAATTTGCGCAATTTGGGTTTTTTACTGGGGTGGCAACTGGGGGGAGGGTAAGAAAAACATTTTGGGGGAGGAAAATGCCCCCCTTGCCCGCCGTAGTGCCGCCACTGTGTGAGAGTAAGTACCATGCACTTCTGAGAGGGGAATCCCCATGCCCACCCCATTTTGGTTCTACATTTTGTAGATTCCTATCTTGTTTGGTTGTTTTGAAAACTGGGCTGTGGGCTTTGCTATTTGAAATTGTGAATTTGTTCAAAACTTACACGTTTTATTTCCTGTTCCTCTGCAACTAATACAACACACACTCTATCCCACCCCCAGATTGACTTAACTTCAAGTGAATAGTCCAAACACTATGGACCACATAGCCTCATCCCAATGGCATAGTTCAATAACCTCAATTAAACAATCAGAGTGCAAAATTTGACCTCATGTTGTAGAGTATGAGTTTTTGTACTCAAATCTTCAAAGGTCATTCAATGATATGTGCAAATGTATTGGGGTTATAGAACTGTGCCCTGATAGATGAGCATATTGTCATTGTGGATCCTAGTGAAAGTAAGCAGGTAAGAGAGGAAGAAATGAACTTTATCCAGACATTGTAAATGTAAAACTTTTTTCAATGATCGTTCAACTTTATTTTGGAACATTTAACAAAATACATTCTAAACACAATTTGTTTTATCACAAGTGTTACAACCCCTCCAGAAAAAAAGTAAAATATATAGCCTATATGCCCTTTCTTTGCATGCAATGTTCTAGTATTAGCCTACTAGCCTAAGCGATATATGCAGATAATTAAGGGTAATCGCCCAATTGACTTGAAACATAACCACACAGGCACCTGCATCCATCAATTCTATCCACTTTGCGCAATCTTTACTTCTTCCTTCCTCTCCACTTCATCAGTACAATCAGCGAAGCTATATTACCTGTATATATCACCAGTTCACTTTTTTTTCTTACTTTAAAAGCTACGAAAAAAAAAGAAATATAGAAAAAGACGCTGCGAGAGCCATTCGCGAGGGACCAGTTTATAATCACATATTTTATTTGTATTTGTAATGCACACAAAATTTGGTCCACTATACAATGTAACAAGACAAGCAAGTATTCCCTGCGGTGGGCTATCTGCTTGCAGGGATGCTGTCTACGGACCTACCATTTCAATTTCATTTCAAAACATTGCAGATGGTGTGTCAACAGTGAAAGCGGAATCCTCTGTCCCTTGTTGTCCTGCAAAGTCCACACACAGTAACAACTGTTGTGCTTAAGAGAGTCAGACACCTCTTTTTTCGTATTCATTGCCGTTTGATACTATTTGATTGCTGTGTTTTTGACTTAATCCCCACATGCACTCTTGGCAAAACATATCTATGATAAAGTTTACTCTCTTAGATTGCAAATGCAAGCAACTGAGATTTGTTTGTGCTGACGGACTGGTGCATTTTAAATCAACATGAAGAAACTAATATATATTTTTTTTTCTTTACAGACTTGTTGTCGTGACATGTCCACCTTAACATTAATATTTTCTGTGCTTTCCTGTGTTATAACGCGACATTTTAACATAAAAAATCATAAGGCTGTGTATTGTTAGGAACAGGATATATGGCACTATGCCTACTGGGGAAGTTAACCAATGGCTTTGTTGCCTATTGTCTACACACGACTCTGTAAGTACACACATGAATGCTCAAACAAAATACTTTGCCAAATATAAACCAACAATTAAAGGCAAGAAATCACAAGAGTTCAAGTCATGCACCAGGATAAAAAAAAAACTGCATAGCAAAAAACAAATTGCTCATGCACACTCCACAGGACTAGCAGGTCGACTTTATCTTCTATTATCCGCCCCCTGATTGACAAGTGACGATGAATTGAGATTCGTGGCTCTTAGCGATTTTATTTGTAAACAACAATAAACAATGACACACACAAATGTAAACAATACAGCACTTGTTCCCATGGCCTGGCTAGAAGATTCTTTGGTGAAATGAAATTGAAAGACTCCAGGTCAAACACTCATGGGACAGTATGGCTATGCTTTAACACCACCTTAAAAAAAGAAAACAATATTGAGCCATATCAAATGCATAGATAGGTGTCTTGAATTGAGTTAAGCTAATTTAATTGTCCAAACCCGAGCCAATCCGATACAACTTTTGAGTCATCAATACTGGCCACTTGAAATCAAAATCTGCCAAACTGACGAAAACCAAGACATATTTGATATTCATGATATTTGCAACGGCAACAAAATAAAAGGACAAAACACTGTTTTCTTTGTTAAAGATACCATCCAACAACAAATTAGATATGACTAAATGGGAATATTAATGGACAGATTACCCCCATGGCATTCCATCAGATTTTGGACAATCTCTTCCTCGATACTCTCGCCACTTGCTATACATTCAGTATTAACTGTGCAACAATGCTTTAGCCACTGATAGCCTGTGGGTTGATGAGAGAGACTATATGTACGAGCGAGCGAGCGAGGAGTCCGCTTGTAAGGGTCAGTGACTGCAATGGGCAAAGAGAGTTCACATCATTCTCAAGTTTATACTAGCTCTCCGTGCCATTCCCGCTAACCTAGTCCAAAGCTGCTAGATCACCGGTGTAATAATAGCAAAGCAATTATATTGCTTAGGTAAATGGCAAATTGGCAATAGCTCATTTATAGATTTTTATATTAGATAACACTTAAAGACAGCCTCGTTTATTTTTTTTACCACATTCGTTTGTTTACAAACACTTTATCACATGATCACGAAGGGGGATTTCTAATCATTTCTATCAAAACATTACCCATTATTATAACAATTTAACAAACAAAAACTCACCAACAAAAGAAACAAATAATCAAATAATAAACTTTAGCGCACAGGGGAAATGAACAGCCAATAAAATTATTGTGCACTTTTGTTAATCTTGTCTGACGATAAATTAGTTAGCTACCCAAATTTTCACCAATGACAATTTAATACTACATTGAAATTGCAATCAATTCCCAATTTAAGCTATATTTTTTATGTGCCATATATGGAATTCACCCAGTAGTCGGAATGAATGAGATAGTGAGTGACTAAATACAATTATGACTCATTCACATGAATGGATGCTTATTGACAACGCTATGCATGTATGCATGGGACGCATGTGAAAGAAATTAACTTTTTATTAATCCTCTGATAATCCTTTCATTACTGCCATCATCAACATCATCATCCTGATGTTTGAAGCAAAAAAAAAGGAGAAAAATTAACATTTTATGTTTCCCATTCTGTATGCTATTATAGCCATTGTTATGGGAACATTAAAGTGATATAATTCATAAAATATGGAAATACTGACACCGGTGTTAAAATCAAGCAGGTACAGACAGCGCTACCAGACTCAGGCTTATCATTCTGTTGGGGCAAAATACCAGTTGGAACTTTTGGAAAAGGAATTCAACTAGAATTATGTGGTTCGTAATTAAGGTGGTCCCCACACAAAGGTGCAGAGTGATTTAGTGATTTAATGAAAATGTAGGCAAAATATGCAAATAAGCTCATTAATATTCATAAATATGCGAATAACATGACACAAAGCTATACAGCACATCAGGCCACCATATCGAATCCCCACACCAAGATTTCACTCTTTTTACCCAAAATATTTTTTTCCAAGGGGGTAGTCTGTCCCTCTGCCACATCACCTATGGTAAGTACAATATTGTGGTATCACATCTGTGTACGAACAAGGCAAAAATCATACCTAACAATTAAATAAAAACACTTCAGAAAAGAGGAAAAGTATACCGAACAACTGATTCTGACTTCAGAGCTTTAAGGCAATACACATTTGTTTAGGCGATACATTTTTTAGGCCTTTCATTGGTACTGGATGCATTATGTATTATGCATAATATTCCCACACTGTGGTTGTCAATTTACTTTTTTAAATAATGGATCCTACAGACACAGTTTCTTTTCTCAAACCCAAATGATTACATTTATCATCAGCAAACGCATCAATTTTGTTTAGTTTCTTCATCAATAAAAGATGTCCATCATACGAAGTGACGAGTTTGTACACACACAAAAGTAGGGCAGAAGACCACAATCGCTGCTTGTAGCTTACAATGCAAACTAAACATGATACAATCAGGAATTTGGGTTGTTTCCTATATTCTTTGTAAGATGATGTTACCATGGTTACCAAGTGGTTTCCTTACAAAGATTCTATTAAAAGTACCTTAATTAATGATTACAATTGTATCAAAGACTTTTTTTACACTGCAATGCACAAATTACACAGGTGGTGTATGACGTGCATTCCCTAAATTCAGTAAATTTTCATCAATCAACCGTGTAATTGAATGGGATTATTTTGAAATTTTAAAACGCTTGAAATATCACAAACAAATAGGCCTATGTTGATAAATAATATAAATACAAGCTAAAACCGTTGGGGTTCGATAATGAACCCCACAAAACTAACCGAGTATATGGAAAATGCCATACGGCCGGGCGGTTTCACGAGTTGCCGGCTCGATCATGTCATCCGCCGCCTGAATTACAATTAACACAATACACTTAAAAAAAAAAAAGAAGATAATGCTCTATTTAAAATTGATTTGTGAATTTCTGTTCATTCAAGATCTGTTTGACTTCAAAAGTGAAACCTGGCATACATATTAGATTACCTGTATTTTTATTGTACAGTGTACACAAATGACCAATGGCGGCGCTACAGGGGGCAAGGGGCATTTACCCCCCCCATATTTTTCTTGCCGCCCCCCCCCCCCACTTTTTGAGGCAAAAATGTCCACTTTCTGTGACAATTTTGTGCAAACAATTTTGCCTTGACCACAACCCCCCCCGAAAAAAATTCTGGTGCCGCCACTGCAAATGACCTTAGAAAATTCAAACAGATAAGATGTTCTTTTAAATGCAGAAGGACTACAAGATAGTCACTCATTCCTAATTATCTTAATGGACAAAAAATTATTATAAAGTTGTAAGAAAAAAGGTCAAATTCATCATTAATCCACCTAATGGCTATATCCACGCTTTTATTTGTCAACAGAAATAAAGTCTGAACCTGACCCATATATTAATTACCACAGACTTCTACCAATGCAATTAATGGATGTGCTTGAGCTTGCCATCATACCTAACACGCGTTGATTATTCACCGATGTCACATACTCCAATACGTGGAACTGGTTCATTTCCTTGATTCGCAAACACCATACATGTAAATGGCGAGTGAGATGGAAGAATGAGGCAATACATAAAATTAAATGACTACTTTTGTGGCACCTTTCCCCATTCCCCCTGTCCCACCCTACTCAAAAAATGTGTGGGTTTATTATATAATGCAATGGTATTTAGTGATATGTTTACATTTAAATAAATTAACGCCCAACTAAATTAAGGATTCATTTGAGACAAAGGGAAGAAAACCTGAGTTTCTGGCCAGAGAGCATTTGATTTGTGTAGCGACAGGTATGTTCGGACAGTGACTCAAAACTAGGGGTCTTTTGGTGAGAGATTTAACAAAGAAAGGGGTCATTAAGTGAGAACCAAAATCTAACGAGTCTAATGAGAACACAAATTCTCAAATCCGAGAACTATTGGGGCCTTTGGGTGCCAGCAAAATAAAAAAGGGGATTCCATTGGGTGAGACTCACAGTGAGAGAGAGAGAGTTGAAAATGGGGGTCAATGTGGCCACATATCCCTGTCAGCCATTTTTAGTGAGTGCCCACTGCCCCCATTCCCAGGTTTCAGGAGAACTCATGACATGGTGTGGCAGTGGCGCAGCCAGCACTTTTTCAGAGGGTGGGCAAAGGGGAAGCAAGGCAACTTTCAAGGGGACCAAACTCTGACGAAAATGGTCAAAAATGGGCTAAAGTACAAGAAAAAAAGCCTAAAAATGTTAAATATCAGGGCAATCAGCATTGCACAGGAAGGGGAGCAAGAGGGGGAAAGACTTCTCATGGGGGAAGCTTCCCCCTTCCCCCCTAGCTACGCCATTGTGGTGTGGTGTTTTTTTCCCTTTAATTGTTTGATTTGGTTTTTTACAGATTTGAACTATGACAAAAATATTGGACCGTTATGTAAATCCACTGACCACCTGAATCTGCACCCTGAACCTCCTGTTTGTGAGTCCAATGCTCAGTTAATTTACATAAGAACACCTACAAATGGAAAACAAGGTCACCTTACCTGACCCCAAATATCTACTGGCACTTCCAAGTATTAAAATTGTCACTTATTTAGAAGCAGACATATATCTCTTTTCAACTCCTTCAAAAAGATGGCTGCCATCAACACATGACACAACAAAAGACCTGCTTTTGTACTATCAGAATGTTTGTAGCTTTGTCAAGAGCCAAACGTGCTTATATTTTCTCCCCTGATGTGCAAGAACACACATGTGTGACACTTCTTCTGAGAAAAAAAATAAATGAGGGGGAATGCTAACTGTATGCCTTATACCCAAGTCTGGCTGATTGAAATCAATGAGGCAAAAGAAATAAACAGCGCGAAATCATCGCCTTTTTCAACCCTTGACAAAAGGTCATAAAGTAGGGCACCTTTCCTCCATAAAGGAAACAATTTGACAAGCACAAATCTTGCTCATCATGTATTATACAAGATAAAATTGTATGCTCAAACAAATAGCTAATGTATATCATTTTAAATACTAATATAAATATCAAAACTAATCTGGCAAATTTTTGTTTACATTCCATATGATTATACAGCGATTACAATCAACAGTTTAGGTTTTAGTTCCTTATTTGTGAGAAAAATAATAAACAATGGGTGCAGAACCATTAGAAATTACCACCTATCTTTGTTATTCAATTTTGATTAGAAAAGGTGGTGATCAGTTTAGGTTTTTACTTCCTGAAATGACTTGGAAGTACAAACAGTTACTTTCATAAACTGAGAAGTGTATTCCACTGGATGATATTTATTGTTTTGCATTAAATAATTACACAAAAACAACTATTTCAAATTGTTAGTGTGCAAGCCTTGAAATAAGTGGACTGGAACCAGGAGCAATTTGCTTTTGAACATTGCTCCTGGTTCACTGTTTTTTACAAGAACCAGGAGCAGTTTGTGAAGAAACAGGAGCAATTTTTAAAAAGTAAATCCTTTTCTGCATATACAATACAGCATGTAAGCACAGCTGCATCAATTTACTGGAACCAGGAGCAATTTGTTTTAGAAAATTGCTCCAGGTTCATGTAAATTTTACAAAGTCCAGGAGCTGCTTATTTCAAGGCTTGTTAGTGTGATAAATGCCTTTGACAGTCAAATTCTATAATTTAATGAGTATTTAGCTTGATTGTAAAAGGTACAAACAGTAATATACAGAAATGAAAACATACTTTTGACCAAGCCTTGAAATAAGCGGACTGGAACCAGGAGCAAGGAGCAATATACTTTTGAACATTGCTCCTGGTTCACTGGGATTTTACAAGAACCAGGAGCAATTTCTGAAGAAACAGGAGCAATTGCCTCGCTTGCCTCACCCCACCCAGGTGCAATGGGAAGCTGTTAGAGGTAGTCACAGTAGTTGTAGTACTGATGAACCCTGCGCCATTTGTAGGCAGCAAACGTGGTTCCGACATATTCTAATGACAGGCGGAATAAATGTAAAATGCTTTGATGCTGTTTACCGGATAAAGCGCTATATAAATATCTATCTACGTTTTTTTCAAATAATAAAATCTTTTTCATCACTTTTGCATCAAGTGCAAATCTGGAACCAGGAGCAACTTGTTTTGGAAAATTGCTCCTCATTCATGCAAATTTTATAAGGACCAGGAGCAATTAGTAGCTTTATGAGGGCAAATTTGCTCCCAGTGCCTGCTTCTTTCAAGGCTTGCTTTTGACTTCAAAAGAGAGCTTTCCCCCTTTTATAAACATTTTTTTTTTGATTTTTTTTTTTTTTGTAGACTTGTCCATAGACCGTAAAGTGCTTTTATTTGGGGTCTTGTCTGGAAAAAAATCCTCAAACAGCTGTTTCAAACCTTTGTATGAAACTAAATTGTGCACCAAAATTAATTACAATTTGTAAATATCTGCAAATGTAATTAATTGTTTTTGTAAACTTGCATTTGTCAGAAAATTAAATAAAATGAATGCAAATGCTCATTTAGGATCATTAAAAAATTAAAAACCTTGGTTAATTGCCCATGCAACTTAATTACCCGATCTCCTCCACAGAACCGTACTTTCCATCAGCTGCACGGATGAACACACACACACTGCCCTACATTTTATTGTTATTTATCATTTCATTTATTACAATTAATACCATATTGGCTCAAAATAACTTGATAATACGGCAACTCATCTGCATCGAGCAAAGGGCACCAGAACTGGGTTACAACCCGACATTACAATTAGCTCTTTCTGCACATTAAAGGTTACCAATATGCACCATTTATTCCAAATAAAGGGACATTTTGTGCTTTTGAATAATTGTTACGAATAAAAAATATTCATTTTTTACAACCAAAAAACGTGTTTGACATACACTGTGCAGTGTGCGACTGTGCGCACACACCATACCACATAAACTGCAGACAAACAAACAACTTTCCCCTTAAAAGGTTTTAATTTAATTCACGTTTATTGAATGATATATCAGCAACTTGAACAACAGGATTTGATAGGAAACCACAAGTCTCACCTGGTTTCAGGCTTACTTCTGGTAATACTGTAAAAGTCAATATTTTCGTGATTTTGTCAATTGCACGAGAATTAAATTTCGCGGTTTTGATATTGATACAATAGAAACCTAATGCAAAAGGTTATTTTCGCGAGTTTTTATTTTTGCGATTTTATGTCCACTCGCGAAATTAGAAACCTCACGAAAATTTCTACTTAGTAAAAAATTAGGGAGGGCGGTCCCAAATAGGCCATCCGAGGACATGGGTAGTGAACAACATCTATAGTAACTATTCATTAGAAACCATTTTTTCCCATTTTCAGCCTATTTTACATGTTGACCTCAAAATGACCGTTGACTCAGTGCTTTTGGAGTCTGCCCAATTGAATAATTTACATTCAAATTTGAATAAAACCGCCCAAATATCTGTTATTTGACACTTTAAAATTTGTTCAATTGGGCTACCGTATTCATTCCTAATGTGCGCTTTACAAAGTCATTTTGGTTGGGCGCTTATTTTTTACCTGGTTTACCTAATTTTTTCGCAAGGGCCGTTTATTAGAGACAAATTTATCGTAATTATAAAAGGGTCCCGAGACGTTCTAGTAGCTTTTCTGATGCAGTAAAGCAGTAAATGTATTGCAAGTTTACACAGGACTTCAAATCCTCCAGCAATTTCACTGTATCAATGTCTATCAGTCACTTCAACATTAATGGTACCTTTAGCAAATTGAAAATACCCTGGGTGGGCGCTTATTGGGGTGTGGGCACTTATTGGAATGAAATGAATACAGTACTTGGTAGTCA
The DNA here is from genome assembly GCF_039555335.1 of Amphiura filiformis. NCBI lineage: Eukaryota > Metazoa > Echinodermata > Ophiuroidea > Amphilepidida > Amphiuridae > Amphiura > Amphiura filiformis. Next base: position 30,772,330 of record NC_092630.1, on the reverse strand, counting down.
TACACCGTGGCCTGGCTAGCTAATTTGCCACATACATTTTGTACACCTTGGCACTGAAAAGTTTTGGCAACACTGTCAAGCACAGTGATGCCCCTGCCCACAGTCATCCCTCTACAGATTTTCAGCTTGTGCCAATATGACAAGTTTGCCCAAAATTTGGCCCAATGAGCCACAAAAATCAGTAATTTATTATTGTTGAGGCAGAAGCATTAGAATTTAGGGGAGACGAGCATAGTTTGTGCTGGTTTTACTGGGACATAATTTGCATCAATCGCATGAAAACTTTCAATTTCAGACTATTTTAGCTCCAAAATGAAAGTGAATTTCAGTATTTGATGGGCAAGTGGGCATGAATAACACAAAATGCAAGATGTGCCCCCCCCAAATTTCCGGCGCCTCTATGGACACACCCTTGCTCACTCATACTAAGTGCACTTGGGTTGAAGTGAAAACCATTTAATGTTGGTGCAGTGTGAAACAACATTTTCCCCTACTAGCATTTTTGGCTAAATATAATTGGATATTCACATGAAAATAAGATAAATACTAACTGGGGCAAGAAATTCGTTTGGACAAACAATACTAACAGCAGCTTGGCAGCTGTGTATTCACTGCTTTGTTGTCATATGGCTCTAGAAATGAACTCTACAGACCAGCCATTTTGCTGGGTAAACAATCCCTAGAACAAAAAACAAATGCTACGCAAACAAACACATTATGGCATAGAAGGCAAAATACATTAATGCCTAGTTGATTTTGTTCTATGTTCATTAATTTGGAACTTATATTTCTGTTCCACTTACTTGAAATTACTTATAATTCTGTTCCGCTTACTTGAAATTACCAACAATTAGGCTACACAAGCCACTGTGACAAGTTCACAAGAAGTCCAAACTTTCACTATGGACCACAATGGCCTCATCCCAATGGCATAGTTCAATAACCTCAATTAAACAATCATAGTGCAAAATTTGACCTCAAGTTCAGGGTATGAGTTTTTGTACTCAAATTATCAAAGGTCATTCAATGAATGTGCAAATGTATTGGGGTTAAAGAACTGAGCCCTGATAGATGAGCATGTTGTGGATCCTAGTGTTTACTCCTAATCATGATGTTGTTGCAGGACATATTCTGCTGATCAGTGTCCATTTCAAATAACACCCAGAAATTTTCTTTACATGTTGCCACAATGAGCATAACAAATGAATTTACGTTTTTAATGAAGCATGTCCTTCCTTCTTTTCTACATTTTCTCTTACATACATGGATTACACACAGGCACACCCCATTTGATTTCACATTTGACATGGTATGGCAAAGGTACACAGCATAAATAAAAATTGAATAGGCCTATTACCAACATAATAAATAGGCCCTAGGATAATTCTTTTTCTATGAGGTAATGCATCATTGGTAACCTTCGAACTAATATAGGTCTACCATTTACTACTTCCTACAATAAATAGTGCCTTCTTTGGTGTGTAGATATTTTGTTCAGTCATAAAACCTAAAACTACTGAGCCTTTGAGCGTGTTTCTACAGAGCCAAATACCGTTATGATAACGGTATGGAACCGTTAATCACTCATGTGGAAACAGCCTCCAACGCCTTTTCGCAACACCTTTTCAACGGCAACAGAAACCTTGTTGGAGTAGGTTTTTGCCGTTGACGACGCGGGTAGATTTTCTGTAGAAACAGATCGAAGCGGTGACTTGCCGTGTATCTAACAAAATCAGGGCAAAATGGCTGTTATTCAACAGGTAGCTGGGTCACATGACGTCATTGAGCTTAAACGGTATGAACACACCAACGGCAAAAACCTGCCTGTGGAAACAGCAGCTTAAACAGTAAGATAATGGTAAGATACCGTTATCCATTTGGCGGCAACTTTAGCAAAGCGCCTGTAGAAACATGCTCATATTTTGTAACACGGAATAATTTTCAATTATATATAAACATCATATACAGTTATATTTAGTACCAATGTATTATAGCTATGCGTCTCCTCTATCCAGTGATACCAAAATAATCACTAATTTTACTGTAGAAACCAATGGTGGGCTTCATCACCCCCCCTCCCCCCATGGTCATCTTTGACGGCTGGTTCTACCCCAGGTAAGGTGCTGGGGTAAAAATTTTATCACTTAAATGAGCGCAAAGCCTTAAAGGATGGATCTACGGGTAGCTTACATCTTTTGGGTGTAAATGTGTGCATTTTTTATGATGGATAAAAAATCTTACAGGGGGGGTCCTCCCCCTCTTCGTAGTTAAAACTAGCTGGCCTTTTTGTTTCCATTCCATATTAAAGAGTTAAGAAAAATATGGGTATAGTGAGGCTGTACAATATGAGCTCTGGTAGGAGGGTAAAATTGGGGGGGCAAGAAATGTTTGGTGAGCCAAAAGGGGGGGAGCAATTTTGGCACACATTTATGGGGCTTTAATATGCAAATAATTTAATATGCAAATTTTCCTGATCGCTGCGCTCGCAACATATCTCAAAAATTTGGCATGTCCAAAGGGGGCAAAGATTTTTTGGCGAGCCGAGAAGGAGGAGCAAGCGATTTTTGGCAGGTCGGGGAGCAATTTTTGCGGGCTGTTCAAAATTTTACCCCCACGGGGCTCGTTATTGCACAGCCCTGAAGTGAACACTACCAAAGTCATAGCCAGGGGTGCAGGGGTGTGATGTGTCTCTCCACATTGTCATTTTTTTTTAAATCACTTTTAATGAGATAGGCGGCACCAAATGGGCCGAAAGGCTTGGGAAGGATTTTAACTCTTTTTTTTCCGTAAAACATTAATAATCGAAACATTTTGGGAGCTTTTTTGAGAAGAAATTCACAAAAAGGTCATCTTTTTGACAGTATAATTTGAAATCAGCACCTTTAATACCGGTAATAAAATAAATAAATATAAAGGAAAAATTCACAAAAGTTCCACTTTTTAACCCCCCCCCCCTCCCCATAAATCTGGTCTATAATAGTGCAGCTATGATTAAGTTTGCCTGCAATTTGACTGTGTATGTGAGAATTTGTTTTCATTATATGTTGACCTCATCGACCTTTGACCTCAGTATGTGAGCGACCTTGAACAGCACTATAGAATGAAGGTTCACAATTAGCGTAGTTTGGCTTCAAGTGGATTCGAACTGTTCATGTGACAATTTTTTTTCATTTGCAGCCAATGTTACAAGTTGATCTCAAATGACCTCCGTATGACCTCGAACACCATTATTGCATAAAAGTTCCCATAATGCAACTTTGATCAAACCAAGTTTGGTGACTTTGGATTTGAACTGTCCATGATGTGGGCGTTCATAAATATGTTTTGGATCCAAGATATTTACACTTGATTCATCAAAACATAATGCAAATTATGCATTTGAACTGTTCATACCAGACTAAATTTTAACAAAAGCCTAACATAAAAGTTTCCCCGCCTTCTGGAAGGACCAAACACTTGTGTTTGACAAATACACATGCTGAGGGATACAGCTATGTCTCCCTACAGATCATCCAAAAAGAAAGAATGCTCAAAATATATGGCACTTCATTTGAGAATTTTCACAAGGGGTCACCTGCACTGCACCTCAAACTTGAATTGTGACAATTGGAACATACTAGTAATAGCTAGTAATCAATGACAAATGTTTTGTTATGGGTTCCAGGGATGTGGCCAGGTGAAAAGAAAACCCATCCCACCTCTGACACCACAATCCGTCACCGCCTCTGTAATCCCACCTAATAATATTCATATTTAAATCCCACTTCTGACACCATTTTGATTCCCACTTCTGACACTCAAAATGATTTTTCAATCAGATTTTTTAAATTCCCACTTCTGACACCAAGATTATGCTCCACAACTGGGATAACTTTATTGTGATAGTATGGGACAATGCTGCTCCCCACAACATGAATAGTGAAAGTTTACCGATTGCCGGGACCGATTGTCAGGCTATATAATTATGTGCAGTTTCCCCGCCTTCTGGAAGGACCAAAAACTTTCGGTACCCTCCCCTTTATTGATAAGGACATAATTTCCCCAAGAAAACAAGTAGCAGCGTCAGCTTTTAGGCTTGATTTAGGAAATGATGAGGCATCGCCATGTTAATGTATGGTACCATACCACCCACCCCATCACCCTGGTATACAACACCAGGCTACCACACCACTCATCCATCAACCCAGACAGTGTGCAACAGCATGATCAATACAAAACTGTCATTATAATACCGTGGTTCCGAATCAACATATCCAGCTTTGGATTTTGTTTATCAGTGTTTACAAAAGGCGCTGGCCTTTCCTGAGAAAGGAATAAAACAAATCTTAACCCAGGCATAAACAAGAATGACATTGAGCAATATCCCTAGCACTTCCCTGCCTGTGATACACGAATATGTCTGGTTTAAAAGCTATCAGTGGTGCGACTGTAGTGAGCCGCGAGCGAGCTGGCCTATGTAAACATTGGTACATAGCTCACGACTCACTCGCACTGTGTAACACACAACGGTATACACTCAATGGGCCGATGAAATCGAACACAGAATTTAAACTCTACAAAACTCTCGTAAATTTACGATTCTTGAAGTCCCGTAGTTTGCTCCCAACGACATTTACCCAAATTGAGTATTTCGCAGAAAATCAGAGGCATTAATTATGTAAATAAGGTCCCACACAGGACTTCCCCAATGCCCGATCGACCACGTTTCACATGCACGGTGGGTCGTATTCAGTATGCAAATTATTTATTCACGGAGAAAGCCATTGCATGCCACAAATAACAACAAAAATACATATTAAAAATATGGCAATTTGGCACTTCAGAGCCTCGTGAGTTCACGAAATGGTCTAAAGACAAGATAATATCCACTTACCTGGGTATATAAAAGCTCAATTTAGTCTCAAAAGCGAGAAATGAGGAGAAACCGGGCTGATTTCCGGAGACTGGTTGGACATCGAGTCTTGTGTACCACAACTGCTCAGCCAAACATCGATAAACAAAAACTATATCATTGCGCAGTTTCACAACAAAACAGGTCACTTTGACACAGCTAATTGCGTATAATCCAATAAAACGTCACGGTTATGATATCATATAATTATATTTAATATTAATGTGCAATATTGAAGCATACAGGACATGCACAGTGACAAGTGCACCGTTCTCAGGACTATTTGTTGCAGAACACCATTGTTGTTCATGGGGGTTCATCGGCACTCGGTGACGTCAGAATACACCTGCTGTGTAAACAAACGAGTTAGCGCGGCGCGAAGTCAGGGCCCTGCTGCTGTTTAGTTCCGAATGTAAACTTATGACTTGGTCGTCTTGTGAACATAATTCTCCTCAAGAAATGAGCTGGATACAAATTGCATTTTGGTGTATCTAACTTTTTACTTAGTGTTCAAACCCGGGTTTAATAAGTCCGCTCCTAACGCGTTTCAGTAGTGTTTTGTGAATGGTCAAGAGTTTTCCAGGCATGGTTATTTCAGCCAATCAAAACGCTGCATGCCGTCCTGTCAATTATTCCGGTTAACAAGCCGACAATCACAACAAAATTATTGGAAATGTTTCCTTGCATTTAAAGCAACACAAAATCATTAATTTAGTTAAAATAGATGACGTGATCTTCACAATTTTAACGAGATAAAATGCTAATGTTCAATTTGCACAGCATGCAGCTAGCACCCGAGTGTTGGCATCAAAAATGCGGCAAAAACTACCATTTTACAACGAAACAGAATATTCCTGAATGCGTTTGAATTTGGGGTTTTACTTTTGTGGGTGGGGGTGTGTGTGTGTGTTGTTGTTGTTGGGGTTTTTTTTGGGGGGAGTAATTTGATTTAATTCAGCCTTTCGTATCAATCCATTGCGCCATATAAAAAATGAGGACAAATAAATAGCATGCCTAGACTCCGTTGATTATTTAATGGATTAAAAACAATGTTTTTAAATGTTGAAATTTTTTTTTCTTTGAATATGAATTTTATGTTTGCTCAGTGCTGGTTATTGAAATCGGGTTTATTGCTGATGTTGTTATTTTTGTTGCTGTTTTGTTTAAACGTAAATGTTGAACTAGTTGTTCACTCTTGGAAAAAAGGTTCTGTAGACGGTATTAATCTGAGCATAGAACCAAAATGGTTCTGGAAATGCTGAGAACCATTTTAGACCTGAAAAGGTTCTATAAATGCCAGAAAGAACCCTTTTGGGATTCAAAGAATCCTTTTCTCTTGATTTTCAGGCAAGAACCATTTTTCCTCTTTCCTTTGCCTTCTCGTTCCTAAGAGACATTCCTAGGAGTGTTGTTGTTGTTGTTGTTGCGGTATATCTATATTTTTAACTGGTTGTTCAAGCTGCAATTAAGTGTCAAATTTGTTGTTGTTTTGCTGTTATTGTTTGGACTTTGTTGTTGTGTTGCGGTGTAATGTTGTTGATGATGGTGATTTTGTTGCCCGGGTTTTGTTTATCAATGTGTTGTTGTTAAGTTGTTTTTGGTAGAGGGATTTTTGTTGCACAATTTGGGGTATACATTTTTTTAATATATTTTAATAGTTTTATCAGAGAAGATTTTCTTTTCTGATTTTATGCAAGTGTGGAAGAACAAGCACGGGAAACAAACAACCAAATCAATATGTCCAAGTTGTTTACGATATAAACAAAGGTCACGCCTTGAACCGAGCTAGCTCGACGTGCTGTTGTTAGGAAATGTAAACAGGCGATATTAAATTGAAAGCAGCCTAGTTAGCATATAAATAGCAGACTCAATCACAGACAAATAAATGTACACTGAACTTCCAACCTCTATTTATTCATTATATTGTTAGCTACAATTACTGGCTGTGAACAATAGAACGAAAATGGCGGAACAAACCTCAAGAATTAAATACGTTTAAAGTGGTTTTTAACATCTTTTAAAGGTTCAGACAACATAAAACATACAAATGAGCAGAAATGATGTGTAGATCATTGTGGTATATCATATTGTGCGTTTTTGCATTTCATTATCTCATCAATAATTATTGTAAACTATTTGGGCATAATATAAAATGGCGAGACAAAACATGAAAAGCATTATTTGCCCTCAGAAGGGTAACAAATACCATTCTACTTTCACATTCACTTGGGCGGAGTGGGGTCTAGTTATCCTGGAAATGAATGAAAAATTATGTTTTAATTTTATTTTGCGTGTTATTTTTTATTAAACGCTTGAAAAGTTTTGTCTTTTAGTTTTACTAAAATTATTTGGTGTATTTATTGTGATTCATTAATTTATTTCTAATTAAAGCTCAGTATAAATCTGAGACGAATCGTCTCAGGTATAAATGCAATATTTTAGTTATGCATTTTGAAAATTCTGGCAAAGCCTCTAAAAAGCATTCAGTTTCGCACAGAGCCCGGGGAGGGTGCTTCCTGATGCTGAAGAAGATGTACCACGCAGTGAAGACCAAATGCACTCATTAGGCGCAAAGGTGCTCTTAAAGCACCCAATTTGGGTAAAAGTGTGTTAGCCCGGGCCTACTGCAAAAACAGCAAAATGTAGGTATAGAGAAAGTCAGCATTCGAAAATCTGCGTGGCACATCCCCGCACAAATGTTTTGAAGACACCCCCCCACAGGACAGCAGCAGTCTGCCATTTAGAATGGTTATTGGTCAATTTGGGCCCATTTTGGGGTGCTGATTCCGAATCTTTTCGTGCACTTTCATAAAAGGTGTGGAAAGGTTATTCATGTAACGGGGATCAATTTAAAAGTTGCTAAATGTTGGTTGGTGACTATCCTTATGACTATTCCTTAGTCTAAAAGGATTCACTAGCCTAAAAGGAATAGTTTGACGTAAGTGCGCAGTACCGTTCTAGAGTTACATAACTTATCATAAATGTCTCATTTTAAGGCATAGGGCCTACAGGGGCTGGGGTAAAACAATTTTCCTCCGAGAAGGAACATCATTTTCCACACAAACATCAAGGGCTTGGCAAGCTCACTGGATCAGTTGTGAAAAGTTGCCAATAAACATGATAAACTGCACAATGAGGCAGGGCTAATGTCAGTGGCTCCGGAACCGGGACCTGTCCCAGTGGCGTAACCAGTGGGGGGCCGGGGGGGCAAGCTGCCCCCCGGACACAAAAAAACTGGGAAGAAGAGCAAAAAATTGGGAAGGGGAAAAGGGGGAAGGAGAGAAAAAGAGGGAAGAAAAAAGGGGAAGGAGAAGAGAAAAAAAGGGGAAAAAGAGGAAGAAGAGAAAGGGGAAAGAAGAAAAAAAGAGGGGAAAAAGGGGGAAGGGAGAAGAGAAAAAGGGAAGGGAGAAGAGAAAAGGGAAGGGAGAAGAAAAAGGGAAAGAAAGAGGGAAGAAGATCTATACTACTTTCATTGTGAAATTTTGTACTCTGAACACTGGATTTTTAGCTTCTAATATGCCAAAAACCATGAGCTTCAGGGGTCTCCGCCTGGACCCCACCAGGGACCCTAAGGCGGGCCCCTGGACCCCACCCGTTTATCACTTCGCGGCAAGCCGCTCGCGATGCGCACATAAATAATACAACTTTTGGTCAAAAATTGGGAAATTTTTCAATCTTGCCCCCCCGGAAGGTCAGGACTGGTTACGCCCCGCATGGCCTGTCCCCAATAATTTTGGTGGAAGGGCCAAGTACCCTAGCCCTCCCCCCCTCCCAATAATCTAAGGTACAATGCATAAATTCAGGGTAGAAGTCATCGTATTAGGATAACATTAATAATTTTAAGGTAAAATTCATAATTTCAGGGTATACTTCAATGTACGACGTATAAGGTAAAAAATGTATACATTTCAATAGTAAAAAATGTATACATTTCAATAGCTTCTGCGCGCCTTCGCAGACTATACACCCGCAGTCCCGCAGTCCCGCAACCCCTTTCAGAGTTTCGCGTTGCCTCGCAGCAGGCCAAAAATGTGCCCCCCCTCCCGCAATATTTAATCTCCCGGAGCCTCCTGAAATGAATGTCTAGATCCGTAACACTCTAAGTATGCCTGGTTATCCTGGAATCCACAGACAACTTGACAAAGGAAGCAGGAGACGGTGGATGCCTTTGCCTATCAGCTTATATCTTAGCCTAAAGTACTGACAATCATAGCTAATCATGCACGACTACTGCACATGAAGTCCGGAAATCCGAACTCCATACAGGGTTTGCATCTATGGCCTGAAGTTTTTAATGTGGAAAGTCTCCAGGTTCGGACTCCTAGCACTGCTGGCGAGCTGTTTAAGAGGAGCCTATAATTATACCACCCAGGCTTACACCAAATTGCGCAAATGATGAAGGCTGGAGAACTGCCACGTGGCAACCAACTTGGACAAAGTCACTTGTGATCCCTGCAGCTAAAAAGGATAACTTTAAGATGTGCAATAACTATCGCACAATCAGCCTAATTTAGCATTTCCTGCGAATCATACCGAACAGACCCCATCTGCCGACCCAGGCAGAAAAGAACGTATAGCTGAGGAGCTACCGGTATGTTAAGGCATATAGGAGAGGACGCAGCATATAGCAGGCACATTTTCAATCTCCACATTCTGTGTAAGAAGTACCTTAAAGACAGGAAAGCCATGCAGATCATACCACAACTTCATTGATTTCAAGAAGGCCTTCGATCGTATGCGGCTATAGGGTCTATATGCATGTGCCACAGGGATGTGCCACCTTGAGGAAGTACTATAAAGTAAGCCTAGATGGAAATTGTAAATGCCATCGAAGCATTGTTCAATGCATCTCAGAGTGGTCGTCTGGCGACCAGATCATGACTGGTTTCACACAGTGCGTACGGTGAGACTGAATTATCTTCAACATATTCCTAGAGCACATTATCATGATTATGATGGAAGCACCGGGTGACTTTGAGGGAACAGTGACGAATGGGACAGACCACCGGGACAGACCAACTTAAGCTTAAATTTACTGACGACAAATTTGACTGGCAAGACAAGCACGGCAAGACTGAAACAACGCGTCAGGAGGTGTGGGATAGAGATAGTGCTTCATAAGAGGAAGAAGCTGAAGAGGAGCTGAATTCACAATACAGAAAAGCTGGATAGTAGTGTCAGTTCAAGTCCTTGGATGCCACCATCACTGAGGCCGCAGATCAGTAACCGTGATAAAAATAAAAATTGCAACTGCTATACAGTATACTTCTGACTTTCCACTCTGGCTAAACCAAAACCAATTCTGATGGCACAACAACAGTATTTCAACGACATCAAGGATGCTTCTACTCCGGGCATTCATATAATACCAATCTTCCTGTAGACAATCACAGCAGATATGGACCCGGGATGAAGCGAATGCATTATGCATTATGCATTTGATGCACTACACAAATCACCCGGGCAAGTCACACATTCGACCAACCAAGCAATTCGCGAACTTATGATGGAACATAATGAACATAATTTTCACCAGGTTCGCCGTCGCAAATAATAAAGGAGACAAGTAGAAAAAGTGATCCCGCCTGGGAGTCGAACCCAGGACAAGACCTGTCCATTAACCACTTGGCCACGGGAGCTTCGTGATTAGGCTGGTTGCAATTCGAACATATAAGCGCGGAAGCGGTCACTTAAACTTATCTCCTCCCCGCAAGTAGCCCATAGTAGCTATAGGGCCTTAAACGGACCGTAAATGATGGAACAGGGAAATAGCAAGGGATCATGTCCTGAAGAATAGCCTTCAAAGGGGAAGGAACACGGAAGATGCACACGTTGCCTGAGAGGTCACATGCTTCGTTGTTAAATATTACATTGTTTTTCACGATCCCATCAGTATTCCCTCCGGCAGCAAAGTTTCTTTCTGTGAAGTTGCTGATACAAACAACAACAACAAAAACATGCAACACACCAACAACATCAAAAGGCCAACCCTCCCCGTAGGGTAAGTTGTTCAAGCACCCAATACTCTTTAAACTGGATGCTCGATTCAGCTCTATAGTTGGAATCTCCCTGGGGAATCTCCTCTCATCAAAGGTGAAAACAGGTTGAGCAGGTTGATAAGCTTGAGACCGACTCCTGAACCTCTTGTTCTTAACATTCATCCTTCCCTAATCCAAAAGGTCCTCTAACCATGCTAAGTATAAGCTGCCTATAAGCATTAGGCCCTATACTAAGTGTTTGGGCTTTGTAGAGTCGTCCATGAATCAGTGTTGGAGGACTCGAACCCGGACTCAAGACCGGACTCGACATGCTCGAGTCCTTTTTTTCAAGGACTCGGACTCGGAAGCTAAAGGACAAGGACTCGGACTCGTGTTGTGTTGACATTCTTCGCCGTCTCCCAGAGCCAGAGATATACCTGGTCCTGATTTCCATGCGGGATTGCATTCAATACGCTGTGCAATCTCATCCTGTTGTGGACCTCTAAAAGTTGAGAACTTTTAGAATAATGTTGAACAAATTAGGCATTATACAAGGCTGACAGGCCAGGACTTTCCAAACTTTTTTTCCTGTGATGTGACCCAACTTGATTTCAAATTCAAAGGAACTTTAATATGGCGCGACCCAGCATGGCTGTTATACTCGAAACTTATCAGCGGCGTACAACATGTGCTGGATAAAATTTTGAGAGTGCATTTAGTATTATGCTGTGGGTAGCGGCAAGTCGTCCCGATGACCGGCTAGCCGCTCCCATAGACTTTGCCGGGACAAATGCACGCGATCGCGCGTAAATTTGTAATTTTAATGCTAAAATGGGTCAAAATGGGCCTTACTGGCCATTATACGATCATGTGTTACCACTGACCAGTGCACTTTAAGCATGTTTTTGTTTATTTTTCCGGCAAGTCTCTCGACCTCTTTTGGAAGAGACCACAACCCACTGAGTCAAGTTGAGTCTTTGAGAACCGCTGCTGTAGACCTTCAACTCACAGGTCCCTTGATTCTCGTATAAAGGGAACCATGTTTGCAGCTTTTTCACAGATGAGTTTATCAATCTGTTCTCGATCACAAACATGACAAATGAAGATGTTCTACGAGGATAGAGAGATAGTGGCATCATGTTTAGGGATGTGAACCCCTTCCGACAACTCCACAGGATGGACAACCTCCACAAGAAAAAACGGGAAATGGTTTTCTCCTTTGTCCTGACGTGACGGATGAAGAAGAGGAGGATATACACAGACGGATGAAGAGGAGGATATACACAGAGTCTTTGAAGAACTATACAATCAGAACTGGAGTTTGAAGAACTAAACAATCAGAACTGATCCCTTTGACACTGAAGAATACCGAAAGGCAAATGCAGGGGCGTAGCCAGCTGACTTGGTCAGCTTTGGATCCTGTCTTCTGGGAGGGGGCCGACTCCAGGCAGACAATATGGTGTATCAAAAAGTTCTAAGCCTCAACAAGAAGGCTTGTTAGTAGACTCATGGTTCCAAATAATTTTTCAACTTAAATCCCCCTTGACCTCAATGCACTTTATCCAACGGTGTTCGAGCATTCTGAAGCCCTCATGGAAGAAAGCTTCATTTTGGGCCTCCAAGTAGTACTCCACGGCCTCAATGACATCATTATCTGACTCATAATAGCATCCACGAATTTTTGATTTGAGGTTTGGAAACAGGTAGAAGTCAGATGGTGCCAGATCTGGTAAATAAGGTGGGTGGGGTAACAATTCAAAGCCACGCAACTTTCCTCTGCGTTTTTCTTTAATTGCTTGTTTTAGCTGTTGCAGTTCTGACGCGTAGTAGGCCTACTCTCCAGTGATGATTTGACCTCTTTGAAGGTAGTCAATCATAATGACACCCTTGTTATCCCTAAAAACAGAGGCCATGACCTTTCCAGCAGAAGCCACATGCTTGAACTTCCTTGGAGGCGGAGATCCATGATGCTTCCACTGCTTGCTTTGATTTTTTAAATTCTGGTTCATCGTGGGTGACAATTCTAGAGTAAAAATTATCTGGATCAGTCTATAAACGCGCCAGAAGTTCCTTCGAAACGTCAGAAACGCCAAGTTTCTGATCGGGATTCAGCATTCTCGGCACCCATTTTGCGGACAACTTGCTCATGCCTAAGGTGTCAGTCAAAACACTTTGCACTGAACCATAACTAATACCCATCTTGTCAGCTATTTGTTGGATAGTCCAGCATCTGTCCTCCAGCCCCGGCCTCCAGCACCATCCGGTGAATGGTGTCCACTTGATCTGCTGTTGTTGAAGATCTTGGTCACCCGGACCTTGGATCCTCTTCCAAACTCTCCCTCCTCCCTTGCTTGAAATCAGCAGCCCATTTCTTATCGGTGGAATAGCTAGGAGAGTTATCACCAAGTGTGCTGACCATGTCTTCATATGGATGGCCTTGGGTGTCATGCCCTTTTTATGAAGATTTTTAATCACTGCATGAGCTTCTTGTTGATCCATTTTTTGATCTTTGCTGAATCTGAAGACTTTCAAAGGACCTCACCGGAAAATAATAAATGACAGATATGAATATCGGTGCATAACCTTATAAGGCGACATACTTAAAATTACAATATAGATTTGGAGATGCTGCTATGCCTTCTAGGTGAGGCTTAGAACTTTTTGATACCCCTCGTAAATTTCCCCGTGCATCTTCTTTTTGTCCCGTTACACCAAATTTTAATTTAACTTTGATGGGGCCAAAAGTGTGTAAAATCCCACATTTTCGCGACCAATTGCTTCGGTAAAGAGATCCTTTTTGAAGCAGGTCAAAAGGGAGACACAATTCACTATATCACTTAATCAGTCTACTAGCCCTAGACTATCATGTGTATGCCATCTTCTCTGGGCTTCGTGTTCCTAGTCCATACTGTACTGCAAAATATCTTCGACACGAATGTAGCTTGCATTTATAAAATGGATGGCAAATGTATTTATGTAGGCCTAGGCCTACACACACATTTAAATGTTGTCATAATCATGATAATAATAATGACCTACAAAAAACATCTTAGTAAAATTATATTTAATGAGCACAGTGACCGTGTTTTATTTTAAAAGCTTTATTGAACGTTTATCAAATAGTTCGTTGTAGGCCTACATTGTACAGCCCTTAAATGATGTCTATGGTACATGGGTACAGCCTAGCCGAGTCGGGCCCTCGGCCTGGGCCCTCGGCCTGGGCCCGGGCCTGAGCTATAATAATTGTCCTTGACCTTGTAAAAACTTAAAGACCATGAAGAAGCCGTGCCGTGGTTTATTGCAATTGTACCCGGGATTGTACATGAGTCGTGTCCTAGGCCTACTTAAAAGTTAGGCCTAGACCTATAGCATAAATTATTCCAAATCACGAAATCATTTTAATCATATTCGGATCAATTGCTTTTATATTAGGCCAAGTTGCTTAGAAGGCTAAGTTTTACTTGCTGCTGCTCATCAGTCATAAATTAAGCAGATTTACAAAAAAAGCCCTAGGCTTATGATGTTCGATCATATCTATGTATTAATGTAATTGTACATGTGTAAGTAGGCATAGCCCATAGCATAGGCATATTCATTAAGCTTCATTAAATAAAAATTGTGACTAAAGTTGAGCTAGGCCTATAGGCCTACTCACCAGTCACCAGTAGGCCTACTCTAGTGAAAGAATGCGTTCTTCCGGTGCGTTCCAAAAATGATACAGCCCCTGCTTAACTGCCCTGCATGGTTCGAATAGAATCGAACCAGGCACAGTGTCTTCGACCCTATATCTTCATGGCAGGAATCGCCATGGTAGGTTAAATCCACAGCCACGATTAGCCATTTGGTTCAAACCTTTAAAGCTCTTTTAAACTAATAATTAGTCGAGGGACATAACTAAGGCTACTCACAATAGCCGGGTAATCGATCTTGGTTGTGCGTGATTAAGCTTGTATACCCCATTGAGGTCAATGGTCATCGACTTTTATACTGCCTACAGTGAGTGCAGCTGTACTACACGCTGTACGCTGTAGTCCATAACAGGACCAACGCAATATAAAATGGTCAAATTTTGAGTTCAAAGCGCACGGCCAATTTTCAAAGCGCATTCTAGCGACTATCATATCTGTTCAACACGTATTTCCAAGTTTATGAGACCAAATCTGGTTTCTTGAGAAAAAATCATGACGGGAGATATTCATCATTTTCTAACCCGGTATCAGAAGATTTTCGTCTGATATCAAAATCGTGCATATAGCAATTCACGTGTATCGATCCCGTGTATTCATTTTAGTGTCCCTTCTGCACCAAATAATTATTAGCCAGGCGGTGTCGGTATGTGCCAGGGCTTTCGACAGTTCAGTAGCCATCTTTTCTCGTCTTCTCGATGGCATCCGTATGGCAAGCCATTGGGGATATAACATAACATAACGCGTTGTGAAATTTGTTGTCAACGCTTTCCACAAACAAAAACCTTAAGGTTCTGAATAAAACAAACTTGAAAACTTGTAACTTGAGATGATAAACAGGCCTCTAAGCAAAACTACAGGTTGTAACAAAAAAGTTATAAGCCTACAATTTCGCAAAACATTTGCTTTTGTTCTGAAATCGTTGACGATGAACATGGTATACTGTATAAGTGGTCCAACTCGGGCGATTAAGTAAAATTGGGCATAGCGCGTTTGAAGTTTGAGGAAAGAAAGTAAGTAAATGTTCTGCTAGCCAAGTCTTCCACAGAGGGAGTATGAATTTTGAATAGAATAGATAATTAGGTAACTTCCATTTGAAATACTCACTCCAGTTGTGGAAGATATATAGGTAAAGCCATAATACAGGGGGAGTACCGTAAAATGGGGTAACTTTGTGCCACTTTTCAGAGTTTTTAAACCACTGCTTCCAAACAAAACCAATTATATTTCTAATTATCTCTTTTTTTTATGACATTAGGGTTCCCTTCTACACCTTGAAGTTGAAAAAGATTTTTTAATAATTTTGTAAGGGTGCCCTAGGGGTCAAAAAAAGCCTGACCAAAGTTACTCCGCATTTGGGGCAACTTTGGTCAGAGTATATTCCATGAAGAAGAAAAAATCAAAAAAATTGATCTTCGCTGTATATGGGTTGTTGTTTTTTGTGACATTTGAACCCTTGCAAAATTAATCAAGCACACAAACTTGCTCACAAAAATGTTAAAAAAATGCTCATTTTTGGTCAAAAATCCTGATTTTTATATATTTCTTAACAGATTGACACCAAATATGATTAAAAATAATATTGCTGTACGAAAATATGTCCATTTAAAAAAATATATTTGACCGACCAAAGTTACCCCGCTGACCGAAGTTACCCCATTTTACGGTATGAGTTTCAAAATGATTAACCCTGACCAATTACATTTGAAAAACATAGTCCCCTGTGATAGATATTTCCAAAATCTTCCACAGGGGTAGTGTGGATTTCAACTGGAATAGCCCATTGATAACATTTCACGAATCAATCTGTGAAGTCAAATATTTGTGAAAAAAATGCTAAGGTTTGGAGAAATTTTTGAAAACCGATGACCGACAAGTTTTGAAACAAACAAACGACGTGTCGCAATCCCATGCACAAGGATATATTTAGGCCTACAAGTAAAGTTTTAACACTTGAGATCCACGGACCTAAGCTTATGTTACCTGCATGTTTTCACAATAAGCTTATTAAAACCACGCTGAATGGTATACAAATACCCCAATCTGTATATTTTGGAGACTCGTTCATCAAAAAATCTTAATCAATTTCGCCCAGCATTTCATTTCATAACCAAAATTGCTGGTCAAATAATCGGCAAATTCTATAATAGATAATGGTAATATGCATAACATAAACTTGTCTGAACGATCAAAATAATGTGGTGTGAGATTTTAATTTAAAAATTAAAATGGATGTAAGATGCCCTGATGACATGATATGTATATATAAATAATTGCATTATGATATAAGCATGATTTATATTTATTGTAATGTATAGTTTATAGGTTATTAATTGAGTTTATACTACTTTTTTCACTGCATAACAATAATGAAAAATTAATATATCATGTGCCAGGGGCATCTATTCTTCCGTTAATCGCCCCCAAAGGGGAGGGAATAATTTTACCCCTTTGGGGAAGAATTTTGCATTTAAAAAAAGAAAAAACTGTACCATCTAGGAATAGGGAAGACAGAATAGAACAACTCACAACTTAGCCTAAAAGTTTCTGGGTCTGACAACACACCTATATTCAGGCAGGGAAGGGAGGGAACAAGAAAATAAGGAAAAGTACATGTAGATAGGAACCAGTCTAAAATTTTCCCTTTTGGGTCCATTTCTGGGGATCTCAGTTGGGGAAGAATCTGGGGACGGATTTGACACAGCGCACAGGGAATAATTTCAATTTTCTGGAAGAATAGACACCCCTGTCATGTACTAGTCTATTTTCTCTTTATTTATTGTTTTTTTGTTCATCAAAATGTTATGCTATCAACGTATTCACTAGTAAAGCTTTATACCGGATACTGGTTTCCATGATCATGATCACGGGCCAGCGATCAACTTTAGATGGGAAGAACGCACATACGCCGAGCTCAGCGTGCCTGGTCGAGCTATCTACTGAAGATAGCACATTGAAAACATATGCTGATTCGGTTGTATTTATATGAGTGATTGAATACGAGAAACATACAATCGCAACATCTTTGAACAGTCTACATCACATAAGACCTCGACCGTTCCATTATTATATGTAATCATGATAATGATCAATATTGGTCAAAAATCGCCCTCGTCTCTTTAAAATAATCATGAGTATTTATAAATTTGCGAAATGTTACAAAATAATTGTTAAATAATGAAATACATAATTATAATTATGTGATTTATGATACACAGTGTTTTATATAAATGTTAGTTGAAATTGGTGGTCATACTGTAAATATGAGAAATAGAAAGTTAAAAAAACCCAAAACAAACAAACCAAACAAAAATCTTGCACCAAGTTTCAGAAAGCGACGCGTCCATATTTTTGAAAAGCCATGAATGGGATTTGGACAAAGTAATTATTAATTTGAAGTTTATCAACTTAAAACATTTCGTATTCCGTATTCAGGAGTCTTTTAAAAGTATAGCTTACAGGACATGTGAGACCCAAATATATGGTATGGACGTAAAAGGCTAATTGTAAAAGGTTATAATTTGGTGTTATTATTCAGTGTTCACCAGTAAAACCTGAGGTGTATACAGTGTTGATTAAGTTATATGCCTATGCAATAAGGCCTTAAAAAATTATTTGAAATTGGTATAACCCGACCGACCCTAAAAATAGGCCCGACCTAGATTTTTTCCAATTTTTTTTGGCAAAAACAAATTAAATTAAAATAAATAAAATTATTTAAAAAAAAGAAAAAAAAAAGTTCCAAGGCCTTTATCATACGCACTTTACTACTTAAAATGTGTGTAAAAAATAATTTAAAAGAAATATATATATCAAATTCCGACCGACCCACCTTTTTTTAATGTTACGCCAATCAAACTATTTTTAGGCCTAAGCTATAATAATATAATCGTGCGTGGCAATATATAGTGTCATTGTTAATAAAACGCCATGTCTTGGTAGTTTCAGTGCAAATCCAAAATTTAATATAATTATTTAAAATTAAAAACTAATTTGCTGTTAATCAAAATAGGGTTTCAAAAAGGGAGCAGAGGTGCAGGTGCTACTGCTTTTTGAAACTTTCTGCTTTCTTTCTGTTTGCAACGTTTTTGGTGGATACGTCAGGAACCAAGCTTAGAAGGTCAATAGGTTGTGAAGTAGACCTATAGTCAAAATGAATGAATGTAAAGAAAAATAAATGAAAAATGTGCAAAACATTATTCGAGTGCTTTCCAAAATCTGAATGTTTTTTTATTGCCACTCACAACGAGATTCCTTATGATCATGGAAGATTTTCAAGGTGCTTTCGGAGGATGGCGTCTTCAAGTTAGAGTCGTTACCAGCTAAAATACCCAGGCCTATACATTTTTGAACTAGTCTATATCAGTAGGGCCTAATATTCATGATTATTAATTATACCAAAGAGTTTTCATGCTAGATGTGAGATTCCACAAAAGGCTAAAACTAATACATGCCATGGTTGCCGTATATCAATTGTTCTTGCATGGACCAGTAACATTTATTCAAAAATTAACAAATTTAAAAATCACAACCAGAAAAAGTGATTTGTACCTTTGAGGGGCCGGCCATAACCAGGCCTTGCCATTTGAGACGAGCGATCACGGCTCTCGCTCGCCACCGCTCGCCCGAACTCGATTTCTAGTGAGCGATTTTCCACTCGCCATGGACACTAAATATCACTCGCTGCGAATCTCCCAAAATCAGCCATCGAATCAGCCATTTCAGCAGTTAATCGATTCTGGGCCCCTCCAATCGTAGAAAATCAAAAAAAAGTTTAGCGCGCTTCGCGCAAGTTTCAACATAATTACATAAATACCCTTTTAAGACGGAAGCTCTACTTGATTACACCCAAATAAGTGATATTTGTGAAAAATCTAGACGGCAAGGCCTGTGAAACTGGAGAAATTGACCAATGAGTGTCATTTTGCACTCTATTTAAGGACGCGCCATTAGATATCAAGGAGAGGGCTAGGTAATATTGTTTGGGAAAATAGTCACGCCATCTGAACAAAAAAAAAGAGAAAAAAAAAAGATTTGGTATCAAAATTTGTCATAGATACGGTAGTGAAGAAGTTAATTTTGACTACTGTAACTTTTAAATTGCTAATTGTCTCGCGAGCTTCGCGCGAATTTGTTCCATATTTCATCATATTTAATATGTTATGAACTGGTAAGTATTTTTGTGTATTGAAAAGTTATTAAGTGAGCAAAAACACTTGATTCACTCTGCTTCATCACCCCAAAATATATGCCACAGTGGGAATGGGGATGGGTGTGGGTCCATTTTTTTGCGCGAAATCCATACATGAGTCTACGTTTTGAACAAAATAATCATGATGGATCTTCTTTGAAAATTTAACCAAAAATTGTTCAAAATTGTTCAATTTTACATCATATTTTAATATTTGACCTAAACAATGGCAAAAGACCATTTTTTGCGCGCTTCACGCACATTTTGTAGGCCTACTAAGGATGTGACTAAAAAACAATGAGGTGCACGAAATTTTGGTGCTCTACAAAAATGTAGAAAATGGTATAAATATACTAGAATTGAAAAAACAATTCGTTTCACAAATCCAAAAACAATAATGATTTTTGAAAATAGAAAACTTAACGATTGAAAAAAAAAAAGACTCGCCGAGGGGCTAAAAACCCCAATTTTGTCATGACCCCAACTACCCAGCCTCCCCCCCTTGATATCTATAATGGTGCGTCCCTGTGCTGACAAGTTTTACAGGCAGTAGCATGATTATAGGGGCGCCATTCACATCAAGATACCATGGCGCTTTGCAAAGATACTAGTATCGTGCCAAAATTTAATTAAATACACAGATCTATCAATCTATCAAAAGAAAGATACAAAATTTAGCAAAAATGAGTCTTTAAAAACGAGTCTTGAAGTTAAGTGCGAAATTGTAGCAGAAGACTAAGACCCATTCAGTGATTTGCTCATCAAGAGGACCGTAAAATCATAAAGGGCTGTGCAATAATTATGAGCCCGTGGGAGGGTAAAATTGGGGGGGGGGGGGGCAAAGAAATTTTTGGCCAGCCGAAGGGGGGGGGGGGCAATCAATTTTTGGCCAGCCCTGAAAGGGGGTGGCAAGCGATTTTTGCCACGCATTTCATGTGGCGCCTTTGAATAAAACCCTCTAACAGTACGGAAACGCTTAAATATGCAAATTTGTATAAGGACTTGAGGACGTACAGAAGGATCTTGGAATTAATATCACTCCCTGAACTGGAAGCCAGTGTTATTGGCTCTCAAAAGAGTGAAATGTGAAATTTCATTCTATAAGTTATTTTGAGGTGATCACGGGCTGTAGGCACTCCATTTTATATTCAATGATACATTCTGCTTGCCAAAAAACAGGGCAAAGAGATCCCCTGAAAGAGATCACCTGTTACAGCGCCCCCAAATTAATTTTGAAAGTTTTCAATCAAAATATTGATGGCGCTATGATCCTGATACATTGAAAGTCTGTAAGTCTGCTTGAAATCGCACTGCTCCTTCGTTTTTATATGACTGCTATATCCGTGAGGCCCCCACCCTAAACCAGTTCAAAGAACTCCTCAAATCACATTTATTTCCTGTTGCATAATATTGTTTTTGTTTATATTCCATGTTTTTTTGTAGCGTAAGTCTTTTGTAGTTTAAGTTTACTGTAATGCGCCTTGATATTTGATGATAAGGCGCAATATAAATTCGTATATGTATGTATGTACAGGCTGAGTCAAAAAGAAGTAAACTCATGTTTGAGGGGCTGTAACTCGAGATCTGCAAAGAATCTGCTAAATATAAAGTTACCACTGGAAAGAGCAAATGCTACACGTCTAAATAAAAAAATAATTGTCGCAATTGCTCACAGCAAACTAAAGTTATACTCATTTGAATACAACCACCCATTATTGTAGCTGCACACGGCTGATTGATTTTCATCCATTTCAATTTCGTCGAATTAGCAAAGTTCTAACAGGATTTATTGTTGAAAAGACAACTTTTGCTTTTAATTAATATTCAACAAAGTCCATGACGGTATTATAGTTTGTAGGGATACCAATTCGAGTCTTTACGAACGATCCGGCAGAAGCTTGATTGGGGAATGTTGTGTAAAGGATTGAGCTGATCTTTGGTCTTGCTGTAACGTATGTCTAACTCTAGCAATGTTCACTTGTGATCTAGCAGTTCGTGGTCTGCCTGAAGCTTCCGGCTGTCTGTTCCTTAGTGTCCCATGCACATTGAGCTTGTTCACATTCTTATATACTGCTCCCTTACAGGAAACCCAGTTAGCTGTAGGAAATTGGAGACGATAAAGACGCTGAACTTCAGTGGGACTCTTAATTTCATGATACTTCGTCGACAGAAACGTGCGCTCCCGTGCGGAAAATTGTGGTGCCATGTTGTCATTTGGCCCGTTTTATTATGTAGTGCAATGAGGTAAAATTCATAATGAAAAGAGCCCTTTAACATGTAGGAATTATTGATCGAAACCACACATGCCACAGAACTTTATTTGCATTTGAATATTGCGCCTTACCAATCAATATAATAGGTAGGCCCCTACTTGGGAAGTGAAACCGTGTGCAGCTACAAAAATGGGTGGTTGTATTCAAATGAGTATAACTTGAGTTTGCTCTGAGCAATTGCAAAAATTCCTTTTTTTATTTAGATGTGTAGAATTTGCTCTTTCCAGTGGTATTTTCATCTTTAGCAGAATCCTTACAGATCACAAGTTACAGCCCCTCAAACATGAGTTTACTTCTTTTTGACTCAGCCTGTATGTATGACTGCGTCTCAGGTTACAGGTCTTAGTACAGGTCTTAGTCAGGTCTCAGGTGATCAGCCTGGCATTAAAATTCTTTCGTTTTTATGCTTTTCAGTCAAAAAAAATACCCAAGTATGCTTTCTTGGTTAAAAAAAAGTCCACTTTTGGAAGAAAAGGTCGACTTTTTCAAACTTGTTCCACCTCCCCAAAAAAATTAATCTTGGCTATGCCCCTGCTGGGAGCATGAGCGGTGTTTCAGTGTACCATGTATGCGGTGACATAGTTAGGATGGGCAAGGTGGGCGACTTGCACACCCTCGGAATCAGATTTGGGGGACATTTTGCAGGGACAAGGGGAAGGAAAGGACTCGGGCTGACAAAGAGAAAGTGGAAAAAGGGCCAAATATCCCCCCTGTGGGGTCCAGGACCAACACTATAAGCACAGGGACGGTTGCCCCCTCCCACCCCTCGCCCACACACACACACACCCACACCCCACACCCACACCCCGGGACTATAAGTGGGTCCGATATGGACCCCACCTGTTACCCATGGGAGGGATCACTTTACTCAAATTCGTCATGTAAAATGAACTCAAATAATGAATAGTTCTCATTATCTATGATTGATAGGATACTTCGTTTCGTTATAGCATAATAATAATACTATCGAAAGGTTTGGCTACATGCAAAACGATACTGCACAGTTTCCACCTCGATAATTATACCTGAGTACACAAATTTGTCCAGGCACAGTGAGTCTAGCAATGCATTGTCTTTCTTATACACTACGGTTGAGTGCATAGCATCATAAGAGCTGTGTGAGCTTCTAGCTATTGACTAGTGGAAAATACGGTATCTGTGATTGGTTTTGACAAAATCCGGTCCCCCGATAGTTTCCTTCATCCAATAATGTATTTTAAAGGAGGATTTCGTGATCCTAGCATCATCTTTTTATGACATTTTTCAGTAGATATCCACGCAAAAAGCTTATTCTCAAATTTTGAGTTGATTCCGATTTTGCGTTTGTGAGTTATGGATGATTATGTATAACACTGCTCCATAGCAGAGGATGATTTAAGCACTTCCCACCACGCCACTGTGTTGACTTGTGGTTAGCACAGCTGTGTGAGTGAACATGACACCACTGCTCGCACATTGCATTGACGGGCATGGTTAAATTTGAATTTGGACTGATATATTTACAATAAAAACGCATTCAAAATGCTAGTCGATATGTTACCTACATACAGAAGGTGTGAATTATCCTTTATGCATACATCACTTTTGTTCTGAAATCGACCAAGTAATATTGACACACGCACAATTCTTAAACAACACCTTTTGCACAGAATTCAATGGGATTTGAATTAAGTAAAGTGGCAGTTGAAACTCTAGTGATAACACGTTTGCAGTGCATGATGGGGCTTCCTTAAATCATCCTCTGGCTCCATAGGCCACTGTTGTAATTTCGTTCTGGTATACCAGAACGAAATTCAAATTTGGCGATATTTTTGCTAAACGATTTAATCTGCAAGAAATATTTGGTACATAAACATTATGTAGCCAGAGTTATCCAGTGGTATAAAAATCTCAACTTTTTTTGAGAAAAGTGGGGGACGAGGCTGTGGATCACGAAATGCCCTTTTAAAAACTTTTATATGTTTAGTAATTCGATGTTTTAAGATTGTAAAAGGTTACGCAATTTGGCTATTTGCCACGATGTTATTTTGAATAATTATGAAATGAATGAAATGAATGAAATGAATGAAATGAATGAAATGAATGAAATGAATGAAATGAATGAAATGAATGAAATGAATGAAATGAATGAAATGAATGAAATGAATGAAATGAATGAAATGAATGAAATGAATGAAATGAATGAAATGAATGAAATGAATGAAATGAATGAAATGAAATGAAAAATGAAAGAAATGAATGAAATGAATGAAATGAATAGGCTGTAATCATGGTGGTTGACCTTTATTGCTGAATTTAAAGAATTTTAGATATTGCGAACTATTTGACTTCATTTTACATGACGAAAAATTTGAGACCAATTTCATTGGAGCACTTTTAGTTTTTAACCTGGACATGTGTGGCAAAAAAAAAAGCTCAGTTCCAAAAGGCGTTAAATCCACTTTTTGAAAAAATTGAGTTATTGGTACCAATGTATAGTGTTACATCATTAGTTTTACGGAATCAAACTATTTTTGCCAAAAGAAGCTCAATCCCTTTACAGGGTGGGCCAGAAATTTGACTTTTTTTTCCCTAAAGGCGCTAACTCCATTTCAGTTTGTTTCCAAAAGGCGCTAAATCCATCCGACCAATCACTGTGCTCAGTAGGCCGTGAAGACTAAAATTGCATAGGACTATTCTCCTATTGATAAGGCAACTATTGATAAAAAAAAATCAAAATTTAAATCACAAAAGTTTAGAATTTCAACTTGTACACACACTGGTAGGCCTACAGACGACAATTTGCGTGTAAAATGGAATGATTTGACAGAATTTTCGTTGTAAGTTTTTTGAAAAAAAATTCGCACATTTACAAGCTTTCGGTGCAATGAATAAATATCATTACATTGTTGAAATAAAGTGCAGTTTGCTTTATGAAAAAATATTTGTGTGTATTTTGCTTAATATTGCAAATTATTTTGAATATTATTGAATAGGCCTATTTTGTTTCCAAAAGGCGCTAAATCCACGGTTATTGGATATTTTGTTTCCAAAAGGTGCTAAATCCACTTCAAGCTGTTTAATAAAAGAATACTTACAATTAAAAATTATGTATGATCATGATCTCAAAAACAGGTGTTTTGTAGTTACTGACATGAGAACTAACATTTAAAACCAAAAAATAAATGAATAAATACCAATAAGGCTTTAATTTCTAAAACGTTGATTTTCTCCTTTTTCACTACAAACAGCATGTAGGCCTATATTACCAACTCACAGATTATATTACAAAAGCCAGGATATTATACATATTAGGGCCTACCCAGCAAACACCAAACGTTTTCGACATCATTCGCAAAAGGTTATAAAAAGTGGTCAGAAAACGTTTAAATGTCGGGTTATATAAAGGGTATAGGTATAAAACGTTTTCATAACATTAAAAATCATTTTTGATAATCTACTGCTCAGCAAACAAAAATGTTTTACAGAAAACGTTTAAATGTCAGGTTATATAAAGGGGATAAAAACGTTTTAATAACATTCCAAAAACATTTTTGAAAACTTGATACAAAACATTCTATGCAGAATGTTATTTTGGGGTTGAAAAAATATTTTGCGAAAAATGTTTGCCCAAAATATTTGCAACAACGTTTTAAAAACGTTTTCATGACCTTTATATAACCCGACATTTAAATGTTATTAACACGTTTTGAAAAAAACATTTTAAGAACATTTCTGTGTTTGCTGGGTGCAAATATTTTAACATAATGTTAGATTATATAGTTCAATAGGCTTATTAATATTAACATAATGTTATTTAAGTGTTGAAAAAATATTTGGCAACAAATGTTTGCAAAAATAGTTTACAATAACATTTTTGAAAACATTTTAAAAATATTGTTGTAGTGTGTTTTCATACAAAACGTTTTAAAGCCAAAATATAACTTTTTTAAAACGTTTTTAAAACGTTTATGTGCATGTTTGCTGGGTATATACGATTACGAAATACTATTCGCTATATAGTAGGCCATATTATTATACAAATAGGCCTACATATAGGCCTAGGGCCCATTTTCTGACAAACATGTTGATTTTTACTGAAGGTAATTTTTCTTAACCTTTCCATAAAGTGTAACCACTCCTTGAAATCAGAGAAGTTCATTCTTGAACTCACCTGTAACGATAGCAGTAAAAGGCAAGTGTCAAATATTTAGATTTTTACATCTTTTAGCCATTACATAATATTGTCCCCAAAACTGGATACACTATGACAATCCCGAATTAGATGCTTCATTGTTTCTTTAGCTTTCTTACATAACAGAATCAGCATCTGTCACTTCAATTTTCTGATCATTTCAGTGTGATTTGACCCGGGGGGGGGGGGGGGGGCACTTCAATATGAAATGGATATAGGTGTAGGGCTGGCACTTCCGCACTAAGGGGCATTTCGGTGAGAGCAAAATGTAAAAAATATGGGGTCATTGGGTGAGAACATGGATCTTTGGGTGAGCCGAACAGCGCCACAAAAACATCGAAAATCGAATTTCTAGTTCTAACTTGGCTTCAAATTTCTTTGTTTTTTCAAACTGAATCTAAATTAGCTACATGTATTTGAATGGGGCTTCAACTTCATCAGTACTGATGTTTTCTTTTCTGTCATTTCAAAAATACCAAATGACAATTTGAATGACTTATCCTTCACTTTTAAGCAATTTTATAAACAATTCATACTGCAGTTACTGTCCGTTTTCCTATACACATACACAGTGCTCTTTCCCATTGACGCGTGACCTTTACAAATAGCCCTACGTTAACAGTATGGGGATATATGACTAGTTAACGTCGCTGTGTGAAAAATAACCGGCCAATATTAAAAGTACTCTTCTAAAGTTCTAGAAAATATAGTTTTTAACATGTCCTAAATTTTTAGCTAATTTAGATGTTTGGAAATATTCGTACTTTGGTGTTTTAGTTAATGTTATAGGTAATAGTACATTGCCTAGTTAACGTCGCTGTGTGAAAAATAACCGGCCAATATTAAAAGTACTCTTCTAAAATTCTAGACAATATAGTTTTGTAACATGTCCTAAATTTTTAGCTAATTTAGGTGTTTGGAGAGGTCGTACTTTTGTGTTTTAGGAAGGACATGTAAACGACAGATAACACCAAAAATATGAAGAAATTATTTCCAAACCATGTTAAGTCAAAAATCATTATGTTGCTCATTTTCAAGAATGCTGGTTTACAAAAAGCACGGCATTGTCTGATTTCGTGAACAAAGCCACACATAACATTGTTTCCTTTCGTTTCCTTTATAATCGGTTACCCAACTGAAGCTATGAATATCAGCTTTATTGCGATATCGCACATGAAAACAGTCACTTGTGCACAACCAGAGAAGATCCGATTTAATCAGTTGAGCTGTTTCAATGAGTGTTATCTTGGTTTAATAGCTTTTAATGGGGTTAAGTCCTGCAAAGGTCGAGATGAAATCTACTGTAGACATGACTGCACCATGTTTAATTATTTCACACTTGCGCTGGGATCACTGAATTTATTATAAGAAATTATGACGCTAATGGCTTGTCATACTGGGCTGCCTGCGCTGCGACTGCGAAAAAGGTCAAAGGTTGCTGCATGTGTTTTGATCGGTCAGTGTTGGTGGTCGTGTTCGTTGTTGATATCTTGCATCACTTTTATTTCGCATGTTCTATGTAATTTCAGCGTTTACAGCATCTTGACGTGATAACGACAACAGGTTTGTTGTTTTAGAATGTTAAATTTTTTTGTTTTACTCTAAAGCATGCTCCAACTCCAAGCCTAAAGCCAAACCATGATGCGATTTTCAGGTTAAGCTTACCTGCACTTAGCTCGTTCACGTAGCGTTTTCGTTGTCCCACTGGCCTACATACAACAATAACGTAGATTGCCTGGCGATCGGAGTGTAAATATCGTCAGAGCACCTCGGACTAACCTGTGTACTGTCACTGCACTGGGCACTGCACACAACACACACAATATTAAAAATAATGACAATTTATCACACGTCACATGCTGTATGCATGGCATGCCTGCCTAGCACCAGTTGTAGTAACTACACATTTCGAAAGTTTGAGGACTTGTTCTGAAGCATTGTCAAGTTGTAGCAAGTGCCAACATTTAGGTATGCTAGGTGAATTCAAATTTGCCATCAAACTGCATCATTTTACATATCAAATTAAAGCCATTGTCGAGTAAAGAAAGCCAAAACTGAAAACATCTTTGTCATAGCAATTTCCATAACAAAGTAACCTCTTGTCAAAGATTGACTTTCATCAAAAAGATTCTTCTAGCAAAATTCCCCAAAACGACATTTAGGGGTGTTTCTAGATCTTAGACTTAGTCTCATGGCGATAGCAGCTTTTTTAATGGAACTGCTATCAAAATCCTCTAAAATTCCATGTGCGACTTTGATTATCACCATAAAAATCATATATTTGGGTCAAGTGAAGTATAGAAAACATATTTAGGGACCGTTCATAAATACTTTGGTGGGGGGACTGGGCAAAGTGTGGGGGACACAAAAGTTTTGAGTTGCACAAAGGGGGACCAAAAGTTTTGGTTACTAAAGGAGGGGGTCAAAAAGTTTTAAACTAGAAAATGCCAAAAGAACAAGTTAAGAGCATGCAAAAAATTTTCGCGCTACGCGCGCATATGTACCAGTAAAGCCATTTTTTACCTCGATTATGGCCCAAAATAGTGTAAAATCTGGCAGCTCATTACCAGTATCCCATCCTTTTGGAATCTCAAAGACTTTACATGTATTCTACAATTTGCTATAAGAAAAGGGTATAATGTATGTATATCCCACTGATAATACCGGGTCAAAATGATGGAACCAGCATTTTTTGTCTTTGCTTGAAATTTATATTTTGCACCCCTGACAAAGAAAGCTGGCTCGCCCTGATAAACTAGTGTTTTAAGATTTAAAAGTATTAAAAATCTTGAGTATGTGCCCAGATGTTGCTCTCAATTTCCAGTGGCATAGCGACGGGGAAGGTGGGGGCATGTGCCCTGGGCGCCACTCTTAAAGGGCGCCCGAATTGACCAATTCAGCATAGATTCTACGGCCCTCTAAGCGATGAAAGTCAAAATTTCGGGACAAAGTCATTTGAAAGGTCAATTTAAGACCGATATCCACTTCAATATAACCAAAATTAATTAGCGCTATGCCCTATTTGTGCTCCAGCACAATAATTATTTCAAGAATCGGAGTGACACCTATCCTTAGCCCTGGGTGCCACAAGCCTTAGCTACGCCACTGTCAATTTCCCTTTTTTGTGTTGCTGTTATTTATTTAATTTATTTATTTAAATTAGAATGCATATAAAATTGAAATTAAACTTCATACAAGTCACAGCATGTGAAAAACACATTCAACTTTCATGTTTTTAGGAAACAGACCTATATAAATAAATGTTTGAACAAACATGTAGGCCTATAATTGTGACGAAGTTTGCACAAATGGAGTAGCCCCCCTCCCCCAGACTGTTTTGGCTTGGAAAGGGGGGGGGGGGGCAAAAAAGTTTTGTATGTCTATAGAGGGGGGTCAAAAAAGTTTTAGGTTCTCTGGAGGGGGTCAAAAAAGTTTTGACTTCAAAAATTCCAAGTGCCCAGTCCCCCCCACCAAAGTATTTATGAACGGTCCCTTATGTAGGTTTCCTTCACGGCCTATTCTCGAAAAAAATTCAAATTTCTATGTAAATATGCATTGTGTTTGGGCCCCGGTCTCGGCGAATTTCGCTGACTAGCAAATGTGTTAACTAAGGTTTGCCTGGGATACCTAAACATTGTGCCCTACAGTTTGTCCACTCTGTCTCTGAAGTACAAAGTGACAACTCGCGCGTATACAGCGCGTAAACAGTGCGCAGTGCTGCGTCCCTGCTGCATGTATGCGTGTCTTCAAAGTCGGCACAATGTGTGCGTCCGGCGCGTCCGCGTCAGTACTTTGTACTTCAGATGCAGAGTATAGACTGACTGTAGCCTAGAGTGTTAATGTTTTATTATGTTTGCATTACTAAACGGTAGGCCTACTTCAGTCTTCAGAAACCTGTGTCACTGATGTATGTCGTCTGTGATTGCTGTGTTTTCATATATTTTGTGGAGAAAAATGATTACAAATGTGTAATTTGCAATCATTTACGGAGGAAAGATTTCTTTGTACCAACGGCTAAGTATGTACGTGAATGCAAAACACAAACACATACGCCAGCACTTGTTGGAACTCCCGGTCGGAGAGGTGAGTTCCCGAATTATTGGAACTGGCCTATAGTAAGAATTCCAATTGAATGAACGCAGCTTTTAACAGCTGCACTCGATCCAACCGCGATCGTATATTGCGTATTTCAAACTACAAACGCGAGCATACGACCTTGGATACAATGCTATCCAATCACGAGTGCGTTGGCATGGTTTGATTCACTTCCGCGTTACTCACGCACAGTCGCACACGCTGGCGTACATCACGCAGTGTACGCAAAAATTCGCCACGCTATTGAAAGCTGCGTTCATTCAATTGGAATTCCCACTATAGTACATGAGTACACATGGTCATGATGCACAGTACAGGAACTTGTGGGTTCCTCATTTTTAATCGTGACTATCACACAGTGTCAACACCCTGTATTATAGATATTTTTGCTGAACCATGAAATGGTATCAGCCTACAAGAGTGAATGTTACTAGCTTACTTGCTTACTTACTAGCTTACTATCTTACTAGCTTACTGACTGACTAACCATTTGGTCTGAAATGGACATATCTCTAAATGCCACGAAGGTATGACCCCATGAGTGGTGTTATATGAAAGAGAAAAACATAAAGAATATAATAAAAATATTTCCAAGCGTCGGAGGTCATCCAGGGTCACAGGGGTCAAAAAGGTCATTTTAACTGAAAATGCTCCGATTGAGCTTAAATTTAAATGCAATGATCCTTGTGACATTCTAAACATGTTTAAAACATTAAAAAATTTATTTAAGGTCATTAAGGGGTCATAAAGAGGTCAAAGGTCAAGGTTCTCAAAATGCTCCAATTGAGCTGAAATTTAAATGCAATGATCCTTATGACATTCTAAATATTTAAAAAATATTTTAAGATTCATTTAAGGTCATTAAGGGGTCATAAAGGGGTCAAAGGTCAAGTTTTCCAAAATGCTCCGATTGAGCTGAAATTTAAACACAATGATCCTTATGACATTCTAAACATGTTGAAAATATTTTGAAATTCATTTAAGGGTTTACCGTCGTAACTAAACCATTCGATCAATTTTTTTTAAATTGACATATTTTGTACATTAATATGTGTAGATAATAAATCAGTAAAAAAAACTGGGGTGCGGACCTCACTTTTGAGCTACAGCCGTTTTAAAAGAGGTGTACATTTCCAAAAATCTCTGTACACTTCAATGGCAAAATCAGCAATTTTCTCAAAATAGACAACCTTTTGCGTTGTAGAAAAAAATTGTATCGATCAAATTTTTTTAATTTTATATATGTTATGAAAAATAAAATGCTCTGTAAATCGGCAAAAAAAATTGGGGGTACGGACCTTGTTTTTCGCGTAAATTGACCAAAATAGGTCAAAAATTCATTTTTCTGCGACACCATGCGTAGTTAATTGCGTACATGGATATTTTGAGTGCGTACCAGCGCGCTAGTATACACGCAGCGATCTGATGCCGGATAAGCGTTAGTTTACGCATATGGCCACAAAAAAGGAATTGTCTGTTTACGCAGGAAAGTTTTCACTGTAAAAAAAGTTACCTAAGAAGTTACCATAATAGGAAAAATTATTCTAATGATGTCGATTATTAAGATTTCATGCCTTAATATTCTTACTAATTTGGTATATTTTGGTCATAAGCGGGTGTAAGAAAGACTCCTCTGCAATCTGCAAAGATATTGGACCAAAGAGTTATCAAGTTAGTAAGTTACACAAAGTGAGGAATTTTCAGCTTTCACCATGTTCACCTGACTCGATCGACCAAAAAGA
This sequence comes from Amphiura filiformis, assembly GCF_039555335.1. Lineage (NCBI taxonomy): Eukaryota > Metazoa > Echinodermata > Ophiuroidea > Amphilepidida > Amphiuridae > Amphiura > Amphiura filiformis. The sequence goes on along the minus strand of NC_092630.1, from coordinate 30,740,300 downwards.
GGATTTATTAAACATGTTTAAGCGAAGCGTTTGACACCATGGCCGGAAGTGTTTGACTATAATAGGCCTACAATTATTATAGACATAGGCCTACTTAGCATGCTTAGTGCCGTTTACGAGAGGAAAACTTTTTGGTCACAAAAACTATATATCTGGAATTATCTCGGGTGGATTCATATCACAAAGCAGTTCAATTAAAGCAAAGTTAAACACTGGGTTGCCTATAGCTGTAGAAAAGCGTTTGGCCTATTAGGCTATGATATTATTTTTGTAAATGTATGACACATTTTTTTGAAAATTGAATAGTTTTGATGGTGTTGTCTATATCGCATGCATTATGAATTCAGTACACGTAGTAGGCCTAGGTCTTTACCCAATAACACAAAATGCTTTAAAGATTTAAATGTTGGATTATAAACTTGCCGTGTGGTGCGTTTCATTATGAAACGTTCTACAAACGATATAACCTTTAATAATAGGCCTATAATATACGGTAGTGGTTACCCAACATTTAGGCCAAAATATTATTAAAAGCGAATTAACCAATTTATCCAACACTTTCGCTTAGGCCTAATGTTTAAAAAAAACTTGATTCTGTGTTTGTTGGGTAGGCCTATAACTTCAGACCAGTGGACCCTACTGTCGTAAGCCTAATTTGGGGGAGGGGTCCAGGTCCGTTATCAGTGGAAGCACGCTGGTAAAATTTGGTTTGTAGGCCTACATGTTATATTTAAGCGGCCACTTTTCTTGCGCTCAGCAAACATTGTTTTCTTTATTTTGTGGCCCTGGTTATCGCCGGTCGCAAAAAATAGCATTGACACGCATCATCACGCATCGTTCTCTGCGATGTCTGCAGCATAACGCCGAGCATCACGCTTGAGTGCATGCCAGCGTTGAAAACAGGCGCCAATAGTCAAGTCGAATCGGGTGACGACGGAAAACCCTTAAGGTCATTAAGGGGCAATAAAGGGGTCAATGGTCAAGTTTTCAAAATGCTTCAAGTGAGCTGAAATTTAAATGCAATGATCCTTATGACATTCTTAACATGTTTTAAATATTTTAAAATTCACTTAAGGTCATTAAGGGGGTCATACAGAGGTCAAAAGTCAAGTTTTCAAAATGCCAGCTTCTCACGATCAAGGTATATTAAAACGGCAATTAATAAAACAGTCTTATTAAAATTAATACTATCCTGCACAGTATTGCTGCTTGATCAGATCGTCACAGTCATCCGCCTAACACCTCGTGCCCTTGCAAAGGGCACAGTTACTCTAGTTTATTTTATATTCTTTACTTATCCTCTTTCATTAACACCACTCAGGCGGTCATACCTATGTAGCATTTAGAGATTATGTCCATTACAGACTCCGTGTGACAGTGGTATAGGCCTACCACAATATACTGCCGAAGCCACATGGTTCAGCTATGGTGCGGTTATCGCTCTAGTTTCCATACAGCTCAATACTCTGTTGAAATCAATATTCTGTTATTGACACAGATAAAGAAAGTTTACATATGCATTGTGTTATAGGGCTTGCACCTGGAACTTAACTGAATGGACTAAACGTGTTCCTTTATACCTATAAAGTAGAAATATAATTCTCAAAATTAAATATATCACAATTTTTACATTGGATTTCAAAATCTTTACATAAAAAATGCAGTAAAAGATATCCACAGCAAGCTGCAAGGCCCCGCTAATTAGTGCACTGCTTTTCGAGTGAGTGTACTGGAAACAAAACCCTGGTTTTGCCTGAAAACAAATCGATTTTCTTGTAATAGAAACATCTTATGGGGTACTAGAGCATGCACAAATCATAATAATGTGTAGAATATAGAAACTCTGTGTGTATCTCATATGATAGTCATGGTATGCTTAGCCTGAGTCGCTCGGCCTATCTCGAACAAAATCGCGATCGTAGCTGTTGAAAAAGCGAGAGGAGTCGCTGTACTATCACGGCAATTTTTGACACAAAGATATAGGGATGATGACGATGTGTATCACTGACTGTATAGTGTTGGCACTGTTGCCACGCAATGTTAACTAAATTGTTAACTAAATTAGCTTAGATTAGTCTACTATGGTTGCCTGTTTGTTGTATCAAAAATATTTTTATTATATTACCCCCAAATGAAATAAGGCACATTTTACTCAAAAGTTTTTGCTGGCATATCCGTCAGGAGTATCTCCATTTATTTGTAAACCAGACTTGGATTTAACATCCAATAAAATACGGACCCAAAGGGTACCGTTCCAATACATCAAACTTGGCTTAACTTTTCAAGAAAAATTTCTCAAGAGAAGTTTACATACATTTATTGAGTCAATCCTTTAATATAAATTCCTTAGAAAAGTGCATATACATTAATCCTACTTTCCTGAAGCCGGAAACATTCAGGAAAGTAATCTGGATATTTGACATAGTTCGTTCAACTTCTCATGCACTATTTCTCAAATGTATTAGTTACGAATTATTACTATTTGTAAACACTTATGCAATTACCTATGGTGATCCAATTATTTTCATATAATTGGATTCAAGATAAAATTGTGGCCCTGTCCCTTTTTACCGCCACAATTTTTGACCTGGATAGTCATACTTTCCCGTAAATACAGAGTCTGTTCCCATCTACACACAGTGTCCGCTCACCCGTAAGATCTGGGACCCTCCCAGGAATTTCCCGAGCCAATTCCTAAATTACTCACCCGTGAGATCGGGGCCCTCCCGATAATTTCGAGCCCATGCCTACATTACTTATCCGTAAAAGTCGGAGCCTCTCCGGAACAAAGTGTGGCCCAACTTCTCACAGAGAAGTTAACCCAACAATTCCTTGTATAAGATCTGGGCCCTCCAGGAATTTCCCGGGCCCTTTTGCACACACACAAGTGTGGCCCAATCTTCTCTTATCATAGAGAAGTTAACCAAAATTAATTCCTTGAAAGTTACATAAATGAATGCAATGAAGAAATGAATGAATGAATGAAAATGAATGAGTTGAATATGAGTTAATTCCTTGTACAATACATAAATGCATGAAAGAAATGAATGAATGAAAATGAATTAATGAATGAATATGGGGCCCTCAGGGTATTAATTACCCGAGCCCTTTTGCACACGCATAAGTGTGGCCCCACTTCTTGTGTGCAAAGAAGTTAACACAAATTCCTCGTAAGATCGGGGCCCTCCCAGGAATTTCCTTGGCCCTTTGCCCACATGCAAGTGTAGCCCAACTTCTCTTTTGCAGAAGTTAACCCAAATTAATTCCTCGTGAAGATCGGGGCCCTCCAGGGAATTTCCTTGGCCCTTTTGCACACACACACAAGTGTGGCCCAACTCTTCTTCTTGCAGAGAAGATAACCCAAATTAATTTCTTGTAAGAAACAGGGCCCTCCAGGGTATTCTCGAGCCCTTTCCACACTCGGCAAGTGTGGCCCAACTTCTTAAAAAGAAGTTAACAGCAATGTATTAACCGGCTAGCTACAGAGCCCTTTTTAAAGGGATTTCCTGAGCGCCTAGATCTGTATACCCAAATCGCCTAACCTCTCCAAGAGAAGTTAAAATGTGCACTTCTTGAATCCTCTCCCTTGGTCAGCTACCGCCCTCTTCCTAGTAATTTGCCCATGCCCAGTAGCTACCATTAAAATGCAGACTGCAATACCCCTTAGGTCTATGTACCTCTATATCCCGTACGATATGGAAGCCTTCCTAGCCAACTACTGCTCCTAAGTAACTGTCCACAAAGGTATTGAATACTGGGATATGACCTAATTTTTTGGGTGTGGTGGGTGGGAAAATTTTCTTCACATTGGAGACCAAACCTACTCCTTTCCATGACAGATAGCAAATGTGCCTAATCCCTGACCAACTGGGCAGTATCACAAGGCTATTGACCACTTCCCATTGGCTACTTCAAACAATAGTCACTAAACCCATTGGCTCTTGCATAAAGCCATTGCTATGCAACCAATCAATAAATCAATCATATTGATTTGTCCAAGCACAAGCTTGGACCAGGGTTAGTCTATTTCACAGGGGGTAAATTTGTTTATTGTATAGATACAATAAACTTTATTATAACAAGGGTATGATGACATGATGATTGATGATGAAGGATTGTTGTACTTCTTACCTTATCTTATGCTTGAAATTGTAATTAATACTCCATAATTAATCCAGAATCAGCTCAGTATATTCAGTGGCCCATCAGGTGCCAAAAGTGTTTGGCTAACAGTTACTGTACTCGAGAACTCTAGCTTCAAATTTGCACATGTATATATGCTATAGAAAAATTATTCAATTTGTGTACATCGTGGAACATACTCTTTGCGTGGCTGTGCTGTGCCTAGTAAGCTGTTGTACGCAGATAACCTCGCATATGGACACGTGGAGTAGCGTTGTATGCTCGTGTATTTGCACATGTGATTAGTCGTGTAGTTGAATGTTCCACGATGTACACAAATTAAATCATTTTTCTATAGTTATGCATTAGATACTAGTCCATTGTTATCATTCTTCAGTCATTGCATCAGCGTTGACATTTTTACAACCAATGTTATTTATTCTGTTAATGTTGAAATTTAGATATGAAAGTTATTTTGAATTATGAGTCAACTGTATTTTTTGAGTAAAGGTTGAATATTTTTTGAACAGTCTAATTTTTTGTTGTTGAAGTGCCAATTTTAGCAACATTTTTGATGTGATCACCCGTCATGATCGGCTGTGTTGATGCACTTTTGAACTCCCATTGCTTCATACTTCCCAAAATATGTAGAGCCTTTTAAAACAATTATAAATTAATGTAAAATATATATGAAAAATGCAGTGATGGATTTTGTTCAAGAAATCAATATATTTTTATGTGGACAATGTGGTTTCCATTCTTAAAAATGCTTCAGCTCCAAGGGGACTCCCCACCCCCTGGTCCCACTCGCATTCTGGACATGTAATATTCTGCCACTTTGCTGTACATGTAGAGTTGTCTTGGACCATTTGGCTTTTCCTACTCAAAATGCCCCCCTAGTTCCAATAATAAAATGGAGCTACGTGCATGTGGCGCCCGCGATTTAGCGTGCATTCATCACCATATTCACATGTACATAGTCGTGGAGTGGACTTTTCGCTACTCATAAAAATCACTCAAAAATCGTCTTTTTAAATATTTCTTTGGACAAAAGCTGATGCGTAGAATAAGTTGAGCAATCATAGATGACATACATCAGTACCGTAACACAGGTTTCTAAAGTGAGTATTTTACTAGATATACTAATGCAAACTTGCCAAAATAAAACCCTGGAGGCACCCTATGGGAGTATCTACAACTTGAGAACAAGTCCTCAAACGTTCAAAATATTTGTAGTTACTACAACTACCCCCCCAAAAAAAACATGCCAAAAGTTGGAGAAAATATAGAGGTAACCTAAAAATCATAAAAATATCAAGTTTTTGAAAGTTAACAAAATAATATTTAGATAAATTGTGCAAATAGTTAATTTCTCCTGATGAATATAAAAATGGATTAGGTTCAGCCTATAAACCTTTAAAAATGGAAACAAACACAATGAGATGATAGTTCAAAATATGCATGAACCTGTTAACTGATGAAGTGCCTATCCCAAAACTGTTGTGTTGACTTCAAAGGCTTTGACCTAGATGATGAGGATGCAAGTCTCACAAGGTGGTTTAGTGTACAGGTGTGCAATCAGCCATGGTCCTGGTATGGCAATTGATCTTCCAACATATTTTTATAATAATTATGAGAAATTTTATATTGCATTTCTGTAGAAACAATATTGAACACCTTTATAAATTATGCTAGATTTTTTTAGATAGCAATAAATTGAGATTATCAGCGGAAACTATAATAATCTCATATTATTATCACATATGGGCAGATTATGGTATAAATGCCTGTATTGGTATTTTTGTGAAGTGCCTCTACATCAAGAACGTAGTTCATACATGTAGGCATGAGAGTTTTCACCTGAATTAAGGTTTTTTGTTGTTCAAATGTACACAATTTTATTTATTCTTAGCTCATTTTTAGGTCTTTTTAGCCATTTTCACACTATTTTTCAGGGTTTTCACAATGTTCAGTTTTTTTAGAATAGTTCATTCTCATGCCTGAGCGCATTATATTTTTAGTTAAAGCCATAATGTACGATCTTATAATATGAAATTGGTTAATTTTTTTCAAACCTGATTTTATTGCATGTTTGTAATGTTTACACATGTCCCAACTTGCACCTAAATGGAATCGGCCAAATTTGTTGTCTTTGTAGATCAACAGAGCAAAGTTCGACATATTATCATAATTTAAAAATTGTGATAATATGTCCTCCCATAGAACTGCGTGTTAAATGGCCAAAATAACCAGTGGGGTTTCTTTCACTTTACCTTGTTATTTCAACCTAAAATGGACAGCAACCCTTCCTGTTAGTTACTACTAATATTATTTCAACATTTTGAGTAAATAATAACAAAATCAAAATTTGACGGAAATCGTACATTAAGGCTTTAGTATCTCCTTCAGTCTAATTTCCGGAACATCAAATACAATTAAGTATTGATACACTGTTTGTCTTTATACAGACCGTGACAATGGCCTGTTGTTCATCATCGATATCATCAGTGTGTTCGAATGAAGGCTGTGCAGAACGGAGTAGTGAGGTGGTCAAAGGTGTCCATGCCAGATTGAGAAAGAAATTCAAAGAAGGTATATCATTTAAAAAAGTTCATTTCATAAGGTGGATTAAAATAGTATTAAGGCGACAAAAAAAAAACCCTGTTCTACGGGCCTGACTAACCTAGATTTTAAGAAATTGGGAAAAAATTTTCCTGTAGAAATGAATGGTGACTCAAATTTTGAAAAAAAAATTGTATTTCAAAATATTGCAAAATATTACAGATTTGGTGATTTTTAAGGTCATTTGCAAAAAAAAGGGCCTGAAGACCAACCCTTCTTAAAAGGTCCGCCTTTAGTACAGGGTTGGCTTTTTTCATCGCCTAAGGGAAATGTGTTTTTATTCCAGATTAGTATTAGGACAGCCATATAAATATCCAGAGTGATTCGCTGAGCACGACAGATCATGTACAACTACTTATAGTTATAGTGCTTTATTAATGATTTATTACCATTATTTTCAAAGTGGAACATTTTTTTTTTACCATGGTAACATTTGATATTATGCATTTTCTTTTGAAACCATACCAGTAAGTGTGTGTGATGTGTATAGTTCTACTTCTATCAAGTTTATACACCAAAAGTGTTTAAAATAACAAAAGGTAAGTTGTAATGGGCCATTCCATTTGAGAACCACACCCCCTTGATTAAGATTCTGGAATCCTAACCAAATTCAATAGGCTTAGCCATTCCAGATCCAACAGTGTTCATCCACAGTGGAAAAGGTATAGAAGAATTTGGAAATCCCAAACAAAATGCTCTGAATCAGGGTCCAAATCCTCCTGGATATCAACATTTTCCACTGTTATCAGCTGGATTATAACACAAGTTGCATAGAGTAATTCACATGGATTGCCCAGATAGTTCAACTGAAATTGAGATAAAAGCATCATTTTCTAGAGGGGTTGTAGATTTCAAATGGAATAGCCCAATGATGTACTAATGCTTGAATATAAAAATGTATTGATTGAAAAAAGGTACGGTACTCTTTTTTATTTATTTTTATTTGATTTGTTCAAGGTTTTTTGACAACCCTGGATAACCCAAGATAGCCTCTATTGAATCTTATTTCTATTGGGGTCCATTTGAATACCGGTACAGGTTGGGAACAGTCAGGGGTTAACACCCTACTCTTTTCGAAACTGGCTGTGAGATACATGTACAGGTATGGCTCTCTGTACACGGGACCAACAGCTTAACGTCCCCTCCGAAGGACGGAGCACTTTCATGATTCATTTGCCCAATTCTAAATGACCCATGGGGAGAGTGGAAGTCTTAATTTAATCTACAGAGGTTGCCAACTAATTTCAGACTTTTTTTTCCAAGTCAAATCGCCACCGCCAGGAATTGAACCCGGGACCTCATGCACTAAAGGCAACTACCCTAACCATTGCACCACGCTCTCCGCTCTCTTATTGTTTCACAGTAGCATAGTTTATACAGCTCAATAGGCCTACTACTCAAACATCCATCACTACGGTTTCCACTGACTTCTCCGCTTCAATGTCTGAGGCTTCTAAGATAGACAGGACTGGTCCAGGGTACACACAAAATACTTATTCACATAAATACCACTTCCTACCATTCATCACGTGAAGATGGCATAATTTGGTGCATGTGTGTAAATTTTGAGCACATTTGAAGGTGTAAAACGACAAGATTTGCAACCGTAGCGTCGCCATGTTTTGAATTCTTCCCAAGTGAATCATGTGTTCAGGGTTCCCCGTTTCTACATAATGTTCAGGGTTCCCCATTTCTGCATACGCATAGCATTCATGGCCATATGGTGAGGAAGGAACAACAAAGTTTTATAAGACCTTTGCAGGACAATGATCATGAGTCATGACCCATGGGAGAAAATCTCACATGCACAAAACTTGTGTTAACTGAAATATTTTGCTAGCAAATCTTGTCATCTTTCTTTATTTTTTTTAGAATTTTCATATGTAGAAACAAGGTTGCTGTATAGTTTGGGAAAGTCTTACGCTGCATAATGTGTTTTGTTTTGTCCAGTGGCCCTCAAAATGCACAAATCAACATTTTTTCCAGGGCTGCAAACAAGATGCATATACCACTTGTTGAGCCATGATAAGTTACTAGAAACTACTAGAAAAACATTTTTAAGTGAAGAGCACTATGATCAATTATTCAAGCCTGCCCTCTATAATATCTAGTTTTGTCCAGAAAATTTGGTCCAATATAATTTGCAGTAGAGGGTGCCGTTGAAGTAACAGAGAGCAGAGAGGGTGTTGTTTGGTTTAAGGCAATTCCCACTAAATATTTAAAATTGCATAAATATTATACCATGGCATGTTAATTTTTATTGATATTTTTGTGATGTGATGTGCAATGCAACATCCATTTAGTCTATTGTGGGATGATACTGTTTTATTGCCGGGCTGATAGAAAATTATTAAAATTATCAAAATTATTTTAATAAAACTATTGTGGTTATCATCCACTATCTCATGTAGAAAACCCCATCAGCACTGATGCTCTTTGTTGAAAACTTGCTGAGTTTTAGTCTCTATTCCAGAAAAAAAACCAGCACTAATTATTTTGGATTAAAACATATTGTCCCGTTTTGCCAAATGAAATATAGCTAAATCTTAATCCTTTAGTTAGTTTTAATTGGCAATAAAAGTTAACAATTTTAATATTTGGTAAACTTTTGGAAATAAGGGCTAAAAACAAGTGTGTGTAGGGCATTTTTGTATGCTATGACATCAAGTTCAATGACTTGTAAAATATAACATAACATAAATATTAACAGTGTAACCTATATCTTAGCCTATATTCAAAATGCTTAGACTTGTGCTAAGTCTTAGAATTTTGTGACTACATTGTAAGAAAACATGCTTTCCCTCAATTCATAAAATATCAAAATTTTATTGCCAGTTAAAACCATTTAACTAAAGGATTAGGATTTAGTTATGTTACCTTTATTAAAACAAGATAATGTTTTTTCTAATTCCAAAAAATCAGGAGTAGTAAGTTTATCCACCCAAAGATACATGTTGTAGGAACAAACATATTAAGCAATGGTGACTGGTGATGAAAGAGAAATGATCATTTATAGAGTGTATTCAATGACAAAGTCAACCACATTTAAATAAAATGGGGGCACCGACCATGGTTGGAGGGACCGGGTCAGATTTGGGGGGGCACAAGCTGTCTTTAGGCAATTTTCCTGTGGGATTTTGCCCCACATGCCCCTATAATGGTACTCCACTGCATCTCCTTTTCCTTGGCATTTGAGCCAGACTACCCTAAATTAACTTTTTGTTGGGGTCCACCATTCCTCCCTCACAACAGGTCTGTTTTACCTTCCCAACAATAGAGGTTAAAGAGCCTCGTCTAAGTGCACAACACGATAGCACCACTGCCAGGGTTCGAACCCACAACCTTCCGTTTATGAGTCTGAGCCCATACCACTAGTCCTCCATGCCCCAAAAGGAATTTTTAAAGTCATTTCAAAATGGCTTTGCTGTAATAGTCTATTCTAGTGGGTGAAATGTACAAGTTTCTGTAAGTTTATTTGTCGTTTAAATATACTCTAGTCCGGGACTCTAGTAGTACGGTGTTGAACTTGGGACATATATAGTGATTACCTTTCAAGATGAGGCTATTTCCGGAAAGTAATTGTTAAGTTGAAGTGGCCCATGATTGCACACTTCTGGTTCTTTAAGTGTTTGTCTGCTTGATTTGTAAGAGAATTTCAATATAAATGGTATCGGATTGAAATTGTTATACTTAGTTGATATCAGGTTATCAGTTTAGAGATTTTTAATATTAGAGAGTGAGCTTCAAATTTAAATTCACAGAATTTGCTGTGTTTAATACTGATTTTAATGCTAATTGCAGTAAATATTTTAAGTTTTAAGTTATGTGTCACAATGATTGGCTCAGGCTGATAAACAGTCATGGCAATGCGTTTGATCCATTGGTCATCGTCATGTTTATTAAAGGTGGCTGAGACCTCGCTTTTTCCACATAATTGATGATCACCAGTGCATACCTGAAACTCTGAAGAATTAAAATATTTACTGCACATACTTGTACTTTAACTTCATATGAATTGCCAATTTGCATCTTTGGACAGGAATAATCTCTGTGTCTTTGGCCCTTGAACATGTTTAAAATAAAACTGCCAAGAGGTTACATAGGAAGTTTTGCTTTAACATATTCAGAGGCCAAAGACACATAGGATGTTTTTCCTGCCCAAAGACACCTGTCTTTGTTAGATTGGCTACCACTTGTTGCCATTTGCAAGGTTTATATGTATTAGTATGTGCAGGTATACCTACATGTAGTGTACCGAAATGATGAAACTTAGAGAGCTTTCTGGTGTAACAAAATATCTACTTCAGCTCACTCGCTTTCATAAACCTAACTCGGAACTCCCCTATAATCTGAGACAGAATTAAAAAGACTAGTTTGCGTCTGGCATCACTGTCATTCATGCTCCCCACGACCCTTAATTGGTTAGTAGCGCATAAAAGGAAGGTCAATTCATCTGGTGCCGATCGGAGAAAAGGAATCACAGAAAATGGCGAAAAATTACAGTACTTTTACAAAGCAAAAAGCAACTTTCCTATGCATAGTTGTATGGTACCTTCAGGAAAGAAAGTTTCCTATTATGAAAACTTTAACTTTTGAGACGGTTTGTATGTTTGAAGATGCAAAATTTACCATAAGGCACGCTGTTTTACTGCTGCATTCAGAAACTTAATCATTACAACACTCCGTACCTGAGTTTGATTGACAGATGACGTCAGACGCAAACTAGTCTTTTAATTCTGTTTGATTATAAATAACACGTGTTTGTCAACTTGTGGTCAAGATTGTTGAGGAAATAATCAAACTGATAACAGGATATAATAGGAAAAAACATCCTAGAAAAATGTCACCCCCAGATAAGAGTATTTCCTTTTCATTTGAGCACATTTTCCTGTAGATTCTAATCAATTACAATCACTGACCAAGTTACATTATTAATGCCCTCAACTAACAGATTTTTATTAGTTTCATGCAGATGATGGAAATTATTAATATATTGTATTTATTCATACACTCCTATATCAAAGCAGCCAATCAGAATAGTGGTTAGAAAAGTATGTGGAGTGCATTGATTGTGTATAATGTGTACTCCACATACTACGCGCACGTCTTTCGCATGCATTCGAGCTGCATAGGCTTGATTCATTTTTCAGGCGAGTTGATGCATTTATATTTGGTTCTATTTTCCAACATTCTGAGTGATAGTTTTGTTTTTTCTCCTCGTGTATGAAATAGGTTAATGAATGTGTATTACTTGTTGGGAGAGAAATTGGACAACATAATGCACATGCACTGATGTTGATGCGTCTAATGGACTCCCCCCTTCAGGGGTTCGTGCATTAGATGCATCAACATCATTTTGCGCATGCATTGTTTTGTCTAATATCTCTCCCAAAATATAATCAAGTAATACGTATTCAGTAACCTATAAATCAAGGGTTCAGAACCAGAAAGCTGTAACTCACTATGACCAGCTCTCACAATATGAGCATAAAGTTGGCTCCTTGCTTTGGTCTTCAAAGCATCTTCTATAGTGCCCTGGCAACATTATGTTCATTTTGTGGGAGCAGGTGATTGTGAGTTGCGGCTTTCTGACTCTCAACCCTCAAAATACTGATTTGAGGGGCATTTTAAGAGCAAAAACGGCTGTTTGATTTGCATTAAAACTATGTGAAATTTGCCATCCTGACCCACCGTACCTAAATATGATCTTCATGCTAAAGGTGTTGTTACACCTGATAAATATTCATATAAGCAAATCATGCCACTTTATTGGCCAATCGCAACCTCCGGTTACAGGGGGATAGGCGCATAGCCAGTATCTCGGGAACAATAGTTAGGGCTCTAAACCATATTTGAATGCAATTGATCCTGCTATTCCATGATGTGACATGCTGGCTAATTTATCAATTTTCACACAATTTACTCAGTGTAGTAAAGCTGTCAAAACTTTCCAGAATTTGATTGTTTGTAATCATGTAATAAAGTATGATCACCAAGTTAAACGATTCATACATGTACTATGGTTAGTTTTCACTGATCACATTAATTTTGACCCAAACAAATGAAGAAAAACAAAGAAAATTGCTATTTCTTTCCAGCGCCTACAATGCTTTTATTAGCTTGCCAGTCCTACATGTATTATTGAGCAGAGCTTCATGCAGCTGGAACGTATAAATAAGACGTAAGACGAATAGCGATATGCATACAGTTTATACGTCACTCATTCAATGCTCAGTGGATCAATTATAAAACATGCACAAGACGTGTTACTTGATCGGTGAACTCGGAATAAAACCGGAGATCGCCACATTTTATATAAAAATGTAAATTTTACTGTAATTGAAGCACTTCAGGCTTAGTCTTTTACATGGTATTTTAGTACACCATTGGGCATTACAATCATGCAATAAGTAGAAATTCAAGAAAAATTGTGACGTGTCATGTCAAAAGGAGACACTTTTGGGCAGAATCGTAAATGGAGAAATAGCCAAAAATCTGCCCGGGGTGATTTTTTCACAAATTGGGTTTGTTGCGAATTTGTGATGTTTTTAAGGTTGAAAATATTGTCTGATAGTTTCAGACCGGAATATAACTGGCATCTTGTATTTTTTGAGACATTTTTCATGGTAATTCCTACTCTCTACATTGTCAATACTATTTTTAAAGGTCGATATTTCAATTTCCAATTTTATAATACCATAACTTACGAACGCAATATCTTCGCTAGGGAATGTCCGATTTCATTGGGAAAAACGGCGTTGTGGAGCAATATATCTCTATATTTAAGATATGTAAAAACCTCAAAATTTATAACCTGCCCAAAAGTGTCTCCTTTTGACATGACACGTCACAATTAATACCATTGGGCATTACAATCATGCAATAAGTAGAAATTCAAGAAAAATTAAGGGCGTCGACATGGAGCAAATCACATATTATGGCTTTAAAATACAATAGACAGTGCTGAAGATTTGCAGTAGGGTTCGGCTTGTATGCACATTTATGCATATTTGGCTGGTTTCCATCAGCGTAATTCAGAGTTCAAACCTGTGAAGTACAAGTATGTTGTCAGTAAAGATATTGTATTCCAGACAGGATGTCAATGGTGTTGAAGCATGTTTAGAGACCCCAGGGCCTGCAGAGCGTGTTAAATGGGCCTTCTTAGACATTGTTTTCAAGGAGGAACATGCATGCCAGGGACCCCAGGGCCTGTGCATGTTAAATGGGGCAATGTCATCTCAGACATTCTTGAAGGGGAAAGGGTGGGGTGATGGATGTAAGTGTTGATCGATGTTGTCCAATTTCTGCATTGGTGGTTTTGCTTTTCAGTTCTTACTTCCGAACCTGTCATGAGCTGCATGTGCTAATGATAACAGGCATGAGAATTTTCAGTTTAAAAACTGAATTCGGTTTTTTTTATAGTCAAAATTTCCGCAACTTTATTTAATTTCAGCCTGTTTTTGGTACTTTTTGCCCAATTTCACGCGCATTTTCAGTTTTTTCAGTTTTTTTTAGGAAAGTGCAGTCTCATGCCTGTGATAAAGAGCAGAGGTACAAATCTTCAAATTGTTATGGTGACGGAAATGTGTCTTCTGTACTGAATTAGGAAGAGTATGTCCTGTAGTTATCTCTGTTTCTTTCGAATTTTGTTACTCTTTGTTTCATGAAGTGTTTCAATGTTTTCTTCCCACCCCTTTTGGCTAGATTTTGTGAAACCTGTCAAAAGTAAAAGAAAAAAGTGGTGGTCTCAGATTCATTACTGAATTGATTATATTTAAATTGCATTGATACCTCTGAAGTGTTAGTATTTGTTGCACACATACATCTGTTATCTTGCAATTTTCTTGATGCAACGGAAATTGTGAAAGCAGGACATTTCTTTCTTTCCAGGTACTCTGGCATTGGAAGGAAAGTCAGTATCTTGGGTTTTTCATCATTGAAGATACCAGTGGTCGATTTACCTGGTGTAGCAGAGGGACCCCAGGGCCTGTGCATGTTAAATGGGGCAATGTCATCTCAGACATTCTTGAAGGGGAAAGGGCGGGGTGATGGATGTAATTGTTGATCGATGTTGTCCAATTTCTGCATTGGTGGTTTTGCTTTTCAGTCCTTACTTCCGAACCTGTCATGAGCTGCATGTGCTAATGATAAAAAGCAGAGGTACAAATCTTCAAATTGTTATGGCGACGGAAATGTGTCTTCTGTACTGAATTAGGAAGAGTATGTCCTGTAGTTATCTCTGTTTCTTTGGAATTTTGTTACTCTTTGTTTCATGAAGTGTTTGAATGTTTTCTTCCCACCCCTTTTGGCTAGCTTTTGTGGAACCTGTCAAAAGTGAAATAAAAAGCGGTGGTCTCAGATTCTATACCCTCCTTTACTGATTTAATTATATTTAAACTGTATCGATAGCATAATCAGTGATAGTTGCTCATTTGAAACCTCTAAAGTGTCAGTATTTGTTGCACACATAAATCTGTTATCTTGCAACTTTCTTGACACAACAGAAATTATATTTTGTAGTCAGTCAGGGCAGGGAAAATTGTGAAAGCAGGAAATTCCATTCCAGGAACTTTGAGATTTGAAGGAAAGTCTAGATATGAAATATGGAAAATTTGTCCAGGCCTGATCATGCTGACTATATGAAGCCATGTAAATTAGCTTTCAAGATATAATGCCCAGGCAAATCACCCTATACACTGGTTCGCCTCAAGTCCAGTAGCAATGTAGGTATACATACTTTTGCTGTTAGCAGTATCAAATCTCGCATGTAAAGTTAATCGTGCAGAGCATACATACAAGCTAACAAGGAAGATTTGTCGGCACACTTGACTCGCAACTGCGAAAAAGTAGTGATGTTACTACCGAACTTGAGGCAAACCAAAGGATATAGTTTTGCCTAAGATTTCTGTTAGCTTTAAGCTATTGCAAAGATGGTCACTTTGTGGTCTATGCCAAGTATAACCAGTTACCAGTATCTTGGATTTTTTCATCATTGAAGATACCAGCGTTCATAAACCTGGTATAGCAGAGCAAATGCTCCCTATTTTGAACAACCTCCTACACAAATTTCAGCTTCTATAGCAATTATTTACAATGTAAACCACATCATATTGATGTTTTTGCTAAAAATTGCTACGCACGTTTTAAATCAAACCCTGGAAGATACAGAAGTATCTCCAATTGCAACTTCTAGACTTTAGGGGTTAGGGTTAGTTTTTTGGGTTCTGATTAAGGTTTGGCATTGGTGATCACCAATTTGAAGTTGCTCCACATAAACATCAGGATTTTTAAAACAAGAAGAGAGAACCTGCATAGAAATTCAATCTAAATGTATTTTAACCCCATGAGAACTACCTGCCAATTGGACCAATCGGCAACATTGTTAGAATAATTTCACCACTCAAAAAACTTGGGGTGAATTATTTGCAAAGCTCCATTCTGATTGGTGATTAAAGTGAAGATATCATGTAATTGACCAATCAGAGGCAATGTTAGACCGGCAGGTAGTGCTCAGGGGGTTAAGTTTAAAAGCTGTGATGTCACTTATCACTTGAATGTGTAAGGAGACAAGGAATACAGATGTGATAAAAACACTATTATTTATGGATTTGTTAACATAATGTAGACCGATAAATCATTCAACTCCCTCTCCACAAGAAATTAGATGTGATAGTTGGCAGTCAAGTCAATCAATCTTATTTTGTACTTGATATCTGCCTGTCATTGTGGTCCGATATTGAGTGACAATTTATGAAGAATGATCCAATTGATAGGTTTGGACGTAAAGCGCGATAAACACCATGTGCTGCCCTAGTGGTTTTTTATCAGTATTGATATTATAATTTTATATTTATTTACTTTATATTTTAGGGTACAGTTATGTCCTGGTGTTGCCAGTTCATTTCATTTTATCTGATTAACAGTTGGGTGCGGATTAATCTGTTTGGTGAAGGATTTGGTGCTCCAAACAAACGCGGGATCGCTCCGATCCCACCATTCAAGATATTGGCACAACGAGAGAGAGGATGAGAGAAGTTGATTGTTGAAATAAATCCTTTTAAATTCAAGATCAAGATGTTATACGATTCCTTTTTGTGTCTGAATCAACCTTAATTAGCGAGATACCAGTCCAATATCTCAACAGGTACACATATATTTCTTTTTAGAATGGACTTCAACTTTTTAATAATACCACACTCACTATATTTAGTGTCCTTCCCTTAAATTTGTCAGAGTTTTTTTGTACAAAATAACTTGCCTTTCTGCACCACTGAATTATCAACAATTATATTAGGCAAAAGTATTATAAAAGTATGCTCATACTTTTACTCTTATCTACATTTTGATGTCCGGCCTTTATCAGATTGACAAGGAGTCATTTGTCGCTAATATTGATATTGAGATACAGCCAATAATATCGTGCTCAACTTCCTTTGCATTTTATTATTCTGAGCAACATTAAAATGACCATATCTCTGGAACCGTAAGTCCAATTGTAATGTGATTTTCATCAAAATAAAGGTCTGCAATTGGTCCATATTATGAACTTAAAACTGAGAATTTTGTATTTGCCCGACAAATGGGTTACTCCTTCATGTAATTATACACGAAATTAGGGTTAGGGTTAGTTTAGGGTTAGGATTAGGGTTAGGATTAGGGTTAGGATTAGGCTTAGGGTTAGGCTTAGTTTAGGGTTAGGATTAGGGTTAGGGTTAGCTTACACAAAATAATTACATGAGGGTTAGGTTAGGGTTAATGTTAGTTTAAGGTAACTAGGATTAGGGTTAGGATTAGGGTTAGGGTTAGCTTACACGAAATAATTACATGAAGGATCGACCGACAAATGACTCATTTTGCTTGATCACATCACATATTATTCTTGTTCCAAAAATGCAAAAGTCTAAATTTTGATAAATTGTAGTAGGTTATACTCAATTATGTTGCTGCAAATCACGAATAAATCCATTAAGGTATATCTTTACAATATTTTGGCATTTTAGCATTTTTTGGCATGTTTCAGGAAATATCTACGAAAAAAGCTTATTCCTAAAATTTCAGTTGATTCTGATTTTGCCTTTACGAGTAAATGCACAATTGTGTGTATTACATTGTTTCATATGCCCCTGTGTTGTTATTTCGTTCTGTAAAAACAGAACATACATACAAATTTGACAATATTTTTACCCAGTGAAACAAGCTGCAAGAAACATTTTGCACACAAACATTACATAGCCAGAGTTTTCCGGTGGTATAAAAATCTGGGATGAATGCTGCTTTAATTTAAAAAAATCAAAATGCATAAGGCAGCTTTGGATATATGACATTTTGCATCTAAACTCTTGTATTCATCACAGAGGATGTGGTGAGATTGTGAGATAGATTGTTTGCATGGTTCCATTTTGGTTTGTTTCAAGTTAGGTAATTCAATTACTGCCAAGAAAACTTAAAAATCCCAGGCACTATGTTTTGAGAGGAGGAAGAGCAATTGCTCCTCTGCAACTTCTGAATTGGGCTTTTCCATTCAAAATCCACACTACCCCTGTGGAAGATTTAGCGCAAGTCTTCCACTGAGGGAGTATGAGTTTCAAATAGAATACACTTGGGTAACTTCCATTTAAAATACTCATCCCAATTGTGAAGATATAGGTAAAGCCATAATACAGGGGGAATATGGGTTTCAAAATGATTAACCATAGCACATTGCATGGGTAGCCCATTGCATGGGTGAGAGTGATTTATAGTTAAGCCTACTCTTGATGATTCATTATATTTATCTTTTATATTGTAATAGTTGGGGGGGGGGGCTTGGAATCTGCGAACACCTGAAATTAGCAAACCCCAAGCATAATCACAGAATGAATCCTTTGTTGTCTACCAACTGCACATGTCATAATTGTCATTGTGTTATTTTCGGTAGTAACAACTGAAAACACAAGAAAATTATACTAAGCTCATGACTTTTATTGCAGATCGTAGTGCGACTTCAAATGCGTCCATGTTTTTTCGCACAGCTAAAATGCAGAAACAGTAAACAGCATTGGAAATTGTAGATGCTATTGTGTGTAAACTAATCTTAAGACCTTTCTTTTTGTTGGATCTATCCAGGGGAGTATGGAGATCTGTACAGTATTTGGCAAGGTCCTTCAGCAGTGCTCGATTTTCTTCCTGATTATTGCGTAAAAGAACTTGGTCATGTGATGCTACGCACCTTGTGTGGCGAATGAGGTGCTGATGTAAGGATGACATGATTCAATTTGCCACTCAGAACCCTACTTCCGTGTTTACGCTATAAACAACGCCAAATCGGATGATTGCTGAAGGACCTGCCGAATTGTAGGCAATGGTAGTGAAATTGGGGGTATTTTATTTAGTGACTAGTGTAAAAGGCACAGCCCAAGTGGGGAAATATTCAAACTTCAATGCCAATTAATTTTGTATTGCATATTAAGTTGGAAAGAATCTTGATACTGGAGGGGGCATTTCCATCATGCCCAGCCCTGGTGTTGGCACTGAGTGAGAGTAGGTGTGATAGCTGCACCTGCACCCAGGTATCCTAATTTAAATATTCCCCAATGATTTAATTTAATATATGCAAATTCAAAGAAAAGGCATGATTTTTGTTTGCAACAGGATTCGATGTTGGACATGGTTGAACTTAATCATGTTAATGATTCTCTACAGTTCAAAGTAATAGTTACGAGAAAGTGTTCTTTCATGCTCCAAAAATAGAAACTCAGGTAAAAAATTTCATAATGTTCTTCGGGATCTTCCGACTTTTGTCATCGGAATATCAACTGATAAAGATTGTGACTTGATGAGGCAAATCTTCAGATCTCACTGCACAATCCAGATAATCAAGCGTGTCACACACTTTCAGTATTGCTGTCAGGTTGACGATGTGTCACATCTTGGCATGGCAGTGATGACTTGACATATCCCACCAAAAGATATGGGGATCATCCCCGCCCTGTATTGTTTAGTCATGCGCTCATCAGCATCACTCGTTCGCAACATGATACAATGTAATTCTTGTCATGATTAGGTCTGATTGGATGGATTTCATGACCTCTTTGAAAAGCGTCACCTCTGATTGGTCACAATCTGTATGGTGTGTTTTCTCTGTCATTTTAACTAAATTAGTACTACTTATGACTTTTGTTAATCATGACTTATATTTAAAGTATTTAATCTAATTTTGGTCATTATGGGATAAAAGTTACTTTAATGTTTTATTACTAAATTAAGACTAGCTATCACAACGCCAATGCCAATTAAAATCATGCTCAAGACTGATGTTAAATGTGTGTATTGAATGTAGTATGTTCATAAGGCCATAAAAAAGAAAGTTGTTTGCTTGCCCTCAACCGACTGACCCTAATTTTGGAAATCAGAAAAAAGGTGTGTTTTTTTCTATTTACTGTACAAAAGAATACCGACCCTATTTTTTGGAAATTCCTGAAAAAGTTTTTTTTTTTCTTTTCAAATTTTTGCATTCTGAAGATGTAAAAAAAATGTATTTTAGAGCTTGTGTTCAACATTTTGGTTGTTTTGTAATGTTAGTTGATTCATTTTAACAACAAAATTGTCTGATTTTTCATATTTTGAGCCTTAATTTAAATACAAACAGTAGAGTTTGCTAGTGATTAAAAAAAAATCCTGACCGACCGACCCAATTGTTTAAAATTCAAGCAAACAATTTTTTTTCTTGGCCTAAGACATAATACATGTAATGTCATAATTTGATTACGATATTGGTCAAGTTACTGCACTGGTTTAGCTATCTTGAACAAGCTCGTGTGACGAATACAAATTAAAATCATTGATGACGGAGTTAATGTGGGCCCTTATTGATTAAGTTTGTATCAGATAATAATTAATTGATACTCCTTAATGTCTGTGCATCTCCCATATAACAAGATTTGTGACTATGAATAAGTGACAAATGAGCTGTTTGAAGGAAGACTACTCATTTATTACAAAAATGTAATGTAAATTTATTACAGAAATATTTTAGTATTTTGAGAATCGAAAATATGATTATGATCTGCTAAAAATCTCTTCACATGTTATGACCACATGAAAGTAAATAAAGTATTAAAAAACTAAACTGTAAAATATATATAATTTCCTGTATTTTTTCTATACAAAGGGTTTAATAAATATTACATTCATAATGTAGTCAAACCTTGGCTTTTTTAAAGCCAGGATTTTGCAATAAAATGTCTGAGTTTGGTCCTATTATGACCCAAGTGTGTTTCCTCAAGGAACATCCTAGTGAACAATTAAAGTAACAAACAATCAACCATGAAATTTTAAATTGCAAATTTCCAACATGGCCTCCTCACCTGAGTTGCACTTTTTTTAAAATTTATATAGTCGGACATGTTTGTTATGTTAGCATTTTGTTATTTGCCATAGGCAACACCATCATCAAGGTTCAATGTTAAAGTAGATTTAACTAATGAAGAAACAATAGGTTTATTGTGCAATTTGTGGTGACAAAAACGGATGACTAATACTAACTTGATTTAGTGGGAAGAGTCATGAGTACTGGAAATAGCACAAGGTATATACTATCAGAAGTATTGCAACATCTGCTGCACAGATATGGACACTACTGCAAATATATTCATTATGATATAAATTTAACTTGATACTATTTTCATGTTAAAGCCATATTATAACATTTGCTGAGGAGAACGCCTCAAAAAATGTTAAATTCTGGTTTTACACGATTGTAATGTACTTTAGTCAATAAAGATACTCTGCAAAATCAAGACTTTAGGTGCTGTAGTTTTGTCAAAATCCGAGATTTTGAATAAAACGATGGAACCGGCGTTTTATTATTATGATGGAAATATTAGTCGAACACGTATGCACAGTACATACACGGCGTATGGGATACACATACACACACACCCCCGATCGTGCAGTATACAACCATGGGAGTAACCTGCATGGGCGCTAGTAGTAAATTCCAATTTTCTATGCTTTACCTCACTTGTTCGGCTCAAAATTAAAAGGGGACATATCTGACAGTAAAAGATAACTTTTATGGAAAATAAATACTAATCTGTTACAGAAATGTTATAATATGACTTAAGAACATTGACAGAACTATGTGTTTCAAACATTTCTTATTTTGTACAGGAAACTTGCAGAAAGAGATAGATGGTTAATTGATAAGCATGTTATAGAGGGGTTAGATGTAGTAGTGCAAGGTTCTCATTCTCAACAGTTTTAACTTGTGGGCCAAATGTTAAAATCTAGATAATGTTGTGGGCCAGTAAAATCTTGCTTTCAAAGTCCAAGCAAAACGGGTGTGACCCAGGGGGTCATGGGGCAAAGCCCCCTGCTGGAAGATCATGCCCTTTTAAGAAATTTAGGTTGAAACTGAAGCCACAAGAAATTATTTTATCAGGACACAGGCTTCTAAAATCCACAACAAATGTTGAAATTTCAAAGACATGATGCAAGCAATTGGTATCACATTTAACATGTTTCATTGTAAAAAGTTTTGAACCTATTTTACTTTTTTCTTTGTATTTTTTCGCAGGCTGCTTGAAATGCACTTAAGGGCCAGATTTGGTCCACTGGCCATCATTGAGAATCTCTGGTTAGCAAGAAAGTCTTTATATTAGACATCATGCAGACATAATGCAGGAGAAGATGTTTTGTGTTTGTATATTTTAAAACTTTTTAATTGTTTAATTAAAATATTTTATTAATTGCTCATAAGACTTTTAAAATGTTTGCATTTACCAATATTTTCATAATCCAGTAATAACTAAATTTCGCCCAAAATGTAATTTACGACTGTCTTACACTAACCTCGAAACGAGCACTTTAAAATATTTAAAACTTTTTAAAACTTTTAATATAGAGAGCTTTCTTCAGTGTATGAGTCTTGAGTGTATTTATAAAGCATGCAGTATTCGTGAAATGTAAGTTTCTAGTCGTGCGGCTTACATGCATGTAGATATTCTCAAAATTTGGCAGTCATGACAAAATTCCACTGTCCTTGCTGTATCATGTTTTACTAAAACTTGTGATAGAAGTTATGTTTGATATATCCAGCTTTCAACTGTTTGTGCTCATTAGATCTAACTTCAGATTTACTTCATTCATACTTGTAACTCTTTGTGACATGGATGCGGACCCCTGGATTTAATTCTGGGATCTTCAATCTTCCAGTCCACAGTAAGAGCTTTCAAAAAAGCGCAGTGATTTATTGTGCGCTACACACAGAACATTGTTTGTATATGGCATACGGGATGTTCAAGATGAACGACTTCAGTTATGACCGACGGAGTGACAGCATTGATAACATCAGCGCTGGAAGCAATTTTCTTTGTTTCACCTTTGTTTGGCTCAAAATTAAAATAGGACATATCTCTGCCAGTGAAAAGGAACATTTTGTGGGAAAATACAAATACAAATCTATTTTTTTACAATCTTGCTTAAAATGCTTGTAATTTGAGGGCATTGTGATCCCAAGGAACTAAACCAGTTCTTTACCAATCCTGGGATGTTTCACAAAAGATCACTCGCAATTTATAGTATCATAATAAGTTCAATCTTACGCCTAATCGTAACCATTTGTGAAATTCTTCCTGTATTCCTGATGTGTCTATCATATCATACAGTGACAGGCTTGTTGCACCTTTTTAATTACAATATTCCCATGAATAGCCACCCCAGGGTGTTGCATTTTCCAAAATGGGGGCATTTCTTAGAGGTCATTTTTAGAACAATAATTCCCGATAAAATCATTAGGTAAGCTTAAAACTCACACTGAAATGATGAACTATGAACCAGATTTTTGCCAATTACCGACGCCATTATCGACAATGTGTGCACCTTGGTTAGCTTATTACCCCGCTTATTACACAAGATAGCATGGAAATATTAGCATTTTTTGAAACATCTTGGTTTAAAAAAGTGGTGGAGGCGTTTAATTGAAGGGGGCGACTATTCAAGGAAATACGATACACAGTTACCCACAAGTCATTTTTCTTCTTATAACATTTTTTCTTGTGGTTATTTTTAGAGATCATATTTCGAGCCTTAGGTTCACCTTATTTGAGAGTTAGCCTTAGAAAGCCACACTGATCCTCATGTTTCATCACATTATATTAGACTTGATTAGTTGATCCACCCCTTACCCTGTACGATTTCACTCTAGATTAGGCACTCATGTCTCTCACATGCTACATTCTATGCTCGGACTTGAAACAAATTCACATGATCATGCCATATCTGAATTCACAAGGGGTGGGTTTCACCTCACTTTTGACTAGCCTTTAAATTCTTTACTGATCCATCGGTGTCATCACATTATGAGAGTTGATTGGTTGATCCACCCCTTAACCCTGTATGTTTTCTCTCCAGATTAGGGCCCATTTCTCTTGCATGCTACAACAGTTTCCTGCGAGTTAAATCTAGCTAGGGAAGTTAACGTGTGAAATTGCTGTGTGTGACTGTTGGTGATTGCAAAACTTTTTAGACTTTTTTATCAGTGTATTTTACATGGGTCTCTGTGGATTTTGAAAGGAATGGCATTTGTGTTATTAGACCGTGGGATGGTCAAACGGGAAGCAGTCGGGAAACATCATGGTCTACTATGCATACATCGAGGAACCACAAATTGTCATTATTTAATAGAAAAACATAGCAATAAATATTCTAGTGTATGTCAAGTCCATATGTTACACAATAAAGCAAAATGGGTGTCGGAAGTTTAGATTCTGTACAGCGAAACCTGTCAAATTCCACTGCCATGCTACTAGACAAAATAATGCTTCCCTGCCTCAATTTTTTTTTTTGTTTGCACAAAGGGGGAACCTCTTGGAGTCAAAATCATTAAAAAAAACTATTACCATGATTACTAGGGATGACAAGACATGCCGCCTCACTAGATACAGCATAAACTCAACATGATATACCATTTTGTGATAACATTTAACAACTTTCCATTTTATGAATCATTTCAAAGAAATCAAAAAAAAAAATCATGCACCATCTTCTTTAAAACTCATCACAATTTTTTCATGTTGTTTTTTGAAAATTGAGAGTGAAAATGTAAGCAATTTGACAAAAAAAAGCTTGATTAATGTGAAAACATTGTGCTCGTAAAATTATGAGCAGTAGATGTAGAAATGCCAAATTTGCGAGAAAATTCCTCCATTCCTACCACCAAGTTTGGCTTCAAAATTGCAATTACTATTGAAATTTTGTACCATGATCCCGCATTTTGCGAAAGAATTTTTGCTAAGAATCGGACTAAATTTGCGATGTTTCTTTCTCACACAGAAATTCTGACATGGAAGACAAACTGTCGTATGGGCATGAAACTTGGTGGGTACAGTCAACATTTAAAGCCAAATTTTTGGAAGGTCATTTCAGGGTCACCAGGGGTCATCTGAGGTCAAATTAGTAAAAACTGTCTTATGGGCATGAAACTTGGTGGGTACAGTCAACATTTAGAGCCAAATTTTTGGAAGGTCATTTCGGGTTACCAGGGTACAAGTTTACTGATCGCCCAGCCAGGGTGATCGCGTGGTTCGAGAATCGCCTATTTTTGATTATTGCATAATTTTTTATGAGCAGTGTTTGTATCAAACTTTGCCTTTTCTTTAGGGGGTGGGGAAGGTGTGTGGCATAAATGTCATGAAGAATTTACCATTTCCTGTTAGTGATTTGGATTGTGGAACAGTCTAGTCGCATGTTTCTTCAAGGGAGTGAGACAAAGTTATATAAGATTTGTGGCAGCATAAATGAAGTCAGGATAGTTATTAATTAAGTCAAAATAGTTATCAATTCAAAACAACTTAAAGGCCCATAAAACGAAAGTGTAGCAAAATTAAAATTGTGTATAAATTGGTTAAGTGAAGGATAAGTCATTTACAGTAATCATGGAAGAAATAACTAAAATCTTACCTCTTTCTTGCATGATGTATTCGTATCTTACTTGTCCAATTTTTATGTAATTTTCAGCGCATTGTAGCATAACATAAAGCAAAGAACATTCCATTAAAAATTGAAAATTTATTTTTCTCAAGTAAAAATTTTATAAAACCAAAAAAAAAACTATATCATTAGGTATATTTGATCTGGACAATCAATTTGACAAAAAAAACCTATGAAAACAGCAGTATTGATGAAGTTGAAGTTCCATTCAAATACCTGTAGCTAACCTAGCATCCTCTTTTTATGACATATTTCAGTAGATATCCACGAAAAAAGCATATTCCCAAAATTTCAGTTGATTCCGATTTTGCGTTTGCGAGTTTGCAGTGTATTACACTGCTCCGTAGACAATGTGTTGTAATTTTGTTCTGGTATACCAGAACGAAATTCAAATTTGACGATCGATATCTTTGTTAAATGAATTAATCTGCAAGAAATATTTTATACATAAACATTATGTAGCCAGAGGTTCCCAGTGGTATAAAAATCTCAACTTTTTTTGAGAAAAGTGGGGGGATGAGGCTGTGGATCACGAAATGCCCTTTTAAGTAGAGATGTATTACAGTTTCATGTTAATGTCCTATTTTGTCTTTAATACACAGCTTTCGGCTCAATATAACCACTAGCAGGCTATGTAAGCACATCTATGCTACTAACAAAGACACAGATTTTTTTTTTTTTTGATGAATAAGCCTTGAACAGTGAGTGGAACGTTGAAGTTCATAGTCACATGTATGTAGCCTGCATTTATTAAAAGTAGAGAGTCAAAGTTAAAAGCACTCCTTAAGATTATAAAAGCACCCCTTAAGATTATAAAAGCACCCCTTAAGATTATAAAAGCACACAGGGTGCTTATTAGGTCAAACAGTGTTTTAAAATCATAAGTTATTTTTATAATATGTGGAAATATGCTACAAAGGGAAAAAACTTACATCAGCGAAGGTGTAGACAAAAGGGTGGGATTTTGATCAAAATATTAACTCTTCATAGCAGATTTTCTCCTGCAGATGTGTAAGGAATGAGCACGTATTCATTAAAGCCTGCTTCTTATGTTTATAGTTCAAGAAGTATAATGTTACACAAACAATAGCGAAAGTTTGCAGGTGTTACCATGTTACATGATTTAAGCAAAGATTATTATTGCTAATGAATTAAAAACAACTTCCATTGCAACTGACTTAAAGTTAAAGCAATGTATAAATAACCCTTGCAACAAATGTCACCACCAGTGAGGGTTAAAGCAAGATTTCGTCATGACGTGATATTCGTCCAATCACATAACATCTTTGGCATGGAACTGCCATTTAGTTGCTGGGCCGTGCCTTCCCTAGATTCTGATCCGCAGTTCCTGTGATTTTGTCGACTTCCTGGATTGGTTTAGCACAGGTTATCATGGGTTTGAATGGCAAAGTTTGGACAGGATCACATGAAACTCGAACGATCCCTTAGCCGGCCGGCTTCCTTTGCCTTTTCCATCAGCTAGCTGTGTCCCTGCAGAAAAGTTGCAAAACAGGAAACATCCTACTTACTTTGCATATGCATATGCTGACAATATTAAAAATAACTGGCGCAACACATTTTTTAGTGGACATGTATTTTCAATTTGAATTTTGTTACAATAAAACTCTATTTCGCATCATATCTATTGCACCCTTCGTCGTCTTCTATGTGGAGTTAGAGCAACCATGGTTGGATGTCCTTGCAGCATAAAAGATAACAACTTTGCTGGAAGTGAACGGAGACTGTAAAAATTATCTGGTGACGTAAAAACCAAGACAGACCTTGTTGCAATGAAGTATGGTGCATTGGAAGCTGACACTTTCGGATGCTAGTCCATGTGGTGTCGCGGTGCTTGACAGCTTGTGTGCTTATACAGTCCTTCCAAAAAAAGCGTTGGTCGGTCGGGAGTTACCCTCATGACTTGTTGCGAGATAGAAACCTTCAATATGTTTAGCGCAACTTGTTGCTTCTCTTATTTCTGTCCCTGCCCCAGAGGAGCTTTTTTGCTGGAAACAGGTAGGACTTGACAAATATGTAGAATAAGTAGGCTGTACAATTTAAAAGTATTTCCCACAAATCATGTTTCAAATTTTTTTTTTTACAAGTTGAGGGAAAAAGATTGGGTGTAATCATATGACTTTCCCAACCATATGACTTTTGATTCACTTTTGATAGGATTCCAGTATTATTATTAGTAGTAGTAGTTTCAATTGTTAAATTTATAAATGCTTTGGTAAATTACAGTGATAGTTACTGGAAGATATCATTGAATGTGTATTCATAGCAACTTGATTGAACCTGTATCAAAAATTCATATTACATACATGTAAGAATGGTACACTACATATCTGATCTGATATTGGAAAAATGTGTTTTTTTATCTAATTTCAATGTTGTACATATTTGAAGCAGTTGTTTGCAGTTTTCAGCATATATGGCATCATATTTTGATCAATATTTATATCGTCAAGAAATGTGATATTCAACCAAGGGATTACACTTGCATGCATCCCATGTTTAGTTTCGTCATGTAACTTAAGAGATGAAACTTTATAGTGTTATACTTTTATAGTACGGTACTATACCTTTATTATCTTCTATACTGTATACAGTTCAGAAATGTGACAGCCTGTATGTATATCATCAGATCAATGTTTGTTTTGCAATGAACATATCTCTTTGAATGAAAAGTTGTATATTTCATTTGCAGTTGTTAAATTGAAACTGAAAAAGGTTTACAATTTATTGAAATTTCTTTTATGACTTGGCTTTTGAAACAAACATTATGTTCATTATCATAAGCCATCTCATTGTATATCATAACTTTTGAAAGGTTATCACTAGATGATACAAAAGAGATGTATTTTGTACATGTAATGTTCATATGTATTGACTCGGTTCTGCAACTTCACATGAAGACTTTGGAAAGAATTAGGACCGCCACCCGGGGAGTGGGGAGGGAGGGAGGGGTACTCAGTACAAATGACCATATGGGGATGTGCCACAAACATGGGTAGCATTTTTAGCCTTTGGGTATATCAATATGGCTCCTTTTTCTAGGCCAATTTTGATACATGGATGGGTCCTTTTTTCAAAATTTTCTCAATTTTTTTGAAATTTTCCCAAAATTTTGAGGACAATTTAGACAATTTATGTTAAATTTGGTAGAAAATTTTGTATTTTGGTATATCGATGGGTCCAAATTTCTTGAAAAATTGGTATATTGATGGGTCCACTTTCAAATTCTCAGCAGCACACCCCTACCCAAACCAGACTTGAGTACACCTTGCCACCATCCAGCATGCCCATGACTAAGGGTTGACCTCTGTGTTAGGATTAGGATTATTTTTAATTTCAATACAATAAGTCATTGATAAAGAATCACATACCCTGAAATATATTTTTTTTATAATTAACATATTTAGATTAATACTCTTTGTGTTTTGTTCCATTCATATTATTTTTAAATCGATTCATGTAAACTGTGACCAATGAATAGCCAAGCATAGGGGTGCCTATATCCGGGGCCTATATATTTATTGGAAATACACCAAGTAGATATGGAACACAAGTCAATTGAATCTATAGGAACCTTAAGGGATCTAAAATGAGCGTTTATTGCGTTTCGGCAGTATTTTTTGTAGGACATGAGAGCACCTCAGACCTATCGAATTGCATTCTGAATACGAAGCATGTCTTTCTGATATCAAATCATTTTCATTTTTTGAAAATCACAATATAATACAAATTTTATGACAAATTATAAAAATTTGATATTTTTCTAATTTTGATATATAACAGTCCTCGAAGTAAATTATATAAATCTAATGATATATTCTTAAAGTGTATGTAGCAGGGAGGAAAAGCCGACGGTCAATTGAAAATTTTGACCTTTCATATTGAAGATATGGATTTTTTTCCCCAAAAGACCTATTTTTTTGGTGTTTTGGGAAAAAAAATCCATATCTTCAATACGAAAGGTCAAAATTTTCAATTGATCGTCGGCTTTTTATCCCACCTACATACACTTTAAGTATAAATCATCAGATTTATAAAGTTTACTTCAAGTACTGTTAAATATCAAAAATATCAATTTTTAATGATTTGCCATAAAATGTGTATTAAATTGCAAATTTCAAAAATCAAAATTATTTGATATCAGAATGACATTCTTCGTATTCAGAATGCAATTCGATATGTCTGATGTGCTCTGATGTCCCAAAATAAATACTGTCCAAGCGTTCATACCCCAGCCCTTAACTATCTGGCATAATATCAGAGTGTCATTTTGTTTATTTCTCCTCTCCATGTGTATCTTGTTGTAGTGTAAGACCTTTTATATCTTTTAACATGAATTCATTTTGTATATATTTGTTGTAGTGTACTTAAGATATTTTACTGTTCAGCGCATTGGGATATGTTCTTGTATGTAATGCGCTTTATAAAAGTGTTTTATTATTATTATTATTATCCCCGGGTTATTATCTTAAATATGTAATTCTAAAGAACAAACCCGGGAGAACAAAGGAGAAATGGCAAAAATAGAGGTATGGTAAACATGTGTAAAATTCATGCCCAATTTAGCTCAAACCATTGGCATGGCGCTATCTTTCACCTAACTTGTCTTCAAAATTGTGCGTTTTTGTTTACCTTGAGGGGACACAATTTCGCTGTTTTATTGCTTTCTTATAGCCCTCCCGTGTACTGAAATGTGTGCCGGGTTGCCATATTTAATAAATAAATAATAAATATTTACCCCTTGCAATATAGCGTACCACATTTCTAGACAACAACAAAAATATTATAGAATTGTCAAAATGTAGACCTGTTCTTTTTAGAAAACAGAAAGATAACATGTAATTCAACATTAAATATGTCATGCGACAAAATAAAATCCCTGTTCCACAGGCTTGACCAACCTAAATTGGTTTTTATGTTGCTTTATTTCATATAAAATCAGTCGGTTTGTTGGCAAAAGATTGATTTTGATCGAAAATAAAGGAGTGGAAAAAGTGCAGATATTTCACATATTTTGGCAAGTTTTTAAGACATTTGCCCCGGACATTTGCACAAAGAATCCCCAAAACGTAACCGACCGGCCCTACTTGAAAGATCGGTTCACCTGTTTAAACAATGTTGTTTTGTTGTTGTCAGATACAAATGTAACAGCAAACTTTATTCTTGAAGTAATTCCCTGGTCACAGGACACTCACCTTTTATTTGTCATTTTGTTATTTTGAACATCCCAGGTCAGTTTAAATCTATATTAACTTTGCCTGTTCACAGGAACCGGGACAAGGAAGCAAACAAATTTGAAAAGTTAAATGTAGATTCACTTTTGTTGTTTGTGGAGCGGTCACTACACTAGCTTGTATATTCCATAATTTTCATCTGTTTGTCATTTAAAAGGACATGTAACACCATTTTTTCTTGTAAAACAAGGCTTTGTGTGAGAAAAATGATATTTTATGTATCCTGAAGTCGTTATAGCTTGATTGTAGTGTATTTAGGCGGCTGGGCTGTGGCCTCCTAAAACACCCCCAAGTTTGTGTAACAGAAATTTGTAACAGCGTATAGGCCTACATTTCAAGGTTTGCTCATAGGATAATTACTGACATTTCATATTTAAGTAAATAAGCATGTCGTTTCAGGATAAGTGAAATGGCTTGGCTTGTAAACAACAAAGAAGTGCTTGTACTTTCTTCTTGTTGATCATAATCTGTGCGCTCTGTTTATATATTGTCATAACTGTCATATCTGAGCTCATCTCATCTCCCCATGTTATGTAGATAGACTACCAGACCCTATTCCCAGGTTATTTCATATAATTGGTGACTCAGTAATATCAAGGGGTTAGCCCAATATACAATAGCTGCCCTATTTAGGCTAACACATTTGGAAAATGATACCAGGCAGCTATTGCAAGTAGGACCTCCTTGCACTAGTGTCTCAATATGAAGAGTTGAGGATTCCATGTGCTGCCATGTCTATTTTTATCAGTGCTGTCCACAGACTATATACTACAGACTTTTCACAAACAGTCAAAGTCCCTGTGCTTTGTATGCTGTGAATTCTCGCATATTCATGAGGGCCGATTGTATGATCCTGTGTGTCTAACAATTAAGCCAGTGTTGTGTGCCTTCCCATTTCTGCAAAAGACTGCTTTTTTGTCTGTCGCACTTCATGGAACAATAATTGGTCCTCATCAACAGGAGATACTGCTTACGAATACCTGTTTGTAAATAGTCTGTAATAGTCTGTGCTCTCTGAAGAATACCATATACCTTCTATTTTATTTATGCTTATTTTAGATTACCGGTAATGAAAATGCATCATGAATTGACCTTTCACGCTTTTGAAAGTTGATTGGAAACCTGCATGAATAAGTGAATAAGAAGACCTTTTTTTCACACTTCACATCATGCCAACCATATTCCATGGGGTTACATGTGCAGCATTATCATAACCTTCATGTTGAAATCATACTGCACGTATACTGTTTGCACACCTTACAAAAGATATTAGTAAGATTCACGCATATTGTGGTGAAATAATGCCTGGCTGGAAGTATGATATGGTAGAGCTAGTTCACGCAGTTCATGGATAATGAGCTCATGCTGCCGCAAAGCAGCTAGTGATCACCACATTCACCAGCAAGAATTCAGTTGCTCTTTTGAGCTATCTTAGTGGGTATCAGAGTCCCAGAGCAGAGTATACATGTAACTTAGACCACAGACAAACATCTATAACCTGTGCTTCTTACAAGATTTGGGGAATCAATGTAGATGATACCTGGCTTGTGTGCACCAAGTCATGCACAAAAGTAATATTTGCAAGCTAATGTCAAAATATATCTAGAGCTCCATCAGACAAGTGGTGGTTTGTAGTTAGGAAGAGACCAGGCAGAACTTAAAGACCCATTTAGTGATTCCAGCGCAAGTGTGAAAAAATTACAATTGTTTATAAATTGCTTAAAAGTGAAGGATAAGTCATTCAAATTGTCATTTGGTATTTTTGAAATGAAAAATTTGGCAAAAACAAAGAAAACAGCAGTACTGACGAAGTTGAAGCCCCATTCAAATACATGTACCTAATTTAGATACTGTCAGTATATCTAAATTACAGATTCGTGTAAGTTGTCTTATTTTGTCTTAAATACACGGCTTTCGGCTGAACCACTAGCAGGCTATGTTAACACATCTATGACAATGACAAAGGTACCAAAATCTGAATTTTGATGATTTTTATGATCGTCCGGATGAACAAATCACTGAATGGGCCTTTAAGACGCAATCTGTCTTTTCACTTGGAAATTGGCCATCTCATTTGAGTGAGATTCCTGTCAGTGTGGAATTTGCTTAGGAATTAGAAACATAGCTTCAATAATTTGCTTGGCAACACGATGGCAACGACAGACTGTGTTATTTGTTTGGGTCTACACATACATTTTCAAGGTCAATAAGTATTCAGTAATTTGTGCGTTAGAGGCACTTGTAAGGTATACTCTTGATACAGGTCCTGTGTTTTCCTCATTTTCATGCATACGATATTTATCCGCTCATGTGCCTGTAGGTAGGAGTGAGCAAAGCCAGTCATAACTCTTGACATTTTAATCGTATAGCCCTGAAACAAAGGTAGTTTATCCAGTGTGAGGGTTGCTATGGCAACCAAACAAATATTGAGTAAACTTGAGATGATCTTCTGAAACATAAAATGTATTTGAAGTGTTGAGTAACTGTTCCATAACACAGATAGGCAGAAGCATTGTAACAATGATTCAGTGAAGTTAACAGTAAAATGCCAGAAACGTGAGTGCAGTAGTGAGCTATTCCAGTTGATATTCATACACCCTTTGGAAAACATAGATTTCAAATGGTGCCATCCCTACAGGTAACCCCATTTGAAATTCACACTCCCTAGTGTGGAAGATTAAGGTCATGTCTCCTTTAGGAGGTGTATGGATTTCAACTGGACTAGCCAGTTTGTGGCGTTTATGCTGGAAGCGCAGATGATTCTGAAATACTGCATGGACTAGATCAATGTAAAAGTTGAAATGATTTGATATTAAGTTGTTTTCATGCTTGTGTTTATGATGTTCTTTGTGGAAAAAAGGTCTTTGACTA
The DNA here is from genome assembly GCF_039555335.1 of Amphiura filiformis. Taxonomy (NCBI): domain Eukaryota; kingdom Metazoa; phylum Echinodermata; class Ophiuroidea; order Amphilepidida; family Amphiuridae; genus Amphiura; species Amphiura filiformis. The sequence goes on along the minus strand of NC_092630.1, from coordinate 30,706,464 downwards.
TAAATGTTATTCTTAACTTTGTCACACCAACCTCCTAAATGTACTTTTTGCTCAATCCAACTTGACTTTGCAACAGCCAACACAACCTGGACAAAATGTCTGCTTTGGTTTCTCTACCTAGCATCAACTTCCGACCTGTCACTTTTTTTTTCTGTTTTGGCGTGTGCTCAGAACTGTCTATAAATGAAAATGTCAAAGTGCAGTGAATCAAATATGGAAATTTACATTACTTTTACAGCACATGACTAGTTTGAAAGCGTTGAAATGGGTATCCACCCTTTTCCTTGCTTGTGTGCGTGCTGTTGCTGCGTGCGACTCCATGTCAGTCTGTGAATAATCAAAAAAGTAAATAGACCAATTGAAATTAAATCATACATTTCCATGGATTATATAAGAGCTGCTTACTGCCAAGAAATAGGTTACTCCCTGGGGCGGTCAAAACTGAGTGCCAAGTTGATAGTTTTTTTTTATTTCGGTGGCCAAATACAGGGAAAAGATAGTGTGAAAGTATGCCGGTCATGGTATAGGTGGGTACCAATTCTTACCATGTGTGTGTACAGAAAATGATTATAAATTTTCCTCGTTATATCCTTTGGCTGGCTTAGTGTATCGTAGGGTTGGGAAATTGTGGGAGGCACATAGTGATCGTCGAGTGTCGTTTGGTTACAGCGAGGAAATACTAACCGTGAGTTTGTTTATATTTCTTGTCATTACTTGTTGATAATAACATGTGCTGATGTAAGGTTTTTAAAATTTAGGATGGTGAGATTTTCAACGCTCTAGGCTCGAGGGATATGATAAATAATCAGTTGATTTGTTTTTTCCCATTTCTTTTCACAAATGTAATAGTTCATATTCCGGTACAGCAGTGAAGATAGTAACAAGGAATGCAATCGTATACCATATTGTTTTAGCCCATCAACAGACCTGGACAAGGATGTATTTCTATTTATCTTAATCTACAACCTACGAAAAAAGTCCTTGGAACGCTTGGTACACTCTGTCGAAATTCCGTGCAGAATTTCACATGATCATGGAAATGACGTATATTTTGCCTGGGAACAAGCATGACATCTACAACAATGATTTACCTTCCCTCTCCCCATCAATCAATGTTGGAACACATCGGGAAACCGCTGAAGACTTTGGTATTTCTCAACATTGCACGGGGAGAGGGGTGACAGTTTTCCGTTATTTACACGCATAGCGTTCCAAGACATTTTTCGTTGATTGTCTCTACCGAATGCAAAATATTTCATCTAAATTTCGTTTTTGTGTCATAACTAAAAAACGGAATGTCGTATGAGCTTCATATTGCACACGATTTGAGAGTGGAGTATATGCTTTGAAATCATAACAAAATTGTTAATAAAGAAATTGGTTTATTTAGGGAGTGGTCACTGAAACCATCCCCTATGCTAAACAACACACGGTTCGTAATTATGGCTCTAAACTGCTCTAAAATGTCATTTTTGTCCCATAACTTAAAAACAAAATGTTGTATGAGCTTCATATTGCACACGATTTGGGAGTATATAATATCCCTTTGAATCACAATAAAATTGTTGATAAAGATATTGGATTATTAAGGGAATGGTCACTGAAAACACCTCCTATGCTAAATTACACACATTTCGTAATTATGACTAAAATCTCGTTTTTGTCTCATAATTCAAAAACACTACAAATATAGTTTTAAAAAAATATTACAATGTTTTGCAGTATGTTTTCCAAAATGTTTTTGAATGTTATTAAAACGTTCTGTACCCTTTATAATATAACCCAACATGTAAATGTTTTCTGTAAAACTTGCGTTTGCTGAGTATAGGCTTATCCGAATGAATCAGAAAGATTGTGATATAACAATTTGAAACAACTTATTTCTGAATATTATTTATAATAAAATACGCTTTTTTTTTAAAAAAAAAAAAAAAAAAAGAAAACAACAATTGAATACACTTAAAGAAAAAAATCGACCACCACGGGGACTCGAACCATTGTCATCAATCAATAGTCAAAAGATTACCAGTCGAAGGACTAAGCCGTTCGCCACGCTGCCATTTCGCAATCGAAGTAATCAGTTTTGGTCTTTTATAGTAGTCAGGTATCGGGAAAGTGTAAAGCTGCATAGTGCAAAATGGCAAAGTGGATCAGTTTACCATAATGACAAAATGGTCCAAAATCGACATTTTATGGTTTTTAAGCCGCATCTCATGGAGCGTGACGTTCGCTTACCTTGGCTATACCAATTGAGGATGTTTGAATACAAAAGGAATGACAAATTGATCGCATTTATGACATTTGTTAACAGTTTGCCATTTTGAATTGAAATAAATATCTATACGTATATATTACTATCAATGCAGGGCAAACTGCTCAGTATGCACGCTATTCAATGCAGCAGTTTACCATTACAGATTACCATTATGGGTTTACACTTTACACCCTTTGACTATTCGTGTTTTGTTTGCGTGAATCATTGCTAATTTATGCATTCATTATTTTCAATGCTTAAAGAAAGAAAGAAAGAAAGAAAGAAAGAAAGAAAGAAAGAAAGAAAGAAAGAAAGAAAGAAAGAAAGAAAGAAAGAAAGAAAGAAAGAAAGAAAGAAAGAAAGAAAGAAAGAAAGAAAAAAAGGAAAGAAAGAAAAAATAAAGAAAGAAGGAAAGAAAAATGAATGAATGAATGAATGAATGAATGAATGAATGAATGAATGAATCAACGAAAGACATTTGAAATAAATAAAAACATGAACGTGGAAAAAGTTTGAAGTGACCGCTTATAGGTTCAAATTGCAAGCAGCTTAATCACGAAGCTCACGTGGCCGAGTGGTTAAGGCATAGGTCTTGTAAACATGAGGTCCTGGGTTCGATTCCCAGGCGGTATTACTTTTTATGTTTCATTTATTATTTGCGACGGTGAACCCGGTGAAAATATTTGTTTATTATAAATACATGAAGTATACATTTTGATTTATTTTTCTGTCTTTCTTTCTTCCTTTCTTTCTCTATGTTTGATTAATTAATTTAATTATTTCTTTCTTTCTTTCCCAAAAGCCCCCAAATGAAATACTTTCCGATTTAAATGTGATCTTATAATAGTCCTACAACTCCCTCCGCCTCTACCCCACATACATCCCACGCCCAACACCTCGCACGCACACACCACCACATTATACACACACCCCATACACAAAAATGTGAAGCACAAATCTGCTGAAGATAGTTGTTACATCATGTCAAAAACAAGTTAATGCTATCTACTGAAGACAGTCGTAGTTTATTATTGACTTCATTACAATCTTAACGTACATGCGGTTTTAGTATAATTAAAACTCATTTTTCTGTTTTGTAACGCTCGTTCACCTATCTGACAAGTGCTATGAAGGTGAACTTTAAATATTAATTTCAAAAATAAATTAAACAACTCGGAATCATGCAGCTTAGAGCCGTGATACGATTTCTCGGTTTTAAGATATAGCATAAAAATGTCATTAAATGCGTGTATGTTAGGGTATGGGGTGTTTCAGTGTCCACTCCCTGAACCAACCAATTTCTTTATCAACAATTGCATTTTGATTCATAAGTACATGGTCTAATTCCAAATCCTGTGAAATATGAAGATCATACAACATTCTGTTTTTGAGTTATGGGACAAAAACTAAATTTTAGAGCAGTTTAGAGCTATAATTGCGAAATGTGTGTATTTTAGCATAGGGGGTGATTGCAGTGACCACTTCCTAAAGAAGCCAATTTCTTTATCAACAATTTTGTTATGATTCCAAAGCATATAATCCACTCTCAAATCGTGTGTAATGAGAAACTCATACGACATTCCGTTTTTGAGTTATGAGACAAAAACGAAATTTAGATGAAATATTTTGCATTCGCAGAGACAACCTACTGAAAAAAGTCCTTGGGCGCTTGGTACACTCTGTCGAAATTCCGTGCAGAATTTCACATGATCATGGAAATGATGTATATTTTGCCTGGGAACAAGCATGACATCTACAACAATGATTTACCTTCCCTCTCCCCATCAATCAATGTTGGAACACATCGGGAAACCGCTGAAGACTTTGGTATTTCTCAACATTGCACGGGGAGAGGGGTGACAGTTTTCCGTTATTTACACGCATAAGCGTTCCCAAGACATTTTTCGTTGATTGTAGTTAATTTCCTTTAACAGATCTGATTTGTTTAAGTATCAGACTCTATAATTTGATCAGCTCGTGATAGGCAGGAATTGTTAGGCTTATGCGGAAAAGTAGACCACATTAAGAGTGATATAGATGACCAGTCTGGTCTATATTGCGCGTGTCAAATAAAGTAGACAAAGTATTGGGCTTGAATTGATAATTTGTGATACTTCTGGCAAGATGTCACAGGACAATTCTCAAAATAAAATATATTGATATTAATCCGCGATGTTATAAGGCCCGCTGATTACGAGCTGATCAAACTATATGAACACTTACAATTATTCCTCCACTTTGTTTTTGATCAAAATTGACACAACCACCTGACACATTGTTGTATGTTTTCTTTATCTGTGCATAACAGCTGATGGTGACTTTGAGCGTATATGGGTGGAGCACTGCGAAGATGAGGCCTGCCTGGGAGAGTACGCCTATGCTATGCAGCATTTGGCTACAGAACACTGGGCGGCCAAACACCCAGACGACCGCATCAAGTGGTGCTATCATGCCTGCAAAGAGTACTTTTTCCATGGTGGCTTGGGAAAAGCACTGGATAAGGACAGGCGAAGAAAACAACATCAATTGAAAAAACTTGAAGCCACACAACAAATAGAACTTCTAGGCGAGATGTGCAACAATGGAAGAGAGGTTGTCGCCCACGGTAACCATTGTAACGGTAGCCATGATATCCGCGACAGTATTTTGGAGTGTATCACAGAGCCACGTAACTCCAATCAGTATAATACAATGTAAGTGCCTTGATATGAGTCATGTGATGACAGTAGATTCTTCGGCCATCAGGCAACCTATTTTTTGTTTGTTTCATGCAATGATAAGCTCAAAATGAGTTCCAGGTGTACAGACTTTTCCAAGGTAAGGGGGATTGTAAATGATGGCTTTTGTTCTCAATTCCAGATGACGTAGTACACACAAAATGATGAACCAATTTGATTTATCAAGATGAGTACCCATCTGTTTCTGGTGATGACCACACCTAAATGCAATATTAGATACACTGTAAAATAATCTGCAAAAATCTCCTACAACTATAAATTCTGATCAACTTAGGGCCATACATTGGGATGCTACAAATGCTGTCAATCCTCAATTGAATTTGAACCCTGTAATGAAAATATTTATATTTAGAACTTTTAAGGTTATTATCGATGTTGTGACATCCCAGAATATGGTCCTCAATTAAGTGGATTAAATATTGCATTTGAAAGAGGTAGGGTTTTCAATTAGACACTGAAACTGATGTGTACCAATCATTTAGATACGGTTTGCATTATAATATGTGACCAGATCTGGTCCAATCGGGCTAAAGTTGGCAATAATGAAACTAAGATATAGGCAAAAAGTGAGGAGAAAAACAATAAAAACATAAGTAAATGGACAGATAAAATGTTCATAACTTTGCCAGCAAGTATTCATGAGACCTAGGGATTGTATGTACTGAGCAAGCTTGTAATGGTAGTATAACTCAATTTTCAAAATTTCCAACTTTGGCCTGAGTGGATCAAATTAGGTTGCATATAGCACATGGAAGGCGTCTTTTTTTTTTAAGTTCTCTTCGAGCCAAGTGAAGTTATGTTCTCAGCATAGAGAGATCATATCTTCATTTGGGACAGTCTGGTTGGTGATTTGAACAAATGCCAAAAACATTGAGACCAATAAGCAGGTTTATATCCAATTCACCAAGACAACCATTTCTTTTCAAACATGTACTTTTCCTTTACACTTTCTGTTCGAATGAGCTTGTTATACCATGATTTCCAAAATATTGATCGCACGGAGTATAAACCGCAGGTCCAAAAAATTGCAAAAATAAGATTCAAACGATGGCGTATAATCCGCAACGCCATTTTGTGACCTGTGATTCCAATTAAAGGCTGGCATTTGTCTTGAGTTTAATTCATAAGGATAATTGATACTTTAGAATATTACTAAATAAGCATAAAAGTCGCAAGTAATTGAGGTCAGAGGATAGAATATTTCCCCAGGACTTTCTATGATTGCTTTATACACCATGTTCCGAGTAATGATCTGTGAACAAAACTTGAAATTCAATGATTGTATCAACATTTTGATAAAGGAACTCAAGTCTACTTGGTTTGCATGTGTGCCTTTTGAATGCTGACACAAAGTCATTACAGTCATGGTATTAACCATAGGTTTTCCTTTTTTTTTTATTCTACTAACCCCTTTTTTCACCAATCTCTCAGTTGCTAGTATCATGCACATAATATATATGAAGTGCATGGCAGTTAGCTTCCTAATTGAATTTGTGTCCACAATAAGAAATACCCCAAGCCCTATTCAAAATAACCATGACTACTTGTTCATGACAACCACATGAGGCCCCCGTTATTAGCCACGAGCAAAAATCAGACACAACAAGGCTAGGAATAGAATCCTCATGGATTTATTGTTATCTGACCAAAACCTTTTGTGCCGCACGCAGTAACACAAAATGATTGTTAGTCAGTGTTGCCGAAACTGTTCAGTATCAAGGCATGGCGAATTGGCTCATGAATGACTCTCAAGTAGCCCAATTGTTAAAACAACTTCAATAAAGCACCCAGTACCAGATTATTTGACAGTTTTGGCCAAATTTAGAACATAATTGGGCAGCAGAGCATATGAATGATAAAACTTCAGGTACTTACTGACCGATCAATAAATGGTCACAGAACCCATTGGAATTACAATTCAGAACTTTAGAGACTCAAATCCCTTTATAATTCTTCCTCTTCTTCTTCTTCTTCCTTATTAGTGCCTACATGTACGAGTATTACCGCACTGCGTACAGACAAGCCATACTTATTTTTTACTCTGGAACCTAGAGTAGATGAGTGTATTTTTGAAGTACAGTCAACAGTACCGGGATGATCCCCTGCTCTTTTTTCGAATAGCCTGTGACGTTCTTTAACAAGCACACTGCATTAATGTCAGAAATACATGTACACGGGACCGACGGCTTAAAGTGCCCTCCTAAGCACTAAGCAAGTAGAGTGAAGTGCCTTGCTCAAGGACACAAAGAGCCAGCCGAGCTCAGGCGGACCTGGGATTCGAACCCTTGACCCTTGGATTCACAGTCCAACGTCTTAACCGCTAGGCCACGCTAGGTTAAGCTAAATAAAAGGAAATGTACATCAAAACTACTGCAGCAGCCTGAAACTTTCAAATTTAGGCAAGTTGCAGCACAATTTTCTAAGGCATGGCGAGTGATCTGCAAGTAGCCCAAATCAGCTAGCACCTAAGTCACAGTATTAGCATCACTGTTGTCATGCAGTATACAGTTGAGTCAAGCATCCACTAGTTTTTCCTGTTGTTAATTGCAAATGTATGACTTCAGGGAATCTCTGCATTTCTAAAGTTGGGCACTTGCCTGAAATACATGTCTACAACAGTTTCTTAACAAAAAAAATGTTAAAAAGAATTGAATTTACAATTAATAAGTCTTATCTACTATTTCCAAAGTTTTATCTAAAAACCATCAATAACATACATTGTGAACCAAGTTATAAAGAATTCCTCAGCCTATATACATACATTCATAGCGTAAAAACAAATTTAGATTGTTTACAAACAAAGATCCCCAATATTACGTGCACTACGTATTCTGTTGGCTATTACTATCAGTAATTCATTTCAAGTTGCATAATGTCCCCAAAGAGTCGCACGAAGTATTTTTAAACACACATCAATCAACCATTCTTGAATCTTATGTAGTTAGGAAGAGCACAAAATTGATGCTCTCCCCTGGGCAGTGATCCACCAGAAATTGTAAATTTTATCGTAAATGACTGTGACCTCAACTCAAAAATACACCAGACATAGTTTTTGCAGAACTTTATCATTTTAGCACAACGTATGACTAGATAACCACAAATAAATCATTAAGTTAATTGATTAATACACTTGTTTGTGACAAGCTCATTAATAAATATGCAGATTTACATGAAGCGGTTTTAGCAGACTGTGTTTTGATATCACCTGTTGTGAACATCATGACATCACGATGCCATCAGGAAGTGAAGGATATAGAATCCTCATTAGGTATTTTTTCAACAACAAAAATAAGTGTACTGAAAAAAAAAATATGAAGGCTCCATTCAGTTGAATGTTGCAGTATTGACTGTTTGTGTGCATACAGATTCCTCAAACATTGATTAAATATAAAATCTTTTCTTTTAGGATACTTTCTATCTTATTGCTTATTGTACATTTACACACATTGCCAATCTTACTTTTGATGAATTTTGAGATATTCTATTTCAACAAAGCACCTGTGCCTTCCCGATGTTCTCGTATTTTGTGATTTTAATGAGTACAAATTTGGTTGATTTTATTGAAGGTTTTGTGTTTTGAATCATTGTTTTCAGACATTCCATGTTTATGCAAGGAGATAAGAATTTCACCATGTGATAGTAAGAACAAAATTACTTGCATGTTTGAAACTCATTTTTGATTAGCACAGTTGAAAAGCTACATCTTTGGCCAAGCGCAAACAACTCTGGGTTACATTTGATCTATACTGCGCCAATAAAGTATCCTTGCACTTGGAAAAATGATCACAATTTCCAAACTGAACAATATTGGGGTAAATTTGTTTTTTTAATAGATGCACTACATAATCCTGCACATTATGACACCACATTGAATCCAATGTGACTTCAAGAAGCAAAGTTACAAGCATTTGATTAGATGAAGGTCCAGTTTTAAAAGTGACAAACTGGCCTATTCAAAACTCCACAGACTAGACATCTGGTTTGAGAGTGGTGAATGGCTAATTTATGCGTTTGGCTTTAATTTTAAACAAAAGGAACAAAAGAACACTGAAACATAAGAACTGACAAATAAAATGAAAGTTATGAAAATATAGAGAAGTAAAAACTGAAATAAAAACTTCTTTAAATAACGCTTCATTGAAGAAATTGTGTTGTCTCTTTGTTTCGCTTGTTGGAATCTTTTTGCGCCTTGTATAGGCCAGTTTGTCACTTTTAAAACTGGACCCTCGTCTATTCAATTGCTTGTAACTTTACTTCTAGAGGTCACATTGGATTCAATGTGGTGTCATAATGTGCAGGATTAGATAGTGCATCTATTAAAAAACAAATTTACCCCAATATTGTTCAGTTTTGGAATTATGATTATTTTTCCAAGTGTAAGGATACTTTATTGGCGCAGTATATTAAAAGATATTAGTCTAAGAATCAAGCCCAACTCGGCTTTTAATTTGTAAAAAAATATGTACGGAAACATTGACACGATCCATTTGTTGTATAGTTTTGTGTCATATATGTTATACAAGACTGGGTTGGTTGTTATCTACTCCCAGGTAATTCAGGAAAAGGGTTAGAAATGAATTAGGCATACTGGTCATCAGGTAAGGCTATTGAGCCAGGATGTCCCATGTCATGTGCCAGTGGCGTCATGTGCCCAGTGGTATGATATAGGCTGGTCATAATGACGATGCCATATTGTGATAACGTTTTCATGGTTGTTTTGATGTTAGGCTGTGGTTATTGATCTAGTTAGATGTCATCATTATAGATGTATGCAGGTTTAGTTCAAGGTTCCGATCATCTTGATTGGCAAAAAAGGTGAAGGTGTTTATGCTATTTAATGAAATAAACATTCAAAAGCAAGTTCAAGTTTACACTGATATGAACTCACATAGCCTGCGCCTACACACAGAAAAAGGTCTCACATGAACTATCAAATCAAATTGCACAACTAAACTTGGTCATACAATGTAGCTAAAATGTGTGTGGTGCCCATTACCGATATCTTCAGACTCCAGTTTTTTGCAATACAAATGGAATCGGAAAGATTTGGCATCTATGCCAACACAGAATGTCTGCTTAAAACACATATAAAGATAGCATTATATATATTATTTGGACCTGCTTTATTTTGGGACACCCTGTATATTAGGTTTTTAGTGAAACAGCCAATTGTCTCATCAGTGAAGTGTTTAATTTCATTTCGAAACATTTCATTCATATACAGCATTGTTGGAAGTATAGGCCTGAAATCCAATTTAGACAATTTTTTCGCAAATTTATGACATAAAAAATTGTCTTGAATGCAGAGATAAATCAGCATCAAAGAATTGGGCATGAAAACATTTACAATGTATGTGCCTATTTGTACTTGTGATTTGAAAGTCCTCTTTATTTTATCATTCTATTTGTAATGAAAACCTCACATGAAAAATTTTCATGCAACCGAAGTTTGCAGGACGTGGGAGATTTGTCTACATACTGTGTTTGTTGCACGGTAGTCAACGCCTAATCTCTTTTAACAGCAGTCAGTTGGTGATCCCCGGTGAATTTTTGACCTCATCAGCGACCCAGTCTGTATAATTACACCTGTCACAAGACACGACAGAACATTAAGGGGAGGGGGAAGTTACAAATTCAACAGCACACAGGAAACATTCCGCAATGAAATTGTGAAATTCCTTTTGAACTGTCTTTTGGAAACCGAGCGTGGAAACTCCCCCATTTTTTAATGGAGATGTCAACAGTCATGCAAGTTGACGTGCAGGGAAATAAACCCAATATGTTCACAGGTGAATGTATGGTTTGTATGTGATAGGTGGCTTAATTTGGTTTTGTTGTTTTGTTCTTTGCAAGTGGGTTTATCTTGCAGCTGTAGAGCAGATGAGATGTTATTGTCATTACATTCAGCACACAGGATTTGTAGACTAGATAGCAGTTGATGACTTTGTTATTGAAAGGAAGTGGGATTTTATGTGATTTATTAGCCTTCTTGCTCATAGTTTATCTACATCTAGTTTGTTTTTACTAAAATGAGCTGGTTCTTATCATCCTTATTTTAAAAATGGGTAATGCTGTGTCGGCACAAGTCTTCCAAATTTAGTGCAAAGTTGCAATGGGATTGGAAGGGGAATGTTAAAGATCACCTATGAAATATTTTAATTGTGACTCACTATGCTTAGCTTGAGAGCAGAGAATTGTTGGGCACCATTTTGAAACATTATCCCTAACAGCACCATGTACTACAAAATACTACTTGATATATGCGCTGTTTGTGCGTGCATCCCACGTGGTGTGATAATGCAATCACCTTAAGTGATATATAGGCACGGTTTCGCTGGCCAGCGAAGCCCAACACTCATTGCAAAGTGTCGCTGACCCAATGTTGTTGGCAGACAACTTCTTTCTTTGTTTTCTATCTTTATTCCTTCCTTTCTAAGGCCTTAGGCGGTTAGGGTTAAGGCACCATAGGCAATGCACCTAGATGCCATCAGTCAATCCAATGAGTGATGTAGGTGCTTGACCGTGTTTCTCAATACTTTGGTGGTTGTAGATTGGACTCAGAATTTAAAAGCTCTTTTATTATAATGAATATATTTGGCCTTATGAAATAACCTGGGTCCGTTTAAGCCATCATCACATATTGGTTGTCACATAGCTACGTACTGCCCGCACTAAACTAAAATCATGCATGTTACAATCTTATGTATTTGTTTTGTTAAACTAATATGTTGAATGAGCAATAGGTTTATGGATTTCGCATTCTCAATTCCAGGGAGGTTAAAATATCTTCTGTGAGTTAAAGTCTATTGTGCCCATTGAGAATTAAAGAATAGCGCATCAGGAAAGGTAAAGGCACGTGTAGGTTGAATGATAATGCCATTCACAAGGATCACAAAGTCTTACAGTGAGGCTTAATTTGCAGAACCCCAATACCCTCATTGCATTTCTCCTTTAAATCCATCATTAGTCCAAGAGAATCGCCAGAGGAAATATCTCCCCGAGTAGGCTACATCTAAATGCTAGCAGAGGTTTTTACTAAAACAGCCGGAAATCCCCGCAACATTGCCATGAATCACAGCTGTGTACATATGTCAAAGAGAATTTGCCTCTGTTGAACGATACTGGCTGAACATACAATGTGGCGGTTTGATTGAGTATTCTTTAGATGCAATGACTGACTGTGGTGCTCATCCATGAGAGTCCTACCTTAAGGACTTCGTCACATGGTGCTTGTTATCATCGGCAACAAAGCAACTTGGTTGCCATTTGGTAAACCTGCGACTTGATAGTCCGATTAGGTGACTTGGAACTATCGTCCAGTGACTCAAAAATTTCAACTGTAATTTCACAAATTTTGGGCAACTTTGAAGCTTGCGTGAAAAATGTGTCATATTTAGGTCTTTTTCAGTGAAATTTGATACAAAAGCAACAAATCATGAAGTTTTGAAACTAGTTTTGGATAAGATTCACCAAGAATCGTATGATTGTAGACAAAATTTAACTCAAAATACCCTCTGAAATTACATGACTTCTGACCTGGTAAAGTTTGCATGGATTTTTGTCAATTTGTGTGACTTTCCAATCGTTGTTAATAAGGCCATGAATTTTCTGCAAGCTTGTAAAGCAGGTTTATTGGGCTATTCCAGTTGAAATTTATACACCCCCTATGGAAGACATTACCTTAATCTTTCACACAGGGGGGTGTAGATTTCAAATGGAGTCACCCGTTCAGGTAACACCTTTGAATGTCGTATTCCTTGTGTGGGAGATTTAGGTCATGTCTTCCATAAGGGGTGTATGGATTTCAAATAGAATAGCCCATTTTTTGTAGCCAGCCAAGATTCATTCAGTGACAGCTAGACTATGGGCAGGCCAAGGCTGATAGGTGTGACTAATATAATTGTAGGTCTTGATTTCACTTCATTTTACAAAGCAATGCCGGGAAGCCAAAAATGCATTAGGGGTCTGGTACCCTGGTTAGCCAGAAAGTTTCACCGTGTATATATTGCAGCCACGTACTGCAGCCATGAGATAAAAGCAATAATGATTCAGTCTTTGATGGGTGTTTTATATACTGATTAGAGTATGTTGCCAAGTTTGATGAGGTGAAGCAGCCATTTGAACTTGGTATACTGAATAGATCATATGCCCCTTCCCCGTAATGCAATGTGTTTTGGATTGCAGATCTATACATCATGCAACATCATTACTGAGTATGCTCAACTAATGTAAGTTGCACTGGTTGTGCAAGGTCCAACCTGGGCCAAAATGCAAAGTTAAGCATGAACCTTGTGTGGCACAAAGAGATGTCTTAGGATCCATATCTCCACCCACATATTATCTCCACTTCTCCAGAGGGGTAAAATAGATAATTCACCTGACATTGCACTTAAAAAAATTAGCTAAACCTATAGCATGTAACATGGGCTGTTTCCAGCAATGTATCAGCCCACTCAACATGCAAACTTCATTTTTTATCAAGTTTGTTTTTAGTGCACATTGTAGCTAGCATTAGATGTGATCAGATTGTGCTCAGGAAGTCCCAATTGATTGAATCTGATACAAGTCTGTTGTGGTAGTGACACATAACCGCACAGGTTATTGCAGCACTGAAACCTGCATTGTGAAATGTATGCACAACCAGCAAATTGGCTCGATATATTTAACTCGATCTTCCACGAATCTTTGTAATGTTGTGTGACGTTGAGCGTCCAACATCTGTCAAGAATTCCTGCGAATATGTTAGATCCAATTATGTCGTTTAGGTCCAGAAGTCGTAATATCAGGTTGGATAATTGAAATTGATTGGTTAATGTGGGCAGGCAATGAAGAGGGATATTGGGTGAAAGTTTAGGGGTCATGCAAGCTTTCTTGTTTATATTTCATAAGAACATAAACCCCTTTAGGTTTTTAACCTTATATAAAGAGCTATTTTTGGAAGAAAGTGGTATCATCAGCTGAACACTTGTAGCTCATCTTTCTTTACAGTAATTTGATTTAGATATTGGATGTTGATATTAACCAAACCCATGGTTTTTTTTGCTATCGGAAGGGAAAGAAGAAACAATAAACGAGAGAGGATGAAGTCACTTGATATCCTAGGGATTCGAACCTGTGACCTCTCACATTTTCACTTCAAATTAGTCAGGCTCTATTCTGTTCTCATACATTTCAGAAGAGTCTGATTATATTCCAGAAAATATGACAAAATTGTACCCCTGGAAATTCTTTTCTGGAAAATAATGAGACATAGTTGTCAAATTTGAAAGCAATTAAACAATGAACACTTACCATATTCACTTCTTAGTAGTCAGACACTGTCCATTCTCTTTCATGATAATTTGATTTCCTGAAAATATGACAAAATTGTACCCTGGACACTCTGTTATAGGTAATACATGGAAAATAATGAGCCATAGTTAATGGTATGTTCATGGTAATGTTCATGCACCTGGTTTATGTCAGGGGTGCTCAATTATATTTGGTCACTGGCCATAGAGGCCCAAAATTATTTCAAAGATATGTGTTTTCCTATTTGTGCATTTCAGAACTTTTCAAGGACCAACCAGAATTGGTCGGAACCTGGCCCTTGCGGACTGCCTATTCACCCATTGCACGGTTCCACCATATGCGAGTGGAGCCTCGATCCAGCAGCATGCATGAATGGGAATTGAACCAGTCATACAACATTGCGTAAAGTTATGTAATACTTCCTTGCATGTCTATTGCCAGTTCGAGGCTCTCCCCGCATATGGCAGAACGATGCAGTAGGCGAATTTAAGTCTGTAATTGAGATAATCTATCATTTGAATTACTTCCTTTTGCTCACTACTTCACATCTTTCACTTCAAGGACGCACCATTTGTTTCTCAGTGGGAGCATGGGAGTTTGGGTAAGGCAGAAGTTTTTTTTTCACCGCCAAAGCCAGCATTTTTTTTCGCTGCCTTGTGCGGTAATTTTTTTTTTCAACTTTACCATAGACCATTGAAACATAGTTATACAGAGTTGGGCGGGAGGAATGTTTGTTCTTCTTTCTTTTCTTTTTTTTTACTCATTAGTGAGGCGAATTTTTTTTTCTGTCTCTCTAATAAGTGGGCAATTTTTTTTGGTCTCACAAGTTTGCCTTCAATTGTGCTATTCCAGTTGAAATACACACTACCTCTGTGGAAGATGTTTGTAGATATCTAACACTGATGGGGGTATGTTTTTCAAATGTAATTGGTCAGGGTTAATCATTTTGAAACCCATACTCCCCTGTATAATGGCTTTACCTATCTATATAACTGGAGTGAGTATTTCAAATTGAAGTTACCCAATTGTATATTATATTCAAAACTCGTACTCCATCTGTGGAAGACTTAAAGCTAAATCTTCCACAGGGGTAGTATGGTTTTTAAATGGAATAGCACATTCAAACCTGAAAGAAAAAACAAATGTACCTATGGATGGAAAATAATAAGACACAGTTGGCTGTATTGTCTGTAAGGTTCGGCCACATGGTCTATGTGATTAGTCGTGTGACTTGTGGTAATGACTTAATCCTGTAATTTGTTATTGAGATGAGCTATCATTTGGATTACTTCCTTTGGCCCACTACTTCACTTCTTCTCAGGTCTAATAGCCTTCAATTAAAACACAAGATAATTTGTAGACATATGTGATCACAGGAAAGGTTAAATTTGTCTTCTCCATGAGGTATATTGCTGATAGCAATTGATAGGCAAAAGTGATGCATGTTGCGAATGAAAAGGTTCAAATTGACCATCGTGGGTGATGAATTCGATAACTTTTGAGTCCTTTACATTCCCAGCATGCATCATGTTTGCCTAATGATTGCTACCAGCAATATACCTTATTCATGCAGGTAGTTGTTGCAAAATTTCATAAAGTAATTGATAAATGTTTGATATTCGTCATCACCTTTTTCGCATACCAGTACTACACGTAGGCCTTATTACAGTTTTGTTTAAAAATTTTAAAAGTAATCTTTGAACAATTTAGGACAAATGCGTGATAAGTGTTTCATTATTGTCATCACTTTCCTTGCATACCAGTTCTACACGTAGGCCTTTATTACATTGCTATTCTGCTTATTTCTTATGTGTGAGCCAACATTGAGACTGTGACTTGAAATTTGCCTAATCAATATCAAATTGTGCAATTCCCATTGGAATTAAGTGATGAAACGGGGAAAACCCCACAGAAAAAGACAAGAGTTAAGAGTCTGTGCCAAGTGAAGGAAGTCTTGAATGGGTAGTGCAACCTTTTAGCATAGCCCTATTATGCCTTGATGTTTCATATAAGTATGTGTTAGGGTGTAACATCATTAAACTTGTAAATTGGTTTAAAATGAATGAGGAGAGCCTGGGGGAAGACTAGAGATAAAAGTTGTTATTCATACCATTTATTTTTCACACTTTCTTGGTGATGTGTGTGTACTGGGTAAATCAGGAATGGGTTCCTTCACTAAATAAGCAAAGTCTTAATTATCATATGACCCTGTCGGTCCTTCTTTGCCCAAACCATAAATGGCAAAAATGATTCTGCTTTGTTACTGCGCATGTCAATAAAATCCCAACCTACGCTTGCTTACATTCACAGGCGTGTGCCAGTCATGTATTGAACAAAGCACAAGGGGGCGGAGGGGGTTGTAGGCACTACACACAACTGTGTGCATGCCGTTCTATTATAAATCCAATAAGTCTTCCCATTTATAAGATGAACAAAATATATCCAGGGCATGCAACCTTGGTAAGAGTGCAGAGGATGATTTAAGCACTTCCCAGCAAGTCTTGCGGTTAGCACAGCTGTGTGAGTGAACATGACACCACTGCCCGCCCACTGCATACACACGTGCATGGTTAAATTTGAATTTGGACTGATATATTTACAATAAATACACATTCAAAATGCCAGTCGATTTCACATTTTATGTTATCTACAGAAGGTGTGAATTATCCTTCATGCATACATCACTTTAGATCTGAAATCGACCAAGTAATAATGACACACGGGCAATTCTAAAACAACATCTTTTGCACAGAGTTCAATGGGATTTGAAAAGTAAAGTGGCAGTTGAAACTCTAGTGATAACACTTTTACAGTGCATGATAGGGCTTCCTTAAATCATCCTCTTGTAAGAGTGGAAGGACTCAAATCTTCATGGACCGTAATTTTTCCTCTTTTTTAGTTCACAAGATTCAGTTGTCATTTGGCCAGTTGACCCAGTAGCTACACTATAGAGCATGAAGTTGCAAATATTAAATGCAGAATATGGTTTGCAGTGAGCCATATTAGTATCAGAAATAGCCCAGTAAAGGTATAGTAAAAATATAACGCAACACTGTAACATTTGCACTTTCACCATGGACGTCCATGGTCTTGTGATCTGATGGCCTGAATCATGTGGTCAAGTTGTCCTGGCACTGGACCTATATTATACTTGACTCAGGCTGTTATACTAAGAAATCCTTGTCTGTACTAAGCCTTGTGGTAATCTCAGAGACAATTGAAACTTGACCTCATGGACAAAAATTAAATGTACTTTTATAAGAATCGATGTCCATGTGCTTCCAAGCTGTACAGTGATTTATCATTGGTATGGGTCAGGTTTAAGGTTGAGAATCAAAGAAATTGACTTAAATAATATCAAACATTCATGGTGAAAGTAATGAGTGTATCAGAAAAGCAATTGGCTGAGCACTGAGCAGTAGCTCTTAATTTTGATGGCGTAGCTATGGCTTGTGGCGCCCAGGGCTATGGATACATAATGACGTTCCCCCTCCCCTGATATTTGAAACCCAGCGCGTGAAAATTGCACAAATAGGGTCTACCGCTAATTATTTTTGGTTATAATGAAGTTGAATATCGGTCTTAAATCAATCTTTCAATTGATTCGCGCTGACATGTGTGCAAAGCGTGCAAAATTGTTGGCTTTCATCACTTGGAGGGGTGCAGAATCAATGCTGAATTGGTCAATTTGGCGCCCCCCCCTAAGGATGGCGCCCAGGCACATGCCCCCACCTGCCTGTCGCTACGCCACTGACTTTATAGCTGAAAAATACTATGTTATGAATTAAACAATATCAATATTTTATTGAAAAGTATTTCAAATTTCTTTCTAGGCTCATGGTTGCGTACTGTTGAACTCTGAATTCAATTGAAATCAAGTCTTCTCACAGTGGGGGGGGGCAGCTGCCCCCTTCCGTCCCCCTTGGCTACACAACTGGTCATTGCCACTCAGCCTAGCCAGGAGATCAATGATTTCTCTGTTGATATCAGCAATAAAGCTACAAAAGAAATGGCAATGTTTAGCTGCTACCTCCTTGTATATATGCACCCAACTGAGTTCCAGGCATGACAAATTCTACTCGCTCACACGTTTAACTTGTGTTCGCGTGTATGCTTCTGAAAGAGTGTGGATTCGTCATGGATTAACAATGCCTGTACAAAGATATAGGAAGAGTTGTTGAATTATTATTATTGCATTAATATTATGAAAAACAAAACAAAAATAGGAGTGTTAACAAACAAGCAGAACTATCAATTCTTAATTCATTTGAACCCCACCATCTATTACACAATACCAATTTCACAATTCAAATACAAAATTTCGGATACTTTAAAGGCCCAAATTGGAAACCTCATTTCCCAGGGAAAGATCAGACAGGAGGCCAGACAGTAACATGTATAGGTTTATTTCACCCCCTTGAAGGCATGGATAGTCTTGCAAATATGGACTACTTTTCCCCTGGCCCATCCAGTGTGCCATGAACTAGTAGGATTACAACTGGTATCTACTGGTCAGTTCATACTCTCATTTCTGTTGTTTCTAGCTGTGGCTTTAAGCATCTTCAGAAATACTCAAGCATCTTCACAAAGCTGAAGATTTATTTATGTCTTACTGACAGTTTTCTACAATATTAACAAAGATTTGTGGAGAATAATTGATCATATCATGTGTTAATTATTATTAGAATACGGAAATGACTGATCTTTCTGTGAAATTTATTCCAACATTTTAGACTATATTGACAACATAATCAAGCAAGGACAGGTGTTCACGCTGTTTAATCAAGAGGATACAGGTCAGGTTCATCCTATTATTTTAAACCATGGGTCTTTTGAATCAAATATACGAAAGAAACAAAGCAGCTTGTCAATTGCAGATGATTCAAATTAACTATTAAGCAAATCAAGAGTAGTGAATTTGACATGTGAAAAGAATGAGTTTGAATTTACTTGGGTTAGGCAAAAAAAAAAAAAAAGTTTGTTTCCTGTAGCGCGTGCATTTCGTTTTTGATGGCTTTTTTGCGCATTTCGATTTTTTTTTCACTTTTGAAGAAAAAAAATGGAAAAAATCGCAAAAAATGATATAAAACACTACTGGAGTAAACATTTACACATCACACAACAAACGAGCTTAGTGAAAAACTACTGGAGAAAACATCGCACATTTTTTAAATACTTTTTTAATCTGCAGGTTGAAAGGGGATCATAAATATTCTTGAATATGAAGAAATATGATTTTTTTTTGTGTCGGAGAGACCCACTGTAAATTTCCATTCCAATTTGCAGAAAAAAGGGTATTTTTTTTTCATTTGAAGACATGGATTATAAAAAAAAAAAATAAATAAAAACCCGCATTTCACATTTGACTTTTTTTTTTTGGCCTTACCTGCAGAAATTAAAGGTTGCAACCATGTTCCACATGTAAGATGTGAGAACTAGAATTGGGTTTCCTTAGGAAGTCAGTGATTTAGAGCTTG
Organism: Amphiura filiformis; assembly: GCF_039555335.1. NCBI lineage: Eukaryota > Metazoa > Echinodermata > Ophiuroidea > Amphilepidida > Amphiuridae > Amphiura > Amphiura filiformis. Next base: position 30,686,704 of record NC_092630.1, on the reverse strand, counting down.
GATTTCTCATCAAGCAGGTGAATGAAGGTTCTCTAACCTTCCCTCCTTTGGAAAAGGATCAATATCGTCATTGGGCAGGAAAAACCTCCTATGTACTTGTGGCCCTTGAACATGTTTATAACAAAACTGCAAAGAGGTTGCATAGGAGGTTTTGCTTTAAACATGTTCAGGGGCCAATGACACATAGGCTTTTCTTGCCTAATGGTGATATATAATGGTTGATGAATGTTTTGATTCAAGGTCATATAGACCTTCCTTTCCACATACTATGGCACACACTATCAAGTACCATCTGTAATGAAGTATTCCCAAACTGATTGGCTCAATTAGTTGATCATTGTATGTGACACTATATAAGGCCACTTAGTGGAGCTGCTGCCAGTAGCAGATAAACTATAAATACCGACAAATGACCATCTTAAGGACTTCCTGAAACCATCCGTTATCGTTAGGGTGATAGTTGCATGATGAGTAGCAGCCAGCTTGAGTTTTTTGTAAGGTGTTTTTTCCCAGAACTGGGCAAAACGGTTTGTTCCCCTTCACCAAGTGAAACGTACTGGAAAATATATTTATATCTCAAGGTCAGGCAGGTATTTTATATAGGATCAGATAGTGCATTGGAAAAGTGCAGGGTGGGAAGGGCGAGCCATTGGGCCAAGTGCCAGTGGAAATCACTGCAGGATGGTGTGTTGCACCAGCTGCAGGACACTTGGTCTGTGAAATGTCTGCGATATAAATTCTGAAAGACGAAATGGGGACTTGTGCTGTTTATATGTAGCTTACTTCGAATGACATCATATTGAATTAAAAAATAAAACTTGATTCTGCCGTTTTTATTGAACTGTAATTCTGAAGTTTTATCAAATGTCATAAATATAAACTGGTGTTTCATTAAACAGTTTGCTGCATGTATTTAATAATTGTCAGGACTTCTCAATATTATTTTAATAAAGTGTATTATGTGTCAAAGTCAAATTCCGTAGTTCCTAAAATGATGTTGTTGTAAGCAATCATTGGTGAAAAGGTTGTGGGAGACTGACAGTCAGGAAGTAAGGGGATGTTGGGAATATCAAAGTGTAATTGTTCCTGTGTAATCTGATCAAAACTTGGGTAGTTGATTCTGGTTGTGAATGTTTATTGTGGTGTGTCTAGGGTGTGCACTTCTTAGCTGCAAGTCTGACTTGTTTTGAACAGCACTCGGCAACAATCTGTAATGGTGATGTGGGATTAGCATAGCTCATTAATTAGTCACTGAAGGTAAATGAAGAGGATTGGATTGAAGGACTGAGGTAGTTTCATGAAAGCCATCTATACATCTGCATTGAGTCATGATGTGCTGTTGACTGGTGCACTTAAAGGAGTATACAATCAATGTCTTGAGTTTGTAAATGCATACATTTATGTCAGAAAACCCTAGTTTACTGGAAGGTGAGAGCCCGGGGTGAGAGTTATGGTAATGTTTGAATACTATGTGTATTGTTCTGTACTACATTAATTGTGCTCTTTTATCAAAATGATAATGAAATTAGAAATTTTTAAAATCAATTCGGAATGATTGCGGAACTTGGCATTAGGTCCAGGGACTCTCCAAATCTGCAAATAAAAAAAGAAAGAAAAAAGTCGCAAAAAAAAAAGATTCCATGCTTTTGGCGGAAAATCTCATATTTTTGTTTTCAAATCTAGGTGCGTATTTTGGCCTCCAAAAGCATGTATTCCTAGCAGCCTCATCTTAATGTAGTCATAGTACTTACATATAACAAGCAAAGTATTAACCCTAACCATACCAAACATCAAAAAACCTCAATTCAGAAAGCGTAGGCAGAAGCAGGTATCCCATGTGATATGGCGACGGAAAGCTTGGCCGGGCAAGCTAAACCCCCGTGGCAAGGTAGGCCAGTGCACAGGCATGGCACCCGAGGGATCGGGGGTTCAAAACCGCACTTGAGAAAAAAGTTTTCTCTTCTATTTCTTTCTTTCTTTCCTCCTTCTTTCCTTCCCCCTCGCCTAAAAGCAACTGGGGCGTTAGGGCTAATTGAGCTTGGTTAGAACTGCTAGTTATAGCGGAGATATAAAGTAACAGGGGATTCCCTCTGAGGCGTAATTCATTCACTCTGTCAAAAATGGAGGAGATTGTTTCAAATGCTTATATCTTGTCGATGTACTGCATATCAAGACTGAGCATGTCAAAATCACAAAAGGACTTATCATGATTTGCCAGTTTTTTGTTCCCCAAATCAAATGACATGTAGCATTTTTATGTGCATTGTTTCACAGAATAAAAGAATAGTTTTTAGAACTAGTGACATTTCTAGACATCCGGGTGAGTGGGCGACCATCTTGCGCTAGTGATTGCCTCATGTATGACGGAAGTAGAAGTACAAACATAAAAATGTCCGTAATTAGCATCACTTCTGTCTCCATACTGATTAGATCAAAGACACTAGCTGATTCATCATACTTTATATAACATTAATGTCTATCTCTCAGTTAAGGGATCTGGAATGAGCGTTTTTGAGCATTTCGACAGTATTTTTTGTGGGACATGAGAGCACATTAGACATATCGAATTGCATTCTGAATACGAAGAATGTCTTTCTGATATCAAATAATTGTCATTTTTGAAATTCACGATATAATACAAATTTTATGACAAATTATTAAAATTTGATATTTTCACATTTTTGATATATAACAGTCCTCAAGTAAAGTAAAAAGACCTAATTTTTTTTGGTGTTTTGGAGAAAAAAATCCATATCTTCAATAGGAAAGGTCAAAATTTTCAATTGATCGTCGGCTTTTCATCCCACCTACATACACTTTAAGTATAAATCATCAGATTTATAAAGTTTACTTTCGAGAACTGTTAAATATCAAAAATATTAATTTTAATCATTTGCCATAAAATGTGTATTACATTGTGAATTTCAAAAAATCAAAATTATTTGATATGAGAAGGATATTCTTCGTATTCAGAATGCAATTCGATATGTCTGATGTGCTCTAATGTCCCACAATAAATACTGTCCAAACGTTCATACCCCATCCCTTAAGGTTACACAAAGAGGCGATAAAAAACGTTATAAAAGGCGTATAAAGTTGTTCTCTAAAACAGAGTTTTCTCAGTAATCAAATATCGCAGCGAGTGAAATGTTGGTGCATTGGATGTAGCTTAACATTTTGTGTGTGTTATATACAAATTATTAGAATAAATTTGAAAATCCTTCGTTTAAAGCATTTTTACCCACCATGTTCACAAGATCAAAAACACGTTCCATGAGGTTTTTTTTCAAATGTGCGCTCCGTATAAATCCACACCGGCGATTGTTTTCTTTTTTTCGTATTGTATTACAAATCGATCAAAGAAATAATGTTGCCATGGGGAAGAACCAAATACAGTACCGATTAAATTTTAAAACCCGTTTTGGGGAAAATTTTGGAGAATTTGCTTGAGAAAAAGCTGGTTTGTGAAATTATCGATATCTTGATTACGAGGCGTTAATTTAGACATCTGAATACCTACATTATTTCTCAACATTCTGCCAATTGCTATTCCATTTGATTTTCACTCCAAGTTGAAGCTAGATTTGCAAAAAACAAGGTTTTCCTCCATCAGTTCGTTCAAAATTTCAGCGCCGACATGCGTGTTTATTCTAAGAGCCATAATGCGGACGCGATTGTAATCATGTAAATTATTGCATCCAATTATAGTTATCATCCGCTTTGAGAACAGTCAATTGCGTAAGCTGATATATGGCTGAGTGGATAAAGCGTTGGACTGGGAATCTAGTATGAACTATTTGTGTGGGTTCGAGTCTCAGTGTGGATGAATTTTCTTTTTTTTTCTCTTTTCTCATTTTTACTTCCTTTCTTTCCTCTTTTCTTTCTCCCTTCCTTTTTTCATTTCTTTTTTCATTTCTTTATTTCTTTTTCGTTCATTTTCTTTCTCTCTCTTTCTTTCTCTTTTTCACTTTTTCTTTATTCTTTCTTGCTCCTTTCTTTTTTTTTTTTTTTGATTGATTCGCTGAGTGTAGTGAATCGGGATTGATTGTTTTTCACTTTATATAATTCAGAAATTTGTAGGCCTGCTAAGTCTGTCTTGTTGATTTTCATCCCAAATTCGATTTACAAATAATTCCCTTACACTGTAATCAGGGGACTAGCAGCATTGATTTCATCAAAGATATCAAGGCTATAAATTCAAAATCAACACATTTTCCATGGCGTAGCTTGACGAAGTGCCCCAATCAATTTTAAAATTTATAAAATCCTTGTGAAAATTGCCAAAACGGCTTGTGGCACCCCGGCATCCGAGCTCCGGGCACGAGCTAAGCCAGGTTTCGTAGCCTTTTCATGTCTTGACCGTGGATCGATATTCTATTGTATATAAGTAGGCCTACGTCCCGATGCGCTTGTTCATTTTCTGCATGGCTGTTTCTGTTATGAACTTACGCCCTCTGAAATCAAGCGCATGAAAAACTCTCGGCTAACCTTAAGGTCTATGTTGATTCCTAACATAATTCATGTACAATAAAATACGTTCTGGTAATAACAGGAAAGGGTTTGTTATGTCACGGGCCACTCCTTACCAGCCATTATCAGTTCACAATACCACATAGGCAAAGTTCAGTTAACTGAACATTAATGTGTAGACATGTATTGAATTCGAAACATTTGGGTATCCAATCTCATCCCTGTTTATCAAAAAATACAACTACATTACTATTCTAGTGAATTATGATTTGAACTATGCAATGGATAGTGAGATTTTGGGTATTTTTTCAAATCAAGGACGTGATATTAATGTAGATTGTTTGCAACATGTCATAATGTTACGGCAGGAAATGACTGGCTACCCACCCGCACTGCTTACCTGGGAGTTGGATAATGTTATGAACAAATGGGAGTCACAATGGCGGTATGTTTGTCATATTATGTAAGTTTTTGTAATCATTGTGGCAGATTATTTCATGAATCCTTGACATATAATTTGGCAAGGATGGTTAAGTGACTTGATAGAGAAGTACCTAGAATTTTATGCAGTATTTATCAATAATTATCATTAGCTGTACTTGATCATATCAAAGTTGATGCTGGTGTTTGCAATCATTTATGTGTAACCTTAACCCTGCAAAATCTCAATGCACAAAGCAACTGCAAGTGTCCATGTGATCTGATAGCATCATCACGCAAACACACATATGGCCAGGTTGGCCAGCCAAACTTCACCCCTGTGGCATGCTATCCCCTGTCATGTGTCTACCACCCAAGGGGCCAGTGGTTCAAAACTGGGAAACAACTATTCACTTTATCCTCTTTCTTCCGTTTTTCCTTCCCCTTTGCCAAAAAGCACCTGGGGCGTTGGGGTTAAGGAAGAGGCAGATACTCTTTAACCCCTGCTGTAGCCCATTTCCCGGACGAGCCCCCATAAATGTCCAATGCCACACATAAGCACTTGGTCACTTGTCCCAGGTTCATTTTCAATAAATGAATATAGAGCTACAATCCTGGAAAAAATGTTGGCACACTTTTCCTGTCTTTTGATATATCTCTGCCTCGCTCCCTCAATTTATGTTGTCAACAGGGCCGTGAGATCCTCCAGCATTGAAAGATGGGGAGTGGGGGAAGGGTGAGATAAAAGGAGGAGTCTGTGCTTCACATTTATCACATGCATGTTTCACTCACACCTTTGATAGCTCTAGCACACATTACAATTGTTTAGTACAAGAATGCCAACTATTTTTTTGATTGGGTCCTTTTTGTATTACGATTCTGAGGAGTAGAATTCTACAAAAACTTCTTTAAAGTAATCCATGTTGGTTAATCAACTTTTTTTATCATAATAATGAACTGCTGGAGCTTTGATATCATGAAAATGTAAACTTAATAATTAAATAATTAAAAAATTGGACCAACTTCTGAAAACTATGAGGTTGGAGATGAGAATCAAAAAAATAATTTATACAGCTTTATCTTCCATAATGATAAGGACAGGTAACATATTGATAATAACAAATTGCATAATAAGCGCTATCATGAGCAGCAGTATGTGAGACATGTTATGTAACCTAATACCTCACATCATACATGGAAGGATGTGTGGGTGCAGATCATTTACAGGTTCTGCTTTCTCAATGAGCTGTTCCAGCTGAAGCCCATACACCCCCTATTGAAGACATGACCTTAATCTTCCACACTGGGGTGTAGATTCAAATGGAGTCAGTCTCAGTCATTCAGGTAAGCCCATTTAAAATTTACACTCCCTGCATGGAAGATCAAGGTGATGTCTTCCATAGCATGGATTTCAACTGGAATAGCCCAATGTTAAGCCTAAGTTCAAGAAATTTAGGGTTAGCCTTATTAGATGATGTTTTCTCGTGTATAACAAAACACGGGGTGTACTCAAGCAAAATGAGGTAGAGATCAAGACACTTGGTTATCGCTCTGTTTCTTATATTTCGTACCATTCATGCTGTAATAAACGTTCAAATTCAGTTTTGATGGTCATTCTATTGCAGGAAAATCATACTTGAATGTAGCCAGTTTTTGGCTGTTATTACTGTTGTTTTAAAACCAAACTTTCTTGTTGTTTTAACTTGGAATCCTTTTTGTTTTTGTCTATATTTTCCGTACAGATTTATACCGTTTTCCGGTCCGTTGCGGTTACTAGATGTAGGAAGCTGTTTTAATCCATTCTTAGAGTACCCAGAATTCCTGTCAGTGGGCATTGATATCTCTCCAGCAGTACAGGTAAAGTATACATCTTTTCTCCTGACATCACAGAACAATCCATATTGGAACCGGCAAGCAAGTCCTTCAATTGACAGGTGCCTGTATGCCGACACAAACCCCTCCACACACCCACACACTTACACCAACAGATTCCTATTGCTGTCACCCTAGAGGTACATACTACCCAGCTTCTTCATTGGTACTCTAGAGTACCTGTGTGGGTACTCTAGAGTACACACAATCGGAATCACATGTAGAGTACATACACTTGTACTAGATTTTTGGTGCTGTACTAGAGTAGCCACAAAGTAGCTGGGCTGCGGTCTGCAGCAATAGAAATCTGGTAGTGGTTAACTCTGACAAATTTTGACAGTGATACACCATTTGGGTTTACACTATCCAGCAGTGGTATTACGTTGAGTCCAATATTTTAAAACTCATAGCACGACCAATAAATATGAGCTCAATCAATCCAAATTTTTATCTCAATTGTTTGGGTTTTATTGGGCTATTCCAGGTGAAATCCATACACCCCCTATGGAAGACATGATCTTAATCTCCCACATAGGGAGTGCAGGTTTCAATTGGAGTCACCTACTCAGGTAACCCTATTTGAAACTCACACTCCCTGTGTGGAAAGTTAATGCTATGTCTTCCATAGGGGGTGTATGGATTTCGGCTGGAATAGCCCATCGGCTTTTACATGGACTTATCCAAGTCCAGACTGCTCTTTATTTGCTTGCTTGCTTTGCTTATGTCGACTCTTGTAGTCGGACTCCCATATTGGCTCTCCAAACTGCTCTGTCAAGCATACAATTCTTGATGTCTGGGCCTATTAATCCTGTATCATCTGCCAACATCTTGATATAATCCTTCTTGGGTGCACCTCTTGTTCGCTTTCCATGTTTGGGCTGCCACATAAGAGCACTTGAAGCTGCTTCCTCTTCGCTTTTTGCACAGTGCCCTGCAAACTTTAACCTTCTAATCCTGAGCCTCTCAGAGATTGGTAACAGATTCCCATATAGTTCTTTGTTGGTGGTGTGAGTTTGCCATGAGATATCTAGTGCCTTCCGCAAGAGACGGGTATAGCAGCCAGCCAGCCATCCATAGCTATTCTCATTTTGGTTGTTATTGTCCATGTTTCAGCGCCATATGTTAGTACCGATTCTACAGTGGTGGTAAACAACTTGATCTTTAGATCTCTTGGTAGATTACTTTTCCAGATCTTGACCATGCTGTTGCATGCTTTCCAAGCAAGTGCCTTTCTGATGTTGAAGTCCTTCTCACTACTGGCAGTCCATGCACCTAGATATTTGAAGTTTTGTACTATCTCCAATTCGCTTCCGTCCAGTGTTTTTATTGAAGACGGAGTTTCCTTGTACAGCATTGCCTTGGTTTTCTTGGCATTCATTCCTAGTCCCACTTTCTGTGCAGCAGCTTCAACAAGATGTAACAGATCTTGCGCGTCTTTGAGGTTGTCAGCTAGAAGAGCAATATCGTCTGCAAAATCCAGGTCTGTGATTGTGCGTGGGCCTATTCGCCTACTTTTCCTGGGCTCCAGAGTAAAGCCAAGTCTCTCTTCATTGCCTTTATAATATAAGAGTTTTGATATATTTCAATCTAGTAACATGTCCAGGAACTGCGGATGTGTGTGATTCCTGTTCATCTGCTGTTTGTGTGTCCTTCTTTGCCAGTGTTTACAAACACACCCAACACATAAAAAGAGTACAGCAAATGAAAACAAAGAAACAAATGAGCAAAATTCTGTATACTCTCGCAAAAATAACTATAACTTGAGACTCTAAACAGAGCTACATAAAGTTAACTTTAAAGATAGGTTATATTGGTATTGGTTCGTGTCAAGGTTAAAAATACCTAACCCTTGATTTTGAATTAGTGTTAGAAAACGGAAAATGAGGAGGAAATAGACCAAAGACATTCCATCAACTTGAAACTCGTAATAGGTAGGACTCGTAACCTCGTGGATTGATATAAAATGGCCAAGACACAGCTGGGGACAGTCCTAAGCAAACTGCCTATTGTGTGATGGATGGATGCGTTTGTGAATTTATGCTTGTGTAAGTTGGGACTTTATTGACACGCGCAGTAACAAGCACAGGATTAATTCTCGCCTATTACTAACTGATAGTATACTTCACTTTACAGTGTGGTTTACTTGCAGGTCATGCAATTCTTCAGATCAGATAATTCCTTCTAATTTTGTGTTTTTATGACATTAATCAGTCGGTGATAAAAATAATCCTACCAAATTTCTTTGAAAACAAGTTTATGTTCAACACTTTGCAATCAAGTATATATTTATAATGAAATAGTTGCACAACTGGATTATAAAATAGGCAAGGCATCAACATTTTAATGAGCTTACTTGATCTACAGTATGCACGATTCTACCCTACTAAAGGTGCAGGAAGAAACAAAAACGAACATGATAAAAATGAATTATAAACGTTTTAAAGATTGTACTATAAATTATAAACATGCTTGATTTAAATTGTGTATTCATTTGGCCAGGAAGTCAAATCGTACACCAAGCTACGTCCAGAAAATTCAGTGTGCTAATCGTTAGAATAACTTCATTTATCAAAGGCAATATTTCAAATAAAAAGTGACGGAAATGAATAAAATGATCAAAATCATGATAAAATTTATGTGACATTTTGTTCACATTTGCCACTCCCATTTTTGAATGTAAATTATTTCAAAAGTGGCATGGCGGTTTTGTATTTTCTTTCATAGTGCACTTTCTTTTAAGTAATGCTGAGGAAATGACCAATTTCTGGATCCCCTGGTTGAACCCCATTTTTGTTTTGAGACTCCCCAGTTCCCGGACTCCTTCGCTGTGTAAAGAAAATAAGGACAATTGCTAGCTGAAGGAAGGTGTATAAACTTGAACAAGAGGTATTTTTAGCTGGCATTATTGTTACCAACAGTAGGTTAAGCTGCTAAATAAACTTTTCCATGTGATAGACTTGTGCATAAATTTACATACATTAAATGTAAATTTAAAATGATATTTATGTATGTGAACTTAGCAAGCCGCCGTTATATTAGCAAATTGTGGAAATCGGCCGCACATTTGTATCAAAAAGATTGCGTGGTAATTTCAAGGTGTGTTTAATTTAAGCAAATCATTTTGACGGATATTGCACATGGCTTGTAACATGTTTAAATCTGTGTAACATAGCTAAGGTCCCAAATATAGTATGTTTGGAGCTTACACTGCAAATCTCTTCATCCCTGAAAGTTGTTGCACACGATTGGAGCTGCATTGCAGAGAGTGACTTGTATGTCAGAAGCAAGATTTTGCACTCAATTCCTCTGATGCACTGGTAGCCAATGTGCATTATGTGTTGTGATCTTGTTTGCGGATGCGAGCAACCACTCTCTCAGCAGCGTTTTGCATACATTGTACCTGGACAAGTTCTTTGTTGGGAAGACTGTACAAGATATAATGAAATGGAAGTTTTAAAAAGTTTAAAAGTCATTAAATCAGAAAAGTAAATCAAAGAATCAAAGAATTGTCAAACTATCTCGGTCAACAGTGATCAAATAACAACTGGAGTAAAAGAAAGTTGTTGGAGTAAATTATTAGGAAGAACCCTTACAATTAGAGGATTCTGACTCTGCATATTCCAGTCCCCAATAGGCATGGGCAAACTACATATTTCTTTGACTCCTGTGTATTTTAGGTATAGTTCTTTTCAGAGCAACAAGTTGCAATCGGCAACTGTTACTCCTGTGCAATTGGCAGTGCTCTTTCATGAGCCACCAGTTAGACAAGAGGTAAATTGTTTGACTCCTCATCCGTCATATTGCTTCTCCAGTAACCTATATTTATAACTATAAGGAACAAATCATTCTACATAATTTGTCATGGTCCAGAGTTAATCCTGATGAAATTGACAGTCTTATTCATTCAGCAACACATTTCCTAAACCCTTCAATAAGTAGTCAAGTACAATGCGGTGAAAGCCAATCCAAAAATCTTGAGATAAATTTCATTTTGGAATTGAAACCTGTTATTTTGATTAACAATGCAGCTATTGATGCAAAAGTACAAAGACGTCATTCCCCGGTGAAGCAGCAACCACAGAGTGAAGTGACTAATATTACCAGTTGGTGTTCTATTCCATGTGGTCTACCACATACCCTTAAAAATAAACATACCGATTACATCATCTTGTTTGATCTTTATTCAACAGATATTTGGAGATAATATTTTCACTATAAAAAATATTAAAGTCTCAAAAATATAACAAATAAGTTAAGGGGCCATGACCCGATCGACAGCCTCATACCCCATTTTTATTCATCAAAACTGAGATTTTGGTATCAGAAGAAATTTCAAGCTCATATTTTTCTCATTACCCCAGTGAAATTTAACGCCCGAGATATGTTTTGTTTAAATGATGTGAACAAAAAGGTAGTGATTTATGGTTACTACACCGGAAGTATATGTACTATCCTAAGGGCATGATGGGGCATTGTTAAAAAAGTTTCTGCTTTTCATATCAAAACCGCTGTAGCAACGCAACTCAAAATTTAGAAACATATTGTTTTAATGGTAGGCCTCAATCTAAGATAGAAAACAGAACATGAAAAATCTGACCACGCCTCTTTAAATCTTAGAAAATATTTTGATTTTGGAAGAGAGCATGTCAGTATAAAATGTCATCAATGATAATGATCCTTCACATATTTTGTTGAAGTGACAAAATGCATTGTGGATTGGTATATAATGATGTGCACATAGTTAAGAGCAGCACCTACCCTAAGTGGGCTTTACGTAATGCATGACTATAGGTAAAATATCTATAATTCTTGATCATGAGAGGACATACCGTCTGCGTACTGTTGCGCCAGCTCACTTTTCGTGGAATAATACGATCACGCAACATACATGACCGAATGACCTTGCCTAGTGACAACTGTATTTGATGACTGTGATTGGCCAATTCTAAAAAGGTGTACTTGCTCCGTAAGCATGTGATCTTTGTGTAGTATGCTCATCGCAAATATCTGTGCATACCGAAGTTGGCTTTCATGATCGAGAATTAAATATTTTGCCTATAGCCTATGTCTATTTACGATTTTGACTTCATTGATGCACGCAGTAACAAAAAACAAAATTTTCTACTCTTTATAAGATGAACAAAGTGTAGTTTAGGGGTACAGAAGAAAATGTAGCCCCAAATGTAAAGAAAAAATTGTTGGAAATTGTAAGAAATTAACAAGGAAGGGAGCACCACCCTTTTCATCCAGGGTTAGGCATCATGTGAGGTGGTAGAGTAATGAGTTTGACATCTATATGGAAATGTCAACACTGAAGGGAGTTTCCTTGACCAGGAAACCATTCTGATTAGGATTTTGCACAGGTTCCCCTCATACCTAAAAAGTGCTTTTTGAAACTCCCCCATGCACCAGGATTGAACCAGCTCAGTTTGCAGATCATGAGCACTGAGCAAGTGCTACGGCTGCACTTGGATAATAAAGTTACAAGCTGAAAAGTGTCTTGTATGTATTAAATTTTAGCACAAAGCTACATTAGGCCTTGTAAAACTTTGTTTTTTAATTGGATAGGGAGGAACATGCTAATTCTTCGAATACTAATTTTGGTGGTTTCTGTAAGAATGAATAGGAATGCAACATGCACTGTAAAATAACCGACACACCTGCTTACCTACACACTCACAAACACACCCCTTAGAACTATACTCTATTATACTACCTCAAGTCAGCGGCACTAGCTTTAAAGTTCAGCGTGCTCCGTGTCAGTGTGTGCATTCTTTTATGCACCTGATCAAAGTGGCGCACATGTACACGCAAGAAATAACGCTAATTAAGCTAACACAGCACACACAGAACTTCAAAGCTAGTCCCGCTGACTGAGTATAGTGGACCTTTGGACTAGCGGATTTAGACCCATATTTGCTCCTTGCATGGTTCCGCCATTATGCACTATGTAGTATGTGCAGGGAGAACCTGCCAGAGACTGTCAGCATACATAAAAGGAAGAATTACGTAACCTTACACAGAATGTTGTATGACTGGTTCAATTCCCATTCATGCATGCTGCCAGTTTGAGGCTCTCCCCGCACATAGTGCATAATGGCGGAACCATGCAAGTAGCAAATACCTTTAAACAAAGCGCAGTGATTTATAGTGCGCTACGCACAGGCACAGCGCCTAGACGTTGATCCACAAGCCTCAGCACACTTTACACCTACATGTTTTAGGAACACTTACGACTGTGTCAGTGTGTAACCCTGATCATACGATCACGTTATGATCTCATGCTATCAGCAGTCAATTAACCGCCATACCCAAAAGGATGTAGGTGTATTTATCCTGCCTGCTTGAAAATTGACTTCACCCCTACAAGTCCCTCCCTATACCCACCTAGCATACACCTTGCAATGTAGAACTCCTACCCATGCATGCTGCTTTGAATTTGGACTATGGAATTGAAAACATTTAATGGTTATTTCCTGGAATTAGTATCCATAATCCCCTTGAGGCACTTGCAAAGGTGTGAAGCACGACACACATTGACCATCCATTTGCGGTCAAGATTAAACTATGGGCATGTTGCAAGTTGATGTTTTTTTACGCAACATTTCCCTTGAAATCACCCGAGGTATCCACTTGTGGTGATTATAAATTAATCATTTGTTTCATAGTGATTAAGAATTAATCCTCATTCCAGAAAAATACAGCACTAATTTTTTGAGATTAAAAAAAATATTATCAACTTCTGCTAATTGAAACACGGCTCAATCATAGTTATTCACTTAGTTCTAAACTGGCAATAAAAGTTCAATTTCACTATGTGGCCAAATTTACGAATTAAGGGCCAAGAAACATGCATTTTTAGGGTTTTTTTGCACATGCTGTGACAATCAAGTCTAAAGTCTAATTTCAATTTATGCATTAATTTTTGGAAAATACATGTTTCATTCTTATGACCAATTATTTAATTAAAGTTACACAAAAAAGTAAAAATTTGAGCAAGATTTTGAATGATTTTTGTGACTCGGTTGTCAGAAAACATGCTAAATATGCATGTTTTTGGCTCATTTTTGTCTCGCCTGATAAGGCAGGAGACTATATATAATCACTTTTCCGTGCAGATGTGTGTATGTGTGTAGGGGTGTGTGTATGTGACAAATTGGTTAAAGTTTTGGTTAAAGTTTGCTATCCGCCTATTTTCTCGGAGACTATGAGTCACACGTTCCTCAAACTTGGTGGGTGGGTGCATCTTGACCCGAGACAGAACCGGTTTGTATTGGTTAGTGGGTCAAGGTCACTGAGGTCATCTAGGGGTCATCTGAGGTCAAATTAGTAAAAACTGTTATATGTCCATGACACTTAGTGGGTCCATTCAACATTTAAAGCCAAATTTTTGGAAGGTCATTTCGAGGTCACCAGAGGTCATCTGAGGTCAAATTAGTAAAAACTGTCGTATGGGCATGAAACTTGGTGGGTACAGTCAACATTTAAAGCCAAATTTTTGGAAGGTCATTTCGAGGTCACCAGGGGTCATCTGAGGTCAAATTAGTAATAAGTGTTGGATGGGCATGAAAATTGGTGGGTACAGTCAACATTTAAAGCCACATTTTGGAAGGTCATTTCAAGGTCACCAGGGGTCATCTGAGGTCAAATTAGTAAAAACTGTTGGATGGGCATGAAACTTGGTGGGTACAGTCAACTTTTAAAGCCAAATTTTTGGAAGGTCATTTCGAGGTCACCAGGGGTCATTTGGGGTCAAAGTAGTAAAAACAATCGTATGGGCATGAAACTTGGTGGGTACAGTCAACATTTTAAGCCAAATTTTTGGGTCATTTGAGGTCAAATGAGTAAAAACAGTCGTATGGGCATGAAACTTGGTGGGTACAGTGAACATTTTAAGCCTAATTTTTGGAAGGTCATTTCCAGGTCACCAGGGGTCATCTGAGGTCAAATTAGTAAAAACTGTTGCATGGGCATGACACTTGGTGGGTACAGTCACCATCAGCCAGATAATCGTGCCCAGCCGATAACCGCCAAATTCATTTACCTCTACCAAAAGTAATTGAAAAAGCAGGTGGTCGCAAAAGCAGGCGAGACTCGTGGTTCGAGAACCGCCTTGTTCAAGAAATTGGTAAAAAAGTGAACGTTTTCTTTTATCTCCAGTTAGCACTAAATGAATGATTAGGATTGAGATAATGTTTCATCCCGGTGTCGTCACTTAACATTGACTATGTGTACGCATGATCGTTCCCAATTTCGCGAAAAAAGGGGTTATTTTTAAACTATGTTTAACATAAAATGTTCGCGATGTTTAAAAAATAGGGTTGTTTTTGACGACGGTGTACTCTAAATTAAAAAATAGGGTATATTTTTGTGAATCATGAATTTTGAAATCCCAAGAAATCTTACATTTCTTGCTCAATTTACTCCCGGATTTCACTTTTGTGAAACGTTTTTGCCTTCCTAATTAATATCCCGGCCTAATATTCATCAACACGCTCGGCTCGGTTTTACTTGTTTCATGGTTTGTTTACACCGATTCCAAGGGACTTTTTTCATCGGCTTTATTAATAACACTTCCGGCCTCCGGAGCCTTGACAAACTGGGTACCCACAACCCGGACCACAAACTCTTCAAAATGGCACCTGATCATAAAGGAATTGTTCGTGGCAAATGCCAGAAATGCCGCGATTGTGACGAGTTTCTGCTAGAAGCCAGTTCGATTAAGTGTGCTTTATTGTGATTGCCCTCCAGGAGTTTATGTAGTGGTCACATTCAAGCTTTATTTTGCACACAAAAAAATCGGGAGGAAAGATTACATTGTTGATAACTGTATCATAAAAACACATGATGCATCCTATTGGATGTATTTCTATAATTATATTTTTCTGTTATTTTCCTCATTTATATATATATAAAAAAAAGGACAACAGAGTTCTCCTCAGAAAAGAAAATGAATCAGAACAAGTATTTTTGTGTGTGTTCTTGAAATGTTAAAAAAGGGGTATTTTTGTAAAAGTGTATTTGAAATGCAAAAAATAGGGGTATTTTTTAAGGCTAATTTGTACCTGTTTTCGTGTAAAATAGGGGTAACAAATGACGAAAATGTTCTTGAAATCGCGCAAAATAGGGGGGTATTTTTGACTTGGGGAACGATCATGCGTTACACCTTTGAATGTTAAGTGACGACACCGGGTGTTTCATTTGGCAGAAGTTGATAATATTTTAGCACATCATCAGAACCAAGTTGACAATTAGCAGTAAGTTCCTTGTCCAGGGGAATTTCAAGCTAACTCAATTTTTACACGAAAGTGTACTAACCACCGCCGGGGTTCCAACCTGCAACCTCTCGCACCATAGTCGAACGCCTTATCTATTGAGCTAACTTGACTGCTTGATGGGTTGGAATTAAAAGGATTCAGAGTTAAGATTAGTATTAGGGGATGAGGTTACAGGATTTAGATGAGAGGAAACATCACATATTCTAGAGTATTCCAAATTTATCTTTTGCGTCATAAATTTTTCCAAGAAGTGTAGCACAGAGAGGTGCACAGGATGAAAGAGCAAAATAGTTCAGCTGCAATTTTATTGAGCATGGTTATTTTATAGTGATTGAAGTCATTTCCAACAGGATAAGGAAGGAGGAAATAGAGACACAAATTTAAAAAGAAGTTATAAAGGTAAATGTGTGAATTGTTGAAAGAATTAGCTTTGCTTTCTGGCTTTTGCCTTAACTTATTTTATTTTTTTATTTATTTTTTATTTTTTATTTATTTATTTTTTATTTATTTATTTATTTATTTATTTATTTATTTATTTATTTATTTATTTATTTATTTATTTATTTATTTATTTATTTATTTATTTATTTATTTATTTATTTATTTATTTAAAATCCAAAACAGACACACTTGCTAAACTGCATTATATTAGTTTTGCCTTGAACTTTTTTTACCTATTTATTTATTTATTTATTTATTTATTTTAAATTTATTTTAAATTTATTTATTTGTTTGTTTGTTTGTTTGTTTGTTTGTTTGTTTGTTTATTTATTTAAAATCCAAAACAGACACACTTGCTAAACTGTATTATAGTCCTGACATATTTATCACTTAAACATATGATTTCGTACGGTATGTTTATAAATCTTCCTGTCCTCCAGATATCCTGTTAGTTTAATTTATCTCTCCTTACTCCACCTGTGATGATAGTGATATCCTGGTTCCTCTCGCCCCAATCTTCCTTCCGCTGTATCCCAACTTAGTATAGCACCTTGTCCTTGATGACAAAGTATCTCCTGTATCGGATGGGATGCACCCACAAAACTAGAGATTAAATTCTACATATGTATGCAAGAAATATAATAAATAATAATAATAAATGGTTCTTTTAAGGCGCAAAACCTACCGTGGAACTCAGAGCGCTAAAAACACATGAAAAAGACAAACAAACAAAGAAGTAAGTAATTAAATATGGCATACAGTCACACAAAATCCTTCTTTTTTTAAACGATTCTCAAAATTCCAGATTTTTTTTTCATGTTCTTTGAAATGTGTGTGAAAAGTTCAATCAAATGTGCACAAACATGCCTAGTATTGGCTCAGTGGTTCTTGAGACAGCTGTAGCCAAAATTATTATACAAAATTTAGGGTTAGGATTACCGATTAGCTTGGCTTTCATACACAACATAATTATATTACATGAAGGATCGGACCATATTGGACAATTTCTAACAATTTATAGCTTTGCAAGCACAAACACATTGATTAAATGTGTATATCAAAGCCGGTAGATTAAAGGTAGATGAATCCTACAGAATATTCTGCTAACAGTGTACAGGAAGTATAGGTTTATTCCTGGTTTTCAAGGGGTTAAAGGACCATGAAGTGATTTGCTCAACTAGAACATAAGGATCTAAAAGTTGATAAAAATTTTGACCTTCTTGGAATCTGACATATGTGACCTGCTCCCACAAAATGAGCATGAAGTTGCAAATTAGGAGTTTTTCAAAACATTTTTGCCCTCAGTATTTTGCACATTTTAAAAACATATTCATGATTTTTATATAACCCTACATGGTGTTAAATATTTTGAATAAACGTTTTAAGAACATTTTTGTGTTTGCTGGGAACATGTAATTTTTTTTCTTGTGCTTTCACCATCAGGATCGTCAGTTGATTGCCATCTGTCTCAACCCTCTTAATCAGGACTCTCTCGAAAATAGAACTCTGCTACTAGTGTCTGCTGCTCATGCACAATAATAGCACCAGTTAGCAATCATACTTCAAAAAAAATGTATCAGGTATAGGCCAGCCAACCCAAATATTTTGACTAAAAAATTGCAGATTGTGCCTTTAAATCCATGACAAAGTAGTTCAGAGGTTAATAATCATTCAACATAGGAAGCTAATCATTAGGAGTGTACAATGTCACATTTATTGTAAAATTCCAAACTTCATGAAAATAAGGTTTGTGTGACATTCTGTAACACATTGATGGATGTGTGCTATTGTTCTTGAAACTCTTGTACTAATTTTAGAACAGCAGACTGGATGGAAATGATAATAATTATTCTAACAAGAATCAAACTCAAAAATTTAATTATATTGGCTCCACACAGTGTAAAGACCAATATGTAGTTCAACATTTTGCCTGTGTGTTTTACTGTTGCAATAATTATTTGCCACAACTTTTAAGTTAAAACTGTTAAAACCGTTTTAAAACTGTTGAGAAGCAGAACAAAGCTAAAAAAGCTAGTGAATTTATTTGAAAGCCATTGTCAAGAGCGAGAACAAAAAATCACAGCAGGAAAAAGGAAAATCACAGTGCCTGTCACAACCAAAAACGCACAAAAAGCATTTCGCTCTGTACTAATATTTAGTGGACTGAAGGAGAAAAAAAAAAGTACCAGGTTATAAATATCCTGGATGGGCTGTGAACTTTTTCCATAGTTATGACCCCTATAGATTGTTGAAAAGTGCTTGTTGAATTGCATGATTTTTAATATGTGAACAAAATGTATCCATAGTGGGGTATCATGGGGTACATTCTGTCACAGGTTGTGTCACATTAAGTGGTTCAAAATGACGTAGTACAGATAAAATCAATCAAGAAGCAAAGTTAAAGCACTACATAAGAAACAAATATGTGTACATCCATATCAAAACGATGCACTTGTCGGCTGCTACATGTGTCTCATTTTACATAAAAGCTAACAATAATTACCAGGCTTATCCCAAGTAAAAGTCGCTTCAAATCATCCCCCCAGTTACATAGTTTAGATATGTTCTATGTATTCCTAAACCATTTGACTTGGGGATGATTTGAAGTGTCTTCCAATTGAGATGAGTCTGGTATTTATTCCAAGCTATTATGTAAAATGAGACACATGTAGCAGCCGACAAGTGCATCATTTTGATATGGATGTACACATATGTGTTTCGTCTCCACAAAATGTTAATTTTCACTATCAGATATGTCCCCTTTTAATTTTGAGCCAAACAAATTAAGTAAAACAACAAAATCACAATCTGATATTGGCAATGCATGTCACTCGTTCAGTCCCAGAAACTTTTAATTCCAAGATTATCATTTCTACAGGTTTTTTTTACCTTTTTTCCGCAGAGGAAATGTCATCCAGCAGGGGCCGAGTTTTTATTGGCAATAGCGGATGTTAATAGGAAGGGTTTTTTAACCCTGTACTACGACATGTTGGAAAAATTGAATTCTATAGAAAATAATTTTAAAATCAGTAATTTTGATGAATACAAATTACAAGTGATGTCGTAATGTGTCTGCATCTAAGAACATTTTGCAAAAGTGGGACTAACCTACATATTTTTAAACGAAATGTGTTGTTGGAAGAAATAAATTAGTGTGACTGTGTGTTTCCCAGGTGCTACATGCTGCGATAGAAATAATTATAGCATATATAAAATAGGCAAAGAGTTTAGTGCAGAAAGCTCAGTGCTATATATAGCCCTATATATAGGTGTAGTCATAGATTAAGGTCATGATCAAATTATTTTTCCAAGATACAAAGAGGACCGGGTCTTACCTTTAGGGATACTAATATTGCAGTTGTAATATTCATTATGAAAATGTGTTCTCACCCTTACAAAATATTTGGACCAAATCAGTCAGAATTAATAGGTAAATTTTCACGGGAAAATTTTCTGGACATGTGACACCCATGGGCGCAGACATTAACATTATGGAATGTGACCCCGAGCATGGCAGGTGGTCTTCCAATGTATTTGAATAGGAAGATTCCTCCTTTGATGCAAAATAAGTAACTTGTCGCAAGTTAAAAATATTGCGGTAAGAGTTTTCGTAGATAAATATTTTTTCCGTAGGTAGATATTTTTGAAATCATGTTTTGATGATATTGTGAAGAAATTAAGATTGCATGGGTATGCATGATATTCAATAAATTTGTAATACACAAATTTCTAACGAAATTGCAGCCAAGAATACTATTCCAATTCAAAATTACTAAGACTTGAATAGCGAGGTCACCGCCGGGGGTCAGAGATTAGGCTTGAGGTTACACTTACATTGATTACGCATTGGTCACGTGTCCAGAACATTTTCCTGTGAAAATATACCCATTAATGTTGACTGCTGATTCTCCCATCAGATTTGACCACAAAAAATAAATAAGTAAGAATTCGGTCCCCTGTAGAATGATGCCATCAGACATTGACAAAAATGAAGGTGGGGGGAACTGAGGGTCCATAATGTTACACTGATAGTTCATTAGCACCAGGAACTTGATTTCTTTGTTTAAAAAAAAAAAAAAATGAATTTTGTTATTTAGACACATAAATATCAGTGAAATGATAGTTGCCAGATATGTATAACCAAAAATATTTCTTTGCCCTTTAAAATTTACTTGATAGTGCAACTTTAATTTGGTTCAAATTGGTCATTCAAAATAGCAGACAATCAAAAGTACTAGAAGGACTCACTGTTGGCACCTCAAAAGTTGACCTAAATAACAGAGACCTAATTGGACATTTGATCATTTTAAATAATTGAACAAGCTTAAGGGGTGGGGTATGAACGTGTGGACAGTATTTATTGTGGGACATTAGAGCACATCAGACATATCGAATTGCATTCTGAATACGATTTTTGAAATTAGCAATGTAATACACATTTTATGGCAAATGATTAAAATTGATATTTAACAGTACTCGAAGTAAACTTTATAAATCTGATGATTTATACTTAAGTGTATGTAGGTGGGATGAAAAGCCGACGAACAATTGAAAATTTTGACCTTTCGTATTGAAGATAATGGATTTTTTTTCCCAAAACACCAAAAAAAATTAATTAGGTCTTTGTGGGAAAAAAATCCATATCTTCAATATGAAAGGTCAAAATTTTCAATTGATCGTCGGCTTTTCCTCCCACTACATACACTTTAAAATATGTCATTAGATTTATAAAATTTACTTCGAGGACTGTTATATATCAAAACTGTGAAAAATATCAAATTTTAATAATTTGTCATAAAATTTGTATTATATCGTGAATTTCAAAAAATGAAAATGATTTGATATCAGAAAGACATTCTTCGTATTCAGAATGCAATTCGATAATGTCTGATGTGCTCTCATGTCCCACAAAAAATACTGTTGAGACACTCAAAATGCTCATTCCAGATCCCTTAAATTAATATACCTATTTTGTGATGATGATACAATTCTTTTCAACTGATAAACGAGTTACAGTTGTGAGCTATTAAATAAGGTTGTTTTTCTTGATTTGTTTCAATTTTCAATGTCACATGCTTATTGAGGATGCAACCATTTGAACAACATCCTGAACCTTTGGACATACAAACAAACAAATTTTGAAAAGGTACATTTATTTGACAAGCAAGCATGACCAGTGGAATTGCCCAAGGTCGTATAGTTGTAATATTTTGTTTGTACGACGTGTCCATTTTCTTACGCTGCAAATGCTATACTGTAAAAACTTGATAGTTAGCATTTATGCTTACTATTACAATACTATCGAGAGCTTTTGAAAACATGAAATTGTACCAAAGTCTGACGCTTTACTTAAATTTGCAGGTTTACTTGTTCGTATGTGTATTGATGATTTGCTCAAAACCCTTTACACTTTTGTGGATGGGGCACTTCATGTGTTCATGTTTTAAAAGCACTCGATGGTAAGCTTTTTAAGCATACCTTTCCAACAGTGTAGTCCTCAATGCAGCTTTTTTCTGTCTGTATTAAAATCTTGCTTAACGTAGCTTGCCGTTCACCCCATTCATCATAGTGTGAGCCCGTCTATAATTCTGTCTATAATCTTGCACATGGCAACTCAGGCCTAATTCAAATTCTAACCTTAAGTTCTAACCCTAAAATCTATCCCTGAAATCTAACCCCAATCTTTTAAGCCATACTAGTAAAAGTTAGCCTTTCTGTCCTGTTATTGGTACAACCGATATCCCATGGTTTTAAATTGGATCCACAGTTTATATGAAAACTTTCTCTGTAGTCCAAATCTTGTCACCACTAGTAGTACATGTATGACCCATGTGACGGTACCTTTCTGTACCCTAGCCCTCAATAATCCATGTTGAGTAGAGCTCTTATCAGACGATATCGGTCACAAAAGATGTCTGTGAAAACAAGATGAGAACATCAGGTCAGTTAACAATACTTGAACAGCTGAACTTTATCAGACTACATGACCGAAGTATTTGGCTAGAATACTTTGTTATGGCCATACCATTTAAAAGGGCATTTCATGATCCACAGCATCATCCCCCCACTTTTCTCAAAAAAAGATTTTTATATCACTGGAAACCTCTGGCTACATGTTTATGTACAACAAATTACTTGCAGATTAATTCGTTTTGCAAAGATATCATGAAATTTGAATTTCGTTCTGGTATACCAGAACGAAATTACAACGCACTGTCTATGGAGCAGTGTAATACACATAATCATGCATAACTCGCAAACGCAAAATCAGAATCAACTGAAACGTTTTTCGTGGATATCTACTGAAAAATGTCATAAAAAGAAGATGCTAGGATCACTAAATACTCCTTAAATAAGGTTGCAAATATTATCTCTCAAATCAAAAGTTCAGTATACAAGTGAATTATTCCACCAGCTGTAAAAATGTCATATATGCCCAGCAGTGGAAGTATAGTGAATCCAGTACCTTTTGGTGATAGAATAAGTATATGGTACAAATGCGCGCGAAGCATGCAGAAAATTTTTGCCATATTGAAGCTAAACTGGTGAAATATGGTGCAAAAGTGGAATGAATTTGCACAAAGCGTGCAAAAATTGGCACTTTGGGGGCTAAAATGGCCAAATATGAGGTTAATTTGGTCAGAAACCCACATATTCATATTTTATTATCACCTATCAAAAGGTGACCTGAAGGTCAAATTACATGATAAATTTACAAATGGGTCACTCCATATCAAATCAAGGAGGCGCCCCACCTGACCCCCTCAGATTTGCTTTATATTTTAGTCATATGTTGTACCTGTAAAAATATTAAAAACCTGCAAATTTGAGGTCTGTAGCTCTTACGGATTTTCTGTGGCAGCCATTTAAAGTTGGAGTAGGGGTCTAAATTTGGACCCAAAAGTTGCCCTTTAAATAAATTTCATATTTGGGCGTTTGTGCCTTCTTTATAAAAAGAAAGAGAGGTCTGAAACTTTGCATACACACTAACTGCATGCCCAATTTGTCAAAAAATAAAATTTAAAAAAATTCTGTAATTGCGCGTTGTGTCACGGGCTCATTAAATATGCAAGAAAAAATGTAATGTTTTGTAAACTGGCAAGTTTAGCCCCCTAAATTCACATTTTTCTCAGATTAATTATTTTTGTTGTCACCGATGCTATATATAGGATAAATACAATGCATACCCAAAAATTGGGGTCACAACTCATTTACATTTGAACAGCGCCCTCACGAAGATGGAATTTATTGCACATTCAACATTTTCAGGGGGCCCAAAGTCGATGTGGTCCACCTTCAAAGTTTATAAAACATCACTTTTATATAACTACAAGTCTTAAATTACAACTTTGCTAAGTCCCAGTAATTGTATAGGTTGACTTCATATAAAATGACAAGCCCAAAGTTAACCATTTTCTTATGATTGCATGTAGTGCAAAAAGGGTGCAAATGTGCGAATTCGGAAGGTTGAAAGTCAAATTGACCCCAATATTGAAAATAAAATGGAAATAAAAGTAAATAGGGCCAATAACTATGCATCTAGTCATTTATTTTCAATATTGTGGCCATTTTGACTTTTAAACCTTCCGAATTCGCACATTTGCAGTACATGCAATCATAAGAAAACGGTCAACTTTAGGCTTGTCGCTTTTATATGAAGTCAATCTATAAAATTAATGGGATTGAGCAAAGTTGCAATTTAAGACTAGTAGTCATATAAAAGTGATGTTTACAAATTTTGAAGGTTGACCACATCGACTTTGGGCCCCATGAAAATGTTGAATTTGCAATAAATTTCATCTTCGTGAGGGCGCTGTTCGAAATGTAAATGAGTTGTGACCCCATTTTTTGGGTATGCATTGTATTAATCCTATATATAGCATCGGTGAAAACAAAAAATAATTAATCTGACAAAAATGTGAATTTAGGGGGCTAAACTTGCCAGTTTACAAAACATCTTCGTGAGGCGCTGCACTCCAACTTTAAATGGCTACCATAGAAAATCTGTATATATTGAAAACGAAATGGAAATACAAGTAAATAGGGCCAATAACTACTCATCTAATCATTTATTTTTAATATTGTGGCCAATTTGACTTTCAAGCCTTCCGAATTCGGCACATTTGCACTACATGCAATCATAAGAAAATGGTCAACTTTGAGCTGGTCATTTTATATGAAGTCAACCTATACAATTACTGGGACTTAGCAAAGTTGTAATTTAAGACTAGTAGTTATATAAAAGTGATGTTTTATAAATTTTGAAGGTGGACCACATCGACTTTGGGCCCCCTGAAAATGTTGAATTTGCAATAAATTTCATCTTCGTGAGGGCGCTGTTCGAAATGTAAATGAGTTGTGACCCCAATTTTTTGGGTATGCATTGTATTTATCCTATATATAGCATCGGTGAAAACAAAAAATAATTAATCTGACAAAAAATGTGAATTTAGGGGCTAAACTTGCCAGTTTACAAAACATTACATTTTTCTTGCATATTTAATGACCCCGTGACACAACGCAAATTACAGAATTTTTTATTTTTTATTTTTTTTTTTTTTTTTCATGCAGTTAGTGTGTATGCAAAGTTTCAGACCTCTCTTTCTTTTTATAAAGAAGGCACAGACTCCCAAAGATGAAATTTATTTAAGGGGTAACTTTTGGGTCCAAATTTAGACCTCCCTACTCCAACTTTAAATGCCTGCCACAGAAAATCCGTAAGAGCTACAGACCTCAAATTTGCAGGTTTTTAATATTTTACAGGTACAACATATGACTAAAATATAAAGCAAATCTGAGGGGGTCAGGTGGGCGCCTCCTTGATTTGATATGGAGTGACCCAAATATAAAAACAACAAACATGCAATTTTTTTTTAAAGATTAACATCAATAACATACAATGATATACAATATCATTTACAGAAACTAATATTGCACCTTTAAAATAGTATCATACAGGCATCAACATTGGCGGAGATGGACCATCCCCCCTGGCAAAATATTGGGGGGGGGGCGGGTTCATCCCCCCCTCTCCCCTTCCGGATCTACACCTATGGTGCACGGTGTTCAGAGATTTTGGGCAAACATTACTGAGCCAGTGGGTATCCATTCATGTAAAACATAAGCATATAAATAAGTTTAAATATAACATTATCTTATTTTCTAACAGGATTTTACTGCAGTTATTTTTAGATGTTGACTCCTATTTGATACTGATGCTTACAGATAATATAAGCTGTATGCATTTGAACTTAACCAAGTAAATAAAAATTATGACACCCACTGGATGGTATAGGCTATTTGGACCATCTTGTACACATTCGCTATCTTGTTATACTCCAGTTGTCGTAACCCAGTTTTTTTTTGGACAAGTGTTAAGATTCTGTCAGTTAACCAATCAACTCATATAAATGAAATTATTACCATATCGTACTGTTGCGATCTGTCAGGGTTTGATCTATCGAGGCAGGCACTGTTCTTGTCATAGAGCAAGCCTAGTTCTGCACCCTGGATATCCAGGGGTAGATGTTTTGGGTGTCTATGATAAGTCCAGCCAGCAGTTCACTATTTGTGACATGGTCTGCTCCAATCAGGCCAAAGAAGGTAAATTTTGAATATTGAGTCATTATCATCATATTTTTACACTGTGCTATTGCTGGAATTCTTACTTCCGAATGCCCAGTGGCATATCCAGTGGGCAAGTGCACAACTGCCCTCCCTGTGAGAAGCCTCCCCCACCCCTCTTTTCCCCTGTGGGTCACTGGCCTTCCTGATATTTATGATTTTAAAATCCTTTGTAGCTCATTTTGACCATTTTCGTCAAAGTTTGCCCCTTCCTAGAAAGTTGATTTTTTTTCCTTTTGCCTCCCTCCCTGGCTACACCTGTGCTAATCCCTAGCATACTAACCCAAACATTGTTCCAAAGTTTGTAGCTTTGTTTCAAACTTTGTTCCAAAGTTACCAACATTCTTATTGTTTTATTGTGTTTTTGCTCCCTCTATGTTTGTTCCAAACTTTGTTCTAAAGTTGCAAGCTTTGTTCCAAACTTTGTTTTATAGTTTGTTCCAAAGTTTCCAACTTTCTTATTATTTTATTGTGATTTTACTCCCTCTATGTTTCCCAGTTCTTTTCTGAATTTCATAATTGCCGCTTTTGACATGGTAGGATCAGATCACGTCACATTCAGAACAGAAAACCTCATGATAATTATGACAAAAGACACGGGTACTCTGTCTTCTTGCAAGTTTTTGTTTAGTCTGCACATGAATTGTGATTCATATGTAAGGAACAAATTGTAATATGATTGTCCTTTGGAGGTTACGGGCAAGGTTTTGGGTTCAGGACTTGTGGCAAAATGTTGGTGTGCCTGAAAATGTTATGAATTCTGCCGGTGGCATGGATTCATGTATTGTTATGTTCCCTGTTCGGCCTTAGGAAATGTATAAAAATTGGATCAAAATTTCATGTTGCTAAATCAGGGTCTTTCCAAATCATGAAATCTGAAGTTATCCTAACATAATTTGAAGGTCAAACATTACAAGATATGTATATTTCTTGAAGTATCATAGTATATTCCATGCCTTTATCATGAAAATGGATGAATGCAGGTTCTCTCTCGACGCAAATTGAAATAATTGAATTTCTTTCTGTTTTTCCCCTTGCAGAGTGTTCATAAGTGCGACTTCCTGAATCTTCAACTCCAGCAGCCGCTTCAAGTAGCACCGGACACAGTTGACACCTATCTGAGAACGTTGAAGAGTCCAGTGGAGACTCTGCCTCAGCAGTGTTTCCATGTTGTGGTATTCTCCCTGTTGTTATCGTATTTCCCATCTCCGTATCAGAGATGGTTGTGTTGCCAGAAAGCTCACCAACTCTTACAACTCAATGGACTGCTGCTTATCATTACGCCAGATTCGTCGCATGCAAATCGTCATGTGGACATGGTGAAAAGTTGGAAAAAGGTGATTGAATCCTTAGGGTTCACAAGATGCCGCTATGTTAAAGATACACACTTACATTTCATGGCGTTTAGGAAAACAACATTGGAACCACCTAGCGTGGTGAGTGCAGAAATCAGCCCAGATATGCTGTATATTCCGCAGGATTATAACGAGGATTTGGAAGAAAGTGTGTTTTTAGACGATTATCCAAGATCGGACGACGATGATCGCAGATGCAGTGATCTGTTCAGTGAACTTCCGGAGTATAACGATGATGGCGATGGTGAGGAGGATGGAGATGATGCAGATGAGAATGGGGAGGAGGGAAGTGAGAGAATAAATGGCGAAGACTGGGAGGACTTTGATGCCTTAAGTTATCATTAGACTGCTGAAAATTGATTCAAAAGGACAGATATAATACAGGGTGCACAACTTATAAGTTCTCCCCTAAATACTTTTTTCACTTTTTCAGCAAACAGATTTGACCTCTCTATCATCATTAAATGAATCTTCAAAGCTCCCATCATGCATCACTAGAATTAACATTTGTTTACCAGGAGCTATCAGGTCACTTTAAATCCAGTTGAATGATGGCAGCTGTATTAAGTTTATCTAATAGCCGCAGCTTCCCTGAAATGATGGTGATAATATGACTTGAAAACTTTAAGAGCTATATTTTTTCATAGATTTTGATACTCACATGTGATTGTGAATTCCACCAAAGAATGTGATAATATTTTCTGATAAATGAATGTGATCAGATCTGAACCAATCGGGCCAAAGGCAGCAGTTGTAAAATTGATCTACAGGTGAAATTAGGGAGCCCAAAACAATAAATATTGGCATTATATGAGCTTGTAACTTTGCAACAAATTTCAGCAACAGATTGTTTGTTACTGGGCAAGTTGATGACGATAATATTTTTTCAGAATTGCTTCCTTTTGGCTCGATTGGATCAGATTATGCGATAAATTTTGACTGTACCCACCAGCATACCTATATCTTGTGTCCCATTGCTTGTAGACCCTTTCTTTGCATGGTCATCTCAAAGTGAAGTTCAACTTGCATGTTGTTTGTACCTTTTACATGCATGCTTTAATTTGCATATGTACGCTTTGTAAAATAAATCCAACGTAATGAGTTGTTCAAGGGATGGCTTCAAGACACACTGGCCGGTCGACTGTTGGCACCTTGGCAGAACTGGCAGTTTACCTGCATTCTATTGTTCTGAACAATAGAAGGAACAATAGAACAAACAATAGAACAGGGTTAAACTGTCGGTACTGCCAGGGCTCTTACGGTTGGGTTTTGACGCCATCCTTAAATACATGCAAGAACATGCGAGAAACTAAAATTCACTTTTTGTTGTTGTAACAAGTGGTGGATCCGTGTCAAAGGGTCAATGCTACCTTCAGGTGATGTCTTGTATTTCAAGGAGGTCCAGTCAGTACATGGACCCGTAGATGCAAAGAAGTATCATGGTCATGAAAGAATCAATCCATGCAGTTATAACATTGTAATATCAGAGCTATTAACAAGGCCGGTCGAGTACAGATCTGTCGGAACACACTTTTCAATACGGAATAAATGCTAACCTCACCGTGACATCATCCAAGCAGCAAAGTTCATTTCCCATTGAAAAAGAGTTATCCGACGGATCTGCAGTTGACTATTCTGCAACTTATGAGCCAAAACAGACGCATTTCTAGTGGCATAGTTCACCAAACTTATAGCTCAAAAGTTGACTTTAAGTTGTGGAGTATACCCAAACCATTCAAAGGTCATTCTATTCATGTGCAAGCATATTGTAGTTGATGAACTCTGCCCTGATAGATGAGCATGTTTTAGATTATATGGCAAAATGTGTGATGAGCCCCCGGGACCCGAGTGAGCCCCCTTTGGATGAGGCTATCCTTTCCTCATTACAAGTAGATCATGGTGACCCGGGCATGGTGATAGTTACAGGGTTGTGGAGTACTTATTTGTGGGAAAACGCTTTTCGATGCAGAATAAAGGGTGACCTTGATGCAACATCATCCAAGTGGTAAAGTTCATATCCCATTGGAAAGCATTTCCCCACAAATACACATTTGAATAACCTGGGTGCAGATGTTATGGGTAAATTTACAAAAGCAGTTTAGCTGAATAGGTGACAACAGATCAGAGGTGTGGAATGTTTATTGTGAATACATATGTGCCAGTATATTTTTAATATGCTTTTTTTGTATACAAATAGGCCTGTACTTTGTGTTGTTAATAATGTCTAATATGTAATTTGTGAAGTTGACAGACATGCTATTCATCAATTGTGTTAAAAATGATTCATGTCACAATTGGGTAATATATATTCCAGTTGAAATCCATACACCCCATATGGAAGACATAACTCTTCCATAGGGGGTGTATGTAATTCACCTGGAACAGCCCAGTGTTTATGTGTATTCTAAGTTTGATCCAAGATTTGAAAAATTGTCACATTACTGTGAATTGAGAGGCTAAAATTTGCTGTAGTGTTAACCCCATGAGAACTCCCTGTCGATTGGCCAAAAGGAAGTTTTCATTATCAATTGGACCAATCGGCAACATTGTTAGAATAATTTCACCATGCAAAAAAAAATTAGGTGAATTATTTGCAAAGCTCTGTTCTGATTGGTGATTAAAATGAAGATATGATGTAATTGCCCAATCAGAGGCAATGTTAGATTGGCAGGTAGTGCTCAGGGGGTTAATAGCCAGAAATGGGCTGATTTGGCATGATTTTACAGTTTGACAACAGAGGTAACCCCTCTCCCTCTGAAACTTCTTGGATCCACACTATGATGTTGAGCTTGCAGAAAACATTGAAAATCACTTTCAGTGGATAAAATATGATAAAATTTGATTGCAACTAGAATTTTAAGTATGATTTTCTCTTTATTACGCATCAACTGACTTTTGTTAGCTATGAAATGTTCAAACTGAAAATATTTGTATGTATGAACTGCATTGTAAAAACAAAGTTCAAATAATAGACTTTATTATGCACATGTAGTGCGTTATTGATGCAATGCAAACATGCAGACACTTCAAATGAATGTTTATAAGCAGGGACTGCTTTTTGAGGAGAGCGAGAGCAATCGCTCTCTTCTGCTCTCCTTAAATCTGATTTAGGAGAGTGATTTTAGCTCTCCTTAGTTGACCATTCTCTCCATACATTCTGTTGTAAATGCTCTAATCAGCTCTCCATGAAGGCTCCAGAAGAGCTATTTAATGCTCTCCTGCAAATTCCAAAAGACAGTCCCTGTATAAGGTGCATGGCAAAGTAATGCAGAGGTACACTATTTTGCTCTCCATCTGCAACACACAAACATGGTGGAGTCCGTTCTCTTGGGAAAAATCAAGTCTTTTCAAAATACATTACGTCGTTGGGCAGGGGAAAGCTAAAGTATGTGTCATTGACCCCTGAACATGTTTAGAAGCAAAACCTCCTATATTACCTCATGGCAGTTTTGTTTTAAACATGTTCAAGGGCCACAAGTACAAAGTCAAGTCTTTTCAAAAAACATTACATCGTCGGGCAGAAAAAACTTATGTGTCATTGACCCCTGAACATGTTTAGAAGCAAAACCTCCTATATAACCTCATGGCAGTTTTGTTTTAAACATGTTCAAGGGCCACAAGTACACTGCCTAACGATGGCGATATGATAATGAAATTTATTATGGAGTATAAGAGAAACTTGTATAGTGTTGAAGGTATAACTCACATTAACAGTGACAACTGGTGGGTACTTATCATTTTAATACAGTCCATATTATATGCAGTAGCTAGCCACCTTATGCAACATTTGAAAAATGTGAACATAGGAAACAAGCTTAAAACAGCTGTTATGCATTAGGCCTAGTGACTGTCGACTGGTGGACTATCCCAACAGCTGACTTTCCTTGCAATGACTGCCTTAAAGTCGTGATCAAAACTTGCATGACTTTAAGGCAGTGGTTGCAAAGGAAACTTTTTTGAACATGCACATTTTCAATCAACCAAATACCAGCGAGTTGTCACATTTTATTTTGGTACTGAAGTTTCTGATCAAAATCATGTATTATGATATACGACTGACAGGGCAATTGTGATCATGGGTCGATGTTGTTTTTGCTACATACAAATTCCCCCCCCCCCCCAAAAAAAAATTATTGTGCAGTTGAAATTTCCATATTGATTGTTTTTATTGCCAAATAGAAGCTTATATATCATTTAGCTACATGATTTTTGTTAAATGTATTTCTATTTTGCCCTCTCACATTTCCAATCTTTTTTCTGCTTTAGTTACCATATTTCCAACACAACTGGAGTATGGTGGTTTAACATTTAAGTGACCGGACCTGTAATCATAGTGTCACAGGTTTGTAACACATCACGCCCAATGTGTTGTGTACTTGGGCAAGCCACTTGATCTTGTTTGTGCTTCACTTCTCCCAGGTGTATATGGGTACCAGCTTATATATATGCTAGGATGGTAAACAGACTCATTGCACATCCACACTATAGACCTTTTCATATCAAGATCGGAAAAGTTAGGAAAACCGCGCTATTTATTCAGTAAGCTAGGGGGTCAAATTGTACCCAAACTGGCGGACAAGAAATGTCATGAATTACGACTCCCTTTTGCCTGAAAATACAGCTTATTAAGTCAATGTGAACATTGGGTCATCGCGAGAAATATTTTATTTCATGCTTCGGGTTTTATCGGAATTACTCAGTATGAAAAGGTCTATAGGAGGAGTCTGGCTCCAACAAATCACTTTGAAAGATACATGGGCATTCTAGCCTCTAAGCACAGGAATAGACTTTACCTATCGTACCCCATCCCACACAAATTGCTGGGCATGTTTATTATATACAAACATATATATAGCCCCTTTTCAGTCATATCTGATGAATACTTGCCTGTATCAGTCAAACAATCAGCTGAAAAGTACTAGCAAAATGTTGATTCATAGCCATTAAAATGACAGAATTGATTACAGAAGACATGCAAATGTTACTTGGCAGCTCATTATGTCAATCAGTACAGTGTGTTATCTTAGTGTAAGAATGCTGTTAATTTTATGGCTGCCTTTTGTGAAGTTAACTTTATATTGCTGTTTAATGTATCAATTCTAGAGGTGCAGTTCTTGAACTGCTTCCAGAAGCAACTCTGACACTTTAAAAATATACTCAAAAGTCATCAACTCATGACTTAAACATTTGATAAGTTTGCATAATTTTCTGTCATATTTTGCAGTCAAAAATTCAACATAACGCAGCCTTGGTATGTATAACATTCTTGCTCGAAAGGCAGTGAGCTGAATTTATAACAAGTTTGGCAGATTTAGAATTTGTGTATCAGTGAAGATTTCTTAAATTAATTACAACACAAGGCTATGCTGTGATTGACATTATGATATGGCAACAATGCTTGAGTCAGCTGGTTAAGCAACACTTTGCCAAGTATATTCCTTCAGGCTTGCCAATGCAATGGTAGCTTTATATAGTTTTCTCAAGTTTTTTTTTTTTTATTCTTTTGGTTCCGATTGAAGTTGGTGTGATTCATCCCATAATGTGTTTCTAAAACCATAATGTACGATATTTTAAATGATATTTTTGTAATTTTGTTTAAAACCAGATTTATTTTCATGTTTGTTTTGTTCACACATGTCCCAACTTACAGTCATTTTCATTGTTCTTGTAGGAAAACAAAGTGGAGAGCGTGGCACAATGGTTAGGGTACTTGCCTTTAGTGCATGAGGTCCTGGGTTCAAATCCCGGCGGTGGCGATTTGCTGGGATATTGATTTGGGAAAAAAAAGTCTGAAATTAATTGGCAACATATCGTCACCCTCATAACCAAAGTGCCTAAGTCATTATTACATGTTTCTTATTTGCAATTTTGATTTTCTGAGTAATAAACCCATAATTAATACAATTTCCAGCCGCATTCTTCATTAACTTGTGGAATAGATCAAAAGTGATTTGATTAATTATGGGTTTATTACTCAGAAAATCAAAATTGTAAATGAGAAACATGTAATAATGACTTAGGCATTTTGGTTATGAGGGTGACGATATGTAGATTAAATTTAGACTTCCGCTCTCCCCATGGTTCATTAAGAATTGGGTAAAAGAATTATGAAAGTACCTCGTCCTTTGGAGGGGACGTTAAGCCGTTGGTCCCGTGTGCAGAGAGCCATACCTGTACATGTATCTCACAGCCAGTTTCGAAAAGAGTAGGGTCTTAAACCCTGACTGTTCCCAACCCCGTCCCTGTGTTCAAATGAACCCCAATGGAAATAAGCTTCAACAGAGGCTTTCTGTGGTTATCCAGGGTTGTCAAAACCCGAACAAATCAAATCAAAAAAAAGAAAGAAAGAAAACAGATCAATTTTGAATTATTATCTGAATTCAGGTAATAAGTGCCCAATTGAGCTTCATGTTAAACTGTGAAGATAGTCAGTCTTTCAATTTAGCCTCATTATTTAGGCTTAAAATGGACAGAAAACATAATATTCTTTCATCATTTTTGGTAAAGAACAAAAAAAGAATCAAAATTTAATGCGGTTGTACATTATGACTTTAAATTACACAACTCCAAACTATGTTAATAATAACTATGATTTAAAAACATAAATGCATAATACAGGAGACTCAAAAGTTTTAAGTGCATTACTATTCTTTATAATTTAATGAGTAGAACACTGTATGAACTCTAAAAGAATTTGATTTAACTTAAAAATATAATTTATTACTAATTACAGTGGAAACTCATTATAACGAAGTTGTCAGGGACAGAGAAATTAGTTCTTTATATCCAAATTTCGTTATATCAGGGTTGTAAAAACAATAAATAACAAAAGAATTTTGTATCATGGTTCTGGAAAAATACTTCTTTATAACAGGGTTTTTCTTGTATCCGATTTCGTTATAATGAGGTTTTACTGTAGTTCCATAAATTGGAAAATTTATCAAGCTCGCCTCAGCCCAGTGATATATGTACCTGATATTCATGTATTTGTAAGTGACCAATTATTTCATTTGTTTTATGTCATAATTAATTTATAATGTCAACTTTTGCTGAGCAACATCTGTTTTTATATTACATGAATTTAATTTAATTTGATATTTATCATTCTTGATATAAGTAATTATACGATTTACCATTTGTCAGAAAAACACAAATAAAGAAGTGCCTTAACCTTCAAAATTCTACAAAGTGCATTGTTTTCATTGGTGTCATCTCTCAGAATTTTTACAGATAAAAGTGTGTGTTTAGGGACCGTTCACAAACACTTGTTAGGGGGGCCTGATGCAAAAAAATTCATCGCGAAATTTTTTTGGGCCCCCCCTTTACAGATCTCAAAAATTTCAGGCCCCCTTTTTGACATGAAAATTATGGGTCCACAAAAAAGACAAGGTAATGTTCTCGAAAATTACAGGAAAATTTGTCAT
Organism: Amphiura filiformis; assembly: GCF_039555335.1. Taxonomy (NCBI): domain Eukaryota; kingdom Metazoa; phylum Echinodermata; class Ophiuroidea; order Amphilepidida; family Amphiuridae; genus Amphiura; species Amphiura filiformis. Next base: position 30,651,820 of record NC_092630.1, on the reverse strand, counting down.
TTTTTCAGGCCCCCTTAGAAGGGTCAAAAATTTCAGGGCCCTCTTTGCATCAGCCCCCCCCCCCCACAAGTGTTTGTGAACGGTCTCTTAGATCATATTGGCCATTGAGCTGTTCCAGTTGAAATTCATACATCCACTATGAAAAACATTACTGTAATCTAATGCACAGGTAGACTACCCCGTAGTCCACTTGCCCATTGTGCATACTCTGGATATTGTATTTAAGCTTAAAACTCGGATTTAATTAATGTGTGCACAATTGAGAGATTTTCACATCTGATCAGTCACCCTACTCCCTCTGTTTGTTAGCTTCCCAAGTGGACTACTGACATTGCCTTGCGGTTAAGATTTTTAACACAGGACTCTATGGAGAGTTAGGCCAATTTCTGGCCTAACTAAAATTGGGCATGATGTAATGCATCTTTAAATGGATCTGCCTTGTGATTGGTCGCCCATACCTCGCTATGGTTTAAATCGTCTGGGCCCGCGCCATTACTATTAACTACACCGTAAACAACTGTCTGTGGTATTTGCGGCGCTTTTGTGTAGACGCGAACGTTAATCTCTCATCAAACATCTAGCGGCATTTGTGGTTAATGAACTGATAAACAAGTATGCTTGACTGTGTGTTTTTAGAGAGCAAAGTCCAGGGGGTAAAGTTCTGCTTACAATTCAAAGTTCATAGTCGAAATTTCGGGGTTCGCTATCAATAAACTGGTAGATTCCAAAATCAGAATTGTTCAGTATTAAAGTGAGCCCTTATAATTATGCAAGATAATGTTGCATTTAATTACTTTTATTGTCACTAATCATCTGATATTTTTAACTCTTTATGACCATTTTACTATTGAATACTTTAATTTTAATAAACATCAGTATAATTTTGAGTTCAACGAAATGGGTTCATCATGACTAATGATAACATATTTTTAATAAAATTCGACTATGGCATAGACTAATGCACAGGGAGTGTGAATTTCAAATGGGGCTACCTGAATGGGTGACTCTATTTGAAATCTACACCCCTTGTGTGAAAGATTAATAGGTCATGTGTTCCATTGGGGTGTAGGGATTTCAAATGGAATACTCATTAGGATGAAGTCTTGTTATCTTGATTGTGATGAGGAATTGCTTACTTGCTTAATTCGAGTGGTGTCCTCGAACTGTGATGGCTTTCCACAACTTCATGGAAGCATGGACCATCACCCCTAAACTTGCAAAGGGTCTGGATGGCTGTTACACCCGTATGCTAAGAACAGTACTGAATGTGCATTGGAAAGAACATAGGTCAAATGCAGACCTATATGGAGATCTTCCGAAATTAAGCCACAAGATCGGGGAAAGAAGAACCCGGTTTGCTGGCCACTGTTCCAGAAGTGATGAGCCCGCATCAAAAATGGTTCATTGGACACCCAAGCATGGGAGGCGGAAACCTGGAAGACCTGCTCTGACCTACATTGACATTCTGAAAAATGACACGGGACTGGAGGCAGCGGACTTCAAGACAGCAATGGAGGACAGGAAGTTGTGGAAAGCCATCACAGTTCGAGGACACCACTCGAATTAAGCAAGTAAGCAGCCATATAGGTCTGCATTTGACATATGTTCCTTCCAATGCACATTCAGAACAGTTCTTAGCATGCGGGTGTAACCGCCATCCAGACCCTTTGCAAGTTTAGGGGTGATGGTCCATGCTTCGCATCCATAAAGCAGCACCGACTCCACTGTTGCAGCAAAAATTCAAAGTTTGAAACTACTGGTAAGAGTTGACCTCCAGATTTTCTTTAGTTTACTGCACACCCTCCATGCTGCTGCTGCTTTACGTAACTTTACATCCCTTTCTGTGCTTTTCATCCAAGCGCCTAGGTATGTGATGAGGAATACTATACTTTGTTTCACCTCAAGTTTGGTAGTGATACAGGTGCCTATTTCACTTGCTTTCACTTTCACTTGCTTGTGGTGCAACTGTGTAAAAGCACTGACACCTATCAAACTGGAGACGGAATGAAGTATTAGCCTATAGATAGCGCAAGTATGAAATGTTGACAATTCCAACCCAAAAGGTGAACTTGGTTGATATTTTTACTAGATTTTACTAACGTAATTGGAATATTTGACTCCCCTCTCCCTCCTTTTGTTAATAAGACTGATTAGGACATCATCAAACTTTTGGTCTGTTCCCTCACTCCTATAAAGATGGGGAAAACAGGTTATTGCTCTGGCTCTGGCTGGTTTTTAACACAATATATCTATTACTCAGCAGCACAAAGACATAACTCCATTATCTGCTAAAAGCAGGTGCTCATAGCCTCAATTGCCGCAGGGTAAATTTCCCATACAAATAGAGAGCTCCCCCTCTGAAAATCCCAACAAGAATTAAGGGTGCATGCCCTTATTTGCTGGTGGGATTTTTACAGGAGACCACTTTTAGTTTGTGCCTAAAATTCCAGTTATGTCAAGGGAGCCCATATGTGCCATTAGGCGAGTCTTTACAGAATATGAGTTGATTCTGATGGAGCAACTTGATTTAGATATGAGCAAAATATAACCTAAAAACTGCTAGACTTGCAGTGACTGCTCAGTTATACAGCCAAATGAGTTTCCCATCCATCCATAAATACAACTCATTTGTTGAAAATCATTTGACACAAAAGGTGCATTATCGAGATGAAGTAAATATACCAAAATATGTCAAATTTGTTTCTGTTTTTTAATATTACTTAATTTATCTGATAAGTGCTACTATGGTCAGAAATGTTAGAAATTAAAAACCTTTCCAAGTTGTAAATTGATGATTTTCTTTAATATTTTTTCACGGTTGGGACCTTTTAGGAAGTAAATTTTCTCATAAATATAAAACTTTGCATATAATTGGTGCAAGTTCCCATGCATAGGAAATGAGCAGTTTCCAGCACTGTGTAACCGAATTGATATTTTTAGCTGCAATTTTTGTTGATATGTGTTTCTGATTCTATGACAACTTGAAAAGTATCTCAAATTGTTCAAGTTTGAGGTCAAGGTAGTTCCATAGTTCAACAAAAAAATCTGGGAGAGTCCACACTCAATGTCTATACCTCATTATCTAGTTTAATGAAGATGCAAGGAGTTTTAAAAGACTGGGAGAGGCCCCGGAGGCTGGACTCAGTGTTACATGCCTAGCCTCTTGACACCTTCATTCTCGGTCAAATTTGTTGAAACACTTGAACTTTGACTGCTCCTCCATTCAATGTTGCAACATTTTGATTTGGTAATGCCCACCTACAAACAGCGTTCGAAATAGGGCCAGTCAGCCGGCCATTGGCCTGTAACTTTTTGGCCTGGACGGTAACTTTTCTGACTGCCATCTATCTGCCGGCCTGGCTGGCCGGTAACTTTTTAAGGTCAAGCCCGGCTGGCCTGTAACTTTTTGAGGCATATTTCGAACACTGCCTACAAATTAAGATATGCAACATTGATTCAGACTTTCACACCAACACCAAAGAAAGTGCCATTTTAGAATGTCAAATTTGGTGAAAATACAGTTAAAACATTGTCCTACTTTAACATGTTTAACATATAAATGTTCCAACTACTTGAATACCGTGAGTGTAGTTCAATTGCAATAGCAAAGAGTTTGGACTGGGAGAGTATGGACTATGGGTCAAATGTCTAACCTTTTGACATAGTTTGACCATAGCTAGTTCAATTATGAAATAGCAGAGTTTAGACTGGGATAGTCTGGATTCTGTGTCAAATGTCTAACCTCTTGACAGATCAATGAAATATTAAAGAATTTTAGACTGGGAGAGTCTGGACTCTGTGTCAAATGTCTAGCCTCTTGACACAGATCAATGAAATAGCAAAGTAGACTGGGAGAGTCTGGACTCTGTGTCAAATGTCTAGCCTTTTGACACAGATCAATGAAATAGCAAAGGGTTTAGATAGGGAGAGTCTGGACTCTGTGTCAAATGTCTAGCCTCTTGACACAGATCAATGAAGTAGCAAAGAATTTAGACTGTGAGAGTCTGGACTCTGTGTCAAATGTCTAGCCTCTTGACTCAGATCAACGAAATAGCAAAGAATTTAAGACAGGGAGAGTCTGTATTATGTGTCAAATGTCTTACCTCTTGACACAGATCAATGAAATAGCAAAGGGTTTTAGACAGGGAGAGTCTGGACTCTGTGTCAAATGTCTAACCTCTTGACACAGATCAATATAGTAGCAAAGAATTTAGACTGTGAGAGTCTGGACTCTGTGTCAAATGTCTAGCCTCTTGACTCAGATCAACGAAATAGCAAAGAATTTAAGACTGGGAGAGTCTGTATTCTGTGTCAAATGTCTTACCTCTTGACTCAGATCAATGAAATAGCAAAGAATTTAAAACTGGGAGAGTATGGACTCTGTGTCAAATGTCTAGCCACTTGACACAGATCAATTAAATAGCACAGAATTTAAGACTGGGAGAGTCTGGACTCTGTGTCAAATGTCTAGCCTCTTGACACAGATCAATGAAATAACAAAGGGTTTTAGACTGGGAGAGTCTGGACTCTGTGTCAAATGTCTAGCCTCTTGACACAGATCAATGAAATAGCAAAGAGTTTAGATAGGGAGAGTCTGGACTCTGTGTCAAATGTCCAGCCTCTTGACACAGATCAATGAAGTAGCAAAGAATTTAGACTGTGAGAGTCTGGACTCTGTGTCAAATGTCTAGCCTCTTGACTCAGATCAACGAAATAGCAAAGAATTTAAGACAGGGAGAGTCTGTATTATGTGTCAAATGTCTTACCTCTTGACACAGATCAATGAAATAGCAAAGGGTTTTAGACAGGGAGAGTCTGGACTCTGTGTCAAATGTCTAACCTCTTGACACAGATCAATATAGTAGCAAAGAATTTAGACTGTGAGAGTCTGGACTCTGTGTCAAATGTCTAGCCTCTTGACTCAGATCAACGAAATAGCAAAGAATTTAAGACTGGGAGAGTCTGTATTCTGTGTCAAATGTCTTACCTCTTGACTCAGATCAATGAAATAGCAAAGAATTTAAAACTGGGAGAGTATGGACTCTGTGTCAAATGTCTAGCCACTTGACACAGATCAATTAAATAGCACAGAATTTAAGACTGGGAGAGTCTGGACTCTGTGTCAAATGTCTAGCCTCTTGACACAGATCAATGAAATAACAAAGGGTTTTAGACTGGGAGAGTCTGGACTCTGTCAAATGTCTAGCCTCTTGACTCAGAGCAACGAAATAGCAAAGAATTGTAGCTAGGTCAATTCTGAAATAGCAGAGTTTAGACTGGGAGAGTCTGTACTCTGTGTCAAATGTCTAGCCTCTTGACACAGATCAATGAAATAGCAAAGAATTTAGACTGGGAGAGTCTGGACTCTGTCAAATGTCTAGCCTCTTGACACAGATCAATGAAATAGCAAAGAATTTAGACAGGGAGAGTCTGGACTCTGTGTCAAATGTCTAGCCTCTTGACACAGATCAATGAAATAGCAAAGAATTTAGACTGGGAGAGTCTGGACTCTATGTCTAGCCTCTTGACACAGATCAATGAAATAGAAAAGAATTTAAGACTGGGAGAGTCTGGACTCTGTGTCAAATGTCTAGCCTCTTGATACAGATCAATGAAATAGCAAAGAATTTAAGGCTGGGAGAGTCTGTACTCTATGTCAAATGTCTAGCCTCTTGACACAGATCAATGAAATAGCAAAGAGTTTAAACTGGGAGAAAAAAATAAATGTCTAGCCTCTTGACACAGATCAATGAGATAGCAAAGAATTTAAGACTGGGAGAGTCTGTATTTTGTGTCAAATGTCTAACCTCTTGACACAGATCAATGAAATAGCAAAGGGTTTTAGACAGGGAGAGTCTGGACTCTGTGTCAAATGTCTAACCTCTTGACACAGATCAATGAAATAGCAAAGAATTTAGACTGGGAGAGTCTGGACTCTGTGCCAAATGTCTAGCCTCTTGACACAGATCAATGAAATAGCAAAGAGTTTAGATAGGGAGAGTCTGGACTCTGTGTCAAATGTCTAGCCTCTTGACACAGATCAATGAAATAGCAAAGAATTTAGACTGGGAGAGTCTGGACTCTGTGTCAAATGTCTAGCCTCTTGACACAGATCAATGAAAATAGCAAAGAATTTAAGACTGGGAGAGTCTGGACTCTGTGTCAAATGTCTAGCCTCTTGACACAGATCAATGAAATAGCAAAGAGTTTAGATAGGGAGAGTCTGGACTCTGTGTCAAATGTCTAGCCTCTTGACACAGATCAATGAAATAGCTAAGAATTTAGACTGGGAGAGTCTGGACTCTGTGCCAAATGTCTAGCCTCTTGACACAGATCAATGAAATAGCAAAGAGTTTAGATAGGGAGAGTCTGGACTCTGTGTCAAATGTCTAGCCTCTTGACACAGATCAATGAAATAGCTAAGAATTTAGACTGGGAGAGTCTGGACTCTGTGTCAAATGTCTAACCTCTTAACACAGATCAATGAAATAGCAAAGGGTTTAGATAGGGAGAGTCTGGACTCTGTGTCAAATGTCTAGCCTCTTGACACAGATCAATGAAATAGCAAAGAATTTAGACTGGGAGTGTCTGGACTCTGTGTCAAATGTCTAGCCTCTTGACACAGATCAATGAAATAGCAAAGAATTTAAGACTGGTAGAGTATGGACTCTGTGTCAAATGTCTAGCCTCTTGACACAGATCAATGAAAATAGCAAAGAATTTAAGACTGAGAGATTCTGTGTCAAATGTCTAACCTCTTAACACAGATCAATGAAATAGCAAAGGGTTTAGATAGGGAGAGTCTGGACTCTGTGTCAAATGTCTAGCCTCTTGACACAGATCAATGAAATAACAAAGAATTTAGACTGGGAGTGTCTGGACTCTGTGTCAAATGTCTAACCTCTTGACACAGATCAATGAAATAGCAAAGAATTTAAGACTGGGAGAGTATGGACTCTGTGTCAAATGTCTAGCCTCTTGACACAGATCAATGAAAATAGCAAAGAATTTAAGACTGGGAAATTCTGTGTCAAATGTCTTACCTCTTGACACAGATCAATGAAATAGCAAAGGGTTTAGATAGGGAGAGTATGGACTCTGTGTCAAATGTCTAGCCTCTTGACACAGATCAATGAAATAGCAAAGAATTTAGACTGGGAGAGTCTGGACTCTGTGTCAAATGTCTAGCCTCTTGACACAGATCAATGAAATAGCAAAGAATTTAGACTGGGAGTGTCTGGACTCTGTGTCAAATGTCTAACCTCTTGACACAGATCAATGAAATAGCAAAGAATTTAAGACTGGGAGAGTATGGACTCTGTGTCAAATGTCTAGCCTCTTGACACAGATCAATGAAAATAGCAAAAGAATTTAAGACTGGGAAATTCTGTGTCAAATGTCTTACCTCTTGACACAGATCAATGAAATAGCAAAGGGTTTAGATAGGGAGAGTCTGGACTCTGTGTCAAATGTCTAGCCTCTTGACACAGATCAATGAAATAACAAAGAATTTAGACTGGGAGAGTCTGGACTCTGTGTCAAATGTCTAGCCTCTTGACACAGATCAATGAAATAGCAAAGAATTTAGACTGGGAGAGTCTGGACTCTGTCAAATGTCTAGCCTCTTGACACAGATCAATGAAATAGCAAAGAATTTAGACTGGGAGAGTCTGGACTCTGTGTCAAATGTCTAACCTCTTGACACAGATCAATGAATGATAGCAAAGAATTTAGACTGGGAGAGTCTGGACTCTGTGTCAAATGTCTCGACACAGATCAATGAAATAGCAAAGAATTTAGACTGGGAGAGTATGGACTCTGTGTCAAATGTCTAACCTCTTGACACAGATCAATGAAATAACAAAGAATTTAGACTGGGAGAGTCTGGACTCTGTGTCAAATGTCTAGCCTCTTGACACAGATCAATGAAATAGCAAAGGGTTTAGATAGGGAGAGTCTGGACTCTGTGTCAAATGTCTAGCCTCTTGACACAGATCAATGAAATAGCAAAGAATTTAGACTGGGAGAGTCTGGACTCAAATGTCTAGCCTCTTGACACAGATCAATGAAATAGCAAAGAATTTAGACTGGGAGAGTCTGGACTCTGTGTCAAATGTCTATTCTTACCACCTGGTTTAATGAAATAGCAAAGGGTTTTAGACTGGGATGCGAGAGTCTGGATGTCAAGTCACCCCGGGATGTCTTAACACCCGCGACCCCGATCAATTGAAATTAATAAAAAATAGTTCAAGATACAATGTAGGCCTACTATGCCACATGTAGGCCTACAATCTCTCAGTCCCAATGATTCTAAATCTTATCTTGTTTTCACTATATCATCCCCCCTCACCCACATACAAAATGCACACCCCATGCCCTCCTCCAAAAAAGAGGTAAAATCATGCACCACCCTCCCAAAACGTTACCCTGATGGGAGAGGCCCACTAGGTTCAAACTGGTGACACTGGCTCCGGAACCGGGGGGGGGGGCAGGGTGCCGGCGACCCCCAATAATTTTGGTGGCCATAGAAAAGTACCATTGCCCCCCCCCCAATAATTTTCAGGAGAATATTACAGAGGTTTAATTGCTGGGATCAGCTGGGGGAAAATCCATTGGAAAAAATTAAAAGTGGCCTCTGGGTAGGGTAGCCTCTGGGGACCCTAGAAAAAATTCTAAATAGCGCCCTCACACAAAATCAGCTGGTTAATGTTTATATGATTTGCGTCGGGCGAAGTGATCAAAGTTCAAAGAATATAACAGGTTACATAAGGTATTTAATAATCTTTTTTAGTTTGACAGATAAAATATGTGATTTCCGATAAAACTTGTGATTGTTATGAATTTGCAATTGAAGGCATCCAACCTGATTGTTTCTGTCAGAAACGAATTTGTCACCAACGAAACAGCAGAATTCGGAAGACTTGACATGCTTGATCACTTCAAATTCTTGATTTACATATCATAATTCATATCATGTTGATACCATCAAAATTTGTGTGATTTAAAGCTAAATAATAAATTGTGTGTATTTATGGGCGTGTAAATGTGCAGTAATTAGGGGTGGTGTATTAAAATTATACCCAGTCCAGTCCCAGGGACCACTAGTCCTGCCAGCAAGACTTCCTCAGTTTATCATAAACATAATGACATCTACTGACCTAGGTACGACGAGTTACAGTTTAATACTGGAACTAAGGGACCACCAGATGAGATGGTGGGGGATCGAGGGTTGATTGTAGTTCACCACTAGATGCGGAACTCAGTCCTCAATGATAGTCAGTCATTTATCTTTTGGTCGTTATATGACTATCATTTGAGGACTGAGTTGTTATAATATATTTTCCGAGGAGCAATTTCAAACAATAGCTGGGGATTAGTGGGGCAGAGGTTATCTATTGAATCCTTTCATGACCACTGTATCAAGCATAGTCAAGTCTGCCAAGGACACTCGGCACAAATTGAAAGACCATGTCAACTCTCGACAAAAGAATGCATGCATGTCAAAGGTCATACGACACCAATTTGGTGTTTGTTATGCTCCTTGTCAGTACCTATGTCTGGTTCACCACGTAAACTTGTATGGCTCAAAATCGGACCGCTCGCCATTAAGTTTACTGTCATTGCGTATTTTGAAACGGTCGACGTTTTAATGATCCTCGATTCCCGGTCAATTATTTTAGCTCTGTCACGTGTATAATGCTGGTGGGAACCAGCCAAACTTCAGTAAAAAACACGATCGCCGATAATTAACGATGTGATGTGGGACTTGCATAGGATTGCACAGCGAATAAATTTGGCAAAATTTGACCTTTCTAGACAAGTTGATAAAACTTTGTGTGCATAATATGATAAAAGACAGTCTTAAATAAGTATATGTGCATCGCTTTTGGTGTTTTGATGTTTTGTGAGACTGTGAGGGATCCCCAAACACAGGTGACGTAGCCTATTCTTGACTGTGTAATGTTCTTTCAACACACTGCCGTACGGTAATAGTCTTAAATACGTTGGACAGATGGTATCAGTTTGTGAATGATTTCCTTGTACTACGTTGATTGTAGTTCGCAACGCAAAAAAAAAAAAAAACGGGCAAAACGGACACATCATTTTTAAATCGGTATGACATTTTCGTATTGGTTGTAATCCCAGCTTACAAACAATCCCCACCATGGCCTCACATTTCCTGGGATAGGGGAGTCTAATTAAAAAAGAATAAGATACCACAATAACACAATACAAAATATTTTGTAAATGAACCCGGCCTGATAGCCTTTACCAAAGTTGGCATTTTCCCCGAAAAAATATCGCTTATTTTCTCTATCGCTTAAAAATAAGCATCTGAACTTCATCTCTTAGCAAGCAATGAAATATTGGTAGCACTTACACATTTCTCACATCTGTCAAAGGGGACACCCTCATGAAATCCCTATTGGTTTTTACAGGAACTTTCAGTTCCACCCAATTTTCTCCGCAATTTGCTTTTCCTTTTGTAATTATTGGGAGTTTATTCCCCTGATAAGAAATCAAACTTTTTGAATTGTTTCACTACGAGGTATTTATTTTATGACATGTTTTGTGATTTCCCCCTTTGATTGCAATGGTAAGTGTCCCCTTCATGTCCAGGGGCGCGAGATGGAACAACCGAATCCCAGCAAAAAGAAATAATGGGATGAAGCTATTTATCAGAAGTGATGTCAATCATGTCATGCTGACCAACAGACAGCGTTCGAAATAGGGCCGGTCAGCCGGCCATTGGCCTGTAACTGTTTGGCCTGGCCGGTAACTTTTCTGACTGGCATCTATAGTTGCCGGCACGGCTGGCCGGTAACTTTTTACGGTCAAGCCCGGCTGGCCTGTAACTTTTTGAGGCATATTTCGAACACTGCCAACAGAATTCGGATCCCTTGCTTTTGCTCAAAGAATTATGCCCCAGAGTGTGTGACTGTGTGCTCTACTTTGCTCTTACATTTTCATTTTTTTCAACAGCTTCTTTCAACAGCCAGCCTTTTAGTTTGAGGGGGTAAGACAAATTTTTTTCGTCCATCAAAATTGGAAGTCCAGAAAACAAGATGTAATATGCCTGATTTTTACTTTTTTGTACACTGGAAAATCTAATTTCTGTACTACTTGGATTTTATAAACATGTTTCCTTTTCCCTCAATGTAATTAATTTATGAAGTTTTTTTTTTCTTGGTCAGTCCTACATCTCTTTGTTGACCAACCAAGGGTATTAAAATGAACGAACGATATAAAATGTAGAAAGTACTATTTTAGTCTATTCTCAAAGATCTTATGGTTCCAGTTTTAGATGTTGGATGTTTAGACAATGTCTTCAACTTCAAGCAGTTTCCAGCAATGCCTTCCTCAAGTAACCCCGAGTGGACTAAATTTCTATTTTTATTTTGTTTTCTTCAGTTTTTCACCATGACTTGAGGCAAACATATGTGAGTTAACTTTCAGCTAGCTCACAATGGCAACAGCATTATCACCATCAACAAGTCTGGAGGAGTCTATCCATGATTCTACCCTCTGCTATAGCCTTGAAGACAAGGAGGCCCTGGATCTGATGCTTAGACTCCAACAAGACTTTGAACCACGTAACTTGAGGGAAGCATGCGAAGCTCTTGCACAACTCATACAACATGGTAAGCTTTGAATTCTGACAATTTTATCACTCTTTCAGACTTAGGTGTCCAGGGACACTGTGTTTTAAAATCAACATCACATCCTCGACAGCACTGTCCACCTACAAGCCCAGACAACCCTAGCCTCGGTTCAAGGCGTCTGGGCTACCGTATTATGGGGTACATTTGTAGGTTTGCAGTTATTTTATGCATAAATCTCTAGTTTCATCTATCTTTGTGCAGTTTGGGTTGTCTGAGCCTCGGTTCGAGACGCGCTCTGGGATGGTGTTTTTTTTCCCTTTTTTTTTGTTTTGCTTCTCGATCTATTTTTTTATTCAGGTGTTTTCATATCCTGTCAGAACCATGACAACGAAAAGAGGAATCTGTTATTATCATGCACAGATCAGAGGTGGGTGGACAGGATATGAAGACACCTGAATAAAAAAATCAATGGAGAAGCAAAAAAAAAAAATAGAAAAGAAAAACAGCACCCCAGAGCCCAGACGCCTTGAACCGAGGCTAGGGTTGTCTGGGCTTGTAGGTGGACAGTGCTGTCGAGGATGTGATGTTGATTTTAAAACACAGTGTCCCTGGACATCTATATGCCATGGCAGCCCTCATATACACCTCACAGCGCCATCATCCCTAAATCTTGTGTCAAAAATTGCCGTGATAGTACGGCGAATCCTCTCGTTTTTCAAAAGCTACGCATGGCGATTTTGTTCGAGATAGGCCAAGCGACTCGGGCTAAGCATACCATTTACACGATATGAGATACCACAGAGCCTGCCATAGAGTTTCTATTCTAGATCAGTACCACATATGGTGTTGCTATTGTAACGGGACCGAGCTTGCCCCTAATACTTTTGTAAACGACTGATGGAGAAGACTAGCCTTATAAACATACAAGTGGTAGCGTAATATCAAAGACTAGAATTCTCCCCAAGATATGTGGAATCAGTGATGCATGAAAGGAGAAGTAACAGGTAAAAATGAGACTTGACAATTCTGTTTTATATTTGCTTCTTTTGTTATATCTTGTATTGTTATTTTGCTTTCATATTTGTCTTATCACATCACAATTCATAAATACAAGTTAATACACGTACACAATCTCTATTGACGATATTTCCTTATTTATCTTCTTAAGATCCAAATAAATTACTAATAAATGCTGCCTAAAAGTATATACTGTTTGAAGAATCAAGAAGCATAAAAATACAATTTAATCAACAGAATCTCCCATCACATGACATAGTCATAGGCTAGGCCAAGGCCTAGTAGGCCGACTACAGAGTATAGTATCCATGTCTGTACACCTATACGAACTTGCCATGCAACAATGAATGCACACAAAATACAGTGCATAATTTTCCATTGGACTTATGCATGTGTGCGGCAAGTCACTTGCACAATAGGCATAGGCGCTAGGTCAAAACACCGGAGTGCATAACCACCCGGGTGTTGCCACTATTGTGGTAGCCAAGCTGCCCCTAGCTCAATCTGAGCTCCAGAGTAGGGCGTTTTTGCTTTGGTTGGCGGTGCTTACCTTCAAACTGAGTGAAGGTTTGGGTGGACTATTGTCCACCAAGCAATCTGATTAATTTTATGTCGTGCACGGCCTTTTATACTCTCCTGAACGCGTCCATGGAACCTTTTAGCGGCTGCGTTCAAAGCGTAAGCTCCGTTACTATGGATATCGCGCAGTCACTCCGCGTCAGGCGCTCACTTTCGAAAAGATTTTGAACATGACGAAATTTAATAACTAGAACTGCTAGTGTTTTTAAATCAGGAATCAAACTGATGACCCCCTTTTTGACCATGTAAAACATAAAAATACTCAAAAATATCTTAAAATTCTACATCCTTAAACAATTACATCTTAATTAATCCAAAGTTTGATCAACAAAAGTCGTTTTTAAGGAAAGTTACAATTTTTAGGAAAAACTTGTTTACGTTCAGACGATTGATGGCCGGGAAGTTTCAAAATGACAAATCTAAAATTCTTTGAAACAACACATGAAAAACCTGAATTTTGTCCTCAATATTTACTCAGAGACGGTATGTAATACCTTATTTTGTTCCTGACAAAATTATTTACACAATATTATAAGATCTCTGTACAACTTCTAGCAGAATAGTAAAATTTGAAGCCAATTTCGCACGTACGACATGACAAATTTTCTCTGCCGTATTTTCAACACTCGACATAAACTGACGATCGGCAGGTAAACAAATCCAAATATTTACAAAAATATACCTTGTGCAGAGCCATGCAATCATTTTTAAATGCATAATAACAATCAAAAACTACCACGAACACGTGAGCATCGTGACTTTTCTCTAAATATGAATTTGACAAGAGCTGAATTCGCCATTGACAACACACGGAGCTACACGGAGGTAAGCTTAAAAACAGGCCAAAAATCTGAAATCGCATTTTGGCTCTCCGTTTCACTACCCCCTCTTCGAGACTATTTCGTCCCGAAATGTAACATGCATATAATTATTTAACTTCATTACAATTTTAAAAAAAATCAGAGCATTTCCTTGACAAAACGTTAGCAGTACATAGGTAAATTCACTCAACCATTGTTTGGTGACAGGCTGACAATAACATTGTCGTGACCTCGTGACCTCAAAAAGTTTTCCAAAATTAATTGGCTATTTGGCCGATTTACGACTGTACATTATAAAAGCAACTCTATTTCACATGCAAATTATATTATTATGTTTACAAGTTTTATACAAATCTTTCACAGTATCTCCAGCATAAATCATTTAAGCATCTGGTTTTTATACATAGGCTACTCTTCTTCACCAATAAAATATTAATTTACAAGAACCATTTAATTCACCTTGGTGCACATTTCCATCAATTTCATTTTCAAATGAACAATACCAGTTTTAATCTTGACTTTCGAGCTAACGAACAGAAGTCTGTTTCTGCATCAAGTTACACAAAACATCAGTTTAACATTTTACATTTTTGCCATCAATTAATGAACAATATTTAAGTTCAGATATTATGAAAGTTCTATATTCCTCAGCGTCCTTTCTTCTGATGGACCTTGTCTTTAGTTCGATATCTTCAACATCTGAGAATCTACATTATCATACCTCTTTAAGAACTCTCATGAGAAACTTGCCAGATTGGTTCACCGTCGATCATGAGAGGAAATGTTGACTCGCCGCCCTTACATCAATTATGCAAGGTGTAAAGAAACCATACATCATCCAATAAAACATTTGACCTGGTAAAGAATAACCATTGACTAGTCAAATATCACTTTTGCCATTCATTCTTGCACCTGAGTTCGAAAAAGTCCTTGAAGACTTTCTCAGTTGGCAATCCACCCAAGAGCGAAACTTGATTTTCTGTTACCAATGCGCCTACATAGCCTGACATTGCTCTGAAAACATCATGACTGCAATCAGTGAGTCACCGTCGCACCAACCAGAGTTCCAAAATCATAAGGTCTGCATAAACGGCCCGTGATGATGCCTCAACAGTATCAGTAAGAAAACAGATGATGATATCTAGTTGATTTTCATTCGTTAATCTTCTTAAGAGCACATGCCGTATACGACGAAACTTGGCTATCTTCAGTAGATAGCACGTACATATCTAATGGCTATTCAATTAAGCAACCATTATTGTAGGCTTGAAATCGATGTCTGTTATTTAACTGTAGCTATCTCCGTCTCCATTTTATTTTTCTTCATCTGTCTTCGTAATCTGCAATATCTGACATTCAATTCAGAATTAAGGCATGAAATCTCATGTAAAACAACATGAGTGCCCGACAATCAACACTGTCCATTTTTTTTCATGGTGATGTCCCCATATCCATCATTCCAAATGATTGTAAGAATAGTTGTGTCGAAATAAAGTGAGGTGTCTTTCACTTTATCTAAATTAAGAAATCCAGAATATTGCTCTTTTTTTTAAAAAAAAGAACAAGAATTTCCCAGAGACAAAACTTGATCAAAAGATTGTCATGTCAATTCCGCTGCAGTCAGTAAAGTCATATCAAACTTCTAATCACGTTTTGCCAGAAATAAAAAATTTCATTCATGAAGTTTTTTTAATTTTTATTGGAGGCTGTTCCTCTCAGAGTCGAGTTATTATGATTACATAATAACAATTTCAAATGAAAACAATTTTATATACAGGATCTACATGTAGAGTAGACAATCCGCTAAAATACGTTTATATGATGATGATGCCGGCAAGGCCTATACCTGACTTCAACTTCATAAAACAGTAATTTCATATTTTAGCGGCAAGGAGTTATCAGTATGTAGTGCAAGACGTCGGTGAGCCCTTTTCCGGACTTCATACACCACAAGGATCAATGACTATTTTATACGGCAAGGGCTTTTCCGCATCTCATTATCCCATAAACACGATAACTTCCGTCTCCCTCGTAAAGCTATTTACAAATTACATACCATCATACATCATAGCATGTCTGCATGATAACTGGTCACTCTTCCAGAATCATTCTGATGATGGCAAGTCTCCTGGTGCCAATGAGTTGGTGCATGTGCCTATACCATCATGACCGTCATCAAGTAGCATAGCTGACCTCTTCCAAAGACTCATCTGAGATGACAACTTTCTCAGAGTGTCGGCGTATTGACCAGATGAATTCCATTCACCCCTCGCCTATCACGGTCAACTAATACCGTCCGATTATCACTTTCGGGTACCTGCTAGTTGGCAGTCTTCCCCATTTATCAAGGGAGTGTCCTGACCACCAGTTAACTGTCTCCTTACAGCTAACCGTCTCCTGGCTCGTCTTCTAGATGATGGAGACTTTCGTGTCTTTCTCCGTTCTTGAAACTGCTTGAGCATGCCATCTGGCAGGGTAGATCATCACAGTCTTTCCCAATTAAGGGAGCATGCGGCCTGGTTAACTTTTTCTGGATCTTTAAGAAAGCTAACCTTCTCCTGGCTCGCATTTGTGATGAGGGAGACTTCCGGTTCTTTCTCGATGATCTCCCAGTCTTCTGTGAATCGACTCTCGTAAGTTCATCATCCTTCTCATCTTCAAATTGCCCTTTAGCAATTCCATCTGCATTAGCATCATGTTGATGCTTCCTGTACTTTTCAGCTTTGTAAACAGCTTCTGTTTCCACTGCAAACTTGATTGCATCATCAAAAGTAGCAGGTTTTGCACGCAGGATGTTTAACCGCAACTCGCTTTCTCTGATAGCACTTATGAAGTATTTCTTTGCTATCTCCTGTGAGAAAGGACTTGGTATTGTTGGTAAAGCTAGCTTGACTAACTTTCTGATGTTGTGAGCTAGGTCAGGCAATGACTCTTTTGGGTGCCTTACTCTGTTATTGAGTTTCACCCAGAATAGCTCTTCCTGATTTTCGGTTCCAAACCTCAGGTTCAAACAGGCCACAAGTGAGTGGTAATCACGCCGTTCAGTCGAATCCAAATATCCCAGTACACTCTGAGCAACTCCTCTCAGACTAGTTGCTAAACAAATGGCTTTGGTATAATCATTCCATTTATTCCATTCAGCAACAATTTCGAATTGTATCAAATAGTCTGACCAGGAAGTGGTCCCATCGTAAGTTTGAGGCTTTATTTTAACTTCAGGCTGAGTGTCATTGCTAGAAAGTTTAGGCCTACTTCTTACTGACTCATCACTTTCATGAACATTAAATTCATCACCAGCTAATATTTCTGAGCTGGTATCGGTTGGAGAAGTTTCAACACTATCTTCAGTCGCTGCCATAATAAATCGTGAGCCAAAATTTGTTAAAATTTTGATTTATCCTACCGCCAGACACCAGTTGTAACGGGACCGAGCTTGCCCCTAATACTTTTGTAAACGACTGATGGAGAAGACTAGCCTTATAAACATACAAGTGGTAGCGTAATATCAAAGACTAGAATTCTCCCCAAGATATGTGGAATCAGTGATGCATGAAAGGAGAAGTAACAGGTAAAAATGAGACTTGACAATTCTGTTTTATATTTGCTTCTTTTGTTATATCTTGTATTGTTATTTTGCTTTCATATTTGTCTTATCACATCACAATTCATAAATACAAGTTAATACACGTACACAATCTCTATTGACGATATTTCCTTATTTATCTTCTTAAGATCCAAATAAATTACTAATAAATGCTGCCTAAAAGTATATACTGTTTGAAGAATCAAGAAGCATAAAAATACAATTTAATCAACAGAATCTCCCATCACATGACATAGTCATAGGCTAGGCCAAGGCCTAGTAGGCCGACTACAGAGTATAGTATCCATGTCTGTACACCTATACGAACTTGCCATGCAACAATGAATGCACACAAAATACAGTGCATAATTTTCCATTGGACTTATGCATGTGTGCGGCAAGTCACTTGCACAATAGGCATAGGCGCTAGGTCAAAACACCGGAGTGCATAACCACCGGGTGTTGCCACTATTGTGGTAGCTAAGCTGCCCCTAGCTCAATCTGAGCTCCAGAGTAGGGCGTTTTTGCTTTGGTTGGCGGTGCTTACCTTCAAACTGAGTGAAGGTTTGGGTGGACTATTGTCCACCAAGCAATCTGATTAATTTTATGCGTGCGTACGCACGGCTTTTATACTCTCCTGAACGCGTTCATGGAACCTTTTGGCGGCTGCGTTCAAAGCGTAAGCTCCGTTACTATGGATATCGGCGCAGTCACTCCGCGTCAGGCGCTCACTTTCGAAAAGATTTTGAACATGACGAAATTTAATAACTAGAACTGCTAGTGTTTTTAAATCAGGAATCAAACTGATGACCCCTTTTGACCATGTAAAACATAAAAATACTCAAAAATATCTTAAAATTCTACATCCTTAAACAATTACATCTTAATTAATCCAAAGTTTGATCAACAAAAGTCGTTTTTAAGGAAAGTTACAATTTTAGGAAAAACTTGTTTACGTTCAGGCGATTGATGGCGGGAAGTTTCAAAATGACAAATCTAAAATTCTTTGAAACAACACATGAAAAACCTGAATTTTGTCCTCAATATTACTCGTAGACGGTATGTAATACATTATTTTGTTCCTGACAAAATTATTTACACAATATTATAAGATCTCTGTACAACTTCTAGCAGAATAGTAAAATTTGAAGCCAATTTACGCACGTCACGACATGACAAATTTTCTCTGCCGTATTTTCAACACTCGACATAAACTGACGATCGGCAGGTAAACAAATCCAAATATTTACAAAAATATACCTTGTGCAGAGCCATGCAATCATTTTTAAATGCATAATAACAATCAAAAACTACCACGAACACGTGAGCATCGTGACTTTTCTCTAAATATGAATTTGACAAGAGCTGAATTCCGGCCATTGACAACACACGGAGCTACACGGGAGGTAAGCTTAAAAACAGGCCAAAAATCTGAAATCGCATTTTGGCTCTCGTTTCACTACCCCTCTTTGAGACTATTTAGTCCCGAAATGTAACATGCATATAATTATTTAACTTCATTACAATTTTAAAAAAAATCAGAGCATTTCCTTGACAAAACGTTAGCAGTACATAGGTAAATTCACTCAACCATTGTTTGGTGACAGGCTGACAATAACATTGTCGTGACCTCGTGACCTCAAAAAGTTTTCCAAAATTAATTGGCTATTTGGCGATTTACGACTGTACATTATAAAAGCAACTCTATTTCACATGCAAATTATATTATTATGTTTACAAGTTTTATACAAATCTTTCACAGTATCTCCAGCATAAATCATTTAAGCATCTGGTTTTTTTTTTTTTTTTTCTCTTCTTCACCAATAAAATATTAATTTACAAGAACCATTTAATTCACCTTGGTGCACATTTCCATCAATTTCATTTTCAAATGAACAATACAGTTTTAATCTTGACTTTCGAGCTAACGAACAGAAGTCTGTTTCTGCATCAAGTTACACAAAACATCAGTTTAACATTTTACATTTTTGCCATCAATTAATGAACAATATTTAAGTTCAGATATTATGAAAGTTCTATATTCCTCAGCGTCCTTTCTTCTGATGGACCTTGTCTTTAGTTCGATATCTTCAACATCTGAGAATCTACATTATCATACCTCTTTCGCAACTCTCATGAGAAACTTGCCAGATTGGTTCACCGTCGATCATGAGAGGAAATGTTGACTTGCCGCCTTACATCAATTATGCAAGGTGTAAAGAAACCATACATCATCCAATAAAACATTTGACCTGGTAAAGAATAACCATTGACTAGTCAAATATCACTTTTGCCATTCATTCTTGCACCTGAGTTCGAAAAAGTCCTTGAAGACTTTCTCAGTTGGCAATCCACCCAAGAGCGAAACTTGATTTTCTGTTACCAATGCGCCTACATAGCCTGACATTGCTCTGAAAACATCATGACTGCAATCAGTGAGTCACCGTCGCACCAACCAGAGTTCCAAAATCATAAGGTCTGCATAAGCGGCCCGTGATGATGCCTCAACAGTATCAGTAAGAAAACAGATGATGATATCTAGTTGATTTTCATTCGTTAATCTTCTTAAGAGCACATGCCGTATACGACGAAACTTGGCTATCTTCAGTAGATAGCACGTACATATCTAATGGCTATTCAATTAAGCAACCATTATTGTAGGCTTGAAATCGATGTCTGTTATTTAACTGTAGCTATCTCCGTCTCCATTTTATTTTTCTTCATCTGTCTTCGTAATCTGCAATATCTGACATTCAATTCAGAATTAAGGCATGAAA
This sequence comes from Amphiura filiformis, assembly GCF_039555335.1. Taxonomy (NCBI): domain Eukaryota; kingdom Metazoa; phylum Echinodermata; class Ophiuroidea; order Amphilepidida; family Amphiuridae; genus Amphiura; species Amphiura filiformis. Next base: position 30,631,440 of record NC_092630.1, on the reverse strand, counting down.
TCTCATGTAAAACAACATGAGTGCCCGACAATCAACACTGTCCATTTTTTTCATGGTGATGTCCCCATATCCATCATTCCAAATGATTGTAAGAATAGTTGTGTCGAAATAAAGTGAGGTGTCTTTCACTTTATCTAAATTAAGAAATCAGAATATTGCTCTTTTTTAAAAAAAGAACAAGAATTTCCCAGAGACAAAACTTGATCAAAAGATTGTCATGTCAATTCCGCTGCAGTCAGTAAAGTCATATCAAACTTCTAATCACGTTTTGCCAGAAATAAAAAATTTCATTCATGAAGTTTTTTTAATTTTTATTGGAGGCTGTTCCTCTCAGAGTCGAGTTATTATGATTACATAATAACAATTTCAAATGAAAACAATTTTATATACAGGATCTACATGTAGAGTAGACAATCCGCTAAAATACGTTTATATGATGATGATGCCGGCAAGGCCTATACCTGACTTCAACTTCATAAAACAGTAATTTCATATTTTAGCGGCAAGGAGTTATCAGTATGTAGTGCAAGACGTCGGTGAGCCCTTTTCCGGACTTCATACACCACAAGGATCAATGACTATTTTATACGGCAAGGGCTTTTCCGCATCTCATTATCCCATAAACACGATAACTTCCGTCTCCCTCGTAAAGCTATTTACAAATTACATACCATCATACATCATAGCATGTCTGCATGATAACTGGTCACTCTTCCAGAATCATTCTGATGATGGCAAGTCTCCTGGTGCCAATGAGTTGGTGCATGTGCCTATACCATCATGACCGTCATCAAGTAGCATAGCTGACCTCTTCCAAAGACTCATCTGAGATGACAACTTTCTCAGAGTGTCGGCGTATTGACCAGATGAATTCCATTCACCTACGCCTATACGGTCAACTAATACCGTCCGATTATCACTCGGGGTACCTGCTAGTTGGCAGTCTTCCCCATTTATCAAGGGAGTGTCCTGACCACCAGTTAACTGTCTCCTTACAGCTAACCGTCTCCTGGCTCGTCTTCTAGATGATGGAGACTTTCGTGTCTTTCTCCCGTTCTTGAAACTGCTTGAGCATGCCATCTGGCAGGGTAGATCATCACAGTCTTTCCCAATTAAGGGAGCATGCGGCCTGGTTAACTTTTTCTGGATCTTTAAGAAAGCTAACCTTCTCCTGGCTCGCATTTGTGATGAGGAGACTTCCGGTTCTTTCTCGATGATCTCCCAGTCTTCTGTGAATCGACTCTCGTAAGTTCATCATCCTTCTCATCTTCAAATTGCCCTTTAGCAATTCCATCTGCATTAGCATCATGTTGATGCTTCCTGTACTTTTCAGCTTTGTAAACAGCTTCTGTTTCCACTGCAAACTTGATTGCATCATCAAAAGTAGCAGGTTTTGCACGCAGGATGTTTAACCGCAACTTCGCTTTCTCTGATAGCACTTATGAAGTATTTCTTTGCTATCTCCTGTGAGAAAGGACTTGGTATTGTTGGTAAAGCTAGCTTGACTAACTTTCTGATGTTGTGAGCTAGGTCAGGCAATGACTCTTTTGGGTGCCTTACTCTGTTATTGAGTTTCACCCAGAATAGCTCTTCCTGATTTTCGGTTCCAAACCTCAGGTTCAAACAGGCCACAAGTGAGTGGTAATCACGCCCGTTCAGTCGAATCCAAATATCCCAGTACACTCTGAGCAACTCCTCTCAGACTAGTTGCTAAACAAATGGCTTTGGTATAATCATTCCATTTATTCCATTCAGCAACAATTTCGAATTGTATCAAATAGTCTGACCAGGAAGTGGTCCCATCGTAAGTTTGAGGCTTTATTTTAACTTCAGGCTGAGTGTCATTGCTAGAAAGTTTAGGCCTACTTCTTACTGACTCATCACTTTCATGAACATTAAATTCATCACCAGCTAATATTTCTGAGCTGGTATCGGTTGGAGAAGTTTCAACACTATCTTCAGTCGCTGCCATAATAAATCGTGAGCCAAAATTTGTTAAAATTTTGATTTATCCTACCGCCAGACACCAGTTGTAACGGACCGAGCTTGCCCTAATACTTTTGTAAACGACTGATGGAGAAGACTAGCCTTATAAACATACAAGTGGTAGCGTAATATCAAAGACTAGAATTCTCCCCAAGATATGTGGAATCAGTGATGCATGAAAGGAGAAGTAACAGGTAAAAATGAGACTTGACAATTCTGTTTTATATTTGCTTCTTTTGTTATATCTTGTATTGTTATTTTGCTTTCATATTTGTCTTATCACATCACAATTCATAAATACAAGTTAATACACGTACACAATCTCTATTGACGATATTTCCTTATTTATCTTCTTAAGATCCAAATAAATTACTAATAAATGCTGCCTAAAAGTATATACTGTTTGAAGAATCAAGAAGCATAAAAATACAATTTAATCAACAAAATCTCCCATCACATGACATAGTCATAGGCTAGGCCAAGGCCTAGTAGGCCGACTACAGAGTATAGTATCCATGTCTGTACACCTATACGAACTTGCCATGCAACAATGAATGCACACAAAATACAGTGCATAATTTTCCATTGGACTTATGCATGTGTGCGGCAAGTCACTTGCACAATAGGCATAGGCGCTAGGTCAAAACACCGGAGTGCATAACCACCCGTGTGTTGCTACTATTGTGGTAGCCAAGCTGCCCCTAGCTCAATCTGAGCTCCAGAGTAGGGCATTTTGCTTTGGTTGGCGGTGCTTACCTTCAAACTGAGTGAAGGTTTGGGTGGACTATTGTCCACCAAGCAATCTGATTAATTTTAAATGCGTCGTGCACGGCCTTTTATACTCTCCTGAGCGCGTTCATGGAACCTTTTAGGCGGCTGCGTTCAAAGCGTAAGCTCCGTTACTATGGATATCGCGCAGTCACTCCGCGTCAGGCGCTCACTTTCGAAAAGATTTTGAACATGACGAAATTTAATAACTAGAACTGCTAGTGTTTTTAAATCAGGAATCAAACTGATGACCCCTTTTGACCATGTAAAACATAAAAATACTCAAAAATATCTTAAAATTCTACATCCTTAAACAATTACATCTTAATTAATCCAAAGTTTGATCAACAAAATTCGTTTTTAAGGAAAGTTACAATTTTAGGAAAAACTTGTTTACGTTCAGGCGATTGATGGCCGGGAAGTTTCAAAATGACAAATCTAAAATTCTTTGAAACAACACATGAAAAACCTGAATTTTGTCCTCAATATTTACTCGTAGACGGTATGTAATACCTTATTTTGTTCCTGACAAAATTATTTACACAATATTATAAGATCTCTGTACAACTTCTAGCAGAATAGTAAAATTTGAAGCCAATTTCGCACGTACGACATGACAAATTTTCTCTGCCGTATTTTCAACACTCGACATAAACTGACGATCGGCAGGTAAACAAATCCAAATATTTACAAAAATATACCTTGTGCAGAGCCATGCAATCATTTTTAAATGCATAATAACAATCAAAAACTACCACGAACACGTGAGCATCGTGACTTTTCTCTAAATATGAATTTGACAAGAGCTGAATTCGACCATTGACAACACACGGAGCTACACGGGAGGTAAGCTTAAAAACAGGCCAAAAATCTGAAATCGCATTTTGGCTCTCCGTTTCACTATTATAGAAAATTTGATTTGTTGTCAGGTAAAACGCAGGTTTTGTTTCCAATACACTAACTCAAAATGCAATACACTAATTAGCGGGGCCTTGCTGTTTGCTGTGGATATATTTTACTGCATTTTATAATTAAAGATTTTGAAATCAAAAGTCAAAATTGTGATATATTCAACTGTTTGAGAAATGAATTATATAAAGGAACCCATGTAAGATCCAGGTGCTGTATCTATAATACAATGTACATTATCGACACACTATACCAATTTCTTTATCTGCGTCAATAATAGAATATTGATTTCAATCGAATTGAATACATGTCTCCATTTTGAGTTTGAACTCCACCACTGAGCGATCTAGCGATCGATTTCTAGCCAATCAGATAGGCCTCCTTTTCTTGCGTTCGGTGAAACGGTGAAATACCAATCGCCTGTCGCTCACCAACGGAGTATTAAGTTTTTATATTTAAATATAAAAATAAATACTGGGTGTCGACACTGTGCACCTTGCAAGAGTACGGTACTGCAGTTAAGTGTCCTGAATTGCTCCAAGGCATTGTAGTTAAAAGTCTTTGATACACCTGTTAGAGATTGCCTAGTCTAGATAGCAGATCATGAAGCCTGGATCTTATACCAAAATCTAGATCTAGTGATGTGGTCGACATGCCTTATGTCGACATAATGTCGACGTCGGCACGTATGCCGACATGTCGACATCAAAAAATCATGTCGACAAAAAAATTTTTTTTTACAAAGTTGGATGAACTTGTACATTTTGATTACCTTTGCTTCTATTGAACAGTCAGGGACACATTGAATTAGTATGCATTGCTAGCTGTTCAATAGAAACAAAAGTAATTAAAATGTACAACTTTTTCCAACTTTGTAAAAAAAAATTGCATTTTTTTTGAGTAGCAGTATTTCTCTGGTTTCCAACCTTGAATAACAAGTCAGTTTGGGCCTATAACTTGATTTTCTGGCCAAAAATATTTTTTGAAATTTGTTTTTTGTTTTTGTTTTTTAGAATTTTTTTATGTCGACACACTGTCGACGTAGGTATACGAATTATATCGACATGTCGACAATAAAAAACGGTGCCGACCACATCACTACCTAGATCACATGCTTTTAATTATGGTGCTATCACAGAATGCACTAGGATTGAGTAATGCCAATTAAAAAAGAAGAATGTGTTTGGAAAAAATATCGGGTCTGATTTTTTAAAGGGCAGGTCTATTGGCAAGCTAATATTATGAGGACAATGAAAATGACTCCTTTTTTGAGAAAAACCAACTTAAAGTCATAATGTACGATCTTATAATATGAATTTGGTTAATTTTTTCAAACCTGATTTTTTGGCATATTTGTAATGTTTACACATGTCACAACTTGCACCTAAATGGAATCAGCCAAATTTGTTGTGTTTGTAGGTAAACAGAGCAAAGTTCGACATAAAGTCTTAATTCAAGAAATTATGACTTTATGTCCGCGCATAGAACGGCGTGTTAAACTGCCAAAATAACAAGCAGTGTTTCTTTCACGTTACCTCGTTATTTCAGCTCAAAATGGACAGAAACCATTCCCGATCATTATTACTAGTATTATTTCAGCATTTTGAGTATATAATGACACATTTAAAATTTGAAGGAAATCGTACATTAAGCCTTTAAGCGGTGAGTTCCTTCGAACGAGACAGATTTGGCCTAGAAAAAAAGTGACGTCATGAAATGAGATGTGCCTGCTTTGAGAAAAGGGACTATAAACACTCTCAATGGACAGAACGTATACTGTTGTTGTTCACAGAAAAAAACTCCAAATTAAGTATTACAAATTTAATGGTTTTTAAACATATGGATAAAATCAGCCGCTTCTTTTTTTTTATATATTAGTATATTGTGATATTACAATTCATATGTATATCAATATCATGAGAAATATTAGGCCTAAAAAATAAATACATAATTTGAGCTTAGAATTTCATCTGAGACTAGCATATAAACCGTGTTAAGTCCACAAACGCATGTAGTTATTATAGTTTCAGTTGGATGAAATATTACAAAGCAAACGCATAGTAACAATACTGTGTGAGCTTTGTTTACGAAATGAGAACAATAGTCTGCATATTGTTATGCAGCATTGTTATGGTAAATGATAGTACAACTCATTGTTGCTAATGTCAAACTTGTCAAAGTGATTGTGATTGTATGATGAGAGCATGATATGGTGTCCGCTTCATTTACCTCGTCATCAGCCAAACGGGGAGAACACATACGCTTCAAGCGGGGAAGAACACGTCGAGGCTGAACTTTACCCACACAATTTCTCCTTTTTCAGGAGAAATACGCATAAAAAATTGCATTAAGTGTCAACTTGTAATGTAATATATTATTCTCTTCGAATAGAGATAAACTTGTTTTTGCAATAGACCTGCCCTTTAAAGTGAAGGTTATTATTGATCATGATGACAAGTTGAAAAATCCTCACAATGAAATGTTTTAAAGCCGTAAATGGGGTACGTATAAATAGCTTCAGGTGGTACTACACCCCTTGATAAATTTGTTACTATTTTTGCATTTAAAAAAAATAATAACACACTGGTAAAAAAAGTTTTGTATATTATAGGGGCAAGGAATCCAGTTACTACACTGGAATTTCAGTGACTCAAGACAAGCGGTACGTTATTTATGATAAGAAAAGAGGTACCGCTAGACTGTACCTCATTTCTTAAACATATAATGAAACACTTGTCTTGAATCACTGAAATTTCAGTGAAGTAATTGGATCCCTTGCCCCTATAATATACATAACTTTTGTTACCAGTGTGTAGTTATGTTTTGAGAAAAATGCAAAATTAGTCACAAAATTTATCAGGGGGTGTAGTACTACCTTAAGTTTATAATATACCTAGAAAAGCTCTAATATACCAGTAACCAATGTTTCACAGTTAAAGGCTAATAACACTTGGGATAAAGGTCACAATGGGTCATCAGAGGTCATGCAAATGCCTATTTTGCATAATTATATAAAACTGAGACACAACTTTTCTTATCTTGAATAATACATTTGTATGCTAGTGTACCTATTTCATTGTTTTGTTATCTTCCTACCCTCTAATCCCTATTTCATGACCCCTATGCAATATGACATGAATGGGCATAATCTGTTATGAATTATGAACAGTTTGATGATTTATCACTTCTTTATCAAAAAACCCCTTTTTCAAGCATATTTAGTACCATTCAGGGGCGGCGCCACAGGGGGGGCAAGGGGGGCAATTGCCCCCCCTATGATTTTCAAAAAAGAGGTAAAAGGAAGGAAAAAGAGAAAGAGAAGAAGGAGAGAGAAAAGGGGGAGAGAAAGAGAGGAGAGAAAAGAAAAGGAGACATTCCCCTCCCTGGCCATGGTTAGAAGGAGGAAACTCCCCCTTCGGACATCTTGCCCCTTGTGGAATGCTGACCTCACGCGGTTTTAAAGTTGTTGGTTTTTATATTTTGGGCCCATTTTGACAAATTTTCCTCCATAAAAGTCACATGGCCTCTCTTGCCTTTTCTCCCAACTATACTTTGGAAAATTCCTGGCTATGTCACTTTCCTGGTGCGGCAACACATGTAAGTCTGTGTCATGCAGCAAATAATCATTATAAATAAGTTAACTTTCAGTCCGATAGATCACACAACTTTTACGGGGTTTCATCACATCACATTGTATATCCAAAACGCCTCTCTCAGAAATAGTGTAAAATTATGCACCAATATAAATAAGCAATTGGCTTCATTACGACCCGGCCAGGGCGTAGCCAGGATTTATTGGGTCTGATTTTTAAAAAGTGGACCTGTTTTGGACCTTTTCCTAAAGTTTTGACCAAGAAAGCATAAAGAACCTAATTTTTAATGGGCAAATGTTGTCCTTTCCTGATTGAAAAAGGGCGACTACCTCCCCTACGCTCCTGATTACGGCTTTCAGTTTGAAATATTTCCAACCTCAAGACACCCCCCATTCATATCATTTTATCGTGCCAATTTATAAAAAACCGGCATATCATATGCGTTGATAGGGTAGTACAATCATTCCCGAATGTTGACGCCTGTATGTGGGTTTCTGACCAAAGTAACCTCATATTTGGCCATTTTAGCCTAAAAAGTGCCAATTTTTTCGCGCTTCGCAGCCTTCGCGAGACTTTAACATTAGACTATATTTAACATTTCCACCATATTTCACAGTCGTGCACATTTGTACCATGAACTTATTTTGTTGCCAAAAGGTGCTGGATTTACTAATTGAGTATAGGTCCATGCCTAAAACCAGCGGGCTGAAAGTCGGGACCGTGAATGAAATCCATAAAAATATGCGGTTGGAAAATAAATAAATAACACTAAAAAGGGTGAAAATGGTGCATCAAATGGCTTCATTTGTGCTTTCATTTTGAAATTTTTCTAAATTCTGAGGGGGGCACATCCCCCTCACACACCCCCCTGCATCGCGAAAGCGCGACGGGCAGCGCTGTTGCGCTGCATAACAAATTTCCAAAATTGTTTTGCCCCCCCTATCAAAATACCCTGGCGCCGCCCCTGGTACCATTTACATATTAAAAACAAGTAAAGGAGACAAACTTATGTTCATAGGCTGGAGTGTTCATCTTTCTTTCAAAGTAATTGGGCCAGACTACAGACAGGCCCGTACGCAGGGGGTGCGATGCCCCCCCCCCAAAATTTGGAAAAGTATACAAAAAGTCCCAAAATTTCAGAATTTGCAAGCGTAACGAGCAAAAAAAAAAAAAATCAGGTTTTTTACGATTTTTTGGACAAAAAGGTCCAAATTTTGTCCACTTTTCACAAAATCGCTCCCTTCCCTGGAAAAAAGTCCACTTTTTCAAAATCAGCACCCCCCAAATGAAATCCTGCATACGGCCCTGACTACGGACATACAATATTGCTGCTGGGGATCGTTTCTCCACAGCCAGTCTGTAGCCCTGGTACCCATTTGTACATACACCCTTGGTTGGTGAAAGGCAATACGGGTGATTGAAGAGCCTTGCCCAAGTGCACAACACATTGACGCCGCTGGGATTCAAACCCACAACCTCAAGCTACCTACAAACCCACAACCTCAAGACCACTATGCCACTGGCTCCCATTCATGCTAAACAAATAGTTTTGATTGTTGAAAATATGCATTTTTCAAGCATTTATTATACTTTCTAGCACAAAAATGTTTCCATGAAATAATGTAAAATTGGGAAAAGTTATTTCCACTGTTTTGAGGGTCTACAAAATGTGTATAATGGTGCAGAGAGCTAACTGATAGATGAAAGATACCATCAGGCTATTCCATGCCATTGATAAGACCCAGAGTACAGACCTTGATATGATATCCACCACGAATGGGTTGTAATGTTGGCAGAGCTGGTTTTGAGATATGGTCCATTGAGCCTCTCATAAAACAATAGAATACAAAGGATTTCAAACTCTTATTCTTAAATTGATGTTTACTACATGGCAAACAAGCAGCATGGAAATGCAATATACATGTGTCAATGTTAAGCTCAGTGGCGGCCCAAGGAATTTTTTTTTCGGGGGGCATTGAGGGGAAAAGTGAATTTCAGAGGGGCAAAATCAACAAATTTTAAGCAAAATTACCATAAAAAGGTGAAATTTTTTTTACTGGGAGGGGGCAACAGGGGGGCAAGAGTTCTGAATGGGGTGGCATTTACCCCCTCATCCCCCCTCCCGTGGCGCCGCCACTGGTAAAGCTTATTTTGACCAAAAGTTGCCTGTCCAATACCTTAAAAAGTAAAAATGTCAACATTGCAACCCAATATTTGTGGTCACAAATATTGTGTGACTTGTTTCATGTACAAGAGAGAGGACACTGATTACTCATGGCACCTGTAGACCTTTGTCCCCAAAACATGGAATGGCCCTTCTTGTGGTCAAAACTGCCCCAAAATCTAAAAAAAAATGGCATTTTCACCCATAAATCATATGTATTTAATTAAAGCCATAATGTGTGATTTGCTTCACAGCGACGCCCTCAATTTTATTCAGATTTCTACTTTTTGCATAATTATAATGCCCAGTGGTGTACTAAAATACCACGTAAAAGACTAAGCCTGAACAGAACAATTTAACTTTTTATATTAAAACCGGGTCGACCGATTTTATTCAAAGTTCATCGATCGAATGCTTGCTAACATCTCCCGTGAATGTCAGCTTATGTGTACACACGTCGGGCGCGATGCTCCGTGCAGTGTCACATGTTACGATCGGCGAGCGTAGTACACGCATTGTAGGCACTCGAAATGAAATCGCAATTTTCTTCTTTATACCTCTTTTGTTTGACTCAAAATTAAAAGGGGATAATGTGAAAACAAACATTTAAACAGGAATCTATTCTTTATGCAAATCACACATTATTGCTTTAAGTGATGATCTTGTTAATATATAGGTATCAAATAAGCATGTGTCATGTGTTTTGCACACCAAATATGAAGTTTCTACTCCATTTAGTTTTAAAGAAATAGCTAAATAATAATGACATTTTGGGATAAATAATGACGAGAATCCTTAAATTTGCCAACATGGCAGAAAAGATTCTCCAGACTCTTCTGCACATTTTGATATATGATTTGTCCATTTGAAATATTTGTCCTGTACAAAACCATTAAAAACAGAGCATTTTTGGCTGCACAGCTTCTATACTGTATGGCCTCACATCACATGGGGAGCAAAGAAGAAACATGTGAGCTGTGATTCTGAAATGTTTACTCAACACCAGTCCTTTTATTATTCTTTATAGATAATAATGTTTCTGATTGGGTGATTGTGGCGCCTTATGTTACCATTAACTGCTTTTACTGATTATCTAACTGTCTGAGATAAGACAAAATGATCACGTTTGATTGTGATAAGTTACTAACTGGTCTGATTTATATTGCATGTCTTCTCCTTCAACTTAAGTCATCTTAATTAATCTAAATTAATGGTTAGCGACATGTGAGATAGCTTCAAGTAATAATAAGCTGCATTATGGTTGGAAACATGTATCTAAGGTAGGTTCAAGTCTTAATAAATTTAATGAATTTTAGAAACTTGTTTTGTTGGTGCCTTTGGAATCATACAGGAGCGCTAACTTGCAACATGGGGTCATAGGCATGCAAAATTACCACTTGGAGGATGTAAACATGGTACTAAAGGGTCATTTTAACCTATTATTTATTGTTTTTGATCTGTAATTTTGACATTTGACCCCGTGTTTTAAAATCTAGTACTACTCTTGGTATCATATGAATGATGGTGAGCAGGCCTCAAATTTTAATGTTTTGGGCACCCATTTTCAAGGCCACTGGGCAAAGGGTGCACGATTCGAATCTGCTGTACTGCAAAATTCAACATGCCGTTACTCAAACGAGACAAACTAAAGTCAAACTAAATTTTACACTAAATGTATGTTTCCATAATTTTAGGTCACTCCCTGATCCCCCTAGCTGTGGAAATAAAAATGTTGCTCTATGTAAAATGTCTTTAGCTCTTCAAACTACTTGATGACCCCCTCCTAAAAAAAAGTGATTCTAAATGGTTGTGCACTTTTGCTATTTTCTATGGTAATGTTTGTATCCAGTAATGTAAAAATACACACAATTCTAACCATATCCTGGAATTCTTGGTCATTATCCCAAGAACATCTAGTGCAACTGCAATCCGAAGTTTTCCGTTTTACGGAAAACAGAAAAAAATCACATTTTTGTATGGTGTGACAAAAATTGTTAAAAGACAAGAGAAATAAATGTTAAAAACAGTCGTGAGTTGTGTGTGTCAATTTTTATGATAAAAATATTGTTTAATAATACCGAAATGAAGGTATATTATACCAAGGCATGAACCCCCTATTTATCCAAACTTCATAACAGTCGGATTATTATCGTGAGAATATTCCAATCAAAGCATATTGATCGCGATATTGTGACATTAATATCATTATTTTATAATCATTGTTTATACATTTTAAGCATTATTCATAAAACATGGATATACAAATTTTACAACATGGATTACAACACGGAAAATGGATTTTAGAAAACGGTAAACTTCTGACTCTAGGTTAAAGACTCTAGGTTAAAGGCACAAATTGGAAAATCTTACTTCCCAGGGAAAGATCAGACACTAGGTCAGACCATGGCATTGAAGGCATGGATAGTCTTGCAAATATATGTATGGGCTAACTTTCCCCTGACCATCCAATGTGCCATGAATTAAGAGGACTACAACTGGTATGTACTGGTCAGTTCATACTCTCATTTCCACATCTGTTGTTTCTAGCTGTTGCTAATAAACAAAGGTGGATACTCTCTTTGTGCAGTGTTGCCAAAACTTTTCAGCGTCAAGGCACGGCGCATTGATTCGCCAGGCCGCGGTAAAGGATTCTCAAGTAGCCCAATTTTTTAAGCTTCCAAAAAAGCGCCAAATACCGGATATTTGGGCGGATTTACCCGAATTTAGAACGCAAAACACCCAATTGGGCGGAAAAGCACTTGACTTTAAAACTTCCGGTACTTAATGGGAAGTTACTGAGCGATCAATAATGGTCACAAAACCCATTGTAATTTCAATTTGGAGCTTCAAAGACTCAAAACCTTTATGAATCGGCTAAATTGAAAGGAAATTACATCAAATTACTGCCGCGGCCTGAGATTGGCAAAAGTAGCCCAATTTTAGACAAGTAGCGGCATGCTTTTTTGAGTAGTGGCAGGTGATCGCCAAGTAGCCCAATTGTGCGCCTAAGGCGCGGCGCGGCGTTGGCATCACTGTCTTTGTGCCCTAAGCAGCCTTAGCAATGAACAGTTTTGCACTCCAAGCAGTCAAATATATATGACAGGAAATGGGTGAGCACCATTAGGAAATAATAAAGTATCATTGTATAACCTGTCATATATCCAATGTCTATGGATGTGATATGTGAAAATGTCAAGTTTTATTATCAGGTATGTTTGATAAAATATTGAAAATGTATGTGTCAGATATATAAGGCCGGTGTCGACAGGTCCTCTGTCGGAATCCTGTCGACAAAGTGAATTATGTCAACATATCGGCCGAACTTCGTCCATGGCGACATAGTGCTCAGGCAATGGCCCAGTAAAACTTCGTCAGGCAAGCTCATTTTCACTCAAAATATTGGCCATTTCCAATGCATTTTCAACAAAATGCAATAAATCTTATCTTTTACCTACTATTTCGCCAACTTTTCATGTTATTACTCAGGGCCCCCTTGGAGATCAGTACTAGTTACTGAAGGGGCTACCCTGGTTAAAGAAAGATTAAGTAAAATAAATAAATATTTGCCTTCAGGGGTCATACTTTTGGCAGTATTTTGCCTTGTTTTCCGGTGTAAATTGTACACATTATTGCTACCGGCTCGCTATGAAGACGGCCATCTTGGTTTTTGCTGAAATTGCCGTGTTTCTAGATATATTTAGGTTAAAAATATTTTAAATATTCCTAAAATCATGAAAAAAAAAAGTCCTGGTATTTTTTCGGAACCCAAATGTATGTCGACACACTGTCGACGTCAAGATACGAAATATTTCGACATGTCGACATCAAAAAACGGTGCCGACACCGGCTCTACAGATATATGATAGGAGAGCAGTGAGTACCGATAGGAAGTAATTCTACCATTGTATAACCTGTCACCATGGTCATACATCCGGTGTCTGCAATGGATGTGATTTGAAAGTTGCAGATACAGGTGCTTCAGGACAAGTTTGATTTTTGTACTTGCCTACAAGCAATTGAGAGTTGTGTACGATGTATAAACACGTGTTGGACAAGTTATAAAATGGCTGTTGGGACGTACTTGTGTCCAGAATTTGAGCCTTGTTAGTAAAATATCACCACAAGGCGCTTTGATGTATTAAACAAAACTTGAATGACTGAGTGTGGTTTTACCTGGAGTTTTTAGAAAATACCAGGCAAGTTAAGGCAAACTGTGAACAGAAACTGGTAAGTTGACCATGCTTAAGATGTTGGAAAACATGGTAAAGTGTAATGAGAGCTTTTCTGTTGTACATGTAATACGCTATAAAGTACATTGTATTATTATATGGTTTAGATGTTTACAGAGGGGTTTTTCTGTGATTACTGTAGGCAAAAAAGTATGTCTCAGCATCTTGTTCACAGTGCTGTTAAAAGTGCTTTCGATGTTTTTCTAAAAATTATTAGAAAAAAATCAGAGAATTGTGGTTGCAAGGTGCTGTTTTGAATTATGTCAGTTGTGAAGAGGTTTAAGATTACAAATTTACAACCTTATACTTTTATTTTTTTAATTTGTTTGGATTTTAATATAATTCCTTGAATTTATGACAAGTAAACTTGGTTTGCTTTGTAGTCTCTCCCACAGGCAGAAAAGTGCACTTTTAAAAGTTGACTGTGCCTGGAAATGTTATGATAACCCACAAAGATTGTACTAAATGATTAGAATTCAATACGTCATAATCCCAAATTCTGTAGGCTACAGAACAAATAAATCTGGAAAATCGGGAAAAAGTTTTATATAATCGGGAGCAGTAAGCTGTAAAATTCAGGGTTAGGGGCATAATAGTTTGAGTTGACCTGTTATAGGTTACAAAACTAGCCACAATGCAGGGCATGTACTTGTATATTGTAACCCAGAAATTGCAGACAATATTTCGAAAATCATATTTTCATGTTCACTGTTTGGCAGTCTATTATTATGCGGGCCACGTTTCAGTTAATATTTGAGCATCAGTTGGATTGGAGTATATTCAGGGGGATGCGTTGTTATGGATGATGCATATGAGATGACGGTATTCCAGATGCAGCAGGCTGGTATTGATCATGCTTAGGGGACTGGCATTTTCTTCGGAAGAGGGGGGTCCCAAATTTACAAAAAGTCAGCATTCTATAAAATTGCGACCCCTCCTCTATTTCGGCAACAAAAATTGTATGACTCCCCACCACCAATTCACCTTACCACTTAAACAGGCTAAAATTGTATTGAAATCAGTCTTTTTGAAATAAGATAAACGCACTATCTGTGGTCATTTGGTGACTTCCTACATTTTGGTCATCAAAAATTGTATGACCTTCTTTCCAAAAATGTATGACCCCCAGTATATTTGGGACCCCCCCCTTCCTTCCACAGAGAAAGTTCAAGTTTTGAATAGAATAGACAATTGGGTAACTTCTATTTGAAATACTCACTCCAGTTGTGGAAGGTAAAGCCATAGTAGAGTATGAGTTTCAGAATAATTAACCCTGACCAATTACATTTGAAAAATATACTCCCCCTGTGGAATCTATTTCCAAAATCTTCCACAGGGGTAGTGTGGATTTCAACAGGAATAGCCCTATATGGTATGTACAAAGAGTCTGATATTTTGTTATATTTCTGTTTGATTTGCTAACTAGAGAGTTGCGTGAAGCTAATGGAAGATTACCATGGTCATGTACAAGTCTTGGATATGATGGAAAACCTTACATATCATGCTGATATACAACAGGTAAGATTGAACAGCAATTGATTGACTTAAGGATGCACACAGGATCACTGAAGTGTTACATGGCCAAAATTGAGTTTTCATCACTAATGTCATCTTCAAACCGTATTTTATCTTGTCATTAATAGATTTAAAAGAAATCTTAAAATTTGAACCATAAGAAACGCTATTTTAAAGACCCCTTTTCATTAAAAATTCGTCAAAATGCAAAAGCAAATAAATCATTGTTTTCCCGCAATAGATCGCGTTCTCGTAACGCGTACTGCGGCGTACAGCTAGCAAAGACACGCACACATGGTAAACGGGATGGGCGAGGTGATTACTGATTGAGGCACTGGAGTCGCCAATCGTGATCACTACCGTATTTTATCGTATTGATCTCTTCCAAGGTAGGTAAAGCTTGCACCATTGCATTATGTAAACTGCGGGCCGACAGACCACCACCGTCCCGTCCCAGAATCAGTAGGCCTACTCGATAAATTTCGCCAAAAAGTGCTGATATAGGCCTAGTGGTATAAATTATAGGTTTTTTTTTTATATGAACATAATAGTGAATTTTTTATTTGTTTTTGTTTTGTTTTTCAAGTTTCATTCTGAACTTGAAAAGATAAAATTTATCTGTAAGACGTAGTTACCCGTAAGAAGCCCTGTAATGAAGACGCAATCTGGTAGATACGATAGAAAACGTAGGCCCTAAATATTTTGCTAGTAGGCTAGACTTAGCCCGTATAGTACATCATTAGGCTTGTTATTTTATGTTTAAAAAATTGTTTTATTTCATTCATTCATTCATTCATTCATTCATTCATTTCATTGTTATTATTTGATTTACGAAGTTGGTGTAGTTGGACAATAATATAGGCCTATTATATAAGCTTATATTTTATGCAGTCCCATCCTTGGTTCGGGAGCCTCTGCGGTCGTTCAGTCTCGTCTTCATTTTAAAAAAAAAAAAAAATAGGCAAGCAGTTACTACCGGTAGGCCTATATTAGATACCTAAAGGACCCGAATAATGTTTCAAAGTGTTATTAAAACACGCTCCTGATTGACCATTAACGCAATGTCAAAAACGTTGACATTTCAATAGGCCTACATCTGAGACCATAATACCTAATACCTATGGTCTCAGGCCTACATCATATCGACCATCTAGGCATAGGGCTATAACTCTATGTCAAAAATGTCGATATTTGAAATCGGCATAGCGAGCACGCGTTTATGAAAGCATTTTCATGAATATTTTAATGCTAAATAATAATTTCAAACGAGAAATATAATCGAAAACGCAAATTTTGTTTTTTCATAACCCATTTTAACTACATTTCCATTAGTAGGCCTATTAGGTCTATACCATGCCATGATTGCGATAAAAGCTTTTGGTTTTACAACACTTTTTGCGAATGTTTTGGCCGAATGCCTTTTTATTTGCAATGTTTGTCTGGCTTTCAACTTTCAAGTTATCTGCATACTTTAAAAGGTAAACTGCTTTAAAGCATTTTTCGTGAATGTTTTCATGCAGTGTTTTAAAACGCTCTTTATAGCATGATGCCTATATAGGCCTACGGTAGGCCTACTGCATAAACCACAATCTAATTTAAAGCCATAAGTGTTCCGTTTTCTACTTATGAAATTCGGTTTTGTTAGGCTATGTAAATTTCCGTGTTTTTCAGTTTTCTTGTGACCTCTCCGTGTTTTGCCCGTTTAACATTATATATAGGCTAGGCCTACTTTTTGTCCGTTTTTCAAGAAGTTTATTCAAGACATATTACAACTTTTACCCCACTTTTTACACGTTTATTTGATTGAAAACAACAACAGACACACTTTTTTAAAATTTTTGTTGTTGTATTTTATTCACTTTTTATGCGGTACAAAATATTTTACAACTTTTGATATTCCGTAAAAAGTTTAAAATAAAATATGATAACAACAAACAATTACAATAACAAAAACGGAATATTGAGTAATGCGACACATCAGAATCTTTTTAAAATTTTACTTGGGATTCCTGTGGTGTAGGCCTAGCTATAACGGGCGTTAAAATGCCTATCTTTGGCGCGGACGGGCCGCTGTGGTGCCTCTCAAGCACCAACTAAAAAGAAAAAGCAAAGGGTAGTAACAACATCATGTTTGCGGTTCAGAAAAGGACAATGAACATAAAAATGCAATATTTGTCAACACCAAAAAAAAGAAGAAGAAAAAAAAAAAAGAAAATCACCAAAAACATTGCATTTTTAAAACAAAATTATGAAAATTAGTACAGAACAGAAATCGCAATTATCAGGATTATGTTTCAATTTATTCATTTCATAAAACTTCCTGATTATCTGCTAAAATAATTGCTTGTCAGTTATTCTATGCTACTTTTAATGTTCTGATATCCGCAAATTTTAATACAGAGCATGATCTTTTTTTTATACGGAACAGGACAAAATTGTGCTTAAATAATCATGGTTTCGTTCATGCAACACGACCATGCACTGTGCAACTTATTCACAGTAACCTGTCTGTCTGTCCACGCCGCCTCTGTCGCCTCCTCAAACGCCGACGCGACGCCGCGGCCTTGCGGAAGCTCTGCTGCACCATGGAAACAAGACTGCAGTAAATAAAATGGCTGCACCATGTGGATAAACATCTGCCGAATGTGCACAGATAATTTTGTCATATTGTATATTTTACCTTCTAAATCACCAAAAAAATGCCAATCTGCTGCAGTTGGACGCCCCTTCTCATTTTCTAACTTGACCAAACGTCACAAGTCACCGGATTATATATTTATGGAATAATCTTCAAAAATGGACCCAAAATCGGCTGTATTTTTCTAAATCGCGATTTTCGGCAAGTTCACTTTTGACCACTTTTAACCATTTTTGGTCCGCCATAGCGTCTAAATGAAGCATCACTGAGGTAAGTTTTTAAGTCAAACGTTTAGATATGGCCAAAATCTAGATAGTGTTTTTTCATTTTTTAAATTAGGGCCTAGAACTTTTTTTATCACCCATGATTCAAAAATTTGAACACGGGTCACACGCTTTTACTGATTGTTTGCCTATATTTTAAAAACTAAGAAAAATGTCGAAAAAATAAAAAACACTTTCTAGATTTATTTGTCTAAATTAATAAAATTCATGTTTTACAGTTTTTGATTTTCAAATAATTTTTTATGGCGGACCAAAATTTTTGGTCAAAAAGCCGTTTTTGGGATTTTCTCGAAAATTGTACTTTTTGACCCAAAACTGGCATTTTAAATGGATTTATGAGCTCATTTCCGTTCAAAAAATGTATACTTTTATATACTTTACATAAATAGTTTTCGAGTTATGAGGTGAATAATAATGGATAATTAGTGATCCTGTGTGCCTCCTTAATGACTGATTACTTGCTTGATTGATTGATTGAGTCAGTCACCCAGTTATTAACCCTAACACTTAACCCTGCTTTTTGATACCGGAAGTTAAAGAAGATACGAAAAAGGAGAGAAGATGAACAACGAAGTCACTTGGCACCCCCGGATTCAACCTTTGACCCCCGCATGCCAAAAAAGAGTGAATAAGTGAGAGTGGGTAAATTAATGAGTAAATTAACCCTAACACCCATCTGGTTTTTTTGCTATCGGAAGGGAGAGAACATTTGAAAAAGGAGAAAAGATGAACAAAGAAGTCACCTGGACGGTGTACCCCTGGGATTCGACCCCAACCCCTTGCGTGGCAAGCGGACAATCACAGACCGGTTTTGCGGCCTGGCCAGTGTGTCTGTGCATATATATGACTTGCGCACAGGTTGGATTCTGTTGGATTGGGCAGTGTTAGGATTATTGAGTGAGTGAGCATGAGCATTGAATTGGATAAGTAGTGGCATCAGCCAGTCACCGGTGAATTCGTAAGTTGTTAGTGAGTTCATCGCCCTCCTGTCTGAAGAAATACAAGGCAAGAACTACTTCAAAGGCTCAAAACGGGGCTCAAAATATCAGTTGGAAGAGTCGACTTGAAGATGAATGCCGCCAAGACCAAGCTCAGCTCATGTCTTTTAACCAAGACCAACAGGTTAATATATTATCCACACAAAAATGGCACAAAGCTAACTACATGTAGATGAGGTGAAAGACTTCAAATATCTCAGAGCATGGGTGGCTAGCACAAAGCATGGTATCAAAACACGTAAGGCAGCAGCTTGGAGAGCATGTAACAGCCTATATCTGGAAGTTTGTTCTCCCAAAGAATTTCAAACTGCTGGTTTTCAATGCAACAGTGGAGTCCGAATTAACATATGGATATGAAGCCTTCACCATGAGTACTCCCAAACTAAATAGCTGGATGCCTGTTATACATGAATGCTAAGGGCAGCATACAGTATCCATTGGAATCAGAAAAGAAGCAACAAAGAGCTGTACGGAGACCTTGGAGATTCTGAGAGAAGATCAGTGAGAGAAGGACATGCTTTGTTGGACATAACAGTAAGATAGTGAATCTGCTGCCAATCTGATCAATTGGACATCCAAGGGGGAGCAAGAAAGCCTGGTAGACCATCCCCCAGGAGCATCCCTTACCTGTAGATATGCTGTAGTAGGTCACTGAACTAGATACATCTGACCTGGGAACTGTAACTGCAATGCAGAACAGGGGGACATTGAGATCTGTTGTGGTTTAGGGAAACTACTAAATATGGATAATATATGCGCATTAGTTGAGTTGGAATATAGGCTATGTTGCACCCTTAGAAATCAACATCTAATCTATATGTGGGATGAACTATGTTTTTATATCAACAGTGTCACTGGGGATTCTTTTACATTTTCCAAATTTGATAAAATGTTTGGTATCAGGGATACCTCAGAACATGACCTGTGTATTAATTTCCTTTTTCTGTGCCTTAAATTTTAATTCATAAGTGCATATTTAAACAGACTAACCTTAGTTTCAATGCTTTTCTGAATATGGTCAAATTGAAGCAGAAAATTGAGTATAAAATTGCTGAAAGTAAAGGTAAACTGCGGCTCCATTTCAAAAAATGGACCATTGATCTTGAAGCATCTTAAATTGTTGTCCTTTTCTTCATTTTTTTTTTTCAAACTGATTATGGCAGGATCAAGATGGGTGTAACCAAGTAATGTGTGCACTTGTTTGACACAAGACTGGTGCTTGTGTTTTGTTTGTAAGAGTGAACGTTCTCTTTGTCCATCGTCTTTGTCTCTTTTGTGATTGTCCTTTGTACCTGTTCTTAAAAATTTTGACTATAATATTATGTTTTAATTCATGATTGTTGGGAACTGGTGGCCCATTGTGTATGTTTTTTCTCCCTCCACCAGTTCCAAGAACAGGGAATAAAAAACTTCAAAAAAATCAAAAAAACAAAAACAAAAAAAACAAAAAAAACAATACATCTAATCAATGTCTGTAGATCAGAAAAAAATGCATAGAAAATGATTTTTTTATTTTTATTCTCGACTTTTTTTCATAGTATTTTGAGAAAAAAGTCTGATTTTCGCCAATTTTTTCTAGAAAAAACTAAAAAATTTTTTTTTTGAAATAAAAAAATTTCCGCATTTGTTTTTTGTCAAATCGTGGGATTTTACAAACGCGCGCGCAAGCTTTGAGACGAACTTTTTTTTTTTTTTTTTGGCCTAAGCAGAAAGGTCGCAATTGGGCCAGGGGTGGGCAGTGTTTTTTTGGTCACACGGGTCAAAAACTGAAAAGTGCTCCAATTTCAATGAAAACGGTCTCAAATTGCATATAAAATGAAGTCAAATCTATGGCATGATAGACGACACCTGAAATGCTATTGTCCAATCAGATTATGAACTACACCAGGCACAAAAAGAAACTCGTCAGTTATATTCATCCTTGCTGTTCAATAACTTGATAATTTTGGATTATTCTGAAATATACGTTTTGTTAATTGGACTTTTCTTTCTCATTTGACACCCTGTTCGTGAACATTGAGCAAGAATTGATCAAGATATGCCTCAAACTCTCAAACCCCAAAATGAAAAGTTGCAATTTTAACGATTCAATTGTACTGTTACACTGTGTGCTTTATTGATTGGCCCGTGGTGCTTGTGTGCAATACAACGGTGTGTTCCCATTGAAAATCGTTGAAAATGCGACTTTTGATTTTGGGGTTTGAGACTTTGGAGGCGATATCTTGATCAATTCTTGTTCGCTCTTCACTTAACAGGGTGTCAAATGAGAAAGAAAAGTCCAATTAACAAAATGTCTATTTCAGAATAATCCAAAATTATAAAGTTATAGAACAGCAAGGATGAATATAACTGACGAGTTTCTTTTTGTGCCCGGTGTAGACCACTCCTACTGAATGAGAATTAGTTATTATCAACTTGGCAATGCTAATAGAATGGCTATCATTTGTATTGTGTGTCTGTTCCAGGTGAATCAATAATAGCCAGATTTTAGTCCTGCATTTATCAATAGGCAGCAGCTTTTTTATGTGGCAAATTATTTGAGGAAAAATGGAAATTTGCAACTTGAGAACATAATTAAGGCGGTGATCAAAATACCCTCTGAAAACACAGGAGTACAAAATAAAAGATGAGATATCTTTATTTGTTTCAAATTGTTTGTGACACGATCTGCATACATGTGTGATTATAATCTACAGATAGTAGAATCATTACGAGGAAATGCTGGGTGTAATCAGAGCTGTCACTTATGGTACACTTTAGGAAGCAGAAGGTTATTCCTGTCAGGTTCTGATTCTTCTACCAATCGTATAATGAACCATTGTTGGTGCAAATTTCTCAAAGTTGGTCAAAATAAAAAAAATAAAAAAACGGCTCTTAGATATTTTTATCTAGTTTTTAAAAATTAAATTAAAAAACCTGTTTTGGGGGGATTTTGGGCCAACAATGAGCATTTTGGCCCAAATTTGACCTCACAGATGAATTTATCAAGTCTTTGGTATACTTTTATACTTTAGGCTAAGAATTTAGCAGTTATGAGGCCCGAAAGTTTCCAAAATTCCAGGGTTAAGACCAACCTTAATTTATTATGTTATTATTATTATTATTATTATTATTATTACCTATTTCGGACAATTATAGTCAAGGTCCGATGCTCTTTAACCTTTTCCAAATGCTTCAATGTATTGTAACGGCGATCCAAGGACCCCCGTATTTTTTTAAGCTTTTCTATTTCGTATTTTTATTTGGTTTGTTTCCACCTTCGCGATTAATTTTCCCTGCCAAATTTCAGCTCACCTTTTAATTAAATATCTCATTCAAAGTCCCCTATCCTTTATTTTTCCATTTTAGTAGTATTTTTGCCTTCAGAACTCAAGTTAAAACTATATAAATTCTTCCGATGTCCCGCTATGAAGGTCGCCATTTTTGTTATGCACACCGCGAGGATACTGCCAGCTGAAACGAAACTCCCAGTAGACCTAAACTATTGAAAAGCTTCCTGCATTATTCCATGATTACCGTCGGCAGCGTTCAGCATATTTTGATTAGTTTATCTTTTATTGCACCCTTTATTTTAGATTTGCTTTTGCGTGGTTGCTTTGTAGGCGCGTCGCGAGGACTCGAAAACATTCGTACGCGTAGCTATCGCCACACATCGCGCGACCCAAATTTGCCTGCGCAAGTTAGGAAAGAATCGCGGACAGTAATCATTGGAACATGCAGGAGATTCTAAAACAATTCACTTCTTGCTTTGGGACCAAAGAGGACGGTCATTCTTCAGACTTTATCACATATGGAAGTGCACGACTTGACTCAGTTGATTTTGGATCAATGATTTAGGTATGACTATATGATCGGTTAATTTTAAATTGACCAAGCCGCTTGGTGGGAATTCCCACCAAGGAGGCTATTTTGCTATTTTTATGGCAAAATGACTTATTTTTATTTTAACCGGTGATCGGATCGTCATCTCGTATTTTCGAAATTGATTTGCTAATTTGTAAGCACTTTCATTTATTTTAATTAACTCAACTTTCGGCTTGATCGTCGCCGGCGATTTGCTGTTTATGATGATCACAATTTTTAAGCTTCCATAAAATACGAGATGAAATGCCATCACTGGTATTATTTTTTTTATGTCCCTTCCTAAGCTTAGATTTTGCATCCATGATATATTATTAATGTAAAATAGGTCTTTTAATGAACATGCATGCAATTAACATTGCCGTATTTTTGTGTTAGAAACTCCGTCAGATGACCTTGCCAAGTTTGTATTGCATGCATGCTTAAGGTGAAAGCACCTATATTTAATCACTTTAAGGTGATGATTCCCAAAAATTCTTAGTTTCAAAATTATATTCTAAAATGTGCACTTTGGATTTATTCCCATTTTGTATGACTATGGATTCGCATTTGGACTTTTATATTTTGGATTCCAACTTTGGATAAATTTAGATTCATTCCCAATTGGTAAATAGATTTCTGATTATCGGCATTAACAAGTAGGCCTGGATTTTCGGCAAGAAATCACTTTTAATTTGCTGTAAAAATTTAGTTCCAAATTTCTGTGAGTACAGAAATGTCTTTGTATATTTTAAACCCTTGGGATTTATGTAAAGGAGTAATTCTTGTATTTTATTGCCACTCTTCTCAGTCACAATTCAAGACTTTCTTAAACAAGAAATTCCCTTAAAAAGGAGCCTGGGTTGAAATCCTGATTAAATATTTATAGGCTCAACTTCTCCATTTATATTTCATGTCACACTCTCATCAATATTTGTATTTACCATTTTTTAAATATATACGCCTTATAATATAACAAATCTACGACAATCAAACTTCAATTTGTATTTCAGTTGTCATTTTATTTTACCATTTCAAAGTCTCAGTCTGAATTATTGTTTATTAATATATGAAATGAATGATGATGATTTTGAGGTCGAAGTTTTCCAATCATTTCATTTACCGTTTCATACGTAAATGGTTGATTTTATATGAGAGATTGCGACTTGACATCCAATCATCATCACGCATGGATGATCTTCCCTGTTCCCAATTTATAGGCCTTTCTTTCATGACGTCCTTATCATATTATTTGATCATTAGAAATATGTCCTTTTATTTGCTCTTCAGTTTAGATATTAAATAGTCCTTCACAGTCTTTATTCTCCATCTTCATATTATGATATGTGCAGCGCCCTCGTGAGGCTCGCGTCATCCTTGCAGTATTATGGAATTTGTTATAATATTATTTTTTCTAAAATTAATTTGTTTGTTTATAAATTTATTTATATATTTATTTATTTAACTTTTTCCAAACGCTTCAATGTATTATGGAATTTGTTATTATTTTTTCTAAAATTAATTTGTTTGTTAATTAATTAATTAATTAATTAATTAATTAATTAATTAATTAATTAATTAATTAATTAATTAATTAATTAATTAATTGTTTGTTTTAATTTAATTTAATTATTTTCTTTAATTTTGTATTATTATTAATATATTTTTTTCATATCAAGCAATTTCACCTCACATGGCATGTAATAAGGCGAAGAAAAATAATATATGGTTAGCGTCCAGGTTTTTGAAAAATAAGGATGCAGGGGCTTTCCCCCCCTTTTTTTTTTTGAAAAATGGTGCAGTCCCCTATTTGGTCCATATTTGCATACACTACGATACCTAGAAAAAAAGAGGAGGCCTTTTTTATTTTTATTTTTTGGTAGGTTAAGCCCTTTACTGATTCCAAACTTTCCTGAAGTGCTTCTCATTCATTTGTAAGGCTATAGAAGGCTATAGAAACTTCTCAAACATCTTCATTAAATAGTTAAGGCCCCTAACAGTCAATTTTGAGTTTCTTGTCACATAATTTCTGAAAACAAGTGAGGTAACTTTTTCATTATTCATTATTTTTCTGCCTTTCATTATATGACCAACACGCATGTAAAATGTGTTGTTATTTGCCGCTCACTCATTTGAAGATGGATCTTTAGCCCAAATGAGATTCAAAAGTATATTAAAAAGAGTCTGCAAGGTTGACAGCAAAATGTATGTTGTGATTTTTCTTTTTCCACAAAAAATAAAGGGATATTCATTATTTTTTTTTGCAAATATAACCAGTTTTTATCAGTATTTTTTTTTTTTTCACAATAATGAATTCAAGTGAGGGTCTGAAAATGAAGTGAGGGCGGGTGACGGGAAACTCAAAATCGACTTTCCTTGGCCTAAAACTGAAATTTTAGAAAATAATTTTTTTTAAAGAATATTAAAAAAAGGAAGCGGGAGGGGACACTAAACATGTTTCTTTTCTTACTCGGCCTAAAAGAGTGCCAATCAGATGCATTATTGATACATGTTTTATTGAGGATGTGCTACAAAAGTAGGCCTATTTATTAATAACTTGGGTCAATAACACAAGCAAATGCCCAGGTAAACAATTATGCCAAAGTCACAAAGAAATCAGCAGTTAGTATTGAATTTTTAATAGATTCCGTGTAAACATGGTAAACAAAGAATTGCTGATGTGCAATAAAAGTTGTTATGTTGAGAGGATGTGAGTGTGGCACATGAATATTTAACTTTTTCAATCTTTTCTTTGGTCATGGACTTACAACAGCTGGTCAAGACATGCAGAACAAGCTACAGTGTACTTTGGATTGTTTAGTTCTTGTTTGCCTTTTATAGAAAGCAGGTGAAATGAAGGTTGTTCTGAAGGTTTCCAGAAAAAGGTCTTATTAAAGTATACAAGTGAATTAACATAGGATATGTCCTTGTCTGTTTGTAATTTTAGCCTTTTGCTTCTTCATACTGTCACACTCACATGGATTATTTGGAATATAAGTTGGATTGGCTGATGAACTTGATGTGATATGAACTACGAATGCTAATTGCAGTTGAAAACATTTCACCAAAAATGATGCAGTGACTGGTTTGTTTACAAATGGAAATTCTTTGTGCTGGTATTGAGCAGTGGTGCACATTTTAGTATGCCATTGTCACCTGGAGCAAAAAGGAAGCTACTTCACAGCTATTGATTCCAAAGTTCATATTTTACACTTCTTATTAATCATGTAATAATAGGTGAGGATCGTAAACACTTGAGTGAAATTTCTGTATTATAAACAGTTTATTGGTACATCTGTCACATGTGTATATTTTGTAGTCAGAACTATTAAGTATTATGGTTTAGAAATTCTTCCGTTTTGTTTTGTATGTGTTTTTTTTCTGGATTTACAGTGAACATTATTTAAATGGCACGTAATTATTTTCATGAAGGGATGGAAGTATCCCATTGTTCCAGGCCTTTTTTGAAGGCGTTAATAGTACCATCTATATGCTAAAAGTAAAAGACTACACGTAGATGCTACAAAACGAAAAACTATGCTGCCAAGGAAATTCTTCCTGTGATGTTCAGTGATGCAGTAGATGTTTATATACTGTATGGTAGATGAACAAAGGATACACTTATATTGTAGTGTGATCATAGAAGGGTTTACTGGCAATTACTGCCACCTTTGTTGTCTTCGTTTTACTTATGATACTTTTTTCACTTTCATATATTCATGTAGACTGGTTTTGATGCTTTGGCAAATATGATGGCTGCCAGTGAGAAACTCAGGGATCTGATCCAGAAACGAAACATGCACAGGTAAGGCATTATTGCCATTATTATTTTCCCAGTTTTGTAGATTTTCAGAATTTCACTGAATGTATCTATAGCACTTCCTCTGCTTTGTTTGTTTTTTTACAAGTAAATGTAATATTTCATATCGTATTACGAGTTTGGTAAAAACTTGAGTAAGTATTATAGTATTGTTAGTTACTACATGTAGCTTTAATATAATTTAGATTCAATAGAAAATTACAGAGTAAATGTATGCTAACATTTGCAAAATGTGAAACACAACATGGGGCCCATTAAGGGGGTACTACACCCTTGACCAATTTTGTGCCCATTTTTGCATTTTTCTCAAAAATTATAGCGCATTGGTGACAAGTAAGATATGTATATTATAGGGGCAAGGACTACCTCTACCGTACTGAAAATTCAGCAACTCAAAGCAAGTAGTTATTGATTTATTGATCAAATATTGGGTTCCCTCATTTTTGACTGTAACTCCACAACTGCTGTCTCTGCTGAAATAAAATTTCCAGTGCAGTAGTTGTAGTCCTTGCCCCTATAATATACATATCTATCTTGTCCCCAATGCGCTATACTTTTTGAGAAAAATGCAAAATAAGCACAAAATTAGGCAGGTGTAGTACCCCTTAAAGGTTACATTGGATCCATGTATTAAGTTGACATGCATTTTTTTTTGTCTCAGAAAGAATTCAAAGTTTGTGTAACAGAGTCTTTTTATTTAGTACTAAAATCAAAATCATTGAATATTTGAGGTTCACCTTTTGGCTTGTCCAAAGAGATGCATGGGTGATACACATTTTTATTTTGTATTTGCTGGGGGAGTGCAACCAATATTGTCATATCAGTTTGATATTAAAAGATAACCCTACTTGAACAGATGATTATTGTGCACACATGTCCCTGATGAAGATATATATGTATTATATTATATGTGACCAGCTCAAATTTTGGAATTCTTAATTTCACGGTATTTGACCTTGGGACTGAGTGGACTTTCAAATCCTTGAAAGTACTTATTAAGACGAGGTTTATTTAATCAATAATTGACAGTTGAACTATAATAATCCCTATTCAATCCTGTGTAAGACAGGAAACTAATTAGCACATTACTCAGACTAGCAATTTGGCAAAAAATATCAAGGTATCATTTACAAAATTATCGATATCTTGAAAAGTATTGATGCTATGTATATAATTTTAGTGTCATTTTGAAGCTTATTGTCCCATGCTTACATTTTTATTCAAATCATAAAATGTTAAAAATGCGACTTGTTCCTGGTTTTGTCGAAACAGGTCACATATAATGGTTGTTACTGAATTATGAATACTGAATCCAGAAACAGTAATGGACACAGGTTACATTTTCATTTTTTATCACATGCCGGCTGCCTGTTAATATTTATTTACTCTGTCATATTTATTTAGTCAGATCAAAATCCAGTCCTATTTTAAGAATAGATAACACCTATTGTGTTTAATATGTGACGCAATCTGGTCCATGGAGGCCAAAGGCGGCAAATTTGAAATTGAGATAAAGTCAACAATATGGAGTAAAAAACAATAAAATACATTAGAAAATAGACATCACCTTTGGTGTCTTCAGTATGATAGCTTAATAGGTAATTTAATTATTTAGAGTATTAAACTCAGTTTTCAAAATTGCCTCCTTTGGCCTCCATGGACATGTCAAATATCATGTTCAGTCAAGAAACTTCAGCATTTGGCACAATTTTCCTAAAAGGTTGTGCACATGGAATGACACCCCTCATATCAAGCCTTAATATAGAACCCATACAATTTCTCTTGTGTGCCAGCTTTATTTGTCTCACATCTAAGCTGCTTTCAAAACATTAATGAAACCATGTAATACTGAAATATCCTTAAATTCACATCTAATATTTAGGCTTTATTGAGTAAGTTACATGCAGTTTGGACTATGACATTAAAAAAATTAAAAATTAAAAGAATATTCCTGCTCCTAGTAATTTTTTTTTTCTTGGCCTAAAAGACCGATCAATTGGGAATTTAATAAGAGGTGAGCATTTCATATTATATCATATGATGAAACTGGGAAATCTGGGCAAAGCATTATGAAAGAATGAGTGAGGAAAAATGATTTCCTCTCACAAAAAAGGAATTCCCCCTCAGTCTAGGTTGCCTTGTATTATTCAATCTGTGATCCTGATCTTTGTTCCCATTCTATTCATGATTATCAATACTTCTTACACATTATGTCATTGTTCAGTCAGGTGATAATACATGTAAACAAACTTTCTTGTGTGTTTACATTTCAAATTTTCAATCTGAAGTGCTTACTTTTTTTGCCCGGGGGCACTTCAATTTGAAATGGATATAGGTGTAGGGCTGGCGCTTTTCGCACTAAGGGGCATTCGGTGAGAGCAACATGTAAAAAATATGGGGTCATTGGGTGAGAGCATGATTTTTGGCATTCGGTGAGAGCAAAATGTAAAAAATATGGGGTCATTGGGTGAGAACATGACCTTTTTTTTAAATGGAATCTTTGGGTGAGACCAAAACAGCGCCACAAAAACCTCGAAAATCGAATTTCTAGTTCTAAATGGCTTCAAATTTCTTTATTTTTTCAAAATAAGTAACAAAATCAGTGATAAATGAAAGTTGCTGTTCAAATTTAACTTATAAGGGTCTTTGGGTGACAGATCAAATGGAAAAATAGGGGTCTTGGGTGACAGAGTGCGGAGCGAGCATGTGTTAAGTAAAAAAATATGGGGTCTTTGGGTGACAGCGATGCTGAAAAAGGGGTCTTAACAGCCCTACATACGCGTCACCTCCAAAGTTGGAGTGCCTCCCCCGGGACTTTTTGTTGAGATTAGCTAAGCAGGAACCAGGGTTGCCAAACCCGCAATTTGGTAGCCCAATTGGGTGACTTTGGAAGATTTTTCCTGTGACTTTTGAACATTCCGGCCCCATAGAAACCAATGGTTAAGAAAAAAGTTGGGTGACTTTTCAACATTGGCTTCCAGGACTTAAGATAGTTTCCTATCCTATGGAAAACAATGGTTTACTTTTATGATGATTTGACCTGTGATTTGGGCTGACATTTTTGGCAACAATGGCAGGAACGTGCATGTGGAAACATGTGGATGGATGTGTATCTGTTCAAATATTCAAATAATAGATTGTGTTTAT
The DNA here is from genome assembly GCF_039555335.1 of Amphiura filiformis. Lineage (NCBI taxonomy): Eukaryota > Metazoa > Echinodermata > Ophiuroidea > Amphilepidida > Amphiuridae > Amphiura > Amphiura filiformis. The sequence continues at coordinate 30,601,549 of NC_092630.1, read as the reverse complement.
CTTTTCATGGAGGGCAAGGTAACCATTATGTGAGGACTGTTTGCACCTAGTCTGTGCTACAGACTGTGTACCTATATTATCCATAGGGAGATAAACTACTGGGAACCACACACTCTTGGAAACCATAGTGGGTACACTCGCTCCTTTCGCTATTCGTGGGGCATCTGGGTTTGTGACTCGCGGCTTTTGTCCCCTAAATCGCGAGAGTAGTCTTTGACAAGACTAATTTGCACCTGGTTTGCATGTACATATGTATCTGCATCAAAATGGATGATACCCATCAGTTTCCAGTGATTTTGGACAAGACTGCAGCCACATTCAAATAAATCATATATGATCCATCGAATTGGTAGCTAAATGTTATAAAAAGTCATTAAACTAAAAATTCTGGTCATTTATGATACTAAGGATCCAATGTTACATTTTCAATAAATGTCAATACTGATGGGGTACACTCTGTATATACACACACCTGTGGGTCCCACAACCCCATCCACCCATCTACCCCCTTCCACACATACACACAAACATATATATATACATACATAAAAAATATAGACACAGATATTAATACATTTCACAACACTGTGTTTCACGCCAAAGCGATCTTCAGGTGAATAAATTAAAAAAAAAAAAAAAAAAAAAATTTTATTTTATTTTTTTTTAAATTTATTCACCTGAATATCGCTTTGGTGTGAAACATAGTTTTGTGAAATGTATTAATATTTGTGTCTATATTTTTTAAAATAGCTCTACCATTTATTGGTATCGAGCACTGTATAGCTGTCTGTGATACTTTTACTTCTTAATATATACATACATATATATATATAGCCTACACCCACCCACATGTTCTTGTTCCTGCAATCAAATGTGGACTTTCAGCATAACCCTTCCAACCAGGGTACTACATTGTACACTATAATGCTATCTGACTGCACACCTCAAACTACAGCAAATACCATGAAGATTCACCTAATGGCAGTACGGACTCCCTTGACTATGGTCTTCATCCATGGCATTGTCTTTTTAAAGACATTTCTTGTTTATGAGTACATCTGGAAAGGGCAATAGAATATTTTATCTTGGCCCTATCAAACAACTGATTTGATAAGTAAATGGGAAAATGGGTAATAATGTCATTGGATGATAATTATATACCATGATTTTTGTTCTCCCTTTTTTCTGTAGTGAAGTACTTGAGATTGTTGGCAAACATCAGAAGGATGCCGGTGTACAAGAAGCTGCTATTAGAACCATCAAGTATCTGGCGATGTCAAGTAAGATTTCAAAATTGGGCTATTCCATTCAAAATCCACACTACCCCTGTGGAAGATTTTTGAAATATCTTCCCATGGGGGAATATGAATTTCAAATGTAATGAACACATTAGCAGTACCATTTGAAACTCACCCTCCCTCAGTGATTCAGGTTGAATCTTTCTCAGAGGGTGGATGAAATTTAAATGGAGCTGCCTAATATGGTCATTCCATTTGAAATTTATGTTCCCCCGAGGAAGATATTTCCAAAATCTTCCACAGAGGTAGTGTGGATTTTAAATGGAATAGCCCATTATATTTCTTGGTATTTTTATTTAATTAATTTATTTATTTATAACAATAGGCTAGAAAGCCTGGACAAACCCAATAGTGAAATCACTAAATTAAAGGGATGCCCAATACATCAAAAACAAAAACAAAATAAAAAATACATAATTAGGACAAGGACAGGTGGAATGGAGAAATAAAAGGAGACCAAACGAAATGGCTACACGAGGTGGAGACAAACACCAGATTTAAAGGCTGGTAGAGAGGTGCTCTTGACAACATCCTCAGGCAGGTAGTTCCACAAGGTGGGAACATATGGGTAAAAGGACCTTTGGCAGAGTGTGAGCCTTCGGAAAGGTGTTTAGATGTATAGTAGAGAAGAGGAACTCTACATTATAACCTTTTACCTATTACCAAACATACCCAGGAAAAATATAAGGAAAATTGAGGACACAGTTGTACGAAGTCAATTTTCAGATTTTTGAATCATGATAAAGAATTTTTGTATGTAGTGATATGAATGGCAAGTTATAGTACATGTAGGTGAAAATATTTGGTATTTAAAAAGGAAGGAACCAGCTACCATCCTTGTATCATTTGTGAGTCTATAGTCGATCAAAATCACATTCAGTACATGAGCCAATAACAGAGCTTTATTTCGCTGAAAACCCCATTATGATTAGCCTTATGGCTCCAGAGATGTGATCATTATTTTTAGTGTTGCTCAGAACAACAAACTACAAAGGAAGTTGAATACTATTATTGGCTATACATGTATCTCAAGATCAATATTCCTGACATCCGACTCGATTTTACTTGATCACATCACATTTTTATCTCGTTGAAGGCTATCTTTAATAATGTCATAACCCATCACAAACTGTAATGTTGTGATTTCTTTGAGAGTGCTTCCTCTCCTTCTGCTGGTGCAGTTATCAGTGGCGTACCGTGGCCGCTCCTACCCCGGGGGGCTGAAGAAAATTCAATTTTGCCGTCCCTTCCTCAAAAGCCTGAAAAGGGTGACCCAATTTTTTTTTTGGTCGTTTTTAAGAGTGAAGAGCAAGCAAAAAAAAAAAAAAAGAAAGAAAAAAAGGCTTATAGGCGCTGGTGCCGTAAAAGCAACAGATTTTTGATGTATAGTACCATTTTTTCACAATTTTTTATACTTTTTCACATTTTTTCTTTACTAATTCTTTTTGCCACCCCTTCTTCTTCCGCCGCCCCTTCGTTTCCCGTTTCCCTTACCCCGGGGTGCTCGTGCCCCCAAATTTCCCCCCAAAATATGCGTATGGTTATACATGTTTCAATTTGAACTGCAAGTGGTACAGACTTGGTTTAAATGGAATATAGCTGGGTCAATAAAAATCATAAAACTGTTGTCAAGTGCATAAAACAAATTTCTTTACTGAAGACAGACTACAGCATAATGCATGAGGTGGTGTGTTACATCATGACCCAATAGTTGGTTGTTAATGATCATCCTTGTTGCTTGCTCGGCAGTTTTTTATATATGTACCATTGTGCATACCATATTCGTTCCAACAACTGCCCAGGGTGCTTAACAAAGTCATTTTGTGTGGGCGCTTATTTTTTACATTGTTTACATAATTGCATACTTTAAAAATGGCCAAAAATATTTATTCATTATCATCGGTGTGCATGCCATAGGTTTCAGACCATGATCCAGATATGCATGGGCAGTTAATATTATCATAGTTTGCTTGTTGGCAACTGGTTGGGTGCCTATAGGGGCATGGGCAGTTGATGGAATGAATATGATACATCATATTTTGTATCTAATTCTCGATCACGAGAGCCAACTTGAGTACGCATATATATTTGCGTTGAGCGTACTACACAAAGCCACATGCTTACGGCGCAAGCACATCTTTTGAGAACTGACCAATCACAGTGTTTGGTCGCGCGATTGTGTTGTTCCACGAAAGGTACGCTGATGCAATATGATGCAGAAGGTACATCCACCCATGATCGAGAATAAAATATTTTGCCTTTAATGAGGACAACACTTGCCAAATCGAATCTTTTTAGGACAGTTAAGTGGTTGTGTGCAGTTATCAATTACCCCAGTCATGGCATAACATTGACAATAGACCAGACCCTGTATCCTTTGTTGTTTGTAAACCAACAGTCAGCTCATCTGTATAATTGTGCATTATCTTTTCTACAGGTGACATTTGCAAAGCTTTGTTGGAGGAAGATGTTCTTGAAGTCATTTTAACATCTATGAATCTATTTAGAGAAAATGATAAGCTTCAGATCACATCTTGCCAAGCACTAAGACAAATCTTATCAGAAGGTATGTATTCAACTTTTGTCCTATCTGAGCGGGCTGATAAAAACGAGAACTACCCTGGGTTTAATTGATTAATCTTAGAATTCTTTTTGTTCCTGAAAAATCGGTTGTAAACTATTGTAAACCGACGTGTTCTGTACAATGCAATGTAATACAATACGATTTTAAAGGGAATTTGCCGTTACTTCTGAGATTTTTACCAAGTATCAGCGCTAAGTCACTCACCGATTTTCTGTGATTAAATCTCAAACTTCAGTTAGAACACATTTAGGCCTTATATGTGTAATTTTATGGCTGTTTGTATGTATATACATATCCATAGGGATATTGCTTGACAAAACCAAGAGAATTTCTTGACAAAACCAAGAGAATTGTTTCGCACTACAACTGGTGCAGACCTGGCTAAAATCGGATGCAGGTGGATGAAATACATATTTGAAGTGCACGCAACATGATCATCTTGAATGTGAATGGAAGTGTAAACCAGTAATACCAATCATGTAGTTGCAGACTGGAAAAGAGTGCCAGAAACTAGTTTCCGGGAAAAGTGGATCAGATGACTATACCTGATGAAGTCCTCCGATGTGAAGGATGAAATATTGCAGTGAATAAAAATTCACTTGGTTTTGTCAAGCAAAAATACAAAAAATAAATCTAGTCTAAGAAAATATACTGATGTTGTGATTTTAAGCAGATCCTGTAAGACAGGTGCAGTTTGTTGATGAAGATCACCATCACTCCGTCATGGATACCATTAATGAGCATAAGGAGAATGCCAATGTCCTCACTGAAGCTTTTCTACTTCTAGCGCTTCTTGCCCACCCAGGTGAGGCGATTTGATATTTCTTTACAAGTCCTATTGTCACCTATTACCGTACTGACTCGAGTATAGTCCCACCCCGTTTTTGGGTGAACATTTTTCAAAATTGGGGGTGGGACTATACTCGATTTTTTTATATTTTTTTTTGAAGTTATTTATTTTTTCAGCTTTGGAGTGTCCCTGGACCTAGACCTAAATGCTAGGATCATTCATGGTTGATTTTAAAAAAAAGAAAGAAAGAAGGCCTATGTGTTTTGAATAAATTTGTACTCATGCCATACATGTACTCTTTTAATGATTTCAAAATGCATACAAATTCTTTTTTTTAAAAATCAACCATGAATGATCCTAGCACTTTAAAAAAAAAAAAATTTAATTTCTGAAATTTTTCGACAATTTGGGGGTGTGACTTTACCCGAAGGTGAGACTATACTTGCGTCAGTACGGTAATACCTGACTTCCACTGTAAAATGATGTATCTACTGGTAATGTATAAGGCTAACAAAAAGAAAAGGAATTGTTTGATTGTCCTCATCCAACCGACCCTAATCTGGAAAATTTGTAAAAAAAAGTTTTATTTCTGTTTTACTGTTCAAAAGAATATTGAGCCTAATTTTTGAAATTCCAGAAAAGGTGTGTGTTTTTGTTGACATTTTTGACATCCGTAAAGGTTTTTGACATCCAGAAAGGTTTTTTTAGACTTCTAAACTGTTTTAAAATGTGATTGAAGTAGTATACAGTAGCGAAATATCCCAGTTTACACCCATTTGGGCTATTTATTAAGCTAATTAGGCCTATTCATGTTTTGGCCATGACCTTTAATAAAAATTATTAGAAAAAAAAAATCCAACCAAGCGATCTTACCCCTTGGGAGAGATCTATGGACAATTAAACAAATTTCTTTTTGTTGGCCTAATGCATATACTGCATGTTTGCATTTTAAATCAATCAAACTTTTCTGCAGAGCAATGAATACTGTCAATGTGAAGTTTTTGGTGCTTCTGTGTACAAAGTGAAATTTAAAGTTTACTTAGCCATGAGTATTTTCTGGAATAAATACTTACAGCTCGGTAGATTTGACATTATTTGTGATTTGCATACAGTGTATACCAATAATCATCATTTGGGCATATATGGTATTCTTCTGCATGCTTAAACTGTTGATAGGTCAGACTGTTCACTTCCTTAATCCTTAATTAAAGGAATACCTTGGTGTACATTCAAACTAAATTAAAGTACATTTTGACCAAGTATAACTTTCTGTGGTACTGATGCTGGTTTCATACTTTTCTGCCGCTTTGCCGCTCTGAAGATGATTTTACTTCACTGCGCAGTCGTCCCAGAAACGCTAGCAGTGACCAGCAGCAAGCTGATATATATCGATCACTCCACCACTTTACCGTGGTGGCAGCACTGCTGCCAGTTGAATTCAGATCAACTCGGAGTGGTGCTGCTCTGACGTATGAAAACAAAATATGATTTTGGAGCGGTGTTGAGCGGCAAGAGGGGCTTTCAGAGTCATGCCGCTGCCACTCATCTTATCTGTGCCGCTCCGCTTGCAAACAAGTGCAAGCGGCATGATAAAGCGTCACGCCCCTTAGCGGCAGAAAGTATGAAACCAGCAGCTTTTAACCCTTCCGAAATCTTCATGCAGTCTTTTGTCAATTGTAATCTAAAACTACATTTGTAATCTTTAAAATCTACATGTATATAACATTTTACACCATTACATTTTCTTGTATTTTTAGTTGACATTGTCGTACTCACAGGACAATTTTTTTCATTTTGTTCACAGAGGAATCTTATGATGTACTACTACAAGAGGTTCACAAATGTTTAATCCGAGCAATGAAAGCATTTCCAGAGCATGCTGATCTACAAGAAGCAGCCTGCACTCTTCTTGAATCGGTCGCAAAAACTTGTAAGTGCACATTTTTTATAGGCCATGTACTGCACTTGCTAAAATCTTGGTTATCAAAATATGATGTGCAATAAAATGCATGCCATTATGCACAAGTGCTTTACAACCACACAGCATGTTTTCACTGGCACGCAACTGGTTTTCACCAGTATTTGACATTGTCTTGCCCTCACCTTTAAAAATGAGGTAAATATTTCAATGTCAGTTAAGGAGTTGGATGTTTTTAACTTAAGTTCTGATCTATGAAAACAAATGTGTCAAAAGGACATTAAAATCCTAAAATCGTAACTCTGGGACTGCCTTTTGAGGAGAGCAAATCTGATATAGGAGAGTGATTTTGAGCTCTCCTTAGTTAGCCATTCTCTCCTTACATTCTATTGTAAATGCTCTAAACAGCTCTCCTTGAAGGCTCCAAAAGAGCTATTTAATGCTCTCCTGCAAATAAAAGGCAGTCTGCTGAATTATCATCATGAACTTTTGACATCTATTTTGTCAGACAAATAACTTGGGTTTCCTGCAAATGTTAAGAGAAGAAGGTGTGTCTGGGGGTGTTTGTACATTTGCCATTGACTTGTAGTAAACATTAAAAAAACTTAAATTGCTGGTAACATAGAAAAATTATGTATCAAAGGTTCATTTTCCTTCTTGATGATGGTGATATGTTCAGTTTTGTAATGCAAAATATGTTTATTGCAGGAGGCAGCCTTTGAAAAAAATATCAACCACTCAATAACCCGTCTGTTTAACCTGTATACATGTTTCTTATTTTTCAGTTGAAAGTCAACAGCTGCTGGAAGTGAATGGAGCATCCAGACTAGTCTTACAGGCACTGCACAAATTCCCTTCCAATGGCACTCTGCAAACTACCTGCTTACGTACACTCAACTGTCTAGGTAATCACAACAGTGTCTTTGTTTGTTTGTTTGTTTAAATAAACAATTATGTGTACGTAGTTCAAAATAGTCAACAAGTAGAGAATACTGTGGTATCAAACGTGACACATTATCCCTTGGGAAGGTTCTCTGCGTTTTACTGGGTACACATGCTTGTTCCATGGATCTGACAGCGACCCCTAACAGAGCTATATTGCAGTGAAAATATACCCCTAAACATTGTTCAACCTGTCAGTAGCAAGACTCATAATTATCATCTCAGGCCATGACAAATTTTATATTTTAGCTTGCCCGATCAGGCAGGCAATATTCAAAAATTGGTTGCCTGAAATTGCCCAAGGCAAATTGGTTGCCTGAAATTGCCCAAAATTGGTTCCCTGAAATTGCGCCGAATTTGGCAGTTTCATTCTTACGGAAATCCTATAAATGAGTATTCATGAAATGCACTATAAAAAATAACATTTCATTCATTTATTTCACTTAGAACTGTTGTTTCTTGTGGAAAATAATGTGTATTTTATGTGATTTACGTATTTTGCCAACCACTAATACATCTCAATCTCAATCATAATGCAAATACATGGCCAGCTGACATCATTGACGTCATGATATTTGCACGAAACAGGTTCTATAATTGTCCAAACTTCAAATACATTAGCATATATATATATGTCTGCCAGTCTGGTGTGGGATACGAGTGCCTAGTGAAATTTGAGTACTGTTTCAAGAAGTTTTCTTTGTTTTGACTGTTTTTTTACTTTTGTAAACACGCCAAGTTGGACACAAATATTCCTTTTTAAATCATCAAACTTTAATTGGTTTATTTTAGACAGTTGCCCGATCGGGCACAGCTCTTCAGAGTTTTAATTGCCCGACAAAAAATGTGATTGCCACGGGCTATCGGACAGGCGATTTGTCGCGGCCTGTATCATCTTATGAGATAGTAATGATGTAAGTTATGAGATAGTAATGATGTTGAAGATGAGTTGCACTTTGTTATGAAGTGTTCTTTTTATAATGATTTGCGGATAAGATTGCTTGATAATTTTAGAAGTATCTATGACTTTGACAGTCTATCTGATTGAGATATCTTTATACTTATGAGTGTACAAGACTATGATACCATTCATCAGATTATTCAGTTTGTAAACTCATCTTTCGATAAATGTATTATGTATGATATTTAATCATTTTGTTGTAGTTTAACTTTATTGTTTACTTTTACTTATTTGTATCCGTTACAATGTATTTGATCATATCACAGCTGAGGTAATGTTCAAATCAATGGAGGCAGGGATAAGAGAAGACTGTATGCAAACATGGTTGGATGATGTCATAACTGGTATCACATCCAATTTGGATCACCCTAGATGTCAGGTATGCTGATAAATATTAAGCATTTCCCAGTAGAAGGTGACAATAAGACTTGTAAAGAATATCAAATCTTCTCAGATAAATAGGTACATTTTTGGTTGTTTGTGTGTGTATGTACAGTATTTGTATGGTGTGGGGGGGGTGTGCGTTTGTAAATGCCTCCAACTGTGGAGGTGTGTGTGTTTTGTCACATTCACTGTGGAGTCTGCTAACAACCGTGGAGCTCCACAGTTGAAGATAAGCTCAAAAATGGGGTTTTTGAGCCATAGAGGGGGGTATACCACCTGTCATTTTCTGATTAGAGCAACCTCCACAGTATGAGCGGTTGCTGTGAGATTTGTGTAAAAAATCTCCCCAGTTTGAATGTGGGTGTGTGAATCTCCCCAGTTGGAATATACACACACCTCCACACTTGGCGGCATTTACAAGAGGATGTGTGTGTGTGTGTGTGGTATTGAGGACACACAGGAACCATTAGGCCTCATCCGATTATCGGATCGGTTATCGTATCGTCCAGATATTTGCGATTTCGGTATCAGATCGGATATTTGTAAAAAATAAAATTCAGTGCAGACAGGGATGAGTGTGTGTGATTTATCAACACTAAACTGAATCTTACTATAATTTGCCTAATGTTGTATGTATGTATGTGTGTAAAAGGCTCCGTCAGTTTTGATCCCAGCCTCGCCAAATTCGCACGGGGATGCAGAAAAATACGGGAGTGTCGTAAGCTACCTTCGGTCGAAATCGGAGGTCGAAGGTCAAAGGTCAAATTTTAAACTTGGTCCGATTGGGCTGTAACTCGGAGGGTGGACTCCTTGATGCGAGGGGAATGCGGAGGTCACATTTGGTCGAGATCGGTAAAGGATTGGGCTCAAAATCGCAAATGTGATATTTTGTTTGTTTTATCCAAAATCCACAGTATGGTATATTGCACCCTGAATGCCCTCTCTGTTAATCTATAAATAGCTCTGATGATATGTTCTGATCATGCTGATACATGTATAGGCCTTGCACAATATACCAACTCTTGCTATCAAGCCAATGTCTTCCACTGTGGGTTTTATATTAACCCATTAAATGAAGGAAGAAACAAAGTGTAGTCAGTAAAACAATAAAAATATATAAATTAATTGATTTAGTTAATTACCGGTAAATAAGTGATGTCATCTGAGGTCAAAGGTCATCCAATAGGTCATCCAGGGTCAAAGGTCATAAGGGGTCAATGGGGTGAAACAGTACACTATCGGCTGGATTGAGCTTATTAACTTGGTAAAATAAATCTGAGGAATCAGGCTATGATAAATAAAAGTCCCCAGGATTAGACCTATACCACTTTATGCTGGTGATTGTATTAGGCTATATTAACCCTTTAAGGGCTGGGGTATGAACGTTTGGACAATATTTATTTTGGGACATCAGAGCACATCAGACATATCGAATTGCATTCTGAATACTGAAGAATGTCATTCTGATATCAAATAATTTTGATTTTTTGAAATTAGCAATTTAATACACATTTTATGGCAAATCATTAAAAATTGATATTTTGATATTTAACAGTACTTGAAGTAAAATTTATAAATCTGATGATTTATACAAAAAGTGTATGTGGGTTGGATGAAAAGCCGACGATAAATTGAAAATTTTGACCTTTATTATTGAAGATATGGATTTTTTCCCAAAACACCAAAAAAATTAGGTCTTTTGGGAAAAAAATCCATATCTTCAATATGAAAGGTCAAAATTTTCAATTGACCGTCGGGCTTTTCCTCCCTGCTACATACACTTTAAGAATATATCATTAGATTTATATAATTTACTTCGAGGACTGTTATATATCAAAAATTTGAAAAATATCAAATTTTTATAATTTGTCATAAAATTTGTATTATATTGTGATTTTCAAAAAATGAAAATTATTTGATATCAGAAAGACATGCTTCGTATTCAGAATGCAATTCGATAGGTCCGAGGTGCTCTCATGTCCCACAAAAAATACTGTCGAAACGCAATAAACGCTCATTTTAGATCCCTTAACTGAAGAAAGAAATGGTCAGTTAAATAAATACATAAATTCATTAATGCATACGGCCATACGGGTATACCTCTAGTTAATTTAAACCAGGTTATTAGATGCAAAACCAAATGCATGTTTTATTTCATTCTGTAAGAGAAAACCAATCTGATATATCCAAATTCATGAGGAATTTATTAGTTGAGATAATATCTATTTTTTAAAATAATGTAGGAAGCAGGATGTTTGGCAGTAACGACTTTGCTCAACAAACGGCCAGATTTGATTCAAACAGTAGAGGATGAAATGGATGGACCTGTCAATGCTACAAAAATCACTGAAGAAAGGTAACAGTCTCATAAAATTGGCTATTCCAGTTGAAATCCATACACCCCCTGTGGAAGACTTGACCTTAACCTTGATCTCAAACTCCATTTGAAGTGTATACCCCCTGTGTGGAAGATTAAGGTCATGTCTTTCATAGGGGGTGTATGGATTTCAACTAGAATAACCCATTTTGGAGCAGACGACACTGAATATGGTGATTCCATTTGAAATCTACACCCCCTGTGTGGAAGATTAAGGTCATGTCTTTCATAGGGGGTGTATGGATTTCAACTTGAATTGCCCAGTGGTGATGTAGCTATAATATTCATATCCTATTAGCCAGGTATATCAAAATGGAAATACCAAAGGCAGTTATGGTGATATACCTGTTTGATTGTTTCAACAGCTATGTTACTAACATAAGGCAGTAAAATTTAAATTATTTGCCATTTGATAATAGAGGCCGTCAGCCTTTCGCCATCTTGTGGGTACAAATTATCTGCGTGTTCATGCGTCCGGACACTACTGCCGCAAAGCGCTTAGCTTGCCACGCAGCTGTTATCACGCATCGACCCAGTGATTTTGCTGTTCACGCATGGAGATCGAACGACCATCGCAGCATGTACCCACAAGATGTTGGCATATGACGTCACGCTGACGGCCTCTATTAGCCAAGTATATCAAAATGGAAATACCAAAGGCAGTTATGGTGATATAAGTGTTTGATCATTGAAGAGATTCATCAGGATTGTCTATTATTATTACTAGAGTTTTCTTAACAAATCCAGGTACTCGCAATTAGTAGTGACGTTTCACAACCTTACTGGCTGGTTGCTTCTTCTTGACTGAGCTGTATCCAGTACTAGCACTTGCTGTCTTAGCTGTAGTGTTGCCAGTTGATTTTTCTTGGATAAGCTGATTGTATGCATGACTGAGAAAATAAGCTGCGCCCCCCCTTATTGTTCATAGCTTGCTCGTTGCGCCTCCTGATCCAGATTGACTCTCTTATCCATCTTGGGAATTTGTCACTTCCGGATGAAGAATTTTGGCCCCCTCCCAGTCTATGATGTGATTGTGCTCTGCGATTTGTTAAGAGAACTCTAGTAATAAGTGTTTGATTGATTCAACAGCTATGTTACTAACATTAGGCAGTAAAATTTAAATTATTTGCCATTTGATAATTAAAGGAAGTTATCTTGAATTTTTCTTGTTGTTTACAGCAATGGGTATGACAATGCGGTGCTAGCTAGTTTACGTGTATACGGCAGAACAGATCTGCTGGTGTTTATAGAAGCTTGTCATGCTCTCTCTGTCGTCGGTAAATATTCAAGTGAGTATAAAACCAATCACTTTTGTCTATTGTTTCTGCCAAATTTGTATTGAAAACTCACTTCTGTAAGTGCTAATATTACACAGTAGATTAAGTTTCTACATTAGAAAAAGATTATCATTATAGATGAGTTGACGTCAATGCCTGACAGTATGACATCAACACAATTTCCATTTTTTTTGCCTGGCAGTTTGCGCGCGCATCATATCTTGTTCAGGGCTTGTGTTTTTAAAACTCCCGCCACATCACAATAAGGCTATTGAACAGTGTAGTGGCTACATGGGGGTTCACTCAAGCATATCAATATACCAGTCCCTTGCCTTTGTTGATGAACATTGAGGTCAGCTCATCTATAGGGACCAAAGTTATGTCCATTTGCCAATGTTTTAACGAATTTTTGTTAGCTGCCGAAACAATTAATCAATATTGTATGATGTGTATTAGTAATTAAGTTTTGTATGTATCACTTCATGTCTCATCAACACAATCACATGATATGCTTTAAATTCAGATCTGGTTTGGTAGTTTATCATCGGCGGCGGAACCGGGGCCAGGGGGCCTCCACTTTTTGACTGGGGGGGCTGGCCCCACTTTAACCCATAATGTGCTGTGTGTAACATGTCTGGGTGAACATAAATAATCAAATCTCTATTCTAGACCCTTAACATGCTTAAAGAAAGTGTAAAAATGATGCACAAAATGGCTTCAATTGGACCTTCATTTTGCAAAATTTTCCAACTCCCCTGTATTAGGACACCCAACACTAAAAGCAATAATTTATATAATTATAGTGAAAACCTATGGCTTCAATTTGGGCCTTCATTTAGCCCATTTTTCAAGCTAACATTGTACACAATGAATGGTCAGACACCCACCTGCTTTCGCCATTATTTTTGCTTTGGAAACCTGACACTTAATGTTTAATACAGTAATAATACAGTTAATAATAACGAGAACTTGTCCACGAATGGCTTTAATAGCTTCATTTTCCAATTTTCGGCTTTTTCAAACTCAAATTGTACACTAATAGTACCAAAATAGTCCATCAAATGGTTTCAATTGGGCCTTCATTTTGCAAAAGTTCCTCACTTCTGAGGGGGGCATATCCCCCCCCCAGCAGGACGCAATGGCCGCTTTGCAGCCATTATTTAGATATCACCCTGACTAGCCACCCCACTTTCAAAATTGTTCCGCCGTCGCTGTAGTTTATTGAATACCCGTGAGGGTGGATACCTGCATGCCGAATGTGGTTATTGTGAATGAAATTTGTCATATATTTTGGTGAACTATTCAATCATTTAGTTTTGTTGCAATATTTTGAATTCATTATTTTATTACATTTGTACAATTTAAAATCCACACTACCCCTGTGAAAATGTTTGGAAATATCTTCCACAGGGGGGAGTATGAATTTCAAATGGAATGATCACATTAGCTGCTCCGTTTGAAACTCACCCTCCTTCCGTGGAAGATTCAGCTTGAATCTTTCTCAGAGGGTGTATGAAATTTAAATGGAGCTGCCTAATATTTTCATTCCATTTGAAATTCATACTCCCCCAGTGAAAGATATTTCTAAAATCTTCCACAGGGGTAGTGTGGATTTTAAATGGAATAGCCCAATGCAGTGGACACAAAGTCAAACATTTTCATACTGTATGCTCTGACCTTCCATTGTTAATATATTGCATGAAGTTAACATCTTATTGTATATTTTTTCTGCTTGCAACTCCACAAGATAGGAAGTGGAATATTATATAAATTGAAAACAAATTGTAACAGTCATATTTTCATTAGGATTAGCTGGGACTTTTTCTGCACATAAGAGTTGTCTGCCCCTTGCCTTCTCTACCAAGGAACCTTGTTGTTAGATCTTTGAGCAAGGGGTAGTGCACCTAGGAAAAAAGGGGTGATCTCTACATACCAGAGGTGTAAGTCTTCCGGAAATTCCGGAATTCCGGAAATGTGGCCCCCCCCCAAAAAAAAATTTTTTTGAGGGGGGGGGGGGTGATACCCTGCAGCCTATTCCCCGGACAAGCCCCCTTGCACTTCCGGAAATTTGGCGAGGTACTCGCCTTTGGCTCGCATGTTTTTCAGGGAGTGGATCGTTAGCTCACTTACACCTCTGACATACGTAACTCCTAATGGTTTTGTCCTAAAGTCAGAGTAATCTTGATGAAAACTTGACAGTTTCACACTTGATTTATATTATGAATACATGATAAAGCCTATCAAACAACGTGAATATTATAGTATCGCATTCAAATAGCATGGTACTTGAATAAAGTCCAAATACATATTTACACTATTTTGCTAAGACCTTTTACACTGACGGACCCATCGCGTAATTTCACACCTACATCACACGATGCTATGCAGATTTTTCGGCGAATGTTGTGATGATGATGTGATTCAATTAGTCAATCAGAACCCAAATTTTGTGTTTATACAATTACAATACCTCTATGATGTCACTTTATCTATTGCTAAAAATTCATTTTCAAGGTGCAGAATTCAACAGGTTTGTTCCGGCATGATTTTACCAAATTTTTTCTTTGAAATTTTCACATGTAAAAACATGTTTTGATTTTTTGTAAATTCCTGGTAGGATTGTGCATGACTAGCATTCCACTGGTACTCTTTTGACTTTATCATGAGGTATAGCAGTTCTTGGAATAAAATTTTTTTTTTTAAATCGATTTAAATAAAAAAATTCTGATTTTTTTTTATTAAAAAAAAATCAAAAAAATCAACACCCTAGTTTCCGCGCCAAATTGGGCAGTGCGAAAGGTCTTTGTAAATAGGCGTAGTTCTTAGAATGCTATAACATTGCATAAAGCATGTGGATGCATTTGATCTAAATCTTGCTTTTATACTATGTCACTCACCCTTCAATCATGTATCTTTCCACACCACACAGCACTGTTACGTGAAAGCCTCATGGCTAAAGGGGCATATATGGATGTACAAACGGGCATGAGGGTACATAATAATGAGCCTGAGGCACAGGCTGCTGCATGTCATGCTGTTATGGGACTGTGTAGTTATAGGTAAGACAAAACAAGCTTGTTCAAGAAGGGAAAGAATATAATAAGATGAACCTTCTATTTTTACTTTTCAATGTCATGTCATAGAGGATAGGCAGGTTAGGTGTCTTGGTTAGAATGCGAGACGTTTCACCCCGAAACCTATTCGCCCCAAAAAAGTTCACCCAATACACATTACATACCACGACCAGTTCGCCCCAATACACGTACATACCACGACCAGTTCGCCGAATTGACTCACCGTGTATAACGTTGCCGTAGCGTGCATAGTACTACTGTCTGTTCAATTAGCTTAGATTCTTGAATTTTTAAGATGTTTAAAAAAATACAAAATTGTGGTGAAAGTCGTCAAAGAAAAGTGTTAGCACAGCCTTAGACCTAACGTGATTTATACTTTTCAAATTCTAAAGTTCAATTTAAAACCCCAATTCTTTTCAATTTTGGTCTTTTCCCGCGATATTTTTATAACAAGCCGTAGAATGTCGGGTACCATAAACTTTTTTGAATCAATCCATTTAGAGCAATGGGGACGAATGTCATAATGTGCTGAGATAGTATTTATTCGACCATCCGCATCAAGAAGTATTGTCCAGCAAAATAGCTATATTTGCCAGTATGCCTATTTGTGTTGAAATCCTACTGTTGAAACATTACGTTATTATTTATGAACTAATACGCAATAGGCCCATCTTATATAAATACATTCCTTGCGTGATTTATTTATTTATTTATTTATTTATTTATTTTAAATATTTTATTTATTTACTTATTTATTTATTTATTTATTTATTTATTTAGTTAGTTAGTTAGTTAGTTAGTTAGTTAGTTAGTTAGTTAGTTAGTTAGTTAGTTAGTTAGTTAGTTAGTTAGTTAGTTAGTTAGTTAGTTAGTTATTTTGCGAATGAGTCTGAGAAGGTGTAGGCCTATAGGCCTATAAAACTACACTATAAAAACTACTTATTTTCAAATTGTTATTTCGTTTTGTTTGTTGAATATATACAAACTATGAGAAGGACATTTGGAAACAAAAGAACTTGTGTACAAAAATTGTTATTTAAAACAATCAGGTTACAGAAAACAATTCTTGTAAAATCACTGTATCTGAAAATGTCAAGCGAATGCTTATATTCTTGGGAAGGAATGATGGTATTAAACAAAACTCAATTTACATTGTAAACCAGTTGAAATAAGAACGAAATCCATAATTTTAATGTCATTGTTTAGGAAAAATAATGCTCAGAATAATGTTATGCATAAAACGTAATCGCGCCATATAATTTCGTGTAACAAAAACAGGTGGACCATCATCACCTATAGAACCTATCCAATAACCGGAACAGTATAACAATTGAAATGGCCGGACAGATTGGTGGACAGATTGTTTTGCTAAATTGGATACCGGGTAGGGTCTATGCCCTAAGTTGAGAATGGACCGTCCCACTTGATTTGTAAAAAGGTCGCGAACCCTTTTGATGGACCCAAGTAACTGCCTAAAATGAGGCAAAATTGAAAAGAAATGGGGTTTTAAATTGAACTTGGGAATTTGAAAAGTATAAATCACGTTAGGTCTAAGGCTGTGCTAACACTTTTCTTTGATGACTTTCACCACAATTTTGTATTTTTTCAAATATCTTAAAAATTCAAGAATCTAAGCTAATTGAACAGACAGTAGTAGTGTTAAACATGATGTAAATTACTTATAAATCGCCAGTGTAATAATTTATATAATATATGGCAAAACAAAACATTATATAAAAGAAAATAAAAACAACAAAAACTCTTACTCTTGCGAGTTTTGTGTATTTTTATTTTACCGACTCAAACTCAGTTAAAATAAGGTTGAGATGTTCAAAACGCTCAAAACGTGCAGTCCTATAAACACAGCAAAGCAGAGAAGATCTTCTTTGACATAATGAAACTATTAAAAGGACTGAAAAAAATATATTTGGCAATTTTATGTACAACTAGCAAAACAAACGCCAGCAGCAGCTTTGAGATGTTTTGTGGGTTCCGTGCTGTGCACCCGGCTGTGCACTGACTTTTGCCCGCTTTTGCACCGCGTGTAAGCGGCGGATATTTGCTGCCACTCCCGCGAAACCGCCGGGGGTGATATGTGTTCAATCCTGGTTCAATCAATGGTACCGTGACCAAAGCACGCAAAAGTGCCAGAACACACCGACGGCGTACCTTGCTTGACAAGTCCCGGGCCCGCGACCGTGTGCCTTACACACTGATGTACGATCGATTGCTTGACAAGTAGGCCTAGTATGCTCTCAATTTGATTAAGACCCGGAGGTAGTGCCACAAAGAAGAAAAATGCAATGATTTTGTTTGCAAAACTGGTTAAAGTCCAGTATTAATACGATTTCTGTCAAATTTTAATTTGGTTATTCTTTGCCAAATATTGTTATAGTAACAACTGTCAGGAAAGTTTTCTGGTCATTCTAAACTGTGATGTTCTAAAATAATCAAAGATATAACAATTTTTAAATATTAGTCTCAGATAATTATATATTCATCCTAATATAGCTTGATATGCGCGTTACAACTCTTTACAATAACTTATTATTATATATATCTTTAATTGAAATGCTATTATTTTAATTATATAATCATAATTTTATAATGTTTCAGATATATTGTACATTGTAATTGACAGTTATCATGATTCATTTTGTTCTTAATTTCTGCAACTTGCCTGTCAATCACAGACTAATTATGATTGATTTAAACACCACGGGACATCTTACATTGTACGATGTGTCCTAATCCTCTCAATATGCCAACAATTTTAAGGCGGGATGTTTTAACTCGATGATGTTAATACAAATGTCGGCCTTATTTTATTGATTTATATCATACGCTAATACATAAGCTGGCATAATTATTCCCGGAATATCATGATTATATCGTTATGAACACGACAGAGTGCGAATACGCAAAATTGTTGTTCTGAGTAAACGCCATGGGCGTTTGAAAATCTTGGTACCATGCTCGACCAATGGGCTCAATCGATCCAATTTTGTATCACAATTTTGCCCCCGAAATACCAATGACCGCAATTTTTGGCAAGCTGAGAGGGGGGCAAGCAATTTCTCTTGTTTGGCTTGACTTTGCAAAGAGCGTCTAATTTCGGTCTTGCTAGATTTACTTCGCAACTGTTTTGCTTAAAAGTATGCCCAGCTTAGAAATAAAACCACAATTTGCTTGGATTTTATTTTTTATTATTGTTTTCTGATATGTTCGGGATAAAATGTTGTGCGTATATTCTTTGTTTAAAATACAAAATTAATGGACTTCTTTCTATGCTAATATTACATTATTGTTTTAAAGAGAAAAAAAAGTATCCAAACAGTTGGGCGCCCATTCCTTTTTTAAAGGAATTTTTATTTTACATTTTTAAAGTAAAAACAAAATTGAAGAAGAAAAAGTTTGTTCTCAGAGAATAAATAAATTGAATATCTCTAGTGTGAAATATTGTATTAGGCCTATATTAAAGCCACGATTTCTCCGTGATACGGAAAAATTCACGGAAATCGGGTTTGCCCACGGAAATTTGAAAATGCCACAAAATTGTAAAAACTGTGTAAAATGTCTAACTGTTGTGTTGATTTGCAAAATAAAACAAAGAAAAGTGATTATTTGGCAGTAATCAACCATTAAACAACCCATTTTAGCATTAATTCTAGGCCTACTACAGTAAAGGGTAATACAAAATACACTTATAAAACATGTTTGTTTTCAATTTTCAGTGCTTTATAATTATTGGAAAACGGAAAATCACGGAAATCGTCCAATTTGTAACACGGAATTTTAATTTCGTAACATGGAGAAATCGTGGCTTTAGCCTATATATATAATTATGTTGTAAAAGAATTAAATGGGAAATATTTTCCATTTCGAATTATAGCGGAAAGAAAACACATTCGGATTTATGCGCGCAAAAGTAACATTTTCCAATTCCGCACTCAATTCTTTTATTCTGTTCAAAATACTGTTCATGAAGGTGTGCGTTGTGTAACTTGGGGTGGAGGGGTGTATAAAAATAGTTGTTTTTAAAAGGTTTAGTATGCCTGCAACGTCAGAAATCCCATTCTTGCATGAAAAGTATAGCCTATACATTACCGGATACATTACCATGCATGAAGATATAATAATGTCTATAGGCCTAATAGGCTACATGCTGCATGCATGGAAGACACCATTTAATATCATGAGTAGGCCTAATGTTGGAAACTCCATTCTTCCATACCAGAAGTTCAGCTTTTTCCTCTGGTCTTAAATTAAAATAAATATCTTGTTGTTTTCTTTGGTTTTAGATTTCAATAACATTTGTCAAAGTGTCAAAGTGATTTTCCATTTCTGCGCCAAATTTCAAGTTTGAGTATATGGGTGACCGATCATGACGATGTGTGTTGTGTGTGTGTGGGGTGGGGTGGGGGGGGTATACCGGTGTGGTTGTATAGAGAATAGCTAACCAAGCAAAGAAACAAAATTATTTGGGAAAGATTCTCCATTTTGAATCATTGGAGAAAGAATTCAGACTTATGTGCGCAAAAGTGACATTTTTCATTTCCGCGCTCAATTCTTCTAGTATTTCAGTGTGTTTATACTGCTGAATGAAGGTGAGCTTCAGTATGTGGGGGTCCGTGTGTGCGGGGCGGGGAGTGGAAGGGAGCGATTGTTAAACGTTTATATGCCTAGAGCGTCAAAAATCCCACTCCTACATTAAAAGTATACAGTACCATGCATGATGATATATAATAATGTATGTATGCGTTCAAACGCATGCTGCATGCACTGCAAGACACCATTAAATCTTTCGGCTGCCTGCAGATCTGAACGTATAGGACTTTTCCCACAAAATGGTCTTGGGAGCAAAAATTTGCCTTTTGCGTGAAAAAAAAAAAGAAGGACTGGTCTTTGGATGTGGGTAAAGGAGCTCGTTACTAATAATATTTTGCCAAAGGATAACCAAATTAAAATTTGACCGAAAAAAAGGGGCATTTCGTGATCCACAGCCTCATCCCCCACTTTTCTCAAAAAAAGTTGAGATTTTTATATCACTGGAAACCTCTGGCTACATAATGTTTATGTACAAAATATTTCTTGCAGATTAATTCGTTTTGCAAAGATATCGTGAAATTTGAATTTCGTTCTGGTGCACCAGAACGAAATTACAACGCATTGTCTATGGAGCAGTGTAATACACATAATCGTGCATAACTTCGCAAACGCATAAAATCGGAATCAACTGAAATTTTGGGAATAGGCTTTTTTCGTGGATATCTACTGAATAATGTCATAAAAAGAGATTGCTAGGATCACGAAACACTCCCTTAATAGGCCTACTGGGCTTTAATCAGTTTTGCAAACAAAATCCCAACTTTTTCTTCTTCGCGTGCCTCCCAATATAGGCCTATACGTCACAATTTCAAAACATGGCCCGTAATTCTCGGGGTCGTAAAAACATACTCGATAAAATAGATAAGTAACAAAAACCCATATGGATGGAAAAGTACATGATCAAAAATAAATGTTTTCATAACATAAACATAGTCAGCTCAACTGAATCTCGGCGCTGAATCACATGGGTTTCTAAACAAATTCATAGCATTACACGTTTATATATATCACCAGCCAAATTGTTACAAATACTCAACATTTATTTAAAAACAGCACTGCATACTGTCTACTGAAAATACAAATTGTATTAGTTACGAACAATGGATTGTAAAAACATGACAAATTCATAAAATACAAAAATACATTTTAATGGCATAAAATTCACAGAACACCGTCAAATTTGTTTACAAAGATATAGGCCTACAGTAAATAAACAAATTAAACAACACAATGTAAAGTGATTCAATAATATAATAATAATTAAGATATGATTAATATATACTAGTACTATTAATCATATTAAAATGATAGTTATTTTTTATTGTTATCATAAGAAAATAATAATAATACTATAATTTTTACTATAATACCGTATTAATTATTATTATATGAATAGGTCGTATTGATTATTCCATAATACATGAATATAAATGCAAACAATTGGAAGTTGTATTGATTGGCCATATGACCGCATGCACTGCATTCACGGCACTTTACAGTTTACACAGTGAGTCAATTGGGGCGAACTTGTCGTGGTATGTACGTGTATTGGGGCGAACTGGTCGCGGTATGTACGTGTATTGGGGCGAACTGGTAGTGGTATGTACTGGTGTGGGGCGAAACGTCCTGACACCCTTGGTTAGCCTCTGTCATTTTGGAAGGAGATTTTGTTCCTGGGCAAACAAAATTTACATGGTAGACAGATGCTAAGTTTCAATAATTATTGTCTCGCCTGAATGTTCAGGGAGAGACTTAGTAATCACTATGGTGTGTGTGTGTCCGTGTGTGTGGGGGTGTGTGCGTGTGGGGGTGTGTGCGTGTGTGCGTGTGTGTGTTCGGAAAAAGCTTGTGAACGCGTTATCTTGAGAACCGTAAGTGCTATGATGATGAAACTTTATAGGGGTAGCATGACCAGAGGGTGTCGACCTGATTAGATTTTGAGCGCAAAATATGGTAATTAAGTACCTAATTTGCATAATTTATGCGTAATAAGCAAAATACCTTGTGAACAGATTATCTGGAGATCCGTATGGGGTACAGTGACGTAACTTGGTGGGGAGTAAGCGTGGCCAGATGTTCTCGACCTGATTAGATTTTCAGCGCAAAATATGCTAATTAAGTACCTAATTTGCATAATTTATGCGTATTTGATGCGTATCAAGCAAAAAAAAACCTTGTGAACAGCTTATCTGGAGATCCGTATGGGGTACAGTGACGTAACTTGGTGGGGAGTAAGCGTGGCCAGATGTTCTCGACCTGATTAGATTTTCAGCGCAAAATATGCTAATTAAGTACCTAATTTGCATAATTTATGCGTATTTGATGCGTATCAAGCAAAAAACCCTTGTGAACAGCTTATCTGGAGATCCGTATGGGGTACAGTGACGTAACTTGGTGAGGAGTAGCTTGGCCAGAGGTTCTCGACCTGATTAGATTTTGAGCGTAAAATATGGTAATTAAGTACCTAATTTGCATAATATATGCGTAATAAGCAAAATACCTTGTGAACAGATTATCTGGAGATCCGTATGGGGTACAGTGACGTAACTTGGTGGGGAGTTGCGTGGCCAGAGGTACTCGACCTGATTAGATTTTCATGAGGTCAAAGGTCACATACAAGGTCAAAGGTCAACTGAGGTCACCAAATCTTTTAATAATTAAATTTCAACTGTGCATCACCTATCCCAATAACAGCTTGATCGGTCATGTAATTAAGGAAATATGACGACTTTAAGATAGTCGCTTTCTTTGTAAAGTATAGCAAAGTAGCACTTTCAATGAGTGATAACTCGTAAAGGAAGCATCTTTCTGTTTTGATTTATTTGATGAAATAGTTCTTTGGTATTGCCAAATTTGATTTTTCAGCGCAACATACTTTTTCCAATTTCGTGAGGTCAAAGGTCACATACAAGGTCAAAGGTCAACTGAGGTCACCAAATCTTTTAACAATTAATTTTCAACTGTGCATCACATATCCCAATAACAGCTTGATCGGTCATGTAATTAAGGAAATATGACGACTTTAAGATAGTCGCTTTCCATGTAAAGTATAGCAAAGTAGCACTTTCAATGAGTGATAACTCGTAAAGGAAGCATCTTTCTGTTTTGATTTATTACTTTGATGAAATAGTTCTTTGGTTTTGCCAAATTTTTGGAAGGTCATTACGGGGTCATCCGAGGTCACTCAGGGGTCATCTGAGGTCAAGTTATTAAAAACTCGTATGGGCATGAAACTTGGTGGGTACAGTCATCATTTAAAGCCAAATTTTTGGAAGGTCATTTTGGGGTCACCAGGGGTCATCTGAGGTCAAATTAGTAAAAACTGTCGTATGGACATGAAACTTGGTGGGTACAGTCAACATTTAAAGCCAAATTTTTGGAAGGTCATTTTGGGGTCACCAGGGGTCATCTGAGGTCAAATTAGTAAAACTGTCGTATGGACATGAAACTTGGTGGGTACAGTCAACATTTCAAGCCAAATTTTTGGAAGGTCATTTCGGGGTCATCTGAGGTCAAATTAGTAAAACTGTTGGATGGACATGGAACTTGGTGGGTACAGTCAACATTTAAAGCCAAATATTTGGAAGGTAATTTCGAGTCACCAGGGGTCATCTGAGGACAAATTAGTAAAAACTCGTATGGGCATGAAACTTGATGGGTACAGTCAACATTTAAAGCCAAATTTTTGGAAGGTCATTTCGAGGCCACCAGGGGTCATCTGAGGTCAAATTAGTAAAAACTGTCGTATGGGCATGAAACTTAGCACGAGAGGTACAGTCAACATTTAGAGCCAAAATCTTAGGTCATTTCAGGGCCACCAGGGTCATCTGAGGTCATATTAGTAAAAACTGTTGCATGGGCATGAAACTTGGTGGGTACAGTTACCATCGGCCAGATAATCGTGCCCAGCCGATAACCGCCAAATTCATTTACCTCTCTACCAACAGTTATCGCAAAAGCAGGCGGTCACAAAAGCAGGCGAGACTCGTGGTTCGAGAACCGCCTTGTAGCTATTGAAGTGTTACTGAACTCAGAGTAAATCAAATTTGTAATTTGGGACATGATCAAGGGGAAAGAGTCACATGGCGACCCTGTTCGAAAATGAGTTTTATATATCTATAGAGCTTTCAGAAACTTAAAACCCCATGTTGATGCGACTTTTCTTTGGGAAGTTCTGTCAATATATATTTTGTTATATCTAAAAATCGATATTAGCGACATCCAACTCTTACCCCTTGATCTTGTCACATTTAGTAAAAGGGCATACATTAAATCCACTGAAGGATGCTGAGGCTACACATGTGTACTGTGTAGTTGATGTTTTTGGTCAAATATTGGGTGGACAAGTCTATTCAAATTGATTCAGATATTAAGCCTTACTTTCTTAAAAAAAGGCCAAAAGAAAATAAATTCATGTTCCCGGTAACCAGTCTGCTTTTGTGAGACCTGAATCATATTGGCTAGATTCAAGTTTAAAATTGGGTTTAAATTTCAGTATGTGCATATAAAATTTGTCCATAAAATTTCCTTCCTTTTGTCCCAATAGTTTCAGAGCATATGTTACTGGAAACAAAATTTTATTTTTAGTAGGCCAAAACTAGTCTAGACAAGTGACAGGTTCAATATGTTGAGTAGTGGATGCCAGTGCAACTATTATCTTTTGGCGTGTGGGGACTCCCATAATATTTTGGCAAATCAAGAATGGAGTAAACAATGTTTGGCATGCCGTTGTAAAAGTTTACCCTTTCATCCCCCATACAGACAGTTTTTTTTCACAGCCTCTATAGCAATCAATGAACTAATGTGCATTTTCAACTTGTATTTCCATTGCAGTCAGAGTGACAAGTTGGCTGTAGCTAGATGCGGTATCCATGATGACATCTTTGCTGCTTTGTTCCTGTATAGTGATAACCTCAAAGTACTGGAAGCTGGAATTGGTGCTGTAGCATGCCTGGCAGATGTGGGTAAGGCTTACCTGTTTGATAAAGATCATTTTGAGTATGTGACTTTGAGTCTGTGACTTGCATTATTTTATTCATAAGCTTTTTGACCTAAGACTTGATCACAGACCTGTAGACTCGTGAAAGTGTGAACTATAGATGAGTTGACTTCTGATGTCAATGCCTGACAGTATGCGCACACATCATCACAATATTTCATTGTTTTTTGCCTGGCAGTATGTACGCGCATCATATTTTGTTTAGGGCTTGTGTTTTTAAAATTCTCGCCACATCACAATAAGGCTATTGAACAGTGTAGGGGTTGCACAGGGTTCACTCAAGCATATCGATATACCAGTCCCTTGCCTTTGTTGATAAACATTGAGGTCAACTCATCTATATTGACATTGACTAACTTAGTCATGTGTGTGATAGGCAGACTGTTATTATATTCTAATATGATCAGTATGATATCTTCTAGTTTGGTTCATTTTCATGAAATGCATGCATATATTTTAATACCTATCTTTCTTTTTATTTAAATTCTTGACAGCCTTTGTACGACATCAGTGTATGGTGATCGGTATCCATGAGCTTATCCTGCAGACTATGGTGGGTAATCCAGACAATTGTCTTATCCAAGAGTTATCACTTGAAGCATTAGCAGCACTCTCTACAGCAGGTAAGATGTGGTATCCCACAAGGTCATGTATTAGGTCCAACCAACACACTTAATGTGTGACATCCTAATGTGTGACTATAGCAGTAAGTGTAGTCCTAAGAAAAGGTTCAATTAATTGTTTGGTTTTCAAATGATTAATGCTATTTTGAATATAATCAATAATAGAGGCTGTCAGCCTTTTCCGCGGGATCCGCCATCTTGTGGGTACTGCCGTTCTGCATGTCATCGCGTTATACATTACGCCCCGATAACGCTGAAGTCGCAGCGCGTGGACGCACCTTTTCAGTCAAGCGTCAACGCGGTGATCTTAGCAACAAGTCACTCCGTACCCACAAGATGGCGGTGTTGACGTCACAATGACTACCTCTATTGTATGTAAAAAGTAAACTGAAAAACAATATTGCCTCTATAGCTACTGATCCAACAAAAGGAATAACATGGTTAAAAATTAAATGAGTTTAAGAAAATAATTTTTCATTTCTGCAAATAAAGATGTTCATTGTAGATATGCATTAAATGATACGGGATACATATTTTCACCACATTCACATTCATCAATAATTACTTGTTAGAAATAAAATTTTCATGCAATTGTTGTTTTTCAGAGGGAATGACAGAGATTTTATGTGAAGCCGATGCCCTGACCTACACAGTAGAGACTATGGCATATTACTCACACAATGAAGGTAGGAATATTTGTTTTTGTTACACCTGGTGTCCCAATAAAAATGCATTTTAACTTCTTTTTTCTTAGGCTCATTACTTCAGTGGTCATAATCATGGAAAATGTAATGAGTTCAAAAATTCTTGCTGAAAAAAATAGATGTATTAGCATCTTGTATTTTTAACATTATGACAAAGAGGTTAAGGGGGTACTACACCCCAGTGTTGTAGGTCTCGAGACCAGGTCTCGGTCTCGAGACCATCTCGAGACCTTTTTTGTAGTGTCTCGGTCTCGGATGTCAAGGTCTCGGTCTCGAACTCAAAAGTCTCGGTCTCGACCTCAAAGTCTCGGTCTCGAACGCTTTTTTGTTCGAGACCTGTCGAGACCTGAAGAAAAAGATATGATTTTCTGTTTTTGTTCATTATTTATTCCTTACCCTAAATTTCAATGAATGTTGAAGAAATTGTTAAGAATAAAGATACAGAAATCATTTTAAAAGGTTATAAAAAGTTATAAATGAATCATAAGTGAGCTTGTTCGGATGTGAGCTTCCAATTTCAGTTCATGATTAAACATAGGTGGTCAGGTGGTGGAAGTGAGGATCCCACGTAACTTTTGCAAGTGGAACATTCTCCACAAAAGCAAAATAGATGAACAAATAGTTGCCCTGTGCAGTGTGCATCTTCTTTTCAGCACGAAAAACAAGTGTGTTTTTGGCCCAAATATGGTAAAATTGCTCAATTTTGCGCGCTTCGCGCACTGTTGTTTCCAGCCCTTCGCACACTAGCCTAATTTTGCCTCCACTATCGCCAACATTTTTGAAATTTTCCCAAAATTTGGAGAAAAAATTGCAAAAATTAAGACAAAAGTGTTAACTGCAGGTCCAAATTTCTTGAACAGTTGGTACAATGATGGGTCCCCTTTTAAATTCTCAGCGGCACACCCCTACCCAAACCAAACTTGAGTATCCCAGGGGATTAAACCAAGGTCTCAGGTCTCGGTCTTGGTCTCGCAACTTAGAGGTCTCGGTCTCGGAAGGGGTGGTCTTGGTCTCGGAAGGTTTGGTCTCGGTCTCGGTCTCGATCTCGGACGGGCAGGTCTTGGTCTCGGTCTCGGTCTCGGACATAGAGGTCTTGACTACAACACTGCTACACCCCTGGTCAATTTTGTGCCTATTTTTGCATTTTTCTCAAAAATTATAGCGCATAGGTGACAAGTAAGATATGTATATTATAGGGTCAAGGACTACAACTACTGCACTGAAAATTCAGCAACTCAAGGCAAGTACCGGTAGTTATTGATTTATTGATCAAATATTGGTTTTCCTCATTTTTGACTGTAACTCCACAACTGTTGTCTGTGCTGAAATAAAATTTCCAGTGCAGTAGTTGTAGTCCTTGCCCTATAATATACATATCTTATTTGTCACCAATGCGCTATTATTTTTGAGAAATATGCAAAAATAGGCACAAAATTGGGCAGGGGTGTAGTATCCCCTTAAGAGATTAGAAATCAAGGTTGTCCACACATTGGTAGCATCATACATTTTTGTTCATGGTTGAATCATTTTTCAACAACTCTTCCTATACCTTTGTACAGGAGCCAACCGTTGTTAATCCGTGATGAATCCACAGTTCAGTAACGTATACGCGAACGCAAAGTTACGCATAAGCGCGTAAAATTCGTCATGCCTGGAAAGTATGCGTAAACATGAACTCTCTTGTGTTGGCGGTAGCAGCTAAATATTACCGCTTTATTCTTTAGTTTTATTGCTGATATCAACAGAGAAATACTGCGATCTTTTTGTAAGAGTGAGTGGTAATAGCAAACGGACATTCCGAATGAAAGATCATGGGAATTTAGACATCTTTAGCTTGTTTCGTTGTTGAAAGGGATTCAATCATGTTTCACCATTGTTCATCACCGATTAACAACTCGCATCCGGCGCGTCTGCGTGGTTTAAGTAAACCACTCAGACGACACGGACGCATCGTTGTTAATCGGTGATGAACAACGGTGAAACATGATTGAATCCCTAATAATTTGTGTTGCAATATTAAAATTGATTTTGATCTAAGAGAACAAAAGTGCTTTCATTTTACTGCAGGCTGCACCCTCAAAAATTTGCAAAAGTATAAAAACATCAATAAAAAAAAAATCATTTTTTGTACACTTTTTTGGTCAAAAAAAGTTCAAAATTTCACAAAATTATCCCCCTGGAAAAAAGGTCCACTTTTTCAAAAATCCTGTGTACGGGCCTGCTGTACCGTAAGTGTTGAATGTTCAATACAATGTTGAATACTTCAACCAATATTTTAATTAGTGTTTTTACAAACATGATTAGACTTTTTGACCCCTTTCCCCCTCAAGGAAAGGACTTTAGTTTATAGGATGTCATCAGACTTATGGTTTGTTCCCCAAAAGGTCACTTCATTGGTCATTTTATGAAAAACTGTATGTAATGTATCATTAGTCAGGTTGATATTGCTGCGGCTGCTTCTGTTGTTGTTATGTGGTCATCACTGCACATTTTTTTTCCGCATCTGTTGTTCCGTATTTCAGGTATTCAGCAGAAAGGCAGCATCTTATTACAGTCATTAGTTGCAGAGCAGAAAGTTATCGATGACATGAGTTTAGCCAGTCAGATAGCTAAAGCACTAGTCGCTGCAATGAAGAAATTTCACCATGATCCTGATGTATTAGTGGAGGTGAGCAAATTGATAAAATCACATGATATAAATCAGCTAAAAGAATTAGACTAAGTCAGCTGACTATGTGGCCCCACACATATGTGGGACTTATGTTATCATCCAAATGGTCAGTTGCCTGTTTGTTGGTGTGTCTGTCCGTCCAGGCAGCAGCAAAACCATTAATCCACTCTGCAATTCCAATGCAATCAACTTCAAACTTGGAATGGTGATAGTATATGGTGGCCTGATGTGCTGTATAGTTTTGTGTCACATTATTTGCATATTTATGAATATTAATGAACTTATTTGTATTTACAAACCTTTGTTATTTACACACTTTTGTGTGGGGGCCACCTTAATTACGAACCGTGTAATTCTAGTAATTCCCAGAGTTTCTACTTTGACAAAGGCATGGAGAATTGAATTATTTGAAAACTAAATTTGCAAAAAAATAAGTGTATTTTTTTGCATTTTTGTTTAACATATTATTGTCAGATGATGAACTGTTCACTGATTTTGTACTTGTTGTTTCAGACATGTGTAGCTATACAACTATTGGCAGAACACTCAAGGGAGGTGGGTGTTGTGTTGGTTGAAAACAACGTCCATGCAGAGTTGTTCTTCATATTTGAAACCTACAGTGATAATGAAGGTAGGTTTAAATTATGGCATCTTTACAAGATAGGTGCATGAAAAAACGATGTGTTATTTAATTAGAATATTGTCAAAATAAAACTGTACATTAGGATGTAATGGAAGAATAATTACATTGTTTAGAACTATGTAAAAGGTAAAATAAAACTGGCAAAAAGTTTTGCATGAGCATTTTAAAGTTTGGATTTGAATCCAGGTATTGTACACTCAATCTTTTATTGTTGGTCCAATTTAGTTTTACTTGGAAAAATTTTACTTGGATTTTCCAATTTTTACAAAGAAAATAAAAAAGAGTGCCATCTCAAACCTATTCTATAGAATCTGTGTTTCTACACATCCAGATTCTCATTCACGGTTTACCACCGCGGCAGATTACCTTCGCGGCTACACCTGGTGTAGCCCTGAAGCTACACCTTAATAGAGCTACTCTGAAGCTACTTGAAGAAGCTACACCTTAGCAAACTCATCGTGGATACACCATATCAGAGCTACTTTCGCTGTTACTCCATCCATTGTCTGTCTAGAAGCCAACTCCGTGCTACACTAGTGCCAACTTCTAGATACGCCATATCGGAGCTACTCCAAAGGTACTCTTAAGAAGCTACTCTGAAGTACATCTGATAGCTGTCAGCCACGAGCCAACCCTGGAGTAACACCAAGTCAGCTCGTGTACAACCGCAGCCAAACGGGTCACTGACCGGCAGCGGTAAACAACTCACCTAACGCGTAATCGGCCGCGTACTTAGTGCGCTGCATACCTAGCTATTTTTTTTAGCAAAGCGTAACGCTTTGTTGTTTTGATTAATTGATTGACCATGTTTGCACGCTTGCATAGGGCGCCATGACGGAGCGAGAATCACTTGCCGATGTCACGGAGACATTTTGTTTCTCTTTATATTAGTGGTTGTTTCCTTTGTAGAAACGTGTTCTTTTGTTTAACGACAGTACCAGTACGGCTTCTTCTCAACTTGTTTTTAAAATCATTTTCAAGCATTATTTAATTTTGTGTTCCTTGTTATGTTTTTAGTTTTGCTAACTTGAGATGCTTGTGTGACGTTGTTTTCCTGTGTGCATACTGCGGTTCGCGGTTCCACTTTCTCATGTTGTTTGTTTATTTACCGTTCCCATGTTTATTATTACAGTTAAAATTTACTCATAATTTATACTTCTTGAATTTCTTGTTTTTACGCTGTTTTCCTAACATTTTGCACCGCATTTACTTTACTGTTGCAAGGCGTGGGCCTAGGCCTATAATACACCTTCTTGCAATACAGTTTGGTTTTGATTTGTTTGGCTAGGCCTTAGGCCTACTAGTCTTTCATCTTTCATTTATGTTATTCACAGTTTTCATATTTTTTTACTTGGTTGTTATTCATCTTTTAATTTGACGTACCTGTTTGATATGTGTTTTTTCGTTTGTTTGAGTAGGCCGTATTTTGTTTGTTTTTTAAACATTTTTTCTTTGCTTATTATACTTGAATGATTGGTCACTTAGTAAAAAGTAAATATTTAAATAACTTACTAAATAATTAAATAGTAAATAAGTAAAATATAATACATATAAAGAAATAATAAATATAAAATTAATAATAAATTGTGGGGTCCTAAAATAAATATTAGCTATAAAATGACCAATCATTCAAGTATAATATGCAAAGAAAAATGCTTAAAAACATACAAAATGCAGGCCTACTCAAACAAATGAAAAAACAAGTAAGCAAACAGGTAATCAAATTAAAAAGTTAAATAACAACCAAAGTTTATTTTACATAGGCCTAGGCCTACGAGTACTATTCATTTTTTTTAAATTTAGGCCTAAATAATGCACATGTTTACTTATTTACTTTCTTATTTGTGTAGTTTTTACTTGTTAATTTAATTACCTACTTGTTTATTCATTGATAAATTTATTTAGTCAATTATTTACATCATTAATTTTACTTACTTGCTTATTTCTGAACTTGTTTATGTATTTATGTAGGCCTATTTACTTGTTTATTATTTTCTGTTATTATATTATTAACATATATTTGAAAAATAATAAAAGAAAGAAAGAAAGAAAGAACAAAACTCCCTAATATAGCCTAATAAAAGCATACAATAAAGCTAAATTGAGAAAATAGCATTAAATCTGGCAACAGATCATTACGCATTTTTTTACCGAGTACCTCTAGAGGTACTCCGCTATAGTCTGTCTCTACGGGAGGTACACCGTGGAAAACCGGATAGGAGTAGTCCACGGATTTTTGACTCACACGGTACACCGCTACAGAGTAGCCCTGGAGGTAATCCGGAGTAGCTCCAGAGTACATCCAGTGAGAAATTGGATGTGTAGTTTAAGCAAACTTTTTTTGATGAAATGACAGAATGCTATAGTCTGTATAATCTACCTCTAGTCTCCGGCACTAGCTTTGAAGTTCAGCATGTTCTGCATTAGCGTTACTTCGTGCGTGTACATACTTTTACCGTGTGTTAAACGTGTCACATATATACATGCAAGAAACCATGCTAAGCCAACGCAGCACATGCTGAACTTCAAAGCTAGTCCCGTCCCGGTGACTCGACATAGATATATAGACTATATACATCATTCACTTAACAACTTACAGTTATGGTCTTTTTCTTCTTTCAACAGTATTAGTTGAGTTAGCATGTGGCTGTCTGTATGTTCTATGTTTAAAGTGGGACTTCAGGAGCACCATTCTA
Source organism: Amphiura filiformis (assembly GCF_039555335.1). Taxonomy (NCBI): domain Eukaryota; kingdom Metazoa; phylum Echinodermata; class Ophiuroidea; order Amphilepidida; family Amphiuridae; genus Amphiura; species Amphiura filiformis. The sequence continues at coordinate 30,569,000 of NC_092630.1, read as the reverse complement.
CTGTGGGCTAGCAAGCAGAACATGAAGAGGGTAGGTTGTTAGCTTGTATAGGTGTTCACAAGGTATGACCTTACATTCATCTACTGAGTTAATCTTCCCCTGTAGAGTTAGCTACAGAAAAGGGGAAATGATCAGTTATGGCCAGGATATTATCTGAAACAGTTTAGTGAGATTTGTATCTGGTGGTTTCTTGCACATAGTATTCCAATATTGATCAGATTTAAATACTGTAAGCTTGGGATATGAGTGCACTTGGGTAAAAAATGATGTGTCTACCTGGAGGAGTATACAATGGAATTGGGAAGAAGTGTGGAAACTACGGAAGTAAAGAGAAAGGTTTGAACAAATAGAAATGAAAAGATACTGTAAGGGAAGTCCCATTCACAGACACAAGACTGTTCCGAGCCAAGATGCTAGTGATTGCTCCCCCACTTGTCAAATGTCAACCAACAAATTGTGCAATTCTCAAAAAGACAACCACAATGGGCTATTCCATTTAAAATCCACACCCCCTGTGGAAGATTTTGGAAATATCTGCCGCAGGGGGGGTATGAATTTCAGATGTTAGGCAGCTCCGTTTGAATTTCATACAACTTATGAGCAAGATTCAACCTGAGTCTTCCCCTGAGGGAGGGTGAGTTTCAGATGGAGCTGCTAATGTGTTAAATCCATTTGAAATTCATACTCCCTCTGTGGAAGATATTTCCAAAATCTTCCACAGGGATAGCGTGGATTTTAAATGGAATAGCACAATAAAGTCATTAATGCATTAGGAATTGCCTTCTTGTAGATATTTAGAGGCTGTAAGTTGTTGATTTTACCTCTTAATGGAAATTCTACCATAAATTTATCAGGGATTTTTATTAGACAGGTTATGGACAGCTTAGGCATTTTTCAGGCAGGCCAAGTTTATGAATCTGCAATTCTATATAGGCCAAGTTTATGATTGTGCATTTTAAATACGGGTGAACAAGTTATTGGCTAAGCCCTTGACAAGTGTACCATCTGAAGTCTGGGAACTGCTTGTCAACATCAAAATATTAATTTTGATATTATGAACAACTTGATTCTTAGGGTGTGGAGATCCTGGTTGAGTTAGGAGCTGATATCAATCAAGGGGAAGGAGAGGAGACCCCGTTATGTCAAGCATGCAAGAGAGAAGATGTAGAATTGGTTCAAATACTGCTGAGAAAACAGGGAAGTAGCGACGTACAGATGGCGCTACATATCAGCTTAGAGAAGAAGAATGATACCATTGTTGGATTGCTATTAGAACACATGGGCTATGATAAAGAAGGTAGGTTATCTCAATATGTTAGGAATAATGCTCTGATTAGAGGATGTAGGGCACAGTGTCAACACCCAGTATTATAAATATAAACTTAATACTCCGCTGGTGAGCGACGGGCGATTGGTATTTCACCGAATGCAAGAAAAGGAGTCCTATCTGATGGCTAGAAAGCGATCGCTAGATTGCTCAGTGGTGGAGTACAAACTCAAAATGGAGAGATGTATTCAATTCAGTAAAATATATCCACAGCAAACAGCATTCCCCCGCTAATTAGTGTATTGCATTTCGAGTTAGTGTATTGGAAACAAAACCTGGATTTTACCTGAAAACAAATCAAATTTTCTTGAATGGCAACACCATATGTGGTACTGATCATGCGCAAATCGTAGGCTCTGTGGTCTCTCATATCGTGTAAATGGTATGCTTAGCTTGAGTCGCTCGGCCTATCTCGAACAAAATCGCCATGCGTAGCTTTTGAAAAACGAGAGGATTCGCCGTACTATCACAGCAATTTTTGACACAAAGATATAGGGATGATGACGCTGTGTAGGGCTTCCTGCAATGCATATGGAGGCAGGTGTGTTATGTCGTCAGTGCGCATTTCATCGGGCAGAGCTCCAAATAGCAAGCGTACGCTCAAAGCGCTGGTACACACACACATGTAAAGAAACCTGATTAAATGCATGTATGACACAGCCCTAGCACATTGATGTCAGTGACTCGCCAAGACAAAAAATAGTATAGGGCAGAAATATGGTCAAATATGGTAATTGAAATTAAAGATTGTCATCTCGGAGGTATTAGTCAGAACTTTGAAGAATTCCCAGTTCGTGTTTTACATTAAAAAAAAAATATAATTATGTTGAAGTGTTGTCATGTGATGTGTTCTTTCTTACAAGTGGAATAACAAGATACATAGAAAAATGCAAACAATTATTTTAGAGGTTACAATGTGTAAAAACATATTTGTGACAATATCAGTTCAAATCCCCCCTCCGAATTTCACTTTACCTTCCAACTGGAAAAAAAATTCCAGGGACACCCTTGGATATGAACATACCGTATTTAGTCAAATAAACGCCTTCCGGGGCGTTACATTTTCCCAAGGGGGGGCGTTTATTCAAGGTCAATTTTAGAACGATAAATAACGCTAAAATGACGAAATATGAACTAGAAACACTGACTTATCTGGCTCACTTCGGGTTTCCAATCCAGATTTTCGCCAATTATTGATGCTATTATCGACCATGTGGGGAACTTGGAAAGCTTATTACACAAGATGGCATGGAAATATCGGCATTTTTGAAACATCTTGGTTGAAAAAAGTGGTGGGGGCGTTTATTTGAGGGGGGGCAACTATTTGACGAAATACGGTATTGTCTGTCTTTGTGTTTCATTGTCACACTCAGCAGTTTTGCATTCTCCGGATGACTCATTTTCTCTTCAGGAAGTTGGTACACCTTGAAATCAGAGACTTTAACAAAAAAAATAACAACAACAAAACTTGGTCTTTTTTCCTTGTTTCTTATTTTGATGTTTGTGTATAGGTGGTGTAGTATCATGGAATGGATTTAACCTTAGTAAAATAGAACCAGCATGGCTGTATCCAACATTTCTTGGAGAAAAAGCGCCCCCTAGAACAGGTAGGTATTATTTCAAATAATATTTGGAGCTGGTGGGGTTGGAGGTTGGATGGCTTGTGTATGTGTATTTGTTTAAATATGGGAGTGTGTGAGATAAAAGTAGTATACTATGTCAAATGTTTTGTGTTGAAACTTGAAGCAAGTTAACATTTCAAATAATATTTAGAAGTTTTAGATTTTATTATGTGTAAACATCAATAAAGATTATCTACAATGCTATGATGTGCTCTATATATTTAAAGATATAGTATGCCAGCACTGCATGACTTAGCACAATACCTACCTACCCCCAGCTCGGCTTGATTCTCTCCAAAATAGAGAGCTAAGCGCATCATCAGATTACCAGAAGATGTGCTCCTACACCACTTGACTCAGCCACTAAAATGTCAAGGAGAGCTGGAGCAGTAACACATTTTTCATTCTACCAGAAGCTCCAGATGTTAGACTTTGACGATCCACAACATCCCATGACCTTGCAGTTGAAATATACAATGACACATTGTCAGCAGTCAAAGATCTTTTATACCATATACAATCCGAATGCAAAATGCTCTCCCTGTGCATATGTGACATGATTAAGGGGAATGAGTCGGATGTCGCTAATATTGTTTTTTAGATATTGGCAAAAACAATGTTCAAATTCTTTTGTTTTATATTGTTTTCAGCCATTGATAAGTTGCTCATAACTTGGTAACCAAATGTCCGATTTTGATGGGGTTTGCATCAAAATGTAGCATTTGTAAACTGCCAGAAAATGATGAAAAAAACTTCTAATTGAAAATTGCTGACATGTGACTCATTCCCCTCGATCATGTCACATATATATCCCTGCTATCAAACCTCGGGCCCGCTTCATTATGGAGGTTAAGGTGTTATTATTTTTTTTAAACCAACCTGACCTTCAGGGATGAAGGTTGATGAAATCATTCTAAATTTGGTCAATGATAAATCATCTTTCATGAAAGTGATAATTCTTGGATCGCATGTGTGTTTCTAGATGAAAATTACCTAATTTTACCATTTTGGACATTGTTTGCATGAAATCAAAATGGTATTTCTAATTTGAAACATATAACACCATATTGATTTTGCTCATAATATTTACACTGCATCGCCATTAAAGGAGGATTTCGTGATCCTAGCATCCTCTTTTTATGACATTTTTCAGTAGATATCCACGAAAAAAGCTTATTTCCAAAATTTCAGTTGATTCCGATTCTGCGTTTATGAGTTATGCATGATTATGTGTATTACACTGCTCCATAGACAATGTGTTGTAATTTCGTTCTGGTGCACCAGAACGAAATTCAAATTAGGCGATATTTTTGCTAAACGAATTAATCTGCAAGAAATATTTGGTACATAAACATTATGTTGCCAGAGGTATCCAGTGGTGTAAAATTCTCAACTTTTTTTGGGAAAAGTGGGGGATGAGGCTGTGGATCACGAAATGCCCCTTTAAGCTTCCTCTTTTGTAACATAAATAAATAGTCAAAGCCTAACAGTCTAAATTCCTGCATAATATTCTACATTCTTTTCTTACATTTTCTTCCAATGACAAATTTCAGAACGTGCAAGAAATTCTACACTATTAGCACTTAGAATTCGTCAGGCTCGCATTAACCGGGCAAGAAGGCTGACAGCCGTGCAGACATTTCTCAACTTCCCTGGACCCGGGTCATTCTTGATGCCGGTCCTTCGTAAGTCTGTTTTGACAGAATCTATGCGAGTCGATGGTGCTGGGAATGTGCTTTTCAGGACTAATTCTTTTAATGGAGCTGAAACAAGAGGTATAAGGGAACTGTTCTATTCTATTTGCAGTCCAACCTCGCTTATCTGGATCTTGATCGTACGCATCTCTCTGTTATCCGGATGAATGATCTTCTAAGGGAAACATGTTTTTTCAATCTTTTGAAGGACATCTCTTTGTTTGTCTGTACTGTATTGGGCTATTCCATTTAAAATCCACACTACCCCTGTGGAAGATTTAGCTAAAGTCTTCCACAGAGGGAGTATGAGTTTTGAACAACTTTTGGGCAACTTTCATTTGAAATACTCACTCCAGTTCTGGAAGATATAGGTAAAGCCATTATACAGGGGGAGTATGGGTTTCAAAATGATTAACCCTGACCAATTACATTTGAAAAACATACCCCTCTGTGTTGGATATTTCCAAAATCTTCCACAGGGGTAGTGTGTATTTCAACTGGAATAGCCCATTATACTGAAATACCATCTTTTCGGTTTTACTGACTTTCAGCACAACAAATTCAACTAACCTTGAATTTTTGTGTGTGACACACATCTTCATCAGAAGAAGTCCTATGATGTTATGTTGGACTTGCCCTTTTGTTGACCATTGGCAACTTTTGGTCAAATGAGGGTCTTGTATTTATAGAAGATGTGTATCACACATTGATAATATAATAGGTTAGTAGAATTTGTTGTGCTGAAAGTCAGTTGAAACTAGAATTTATTTATCATCAGCATGAATGAACTAACATTGGAGTGCTCCATATGAAGTAACTTCTTGCTGTCTTAATTTCCATGCAGAATTACATATAATTCATTTATCCAAACAAATTTCTTATCTGGCCAATGCTTAGTCCCATCATGGCCGGATAAAAGAGGTTGGACTGTATAATATATTTATTTCGATTTGCTAACACCTTGCTGCTAATAGTGGATATCCGTATCTGGTCACTTTCATTAGTGATTTTGCTATTAACTTTTATATTAAGCATTGCTTGCAAATATTTTATCCATTTCATTGTTTGAGAGCTTTGTTAAATATTACAATCAATAACTATCTGAAAGCAATGTTTAGCAAATAACTATTTGTATCAGGCAATAATGACATGCTAATGCCAAGCCTATTGTTATTTGCTCAAGGTGCATATCAAGGGTTTAAAGCCAGAACTGTCTATATCCATTTGGGGGCCAAAATGAGTTAAGTCCACTATTAGTTATGTTTATGGATACTCTTTCTTTTGTAGGAAGTCTTATAGTGAAGAAAAGAGGGCCCCATAGCACTGCTAATAGCATTTATGTTATAGTCCAAACTTTCAAACTTGCTTTTCTCAGAATGACACTTTTTGGACATATACAGTTCTGGCTTATAGCCATTGATATACTAACAAACATACATGCAAATAACACTTATTACTGTAGTGTCTTTCAAAAATTGAGCAATGTGCTATATAAAGAATACTATAAATTTTTCATAAAAAAGCTATGAAAGTAACTTTGGTTTGGGTTAGATTAGCTGAATGATGGTGGTACTAACTTATACAATCATATGCTGATTGTTTTGTAGTCTCCATGAAATTGAAGATGTTTTGGCTCAAATTGGTACATAGAAAGCACATTTCTATTTCTGCATGTCCTACGGTCATGGTGGTCAACATGGCAGAGTCAAAATGTACCACAATGAAAGTTCTTTATAAATCATTATTTGATTTTTCATGTCTCCCACAGTCTCTTTCTCTTTCTTCTTTGTCTATCTCTCATTCTCTCTCATTCATCTTTGTATTTCTGTCTCTTTCACCTCCCTCTCTTACTCCCTACTCTCTTTCTCTCTCTCTCTTGTCTCTTTCTCATATGTGACCGTCCACGTCGAAACGCTCGTAAAGTCGGCCCCTGGTCAATTTTGTTTTCTTCCGTGTTTAGAAAATATATATCATAAGCTTTACAATGATATATCATTTGACTTCAAACAATATCCAGAAGCGGAGTTATGGCTTGTTAAACTTTGCTCCTTTTGTAAAAGGGTACAATTTTTTTTGTGCTACATTATTTCTCTTTTTCCACATCGCTGGTATTACATATCAAATTGTCATAATTGGCGGTCACTTCAAGTCATCCCCAAGTCAAAGAGGTTCAGGAATGTCCGCTCATTGTTGATTGTTAGTTAACCCACCACTTGAACAGGATTTGGCCAAAGCAAACAAAGACTAGAGCTATTTACTAACTCTATACATAAGTATAAGCTTATTATCCTCTTCAACAATAGGATTAAAGATTGGCGTTTGACTGACACTAAAATGAGAAACATGTGGGACAAACATTAGGTATATATGAATACAACCTTTATGCACATTTTGCACTGTAATTTGAAATACAATTTGCTGACTTTACGAGCGGTTTGATATGGATGGTCTCATATTTATCTTGCTGTCTCTTTCACCTGCTTCTCGCTCCCTCTCTTACTCCCTCCTCTCTCTCTCTCTCTTGCTTCCTCGCCTGTGCTCTATATCTCTCTCACCTCCTGTCTGTTTATAAATCGCCTGTCTCCCTCCTTTTGCTTCTATTCTTCTGTTACTATTTCTCTGGCTCTGCTTTATTCTGTCTCTGTATCTTACTGTCCTTCCCTCTGTTGTGTGTGTGTGTGGGGGGGGGGGTGTGTCCATCTTTCTCTTTCCCTCATTCCTCTTTGCTCTTGGACTATTCCAATTAAAATCCATACACCTCATATTATTATTATTAAAGGACATTTCTATAGCGCTCTACAGATAACACAGCGCTTTTGCTCCACCACAAAATACACAAGAAAAAACTAAATAAAAACAACAACAAGAAATTACTGATTTGGAAAAAGATACGTCTTCAGAAGACGTTTAAAAGCAGCCACAGATTCCGCTTCTCTGACATAAACAGGGAGCTTGTTCCAGTGCTGGGGCCCAAAAACAGCAATCCCCGGCTCTTTTACTGGAGCGAACTGTATAGAGCCTTGTTTTGTCAGATGATGAGCGAAGCCTGAGACTGCTTCTAGATGAATCTGGATGATTATAAACGTGACAAGATCTTGTAGATATGCCGGAGCAGTACCTGATATGCAGTTGTATATGTGCAACATGATTTTGAAATTAATTCTTTTCTTTCACCGGAGCCAATGGAGGGTATTCAACAAATCGGCAGAGCACCTGTCTCGTCCACATGCAAATATCAGCCTGGCTGCCTTATTTTGGAGACGCTGCAGCCGTTTTAGGTCCATTTCACGGGCACCATACATGAGGGAGTTGGCATAGTCTATGCGAGACAAGACAAGTGCTCTGACGGCATGATGACACACATCCTGACTGAGAAAACATCGTATCCGCCATAAGTTACGGATGTGAAAGTTGAGAGTTTTACTAAGATTGCTAATATGGGAAGACATATTAAGAGCTCCATCAAAAACAACACCTAAGTTCTTAACATTGGCAGATGGTTTGATTGAGTGGTTGCCCAAGCTCAGCTCAATGACGGAAGCTTATTGAGAGCTCTATTGGTGGCAATGATGAAAATTCCGCTTTGTCCTGATTGAGCTGCAGCTTGTTATTAACCATCCAAGAGTTAATATCAGAAATACAGGCAGACATGTTATTGAGCACACGCTCACGGTCACCACTGACTTTGGGTTCAAAGGCAGCATAAAGCTGTATATCGTCAGCATAACAATGAAAGCATATGTTGTAACGATTTAATGATTTCACCAACGGAACGGTATACATGATGAAACACTGAGGGCCAATGATGGAACCCTGGGGTAATGAGTAAGTGAGCGTATGCTCAATAGACATGTCGTTGTTAATTACCACTCTGACGTTACGTTGATTAAAATATGACCTATACCAGGAATGGACTGTGCCATCGATATTGAAATCTGATTTGAGTCTATTCAACAGGATATGGTGATCCACAGTATCAAAGGCTGCTGACATGTCAAGCAGCACCAGGAAGACAACTTTACCATGGTCCACGTACTGGAGGATGTCGGTTTTTACCTTTAACAGGGCGGTTTCAGTACTGTGAGACCTCTTATAGGAGGATTGGTTCACTTCACCCAGGTTGTAGTTGTCAACATGTGTGACTACCTGACATGACGCAGCCTTTTCAATAACCTTACACATGAATTTCATGTTGGCCACTGGCCTATAGTTCTTTAGGATATTGTTGTCAAGATTTGATTTCTTGATCACAGGAGTGATATTAGACTCTTTGAGTGCATTTGGAAAAATAGCAGATATTAACGAACTGTTGACAATTTTTGTGAAAATCGGCAACAAGATCGGAAGATTATCCTTTACAAGCCACGTCGGCAGAGTATCTAAGTTACATGTTTTACTAGGAAACCTTTTTATGATCTTCTCAATATCTGTCTCAGATAGCGGAGTGAATGTGTTTAAGCAACAGTTAATGTTAGCATCAAGATTACTGGGTTCTATAGAGTCAGAATTCGCAATACTATCATCAGTAGAACTAGGAGAAACATTAACATTGGCCCTGATCTTCTCAACTTTTTCGATAAAAAAGGAGAGAAACTTGTTGGCAAGAGCTTGATCAGGACAATCAAGAACAGGTAGTATTTTTTGAGATTTGTTAAGCAACCCATATGGAAGACAATATCTTAATCCTCCACACAGGGAGTGTGCATTTCAAATGGGGTCACCTGAATGGGCCACTCAATTTTAAATCCATACCCCCTGTGTAGGAGATTACGGTCATGTCTTCCACAGGGGGTATATGGCTTTCAACTGGAATGACCCATTCTTATTCTCTCACACCTGCCAGTGAATTCCTATATCGTCACTGGGCGGGGAAAACCTCATATGTACTTTTGGCCCTTGAACATGGATAAAGCCTTGTAGACTTTATATTGAAGAGGTTGCTTCATCCATGTTCAAGGGCCAAAATTACATGCAGAAAACATCTCGACTCAGTACACGGTCGATCTTACCGCTTCCGATGTTGATTAAGATACTTCTTGCATCGATCCCGAGATGCGGAAAAACCAATAGTCATTTTGTCCCACATAAATGAATAAATAACAAAAACCCCGATCCCCGGTGGACTCACCCAAAAGGTGACGCCACACCATATGATCGCCCTTATCCTCCTTGGTCTCCGACTGACACAGACGTGCTTATCGATTGTTCATAGCACTGTGTATCAATTTCTCGACCAAGGCGAGATATACGGTTGTAGTTTCACACCTTAGGTAAAACCAAACCGGTATTGTTCGGCTGAGGATAGTTTTGACGGCATTTTATGGGGAAAAAGTGAAAAAAAACGATCCAAAACTTAGCTACATATCGTGCCTCCGTTTGTATACGGGACACACGAGCAATTCAAAATGGCCGATCGTTGACGCCATTCATTTTGTTTCCCACGTAAAACAACCATTGCAGCCTGTAAGTTACAATAGATGTTTGTACATACACATTGTATTTCATGTACGGTAGGTTATTGTTGCTATGTTAGGGTGATTACTCTATCGTTATGTCTTCATTACCGTCCGATAAGACGAAAGTTAATCAGATATTCATACGGTGGGGATTGGTAGGGACCCGCCTGACATTTTAGTAATAAAGTTAGCCAGTCCTTACTTTACCACTAACGTTAGCGACCAGCCTCCGTGCTCAGGTTTGCTTACTGGGCTTGAGTCGCGTGTTGTTGGGGGGTAGTGCCCCTCTCCTTTTCTCCTCGCTTCGCCGCTCGCCCTGTCGGGCTTGCCCTTCCTGGTGACGGAGCGGGACCCACACCCGCTCTGTTTCACCCACAGGAGTGCTCATGATCTTCTAGATGTCTTTCTTTTGCTTAGGACTCTCCGAGTTCCAGCTTGACGATTGGGATAGGCTCCATCATCGCCATAAGACGAAGAAGAAATCTACCAAGGGCACTGGTAAGGTCGACACGGTGGATTCTGCTGTGACAGCCCCTATGGGTCATGGCAGGTCTGCTTAAGGGGCTCCGGTCCCCGGACAAGCAGGCGGTTCCTTCGGGACTGCTAAGCGCGTCCAAAGGCTCAGCAGCCAGCGAAAGCACTGACTATACGCCGGAGCAAAGTAGCAGGCAGCAGAGCGGTAACCACCAGCGAAAACCCTAGCGGGTTTTGCAGCAGGAGGATACCAGTCGATACGGTAGATTCTGCTGTGACAGCCCCTATGGGTCATGGCAGGTCTGCTTAAGGGGCTCCGGTCCCCGGACAAGCAGGCGGTTCCTTCGGGACTGCTAAGCGCCCAAAGGCTCAGCAGCCAGCGAAAGCACTGACTATACGTCGGAGCAAAGTAGCAGGCAGCAGAGCGGTAACCACCAGCGACAACCCTAGCGGGTTTTGTAGCAGGAGGATACCAGTCCTCTAGCCAAAACCCTCACGGGTTTTTAGCAGGAGGACACCCGGCTGTTGCCGGCATATCTACGGGCTCAAACAGCCACAGTAGTAGCCAGCAACGGGCAGCATGCAAGGGTACCCGGCTTGCCTGGGTTGAACCCTAGCATGCATGGGTTCAGCAGAGACGATACCGCTGCTAACGCTGTGGGTGTAGTCTTAGCAGAACCAACTGGGGTTGTCACACGGCAGCGCTCCATGGCGGGACCGCCGAGTGATACCCTGGGCCCTAGAATAGCTGCTGGCTGTCCACAGGACTGGCTGGCGATTATTCAGGGGTTGGGCTCGCAGTCTCTCACGGGACAGCGACCCAGGTGCATTCGGTGGCAGCTACAAAGACGAGCCACGGCTTGACTTCAGTGGTAGCCGCTATGCACCCGCCCATAGCTGCTGTGAGTGGTCCGCCACACACAGCGACCTTGGGCGAAGCTCTAGAGGGTACAGTAAGTAGCTTGAACAGCCTAGCTGATCAACAACCCACTTATGTCCTCGAGAGCCAGCGGAGCGTGGGTGATCCATTACCGTCAATGGGTCAATGACCCTCTCTTGATCGATCACTGTCAAATCAACAGGGCATAGCTCCATTGATTGACGCTGCCTATTCAGCTGGCGAGGTGATTGATCGGGGTATGCACGCCAGCTACCCGTGGTACTAGGCAAGCTCCCTCTAGCCAAGGGACAGCCGGTATAGCGGGTAACCATACACACGGCTTGATCCCTTGCGGGGAACGCAGTGAGGCATGGGTACAGTGGTACACAGCCGGGAGCCCTCACGGGTACCCATGCTAGTACCGCGCCGGTACCCCGCCAGCACACAGCTTGATCCCCCAAACAGGGAACGCAGTGTGGCGAGGGTACAGCGGTCCACAGTTGGGACCCCTCAAGGGTACCCACGCTGATACCGCACCGGTACCGCAGCACTCGCTTTAGTCGCCACAGTCTCTGTGGCAACAAGGGGGAGGCGGTGCTGGTACTGCAGTACCATGGGGTTACCCTGGTGGCGGATCCTTTCAGGGTCAGCTGCCGGCTGGGTATGCCCCGTGGTACCCGCCGCAGGGTGTTTCTTCCACGGCCTAGCACCGTGGCAAGTGTCGCCAGCGATGGCCACGCAGTACCAACATCAGCTGTTGACCAGGCCAGCCGGCATGGGGCTAACCCAGATCTTGATCAGGGTAGGCCCGTGCTGCTAGCGCTTAGGACGACGGCTGCGAGAGCATGCGGACCCAGTGGTGCCATGGCGGATACCTCAGGGTCTTGCGGGAGTACTCCCTCTTCTGCTGGCAGGTAGTCGGCGAGCCACACAGTGGTTATGCCTTCTTACCCGCTTTCAGATGCCCGTCCTCAGTTACCGTCATCATCGGAGCATGATACGGATACTGTGGGCGAGGGAAAGGAGTCGGAAGCTGAGTCCGTAGTGACATCACTACAATCTCCTTCCCCGCTGCCCCGCCGAGGGGAGCAACAGCACTGATCTTCCTCCGGACACCCCCTAAGGGGAGTCCATGGAGGAGGACCAGGGATCCTTTCAGTAGGATGCTCAGCTGCTGCTTCCTCACAGGGGACGCCTGCACTCTCATTCCCGCAAACCTCACGGGTAGATATCGTAGGGCTGTCGAGCTCAGTAGAGCTATGACGCCGCTGCGCTTGCACGCTTCCTCTGCGTGTAACGCGGAGGACCACGGACCTACCTGAAGGGATCCGAGAGGGACCCAGATGTCGCTGCGTATCACGCCAGACAACATCTGAGCTCTTCCGCGAGGTGAGCCTATTAGCGGTGCTAACAGCTAGCCTCAACGAGAGCTCCATGGGCCTAGCCCATAGGGTGTCCACTGGCGCTGGGTGGGGCCTGCCACTCCATTCGCTCAACGCGATGGAAAGGCAGGGTCCTTTTCTCTTTGGATGCTTCTGCGCCACGGTGGAGGACCGTGCAAAGAAGCTACCAACGGAGCACTCTGAAGAAGTCGGAAACTGCCCTTACCATGGGTAGGAGCTCCGACTTCAGCAGGCCGTGCACCACCAACAGTACCCGAGCCCACTACCTCTGTAGCACCCATTTCTGGGAGGCGCAAGGGTAGCACAGGAACAGCTGGCAAGCCCCAAGAAGAGCAAGCGCTAGGCAGAGCATTCCTGGGGGCTCAGCGGTTTTCCACAGGGGATCTCCCAGTGGATCGACCGCTATGGCTTTCACCCAGAGGTGGGAAACCATCTCTTTGAGTGCCTGGGTATGGTCAGTGGTGAGTGGGGGTTACAGACTGGCAACCCAGTCTCCCCACATTCGCCTGCACATTTCAGAGGTCCACAGTAGTGCCGTCAGACGGCCCCCAGCGTCCGGGCACTACTGACAGGGATCACACAGCTTCTCACGAAGCGGGCGATTGTCCCGGTCTACCCCCGTTCTGGTGATCTTGGAGCCATTGGCTCCAAGGAAGACTGGCGACGGGAGCCCCATCCGAACCGCAGGCTGTTGAACACGCTCTTCAGGCCCAAGAGGTTCAGAATGGGGACTCTCGCCGGTGCTAGCCTGCCCCATCAGGGGCATGGGAACAGCATCGCTAGATCTCTCGGACGCCTATCTGCATATGCCAATCGCCTCTCAAGATCGGAGGCATCTGCGCTTCTAGGTACAGGATCAAAATTACCAGTTTTGATACCGCCATCCGCCTGTCCATCTCTCCCAGGGTGTTTAACACTCTTGGTCAGAGCGGTGGCAGAGTACCTGAAGCACAGGGGTGTCAACATCAGTTGCTACCTGGACGTTTGGCTCATATACGGACGCACTCCACTGAAGACTACGGGTCTCATGGGGTTGATAGTCCGTAGGGTGCGGACCCTGGATTTTTGATCAGCTCAAAAAGTCCAGCGTGGTCCCGACGCAGACACCACTATTTGTAGTGGCCCAGATCACCCTCACGGAGGGGTTCGCGGTGCTCTCACCCGAGCGGGTGATTTAACATGGTGCGGTGTGCCTGACTCTTGGCCGAGTCTCGGCAAAACCCGCTGTGGCATGGATGAAGGTGGTAGGCCTAATGGCCAGTATGGTAGACCTCGTACTGTACTGCCGCTTTCTGCGTTAGGGCTTACCCAACTACACCTTCTAGCCTGCTTGCAGGCCCAGTCGTCACCCAATATCCCTCGCGGTTCCGTTGTCGGAGATCGTGCGAGAGGAACTCTGGTGGTGGACCCATCAGCCCAATTTGACCCAGGGTGTCAGGTTTCCTGCACCCCCGGTATGTCACGTAGTGACGACCATAGCGTCAAAACGGGGCTGGGGGGTCCACATCCACGGAGACCCCGTCTCGGGCCTATGGGGGCCATAGAGACAGAGTTTCACATCAACCTCCCCGCGCTTACAAGGATGTGATCGTTGAATCACATCCCGTTGTCCTGACGGATAACACAACCGTGGTAGCCTACCCCAACAGACAAGGGGACTCCGGCCACCACGATTGAGCCTGCATGCACGACACCTGATAGGGTGGTGCAAGTTCAGGCAGATTACGATGAGAGCGATACACATCGCGGGCGTCACCAGCATCCTCGCGCACAATCTGTCACGAGGAAGGGTGTCGGGACCAGCAGAATGGTCCCTTGTTCGCAGAGTCGCTCAGACGATCTTCAAGGGATGTACCACCCCTCGAAAGATCTGTTCGCATCTCATCGCAATCATCCACTGCCGGTGTACTGCTCAAGGGTCGCGGACCCCAAGCATTCACCGTGGACGCTCTGTCCATAGACTGGGGAGGATGACAGCTTATGCAGTCCCTCCGATCTCACTACTCATGAGGGTGGTGACCAAGATCGGGTGGGAAGACTGCATTGTCATTCTGCTAGCGGCAAGGCCGCTGGCACTCCCCGAGGTACCAGATCTACTCCGGATGCCCGGAGCGGAGGTACCCAGTCTATCACTAGAGCACCTGCAGTTAGCTGCATGGCCCTTACCAGGAACGCAAGAGCGGAGGGATACTTTTCATCAGAAGCTGTTTTTCTCATCGCCGGGCTAGACGGAAGTCTACCCTCCGCACGTATAGCCAGAGTCTGGCTCCATACTACGCTTGGTGCAATGAGACAAATAGCTCTCCGCTAGAGCCTCTGTGCTGCTAGTTCCGGAGTTTCTGACAGAAAAGTTCCAAGCAAGACTTCAGCGGGCCACTGGGGCCAGCTATAAGTCAGCTGTCCTCTCCATACACCGAGGTTTCGAGACGGGTCGACTATCATAACCGATGGTTACCTTATTAGTCTACGCCGCGACGGTATGTTCAACGAGTGTCTACCAAAAAGGAAAGTGATCCTCCTAAGGGATCCCAACACAGTCTTAGATTACTTTAAGGGTCACCCTTTTGACCTTCCGTCAAAAGCGACGCTTAAATACGTAACTCTCAAGATGGCTTTCCGGTTTGGCGCTGGCTTCGCGGACGGCGGTGCTGAGTTGCACACGGTCTCGAGGTTAGCTTCCGTGTTCACAAACACTGGAGCGACACTGTTTCGGGCGCTCTGTTCTCGTGATCTACGAACGGCGCGGTGCATACCGACATTCGTCCCTCTCCAATCCCCAGGGTTGGGCATGGTTCGGCTGAAGCCAAAGATAGGCTGGGGTGTCCGATAAGGCGCTACAGCACTATTTCTTCCGAACACAAGCCTTGCGAGGGACTCACGACCGCATTCATCACCCTTACAGAGCCTTTTCGGTCCAGCCGCTGTCGCAATGGCTGGTCCAGGTGTTGGTGGGGTCCGGGGATCGCGAAGGTTTCGCGTCCCCACGACACCCACTCGACACGAGCTATCTCATCATCTTGGGTATACCGCTCGGTTGTCCCTTGAGGAGATCTAGCAGGCGGTGTCCCGAAGCCACCTTCGCCTTCTCTACGATACTTCCGCTTACGTTAGTAATCAGAGACGGGCGGAGGTTTACCGACATTGTTCGGCGATCATAATACGGTGGTGTACGGGTACCAGGTTTTCAGACTATACAGAATACTCAGCATTGTCAGAACCAGTGTCGCTATTCTTAACCACCAAACTTATTACGTAAGGAGGTTTATGTCTGTGTTCGCGTGGTCTTTTTTGTTCCCCGACCGTTGGGGGTAAATATTTTCTGGCCTCGCGAAAACCATCGTTACCCGCTCCCGATCCCTGATCAGACGCTGACCAATCTTGTACCTCCATCCGTCGGTTACTTGCTAGATCGATCTTTCAGATGTTGATGCAAGAAGTATCTTAATCAACATCGGAAAAGGTAAGATCGACCGGTGTACTGAGTCTAGTCCCAAACAAAAATGTTTGGTAGACTCATAACCGTGCGATCTTACCTTCCGATGTTGATTATCCCGACCCCGCCACCCCCTACAAGTTTGGTCCGAGTAGGGGATCCCAAGTCGGATAAGGGATTTATCATATGGTGTGACGTCACCTTTTGGGTGAGTCCACCGGGGATCGGGTTTTTTTGTTATTTATTCATTTATGTGGGACAAAATGACTATTGGTTTTCCGCATCTCGGATCGATGCAAGAAGTATCTTAATCAACATCGGAAAGGTAAGATCGCACCGGTTATGAGTCTACCAAACATTTTTGTTTGGGACTAATATTTACTTTTGGCCCTCGAACATGGATAAAGCCTTGTAGGTGTAGACATTATATTGAATGGTTTGCTTCATCCATGTTCAGGGGCAAAAAGTACATACGGCGATATATAACATTTCATTTACCTTTTGTTATCTCATGCCAGATGCCTTTGATGTGAATGAGTTGTCACCTGTTCATAGAGTTACCAGAAGAGAAGCCAAAAGAAGGTCAAGCTCTGTGTCAGAGGGTGTCACACCATTTAGGTTGGTGAGACAGATGAGCGTTGATCATGGTACGTGATATGGTTACTCCTGGTGTTGCCATTTTGTCTTGTCTTAATTTGCCATTTTGTTCGCTTTGTTTGATATGGTTTTGGGTTATGGGCTACGGTTCAACTTAGGGTTAGTATTTAGGGTTTGGGAAAGTTGGTTTTTTGATTTGATTTGTTCGGGTTTTGACAACCCTGGATAACCCAAGAAAGCCTCTATTGAAGCTTATTTCCATTGGGGTTCATTTGAACACCGGGACGGGTTGGGAACAGTCTGAGGTTAACACCCTACTCTTTTCGAAACTGGCTGCGAGATACATGTACAGGTATGGCTCTCTGCACACGGAACCGACGGCTTAACGTTCCCTCCAAAGGACGGAGTACTTTCATGATTCATTTACCCAATTCTAAATAAACCATGGGGAGAGCGGAAATCAGAATTTAATCTACAGAGGTTGCCAAATAATTTCAGACTTTTTTTCCAAGTCAATATCCCAGCAAATCGCCTCCGCCTGGAATTGAACCCGGGACCTCATGCAGTAAAGGCAAGTACCCTAACCATTGTGCCACGCTCTCCCATTTGGTGTTAGGTATTTGGGATTAATAGAGAGGAGAAATGGCACATGGATGATATGGAAGACTGAAGTAGAATAGGACCAAATAGCAAACAGCTGGTATCATTATCTGATGGTAAAAATATAATATTATGTTATATGAGTAAATAGTAAGTCATTGGTCAGTGGCCGTTTTAGTCACATCATTTACCGAAGATTGGTCAATGTAAATCATATCAATGGACTGTGAACTTGTAAGATTCATATGACAAGCTAATGTTTTGGATAATACTGTTTAATTGTATTCTGTGAATCCATACGTATGTTTGTTGAGCATTTGTGGAGCACAGTGTAATCATTTTGAGCTGGGTGAGAGGCAGACTTCTCTTAGAAATAAATATTTGGGGACAGAAAGCTATTTTGAGTTCATTTGCCAAGACCAAATGAAAAAGTTTCATTTTTTCTGCTGACAGTTTTGCCAGAAACTGTTTGGCTTTCTCAAAGCGTTGATGATGTTAATGATCCATCTGCTTGGAGGCAGGAGTAACACTTCAGAATCAAAACATCTGGTGATGGTTCCTGCTCCAAGTAGAAAGACCTGTAACATCATCAATGCTTTGAGAAAGCCAGGTTTCTGGTGAAACTGTCAGCAGAAAAACACAAGATTTTCATTTGGTCTTGGCAAATGGAATCAAAATATCTGATTAATTAACAAACCTTAATGAATCTCTTCAATCACAATCAGGGACAGAAAAATTTAAATTAAAGCAGCACTTTTTGGATCATCTTTTCCCTCCAACTAACAGGGACAAACTTTTCTATACCTTAACCTTTGACCCGGGCTTTGACCTCTGTGTATATCCAGGCTGGTTATGTGCCCCTTTAGCTGGGAGTAATGTTGTATTATTGCAGAGATTTTAAACAGAATATTTATTTTCATGTTCAGATATCATACATAACTTGCACCAAAGTCTGAACTGCCAAATTAAAAGTTTAATTTTAGATATTTTTCACATTCCTTTGTTGCAGGAGACGAAGATCTACCACAACGCAGACAGTCCTCCGTAACAGATGAAGTGAGCAGTGCAGAACGGAGACGCTCCAGTAGTCCTAATAGACGACTGTCTCGCAGTCCTATTAGACCACGGGGCTCCAGCAGTCCTAACAGAAGATCAACCAGTTTCCTCAGCATGCATCGAGAGTCTATAAGTAGTGCCAATCTGCCTATTAATCCAGATGATCCAAGGTGTCTTGCCAGTCTTAGGAAAGGTAGGTCAAAGTTAAAAAGCCAGAGGTCAGTCAGGTGAAACTTGACTATTTAACAACATCTCATAACAGTACAAGATTTGAAATTAAATCATCAGATTTGCACACTTATCAATTGGATGATAATGATAGGGCCTAAAAAAATTGTTTGATTGACGTAACATGAAAAAAAATTAGGGTAGGTCGGTCGGCAATTTTTTTCTTTTTTTTAAAAATTTTAATCTTTTTTTTAAATTTTTTATTCATTTTTTGCAAAAAAATAAGAAAAAAAGTCTAGGGTCGGGTCTATTTTTAGGGTCGGTCGGGTTACGCCAATCAAACAATTTTTTTTAGGCCTAATTGACATGTTTTGTCTTTTGTAATTTAGGCAAAGGGAAAAAAATGTCCAATTGGCATAACCCAACTAATCCTAGCAATCTTCTTGGAATGAATTTGTTACACACACTCATTATGACAAACAGTAAATTTGCCGTCATAAACCAAAAGTCTAAACAAAACATCAGGAGATGAGATTATTGCGTTCGAATGGTTTGGAGAGTCAAAATGAAGTATTTAAATTATCTAAACGTGGGAAGTACATCTCACCACGGCTTGCAATTGATGCACAGATAATATGGCATGCACTCGATGCATGTGTATCATGGCTTGTGGCACTGTAATCAATATTCAATTATGCAACACTTGTGAAACCGGAAAACTTGTGGTGCTTTTTGAACAGCCATTCCATTGTTTCTGCATCAAATTCAGCAAGCCCGTAAGCTCCAATTGGCAGGTGATAAAGATGACACTCTGATATAACATGATCAACCATCTGATGCTCTGCTCCACACTCACAAACCCCATCTCCACATATTAGCCTTAAAAATCCAACCCTTGGCTGGTGTTCTCACTGTTGCCCCAAGCGGGTGCACATTATTTGGGTGGGGCATACACTAGTGCCAATGCAGATGTGTGAAGAGTTGTTGCACATGCTCCCCGCCGGGGGCTCCCCGTCCAGTTCCTACAAGGCGATGGATGAGTTTACTATGTGCCATAATTATATATCGCTGCCATTTGGCTTTCCCGTTTGTTATTAAGGTGGAAGCAGCTATTGATACTGTCTCTGAATAGGAATTTCAAAAAATATGTAAATAGTATAATCACTATAATGTATAAAATATAATTATATAGGCTGCATCAAAAGTTCCTAACTTTTCCTATGCTTCAACAAAGCATGACTGGGTATGCATTAATATGATGTTAACTCTTTTGTTTCTTGTGTGCAGAACTGTCATCAACAGAATCTCTATCTATAGATGATACGTCAATATCGGGTGATGATGCGTCTGTATTCAATGAGCCACTCACACAGGTAAAAATAATTATGTATAAGGCAAACAAAGTGTCTCAAAGCTGTCGTCTGCATTCGTTTTGCGGTGCGCATTTGTCTCATAAAAATTTGGCCAATTAAATTTTTTTCCAAATAATTTCTTTCTTTTTCTTCAATTTTGTTGAAAATATGTTTTGTTGGAAGAATTGTGCAAGTAATACTTAAAATTAGTGAAAATATTTTGGTATGTGTTTAAGAATTTAAGTTTTGAAAGTTCTGAGCATCACAACCTTTCTTAAGCTTACTTTGAGGTGAGTTTGAGTTGGGGAGAAATAGTGGAGAAAAACTGCATTCAGCATTAGATTTAAAATCCTCACAACCTTTTTTGTCTCGCCTGATAAGGTTGTCTCGCCTGATAAGGCAGGAGACTATATAATCACTTTTCCGTATGTATGTGTGTATGTATGTATGTGTGTATGTGTGTGTGTATGTGACAAATTTGGTTAAAGTTTTGGTTAAAGTTTGCTTTCCGCCTATTTTCTCGGAGACTATGAGTCGCACGTTCCTCAAACTTGGTGGGTGGGTGCATCTTGACCCGAGACAGAACCAGTTCGTATTGGTTAGTGGGTCAAGGTCACTGAGGTCATCTAGGGGTCATCTGAGGTCAAATTAGTAAAAACTGTTGTATGGCCATGAAACTTGGTGGGTCCAGTCAACATTTAAAGCCAAATTTTTGGAAGGTCATTTCGAGGTCACCAGGGGTCATCTGAGGTCAAATTAGTAAAAAGTGTCGGATGGGCATGAAACTTGGTGGGTACAGTCAACATTTGAAGCCAAATTTTTGGAAGGTCATTTCGAGGTCACCAGGGGTCATCTGAGGTCAAATTAGTAAAAACTGTCGGATGGGCATGAAACTTGGTGGGTCCAGTCAACATTTAAAGCCAAATTTTTGGAAGGTCATTTCGAGGTCACCAGGGGTCATCTGAGGTCAAATTAGTAAAAAGTGTCGGATGGGCATGAAACTTGGTGGGTACAGTCAACATTTGAAGCCAAATTTTTGGAAGGTCATTTCGAGGTCACCAGGGGTCATCTGAGGTCAAATTAGTAAAACTGTCGGATGGGCATGAAACTTGGTGGGTCCAGTCAACATTTAAAGCCAAATTTTTGGAAGGTCATTTCGAGGTCACCAGGGGTCATTTGAGGTCGAATTAGTAAAAACAGTCGTATGGGCATGAAACTTGGTGGGTGCAGTCAACATTTAAAGCCAAATTTTGGAAGGTCATTTCGAGGTCATCTGAGGTCAAATTAGTAAAAACTGTCGTATGGGCAGGAAACTTGGTGGGTACAGTCAACATTTGAAGCCAAATTTTTGGAAGGTCATTTCAGGGTCACCAGGGGTCATCTGAGGTCAAATTAGTAAAAACTGTCGGATAGGCATGACACTTGGTGGGTCCAGTCAACATTTAGAGCCCAATTTTTGGAAGGTCATTTCAGGGTCACCAGGGGTCAAATTAGTAAAAACTGTGACAGTCACCATCAGCCAGATAATCGTGCCCAGCCGATAACCGCCAAATTCATTTACCGCTACCAAAAGTAATTGAAAAAGCAGGCGGTCGCAAAAGCAGGCGAGACTCGTGGTTCGAGAACCGCCTTGTTTAAATATATTTGCCAGCGAAGTAACATAATGTTACTATGTGAATGGGATCATGCGCTTGAGTAATGAACTACGATCGAAACAATCACCGCACAAAGTATATAGCACTCGAAGGCATTCCAAAATAGTGTGATCCAGTAACGAAGAGAATTACATAACCACTTTGATGCTGAATTTTGAGACATACCTTTTTTTTTTTTTGCTCCTGAGTATGACGGTAAAACAGTAATTCATCATAATGTATTTTGAATAAATAGATAAATTAGTGGTGCACTGTATATGGCAAGCTATTTGGGCTAGAACGCATTGCTTTTGGAAAGGAATGCATTGTGAAGTCAGAGGTTTTGACAGTTCATTGAAAGCAATGCACTGCTTATTAAAAAGATGCACAGGTATAAATCATAATGATGCACAGGTGTACAAGTATAAATAACAACTTGTGTTTCAATTTTATTGCAGAAAGATTATGAAGCATTATTGGCAGCTGCAGATAGTGAAGTTAGTCTAATGCTTATTAACTCACCGAGTGTGCCGTGTGTCTGTCTGTCTATCTGTCTGTTTGTGTGTTTGCTTCTATTCATTACTCACATATGCTGCATCTATGTATTTGCATTTGCAATGACATTTTCCTGTGAACAGGCCTCGCAGAATTTTAAAATTGCCATGTTGCCAATCAGGCAAGTCCACTTTGAAATGCACTTGCTTGACTTGATATTTTTATTTGCCCTTCTGTTTGCATATATTTATTCACCAAACCCAGTGGCGTAGATTTGTTTGTTCTTTGGGGTTGGAAATTTTAAAAAGTATAGTGAATCCATCACCTTTTGGCCACAAAATAAATTTTTGTTACAAATGCGCGCGAAGCTTGCAAGAATTTTTGCCATATTGAAGCTAAAGTAGTGAATATGCTACAACAAAAGTGGAATAAATTCGCGCGAAGCATACAAAAATTGGCATTTTTTAGGTTTTAATGGCCAAATATGAGGCTAATTTGTTCAGAAACCCACACACAGGCATCAACATTGGGGGAATGATTGCATGGACCATCCACCATCAAAATAATTGGGGTTCATCCACCGAGATCTACGCCTATGCCTAAACCATAACTGTGAAATTACAATATGGTAGTCACCAGACAAGGTATAGCATGAAGTACTGGGTATTTCTTATTGAGGGGCATAATTTGAATTGTAGGCCTATCTGTTGTTTTAGTTCTAGGTGACAGCCAGGCTTATATGTCAGTGTTTTTGGTTGTCCGATGTAAAATTTTGATCGTCCCGGGTTACTAGTTAGGGAATTCTGCAAGGCCTGGTTGTGAAATCTGTTTAACCTACTGTTTAGATACCCTTCAGTAGATTTTTCCAATATGAAGCAGTAAGTGATGAAGTGATGACATGATTTACCGATTAAAGTATGTTTAGACCTTTATTTCCATATATCCCATAATGCACTATTGTAGGACCCAGTTTTAGGGGACATTCTCATATCCATGTTACATACTATGTCATACGTACATGTACGTGTTCAAATGCTGGATGTCATTTGCTGCAGAGAAAAGAGTATTTGACCCCTTAACCAATGCATTGTGGGGTTATGTGGATGTTGGGTACTTTATTATTGCTGTTGTGTAGTTTATAAACATTTCAACCTGCATATAGTTTCATCCTCTAGCTTATCTTGTGGTCCTTTTGTTCACAGAGAATCCTCACCTTACCTATTATCTTCTCCATGCTTCTTGGTACATAAGACCATCACACTCTGGACTAAAGACATTTCTGCTGATACTTTCAATAGGAACTTCATCTGTATACAGAATAACAGTTCAAATTTGCCAATAATTAAATTGCACTTACATGTTTCTCAATGACTGATACTTTGCACCACTGTATCCTGGGGTACAACGGCAGGGCTGTACCTAGACTTGCTTTTACAGTAGCCAATAGGGTCGGTTAATCTTAACACTCCCTACGTACAGCCAACATCTGTTGATTCCTTCCCTGAACATTGAATTATTGGGTGAATTTTAAAACTGTATGAGGAATAATCATCTGGAATGTGTATGGCCTAATTGTACAAATGTAGTGTGTTATCGCTTACCCATATATCCAAGATGGCTGCTCACGCAACTCGCAATAATTATTGCGACTTGCAATGGGAGTGTGATTTCATGCAATTTGAAATAAAATAAGTTGCATTAGAACATGATAAAAATTAATGGTAAGACTACAAAATTATCTTGCCAGATGTATAGATCATTCATGTCAATCTAAAATTGTCACTAATAGATAAAAATCAGTATTTGATTTACTTTGTGAATGTTTGGAATGACTTTAAAAATTTAATAGATAATTCTATTGTAGAAATAATTAGGCTAAACATTTTGCTAGGCAAATCCAATAAAAAGTAACTCACTACTTTAGCTTTCGCCATCTGGGCTGATGGCTTGATCACAAGTGTCTTGTTTCACTGGTTTTCCCGCGGAGCGGCTTGTTGACATTTCCCGGAAGTGATGTTTGTTTTGTTTTGAGCAGTGGATCATATACGTGATCGAGAGAGACGATACCTTCATCGCAGTTGATTGCTTTGGCCCCCTTTTTGCGGATTTGGATAGCTTGTGAATGCTATTGTAGAAAGTTTTCACATTTCTCACCCCAAGTTTCTGTTTTCTCTTATATTCATATGTTTATCTTTTCAAATTAGTGACATGTGGAACAGGTAGATTTTCATGGTGATATTCAATTCCACTCAGTAAAAAAAAATAAAAGTGCAGTGATTTATAGTGCGCTATGCGAAGGCACAACACCTAGACGTTGATCCACAAGCCTCAGCACACTTTACAGTACTCATGATCCAGGATGATTTGCACTTCATATGCCACAAAATAGCCCTCTATATGAAAATAATGTGGCAGTAGCGAAAAGTACACACACAAGCGCAATATTGTGGCTAGAATCTGCCTAAAATGGCTGTCACATTTTAAGCTCTGAACTATGTCACCCCTTTTTATCAAGAAAGGTTTGCCTATCAGTTGCATGGTAGTGTTGGACATGTTGGACTAGATTTGAGATGCTTTCCATTATAGTCCAGGTTTAATGTACCCAATAATTGTAGTGTTTATATTTGCATTGCTTATGATGTGTTATTGCATGATTGTACTGTTATGCTGTTAGAATTATCATGCTAGTGACTTATTGATTTGTAGTGATGCATTTGTAAGTTCAAAATCTTGATTTATGTTTGTGCACATGCTTTGTTGTGTGACAATGTTGTTGCAGCTCATAATTGGACACTTGGATGTTTCTGGAAGTAAAATGTCATAGATTTTGGAAAGGTCTCGGCCTCCATCCCTATTGAGGGTGGGTCGGTCTCTTTCTTGATGAAAATCGCTTCTATCACTTTTCTTGGCAAAGGTTTTTCCTTCAAGATCAAGTTGTGTACAAGAGCTGAGAAAAAATATTCAGATCTGATCATTTTCCCAAAATATACTGTTGTGTCAAAATAAACATGTTGTTGCAACTTTCATTTGGTATTTTATGTTGAATGGGTATGTTCCACATTGTGAAGTCAAAATAAGGACATTCTAAAAATTCCCAAAAGTCAATCACTCCTACAAAATCTATGAATGTGCCTTTGATCATGATGTGAGAGAACCATTAAATTGGCTTATGCTAGACTGGCCCCCAGTCTCGGTTCGGTTCCATCTCTGGATAATGTAACAATAAATAATTACATAATGCCCTATGAAAAAAAATGCCAAAGTCCTGTAACCCCCCCTTATTTTCTTCAATGCCAAAAACCCATTCCTCTTCATCCACAAATCGACACTAATTACACCCACCACAGTCAACCATGCAGCAATATAGAAATATACTCAGTATTATAAGTGAACGCGAAAGTCCATTGAACGCTGATTCCGAGACTGGTCCAATCTGTTAGAGATCTCCCTTCCAAATATTCGTTCAACGAAGCATGTTGTTTCCGATGTCAATTACGAAAGCCCCGCCCCAGTTTCAATAGCACAAAGCTATGCCGCGGGATGTGACGCAAGATCGGATGGGACACTTGTCAACAACTGAGAGGTATTGAGCTCAAGTGGCACGCGTCTGATAGACCCATGGTACGCGCAGTAATAAAAGGCAACCACTGACTCGGACTTAGGCCTATTGTCCATATTATGTATATTATCGCGTGCGGTTTGCAAATGTTTGCACATTATTTAGCTAGGAAGCCTTTTCAAATATCCCGCTGCCAAGCTGCGTTGATTGGTCGGATACAATATCATTGTTTAGTCGCTTACACAAACGTTAATGTAGTGAAAACATGGACGTGGTATATAGAAAGATTGCATGACTCCAAATCCGTAAAAGTGAACTCCCAGCATTTTGTGGGAGCTGGAAGGCAAATTGCTTACAGACTGGGAGGGTCCATGTATTGGGTTGATTTTTAATGCTATGTAATCTACATTACCAGTCGTTCTCCATGGACCCGAGGGAGGGTCTAGCTTATGCAGGGATTCAAAGGCAGATATAAAAAAATATCCTATGTAAAATAGACATTTTCTTACTTCATTATATTTTCACACTCTTCACACTCTTCTAAACTTGTGGGAAATCAAAGATAGGAAACATTATTTTTTTTAGCATATAAGTCTATAGAGAAACTTGAAATTGATTAAATATGTGACTGTCCCATAGTGAAATTAAACAAAAAGCAGAATTCTTTTGCAGCTTGAAAATTGATTACGTGAGAATTTGAAGTGGATCATCAGTAGAATACAGAATAACCAGAATAGGTGACTCTTTTGTACAGCCTTAGACAAGTCTGTCTTTACATATAAAGCAAAGTAATTAACCACATGCATGAGGGAACCATTCTGACTTACACTATCTGTGCCTGCATTTTGTGACATGCAAACATGGCGGAATATACATTCTCACGTTTGATTTCTTTGGTTGAACATTTTTCTGCATTTTTTTCATCTTATCCCTTTTGCTACCCTTACATTCATGTAGGTGTTGGTGTCATCTCTATAGTCTGTCTCGTCCAAAGTTGAGATATGCCATTTTGGATTTTGCAGTGGCAGATTCTAATCAGGGTGTTTACGCGGTTGTGTCGCCAGCGTCCGAAAAATCGCCCTTCTGTGCGTGTGTATACGCCTAGTCGCAGGATTTGGTTATCGCACACGACTCGAAAACTGCCATTGTGAAGTCCAACATGGCGTTACTCACAACTTGAGTCAAGACACAGTATATACCTTATACGCTTTTCAGTAATTTTAAGCATTCATGTGCATTCATTTCTCATGCAGTCTATGCAAGTTGGCTCAACTTCTGCCGGCCTTTCAGCAGCAGCTAACCAAGTGCGTCTAGCAGTCCATATAGCAAATTCTACCTCATTTGCTATATCGGATTTGGAGTCGAGTGACCACGATAGCACAGATCCAGAGGTGGGTTCTAGCAGTGAGCTAGCAAGAGGTATGCCTGATGTGGTTATTGAATGTAGTCCATCTGTTGATGAAGGTATGTGATTGTTAATGTAAATTGCATGGCTATCATTAGATTCACCTGAAGAGATTAGACTTAAAGCGTTCAGCTTCAGAATAGCCCCATGCATAAGGCTATGGTACATTGGCCTTATTGGATTGCCATATTGGATTGACATATTGGGGGACCAAAATGGTATACTTCCTGCATTTTATGCAAAAGCAGTGTAACACACATAATCATGCATAACTCACAAATACAAAATCAGAATCAACTGAAATTTTGGGAATAAGCTTTTTTTTGTGGATATCTACTGAAAAATGTCATAAAAAGAGGATCACAAAATACTCCTTTAAAGCAGATTCTAGACAAAATTTCCAGTTCAGTTAGATTTGAAAGTAGTCGCTAACTAATGAATCATGTTTTCTTTAGTGAACATTTTGTTATTCCAAGTAAGTTTACAAGGAGATAGATCTTTGTGGGTGACTATGGTGTATAATTTGGACACAATGCTTGTAATCCCCATGCATTATTTATAGTAGCAGTTACTTTCTTTTGCACTGTAGTGTGGTAAGCATAATAAGTACCTGGGTTTTGCGACCACATCTTGAGACAAATTATCAGACTCAATTTTGCTTGGACACATCACAAAATATTATTTTTGCTCAGTTCATGCTTGTAGATTAAAATATGAACTGGTCACGCTTGTGTTAAATAGTTGTGTAGATTGTTTTTGGTTAGGCCTATCTGTTACAAATGCAGTTGTAGTAATGGCAAAGTATGATCTGATTCATTTAGAAATTGAATGGGCATTTTACATAGCAAATATCGTTATGAATTTGGCAGCCGAATCTGGATTTGGCTTTTGGTAATTTCATGGTATGCATGCATTGATTTTGAATTAGAGAACAAAGGATCAATGCTTTACATAATATAGGGTAGCATATTAATATTTCAACAGCGATCAGATGATAACAGCATAATAAGTAATCAAAAGAGGGCGGCATGCAGGGTTAGCTAATGGTGCATCGCAGTACGGTTGACGCTGATAACCTTTAAAAAATTGATATGCTGCCCAATATAGGTAAAGCATTAATACCTTGTTCTCTAATTAAAAAAATAATGCACACGTAACATGGATTTACCAAAAGCCGAATCCAAATTTGGCTGTCTGTCTGCCGAATTCATAATGATATGATAAGCAAATTATGCACATGTCATTGGAAACTAACACTTAAATAGGGGTATGGGCTCTTGTAAACATCAAAATTTGCCTGCTCAATTTCTAGATGGAGTGTATGATATGCCTACCCAATGTAAAGTCAATGTATGTGAGCAAGTGCTGATATTGCTTCTAACCTGAAAAATGTATTTAGTATAGCTACATTTGCACAACTATCAAGTGTAGATGTGAAATACCGTAAAGATTGGCCTAATGGTGCTATGGGTTCACTTGACATAAGTGTGCTTTTAGGCACAACCTAAAAGTGCCCTCCCATAAATTTCCCACCAGCAAATAAGGGCACGGAACCTTAATGCTTGTTTGGATTTCAGAGGAGAGAGATCTCTATTTGCACATGAAATTCACCCCAAGGCAAACTAGCCTAAGTGCGCCAGTAGGCGAATCTTTACGTATGTGTATTGTGGGTTTTTTAGTTTGTTCAAAGTTTTCTGAACGTTGAATGTATTATTATTTTGTACAAACTCAAAGAGCAATAGGGGTCTATAGACTGACTTCATGCAAGGAATATGCAAACTACCTAAGTAGTTCAAAAATAATACACAACAGCATTTGGCCATTCTATATATTCAATACTATTGCCCTTATATTAAGGTATTATAAAATATCAATATGAATTAGAGAAACCAAAATATGTTCGACCAATTGCATGTGGTTTGAAAATAATAGTTTGCAAATGACAAAATCTGTAATGTTATCTTCTCACTAAATTTTTATTTTTTTGTCACTAATCAGGCTCTCCAAGTCGAAGAAATGTAGTGAGTTCGTCACCACACATACCACACATGAGATATCGCCAGCACATACGTCTATTAGACTTGTCAAATAACTACCTGGTCGATATCAAATCTCTTAGTAAGGCTGAAGGACGTCTGCTCAGCAAATTTGTCCGCATCGAGAAATTAGATCTTAGCAACAACAAACTGGTTAGCTTTCAAAGTCGCTTGGCACAGGTGAGTTCACAAAATGTCAAATGGGCCAATTTTATGCAGACTTGCTTAAATTGAATCCAAATTATAATGGTTTCAGGGCTTATTATACATTTAGGTCAGTATAATAATTTGAAGCTGGTCTTCCTTTCTCTTTCTTTGTCACTTTCTACCTTCCTTTCATTATTTCGTTTGTTTTAATTTTTTCATTTGTATTTCTTATAATCATTTTCTATCTCGTTTCTCTTTTTTTACGGTAGTGAAAAGAATAGGAAGAGAGGTAGGAGGGGGAGGGGAACTTAAGCTCCCCGTTCCAATATTTTTTTCAAACACCCTGGAAATTTGAACTGAAGTACTCACTATCTGAAGTTGCAGTGGTCTAAGACTTTGACTCATAATGTCGTGGTAGCCTGAAGTCATGGGTTCTAATCCCTGTGGTGTTACTGTGTTGTGCGTTTAAGCAAGGCTCTTCACCCCTATTCAGTATTCAAATGGGTACCAGCTTTATTCAATTCCAGTAAGATAACAGACTTGCTGTGGAGATGAAGTGATCCCCCCACCTCTGTCCCAATCATTTCGAAAGGGTTATGGACAGGGACAAGCGATTTGCGCGAAACTTTTTTTGCGCGCAATTGGCTATTTTTTTTCCTATGGGCAGGGATACATGATTTGTACTGAAAAATTCCGCGCAATTTGCTATTTTTTTCCGCGCAAATCGCCTGTCCCTGGTTATGGGCACTCCAGTCTGTGAACACAGGTTCATTCCCTTGTTGTTTGTTTTATTCTATAGGCGATGCCAGAACTACAGCATCTAGATCTGAAGCATAACTTCCTGAAAAAGGCACCATTTAAAGTATTCAGTAACAGTAAACTCACTGTGTTGGACTTATCATACAATCAGGTAATGTATGCATGCTGTATTTATATATCATTGTTCGTTCTTTGCAGTTTTATTTTTACGTCAGATTGTATGACCCTGAATTGTTCTGTAAAAAAACAAAAAATAAAAATGGCTTGTGCAATGATATTTGGCATTATTTGAATTACACTATTTCATATCTATATGATAATCATTCATCTATTCCATTTAAAATCCACACTACCCCTGTGGAAATTTTTTGAAATATATTCCACAGGGGGAGTATGAATTTTAAATGGAATGAACACATTAGGCAGCTCCATTTGAAACTCACCCTCCCTCAGTGGAAGATTCAAGTTGAATCTTTCTCAGAGGGTGTATGAAATTCAAATGAAACTGCCTAATGTGTTCATTCTGTTTAAAAATCATACTCCTCCTGTGGAAGATATTTCAAAATCTTTCACAGGGGTAGTATGGATTTGAAATGGAATAGCCCAATTTGTTTCCTTCATGTTTTCTTTTGTGTGCAAATCAATAAAGATAAGTGAAATTAAGAACATACCAGACGACACATCATATTTGCTGACAGAACTCAACTTATCCCACAATGCAATAGAGGAATTCCCAACGTGGCTGTCAGCGTATGCTCCAGCTCTCGCAAAACTCTACATGGCAGGGTAAGACATTCATTTACTTGGTCTAGCCAGGTGCCTCTACCAGGGGTGTCCCATTTTGTTGGTCAGCCAGGGGGTCAAACACTCAGTCGAGAGAATGGATAGAAACTGAAGGAGTGGAGTATTTAATTTTAGAGAATAAAGGAGGAAATTGTGTGAAGCTGGTATCAAGAGTGTGGCCAATACTGGTTTGGTCAAAGTAGGATTCAAGTAAAGAATATAACAGACTATTCCATTTATAATTTCCACTACCCCTGGCGACGATTTTGGAAATATCTCCTACAGAGGGAGTATGAATTTCAAATGGAATTAAGACATTAGCAGCTCCATTTGAAACTCGCTCTCCCTCCGGGGAAGATTCAGGTTGGATCTTTCTCAGAGGGTGTATGAAATTCAAATGGGGCTGTCTAATGTGCTCATTCCATTTGAAATTCGTACTTCCCCTGTGGCAGATATTTCCAAAATCTTCCACAGAGGTAGTGTGGATTCTAAACGGAACAGCCCAATCGGGCTATTCCAGTTGAAATCCATATATCCCCTATGGAAGACATGAACTTGATCTTCTACACAGGGAGTGTGAATTTCAAATGGGGTCAGCTTTACCTGAATGGGTGAC
Source organism: Amphiura filiformis (assembly GCF_039555335.1). NCBI lineage: Eukaryota > Metazoa > Echinodermata > Ophiuroidea > Amphilepidida > Amphiuridae > Amphiura > Amphiura filiformis. The sequence continues at coordinate 30,537,504 of NC_092630.1, read as the reverse complement.
TATGTATGAAATCTATACACCCACTTCATTTGAGATTATGGTCATGCCTTCCATAGGGGGTGTATGGATTTCAATTGGAATAGCCCATTCAGGTAAATGTAGAGAAAGACAGGTGGTGGTCGCTGTGCATTCTCTAAATTCTGTAAATTTTCATCGTCAACAGTGTAATTGAATGGGATTACTTTGAAATTTTAAAACGCTTGAATTATCACAAACAAGTAGGCCTATGTTAATAAATAATATAAATACAAGCTAAAACCGTTGGGGTTCGATCCCACAAAACTAACCGAGTATATTGAAAATGCCATACGGCCGGGCGGTTTCACAAGTTGCCGGCTCTATCATGCCACTCGCCGCCTGGAGAAAGAAAAACATTCAGAGCTTGATGTGTGACTTGACCCTGTGTCCTCAAGGTCAGCTGTCCTGATTGAAAACCTGTGTGCCAGACACCTCTCTGTCAGTACACTGGAGGAATATGCACCCAGGGTTTACAATAAGGTATACAGGGATGTAGCTACAGCGGGCGGTGGCGGGCGGCAGCACCCGGCACTCAGATTTAGAGCCCACCACTGATAAACAATTTAAGCTCTAACACCCAGCACTCAAGTGCCAAAAATTGCAAAATCACAAAGAATTTGGCCAAATTTATGCAATTTTCAATAAAATTGTCAATTTCACGAAAAATTCCCTCAATTACCACCCGGCACTAAAACTGCGCTTTATTCTGTGAATATACTGTTCTAAAAAAATCAAGAAGCTGCGTACCAGGTTCTAAAGTTGCACCAAATTTGCAATCATGATTTTATTCTTTCCAAAGTGCTTTACATGTAGTCATTATAATTAATTTAAAGCAGTGTGGCACACTGTTTAAGGTCTTTGCCTTTGGTGCCAGAGGTCCCGGGTTCAAATCTCAGCAGGATCAAAAATAAATCGAAAATCATGTGTGCTCACCAGTCACACCGTGGCTCATCTGGAAAAGGCGGGGTAGATGACCCGTGATAAAATGACCTTGGTTCTGATCAGGGTAATGCCCCCTATTGTTGGCTACACTTTACTGTCATGTAAATATGCCCGACCAGCTATCTATAGCGATCCTTTTCACCAGGTTATTTGTGCCTAGTTTTAGTTTCATCAGCGTTATCTCCTAGATTTCAGCTGTTAAGGGATCTGAATGAGCGTTTCGACAGTATTTTTGTGGGACATGAGAGCACATCAGACATATCGAATTGCATTGAATACGAAGAATGTCTTTCTGATATCAAATAATTTTCATTTTTGAAATTCACGATATAATACAAATTTTATGACAAATTATTAAAGTTTGATATTTTTCACATTTTTGATATATAACAGTCCTCGAAGTAAATTTTATAAATCTAATGATATATTCTTAGTGTATGTAGCTGGGAGGAAAAGCCGACGATCAATTGAACATTTTGACCTTTCATATTGAAGATATGGATTTTTTCCCCAAAAGACCTAATTTTTTTGGGTGTTTTGGGAAAAAAATCCATATCTTCAATACGAAAGGTCAAAATTTTCAATTGATCGTCGGCTTTTCATCCCACCTACATACACTTTCAGTACATATTATCAGATTTATAAAGTTTACTGAATATGTTAAATATCAAAAATATCAATTTTTAATCATTTGCCATAAAATGTGTATTACATTGCAATTTCAAAAATCAAAATTATTTGATATCAGAAGGACATTCTTCAGATTCAGAATGCAATTCGATATGTCTGATGTGCTCTAATGTCCCAAAATAAATACTGTCCAAACGTTCATACCCCAGCCCTTAATGTCTAGATATGTTTGACATTAAAAAAAAAAGCATTAATTTCTTTTTGATGCATTTGAATCAACTTATACTAACTGCCAATTATGTGATCTTATTTACAGTAATAAATTGAAGGAGTTACCAAACCAAGTGTTGGGCTTGAAGAGGCTAAATCTCCTGGATCTATCCCACAATTCATTGCCATCAATTCCAGCCTCATTTCTGAAAGAGTGTCCTGCACTTGAATCCCTGAATCTATCACACAATGAACTTAGTAAGTGAAATGAGAATAAATTGCTTTAGATTTGTCAGTTTGTTTGTGCCTTTTTGTCTGTATCACAGGCATAGCCCCGTGGCTAAAGAGATACTTCAAACATTCAAAGTCTCGGCATCACCCGATAATGACGGCCGACCATTCCATGAAATGTGGTAGGCAAAACTGCTACGTATGTACCACATATTTGTATGGTCTTTCGCATAGACACACAACGATCTATCACGTATATGCGAAGTCACGCACACTGGCATGATTGTTACACACGTCATAATCGAACGATCGACCCTCATGAATATGCACAAATTCACCGCATGCAATGCACAGGGACTTTGACTGCTGTATTAGTCTATGCATAGTCCATCACAGCCATCTGGCTGAATTACAGCAATTAAAACACAATAACATCAAATATAGACTCAAGGAATACATAGAAAAAATACAAATTGCTACGAAGCTAAAATGCCATTAAAATTACATCAAAATACAACAAAATATAGTAGTTATGCTCAATTCCCAGGCACTTTGATGAGAATCAGAATTCAGTTGTCAAAATGGCCTCCTTTGGACTGATTGGATCAGATCATGTGACATTTGTACCAAACTGATATATTCCTGTAATGCTTGGTTAATTTCAGTCCTTTGACATGATGGATCAGACATTTGTACCAAACTTATGTATTGCTATGTTTGATTAATTTCAGTGAACCTACCAGATGGCATGAACGATGGACTGATTCACTTAGCGTCAGTGAAGCTATCGCATAATGGTCTGGCTCAACCAGAACCTCTGTATATACCAAAATTATTGCTCCAGTTACCATGGTAAGGAATTATGCTGTGGCATGTGACATGTAGGCCTATAAATGGGGGAAAAGTGGAAATGGCCCTCACACTTTTGATAGCCCCCATCCCCCAACTTGTGGTATCCTGAAACAATGTTGTATTTTACCTATTTGGAAATACTTTACTGAATGTAATATGCTTATTATGTAATTTTTGGATAAAGAGAAGATCTAAATGTAATATTACTAACCAAAACAAAATTTTTTAACCCCATGAGCACTACTGGCTGAATTATCAGCCTTTAAAGAACTATTTTGATTGGTTGAAAAGAGGGCTATATCATGTATTGAGCCAATCAGAGATGTGGTAAGAATAGTCAGTAGGGCTGAACAAGATGAAGCTTAAAATTGCTTAGAGATCTATGAGCTCATTTTTGATTGGTTACTCAGATGATTAGATCATGTCTTTACCCAATCAGGGGCACTGTAAGAAAGGTAATAGTGCCCATGGGGTTCATTTTGTTTGCTCATTTTGTTCTGACAGGTTGCGTAGTTTGGATCTCTGTAACAACGGGTTGACAGGACTACCCCCTCCTACGCAGTGGAACAGTCAAGGGTTGAAAGAGGTTCTTGTGAGTCACAACAAAATCAGAAAGGTTAGTAGAGTTGCCAATTACATAATTTGGTAGGCCAATTAGAGTGAATTTAGAAAATTTCTGCCATGATGGTGATATTTTCTGACCTGTCCAATATGTTAGAGACATCATCAGTCGGCTGCGGAGCAGGCGACTACAAGCTTTCTCCAGCTATTGCGATCTTGGGCAAGCGAAACAATATTGTTTGGCTGCAGCATCCCTTCAGTATCTCCCAGGAGGTGCTGGACATACTGTAAGTACAGTGTGCACGGCCATCCAGGTTTCTTCTTCCCGTGTGGTGGAATATAAAGAGCATATTCAAGACGCAGTATATGGCCGAGAAATTTGAGTTGATAAATCTTGACTCTGGCAACCAGTGGAGTGTGTTGGTCAGATTGTAGATAGTTTCATCTGGAATCCGATCCACACGTTTGACAGGGGTCGCGCTAACCTGCGTTTCTGCGCGTACAGCGCATATTTTGAAGTTTGAGCGCATATATTCATTTTTGCATACCAGTTCAGGGGTTTTCATGCGCGCAGAAAAATGAAAGTGAAAGAAAATAAAAGCTTCGATCTCCAATATTTACGGCCCGTCCAGAAATTATGTAACATAAAATGCAATGTAACATAAATGTTCAAGTGAAGTCGCCGTAGCATTGTAACATAAATTAAAAATAGAAATAAAATACACACCGCCGACATATTTACACAGATTGCGATATTGTCTAGAATCACTGCTGATGAGTTATTGCAGTACTGAATGATGACACGTACGTGAGTTGGTAATTTCTAATTCTAGGGATCGGAAAGAAATGCTTGGCAGGTGGTGTGTAGAGATATGTCATCGGTGAAATCTGACGCTTAATGATATCGGCCGTAGAAGAAAAAAAAATGACAAAAATTTGCCCTTGAATTATGTTTTATAGTCAAAATACTCCAGGAATTCAGTAAATATCATGATATTTGACCTAAACTTGAACTCATTTGCAATGAAATGTCATTTTTATTGAGTAAAGCATAGCTTCCATGTGCTTGCAATGGTGTTGAATTCTGCACTTTGCCGACATGGCGAAGTTGAACTGCGTTTTATAGAATTCGCCGAACTTTTATGGCATAAAAGCAACACTTTTATTAAAGTACACTGCTTGGGAACTTTCTTAAAAAGTGCGATAGTTGGTTAATAGCGAGAATCGCGGCATGAAAAGCGTGAGATTGTGTTTTTGCGGGCCTTGCTTAACTATGGTACAGGTAACACATCATTTTATTGTAACCAAAATCACAAAATCTGATACTGATATATTAAAACGGTACATTCAATACTTGACAGATTAGAGAACCCCTCATTTTAGGATTTGAGCGCATATTTTTAACACTTTCAGGGGGGTTCAGGGGTTCTGAGAACCCCTGGTTTTAAAACCTAGTGCTACCCCTGACGTTTGATGTTTAACATGACTCTGTAGCAATATGTTGCAAAGGCATTGATCTTGTTTTCCATTAGAGACAAATTGTGTGATTTATTGACATGACACAGCAAAATGTGCCACTTGTAGGCCCACAGAAAAAACAATGATTATGAAAAACATTGGGAGCCTTTTCAATGATTTATCTTGTGATTCAGAAACTTTATATTATTCATAGGTAAGGTTGATCAAAAAATCATGTATTGTAAACATATGTGACATGATCAAGGGGAATGAGTCACATGTCGACCCTGGTCGAAAATGAGTTTTACATTTGTTTCTAAAGAGGACATATAGAGCTTTCAGAAACTGAAAACCCTGTGTTGATACAAATTTTCTTTGCAAAGTTACGTTAAATTATCAATCGCTGAAAACAATAGAAAACATAAGAATTTTAACACTTTCTTTGCCAATATCTCAAAATGAATGTTAGCGACATCCGACTCATTTCCCTTGATTGTGTCACATATATGAAAGATCATAATGACTTCTTGGAGCACAGAAGGGCTAACTGCCTTTGTTAACCATGGCAGTTGACCCTAATGTGCATCAAGCAGCCTATGCAGTTGACCTTTTGTGCTCCCAAGTTGTTATAAACAAACAATAACGTCATGCATATTTTCTCACCAAAGATGTTTTTTCCCTCCTTTCAATTGCACAGTTGCAGTTGAGTGGTAACATTCGGCCATGGCAGAAGCTGGAAAGACTCTCAGTAAGCTACAATAAACTGACACAGGTACAGTGATTTTTGTTATTAAGAAAAGTGAAGATTAAAGTTGAAGGCAAGGAACGTAACCTTGCGATGTCAATTCTGAGATGAAATACTGGGTCATATCTTTGAGCTTATTATTGCTTGCAAGCAGTGGCATAGATTTCTTTTTGACATGGGGGGGGGGGAATAGGGTTGGAAAAAATTCTTGAAATATATTAAAGCCAGCACCTTTTGACGACAGAAAAGGTTCTGGTACCAATGTGCTATTTGATCAAGATTAAGTGATAAAGTGATTTAAGTGATAAAGTGATTTTTTTTTTATTATCTTGTATGTAACGTTCTGTTTTATTTGCAAGTAAATAAAAGCTTGTAAGAGCAAGAAATACAACAAAAAAAAAAGATTAAGTGATAAAAAGTGAAATATAGCCTTTATCCAACAGGCCTAAATTTAATAAGCATAATTTTCTCAAAATGGCCGAAATGAGGCAGTATTACAGTGACCCCTCGGTATATGCAAATCTGAAAATCTGGGGTGATTGGAACTTATATGGGATGATTGGAACTTATAATTGAAGACCAAATTTAAAAAGACTATATAGTTTGCGTATGACGTCCTATCAACCAAACCAAAAATGCCTTACTGACTGCACAGGACAGCAACCAATCACGCAGCGCCTTTGCCCTGACATCAGACGCAAACTGGTCTTTTTAATTTGGTCTTCAATTACTATAATCAGCTCGTAATAGGCGACATTTATTCGGTTTCTTTAACTGTGTGTGTGTCAATAAAGACCCAACTTATGCCTGTGTAAGTTCACAAAAGGATATATCAGTCATGCAATATGCAAAGTGCCATTTCCATGGGGGCTGCTACCAGCCGTGTGTACGCTATTTCTATATCAATCCATAATGTTATGAGTCCTGTCTACATCGAGCTGATCATAATATAGAATGTTATTTGCATGTGATTGTATTCACATGTTATCATACGTACATGTACATATTCTCTATTTCTTAGATTCCTAGAGAGTTGGGTCAGTTGACTGCATTGACATCACTAGACATCAGCAACAACAAAGGTATCACTACTATCCCAGATGAAATCGGCAAACTGGGCCGATTGTGGGAGGTAAGTAATATGCATTTATACAGTATACACACCCCCCTACACCCCCCTGCACACCCCACTCACCCTCCCTGCATTACAAATACTTCCGAGGTCCTAAAAAATGAAGACATTTTACAAGTCCAAATGTACTTGGTGTGTTGTCATGCCATGTGCTCAAAAAGTCAACAATTCTGAACAAATGTTAAAACGGTTAATGCTGGAGGATGTAAGCTATATATACCTCATTTTTTGTTGTTTAAGGAGGTTTACGTAGCGAGGACACATGTTTAGGTCCTCGTTAAGCACAAGGTCCTTGGTGTGTTGTTATGTGGGAGTCCTCAGAAGTAATGCAACGCAGACACACACAGATATATTTGCCATTTTGAGGACTCTGACGTTTAAAATGTGTGTCCCAAGAGATGTTGAATTTTGATTATGCAAAATGACACAATGCAGAGATGAAAATAAAATGTGAATTTACCGAATCTGTACTGCGCCAATAAAGTATCCTTACACTTGGAAAAATATTCACAATTTCCAAACTGAACAATAAATTTGTTTTTTTAACAGATGCACTATCTAATTCTGCATATGACACCACATTGAATCCAATGTGACTTCAAGAAGCAAAGTTACAAGCATTTGATTAGACGAAGGTCCAGTTTTAAAAGTGACAAACTGGCCTATATTCAAAACTCCACAGACTAGACATCTGGTTTGAGAGTGGTGAATGGCTAATTTATGTGTTTGGCTTTAATTTAAAACAAAAGGAACAAAAGAAAACTGAAACAAAAGAATTGACAAATAAAATGAAAGTTTTGAAAAGTACAGAGAAGTAAAAACTGAAATAAAAACTGCATAACACTTCATTGAAGAAACTGTGTTGTCTCTTTGTTACGCTTGTTGGAATCTTTTTGCACTTTGTATAGGCCAGTTTGTCACTTTTAAAACTGGACCTTCGCCTATTCAATTGCTTGTAACTTTACTTCTTGAGGTCACATTGGATTCAATGTGGTGTCATAATGTGCAGGATTAGATAGTGCATCTATTAAAAAAATAAATATCCCCCAATATTGTTCAATTTTGAAATTGTGATTATCTTTCCAAGTGTAAGGATACTTTATTGGCACAGTATTTACGCATGTGTGTGTCATTCTTCAAACAACTATGAAATTGTGAGTTTACCATTTTAATCGGTATATTTGGTAATTGTATCTCATTGTATGTTCAGTTCCCTCTAGAGGGCTTGAAGCTTGATCTGGATCCTGCCATTCTGAGAGGAAGAACAAAAGACATTGTTGGCTTCCTGAACCAAAAACTCAAAAAGGTAAGACTCTCTAATGAAAAATGTTGTAGCTACAAAGAAGTATTTTTATTGCAAGTGAATGTATTGTCTACAAAATCTTTTTTCTGCAAATTTGAAGTGGTCATGGCTTGTCTGTGCTAAAAAAAATTGAAGATCCATTTTGACAAAGAAAAATTATAAAAAGAACAAAAGAAAGAAAGCAGGTAGCAAAACAACAAACAAAAAGCTATGAATATGCAAATCAGGCTTAGTTGCCCAGTTCTGTCAAAAGATTTGAAGCAATTTATCATTATTAATCTCTTATTTCTTTAGTATATTTGCCTATTTTACAGACTAAATTTGATGTATGGGTTATTTATATTTGCGAATATTCTCAATCATCCAGGTAGATAAACATAATAAAATAATATTATATCTGTTCATCTGGACTTACTATTTTTGATAGCGACAGTTTTGAGACATGATACTGTTGCTATCAAAAATAGTCCAGATGAACAGATTTAATATTCATTTTATTATGTGCTATTTAAGGGATCTGGAATGAGCGTTTTTAGCGTTTCGACCATATTTTTTGTGGGACATGAGAGCACATCAGACATATCGAATTTCATTCTGAATATGAAGAATGTCTTTCTGATATCAAATAATTTTCATTTTTTGAAATTCACGATATAATACAAATTTTATGACAAATGATTAAAATTTGATATTTTTCAAATTTTTGATATATAACAGTCCTCGAATTAAATTTTATAAATCTAATGATATATTCTTAAAGTGTATGTAGCTGGGAGGAAAAGCCAGATTTCAAAAACAGTTTTACCAACATCTGAGTCATTTACCCCGGACTGTATCACATATGATGTATAGTTAAACATTTTTCTCGGCCATACAATTTTAACTTGATTACATCATTATAAGTAGTATAATAGTGAATTATGCATGACTTGTTTTGCCCATAGGCTGTACCATACTACAGAATGAAGCTGATGTTTGTTGGGTACGGAGGCAGAGGCAAATCAACTCTATTAGCCAGGCTAAAGAGACAGAAAATGAGCAAGAGACTATCTAATGTAGCCACAGCAGGAGTCAAAGTCAATGAGTGGAAGTAAGTCATACAATAAAGAACAAATGTGGAATGTGGTAAAAGTGGGTGGGAAAGTATTAGCCTGGACTAAAAGCCTTAATGTACGATTTCCGTCAAATTTTTATTTTGTTATTCTTTACTCAAAATGTTGAAATAATATTAGTAATAACTGCCGGGAAGGGTTGCTGTCCATTTTAAGTTGAAATAACAAGGTAAATTGAAAGAAACCCCACTGGTTATTTTGGCCATTTAACATGCAGTTCTGCGGGAGGACTTATCATAATTTTTTTAATTATGATAATATGTTGAACTTTGCTCTGTTGACCTACAAAGACAACAAATTTGGCCGATTCCATTTAGGTTCAAGTTGGGACATGTGTAAACATTACAAATATGTTAAAAAATCAGTTTTGAAAAAAAATTAACCAATTTCATATTGTAAGATCGTACATTATGGCTTTAATAATAGGGTGATATAGGATCGTGAGACTAAATCACAGAGAAGGTGATTTGAAAGTGTTTTACTTTGAAACATTAGAAATGATTGAAAACTAGGCAACCGTGTCAAATGATGAGGATAGGTAGGGGTGGTCTTACTAAGCTGAAGAGAGTATGTGGAGAGTTCTGGTAAATTACAAAATTGAATTTAATTACTGTGAACATAAAAAACACACTAAATAGATTCATCAGGATCGTTCATAAAGGTCACTGATAAGTGAGAACCTTTACTTATCAGTGGATGAAAAACACAATTTAATTAACTTCTGGTATTGTTTTTTTTTATGCCAGAATACCTGTCCGTGTGGGACGGAAAGCTGTTGACTTCTGCCTCAGTACATGGGACTTTGCTGGACAAGAAGAGTTCTATAGCACACATCCGTGCTTTCTCACTGGAAGATCGCTATTTATAGTAAGTCAGAACTAAGATTTAATGGCATGCAGACTTCCGATCCCAGCCTGGATATCTATCGATACCTTTTCTTTATATGCTCAGAGCAGTCTGTTATGTCCAGCCAATCTGTATGTTATTTCCAATCTATTCTATGATTCTATTAAATTGCATAGCTAATTCTTTTAAATAAAGATTGTGTCATTGGTGACAAAATTCAGATATACAGGGGTGTGATTCTCAGGATTTTTCCTGATTTATATTTTTAATGCCGAAATTTACGCAATTGTATTAATTATCAACTCGTTTGGGATATTTTATCCCAATTTTATGCTGTTTTACAGGATTTTTTACTACTTTCAGGATATTTCACAAGCTTTGAATAACACCCCTGGATGTAGTATTTGATCCATTACGTTTTGTTACCTGGAGAGATTTAATCATGTCTCTCCTACTTTTTCAACCAAATCAATGGTAATAACTCTTGTAGTGAGGGATCAACATTTAACCACAAATTTCCTCAGGCAAAACTCACTTCCTGGGAACCAAATACCACACAAGGTCATGTTTATGTAACTCATTTGTGTTATATACTGCCTCTAGCTATAATGACATCTCTGTGATCTGGTCAGCTCAGGAGGAAATTCATTTTTGATCAATTCTCTCCAGGTAGTGAAACATAATGCCATAATCCCGGGCCATAATCCTTAAAGGTGAACTGGTTCATAATCCTTAAATATGACCTGGGTTTGGATATAACTTTCGATGATAATGTCAAGTCATCATTGTTAATGAGTTTGTTTGGCCGAGAATACTTTCCATGTTGAAAATGTGCAGACATGAGGCATGTTATCTGGCTATGTAGGAACTGCCCATACCATTATCTTTGATTAACAGAGCACATTTCTGAGTATATTTTTTTACATTGTTCCATTTAAGTGATTTTTTCTGGTTTCAAGCTCTTTTTAATACATAAGTACTGATCTCATATGAGGTCCATCATACTGTTAAGTATAGAGTATAAAGGGCTGGAAACAGCCAGCATTTTGGTAAAATGTATGTTGGTGGGGTGTTGCCAATAGAAATATGCTAAATGTCTTTTGCTTTGCCTTTTTTCCCAGGTGGTGTTTGACATCAGTAGAGGACCAGATGAGGTCCAAACATTACGTCCATGGATGCTAACCATTCAAGCACTGGCTCCAAACTGCCCGGTCATAGTGGTAGGAACTCATATGGACAAAGTACCAAAAGGTAGACACGTGTGTGCATGTACCCATAATTAAATGCAAGATTATTTTAGGGGGAGCTTGGTGTACCCCCTATATAATTGGTCTGTGGGGCACATATAGCTTATTCGCAAGTTTTTGAAAGAGTGCTGTAATAATGATAATGATAATAATAATTGAAACTTTGTATAGCATCTTAAATCATATAGAGACCTCAGGGTGCTTCACAAATTACAAATTAAACATTAAATGTACATTGCAAACAAGTTTAAATATGCTATGAGAAATAAGAAATGCAATATCAATGGCTTAAAATATCAACAAACTCATGCAGAAAATAAATGATCGTAACATGTTTTACCCCTGAGGATTTCAGGTGTGGAAAAAAGAGTGTGACAGGCTTTGAAAACCTTTTCCCTAATATGTGACATGGTCAAGGGGAATGAGTCAGATGTCGCTAGTATTGTTTTTGAAACAGTGTTCAGATTCTTTTGTTTTATATTGTTTTCAGCCATTGATAAATTGCTCATAACTCGGTAACCAGATGTCCGATTTTGATGAGGTTTGCATCAAAATGTAACATTTGTAAACTGCCAGAAAATGATGTAAAAAAACTCCTGATTGAAAATTGTCGACATGTGACTCATTCCCCTTGATCATGTCACATATTTGTTAGCATTTCTAAGCTATTGATACCTTTGCCATTTTGTGCATCCCTTGTCTTGAAAATCTAGATGAATGACTTGACATTGCTAATAGAAGTCATTGTCAATTTGTGATCAAAAAGAAATAAACAATTTTATGAAATCTTAATAAAATAAGCGAGCTATGTTTTGTTTAAGAGAGTGAAAATGCTCAAATTTCTTACAATTGCAAATACAATTGTACAATGAATTTAGAGGTACCCGGTATTAAAAAATCTGCAATATAAATGATATATGATTGTTGTTTCATTTTTGTATATATTTAAACAAAAAACACATATCTTAAAAGATACAGAAATATTCTCAACATGAATCAAGTCTCATTCTTACATAATAATTTTGTTCCTTCATTTTCAGATTGTGCTAAAGACTTTGTTGAAGACATGTGGATTCGTGTGCGAAGTCTATGTAACTCACCAGGTTTTCCAGAGGTCAAAGGTTACATGGACCTGTGTTGTACATCAGAGAATGATGGGATTGAAAAGCTTCGCAAGCTGATCACCGAGGCCATTGAAAGGTAGGAGTTTGATCTGTTGATATTGGTAAAAAAGCTACCTATACTCTGATCAGCTCGTAATAGACAGAACTCGTAACATCGGGGATTGATATAGAACACACACAGCTTGGCTCAGTACATACCCGAACTGCGCTTTGCGTATTGTGTGCCTGATGTGCGCTTAAATGAGTCACGCAGTAACAAAAACTGAATAATTATCACCTATTACGAGCTGATCCATACTTGTCAGCTGTTCTTTACTGTTGGGTGCACAATAGTAATAAATTTCCCTATACTTTGTGTACAAAATGGCCTCTATTCAAATGGCTCTACCTACCTTACGAAGCGACTCAATTTTTCAAAGTGATGTTTTCCTGACTGACAAACAAACAAGCAAGTACACAAACTAAATTAAATATATTGGTGACCATTGAATTTTCGAGCTACCGGACCACGAATGCAATACACTTTTTTCACCCAATTTTCAAAATAGAAGCACTTGTGATTTTACCTAGAAGCAGCCGGTTTGAGAAATACATGAAAAATCTGAATAAAAGCCCAGAATCTTTTCCAATCTTGGCAGATGCTTAGATTCAAGCCTACATTTATTACCTGGCACAAATTTTTCTCCAAAATTTGCACAATTTTTTTGGTGTTTAATATTGATTTATAGCTTTACCGAAATGTTAAAACACCGCAGATCAGGACGGAATCCCACAAGAGACATTATTTGGTGATGTGAAATCTTCACGGACCTCAAGATGTTTGATTTTATAATTTCCTAAGAGTTTTAATACTAATTAACATTATATAACTTCACTTTGAGTGACCGATCACAAGTTGACATTTTTGGGGCCAAATTCAACTTGGCGCCAAATTCAAATAATGTGCTATCTACTGTAGATAGCACATGTAATGGGACAAATTAAAATCAATTTATTTTGACAATGTTGATCCCAATCTGTAGGCCTATAATGTCTGAGACATGAAGTTAATTTTGTAATGCACGCAAACAAACAAACATAAAGGCTGCTGGAGCTCATGACACGGGCCTTGGATCAGGTAAACTGACCTTATGTGTGTGTAGGAGGGGGGGTAGGCTAAACTTATGACAGACAGCAAGACAGACACATAGATATGACAGAAGCAGGGAAAACATAACCATAAAGGCAATGCATGAATTATACAAGTGTTGAATTACATGGGTCTTTGATCATGTTGGTGAAATCATAAGCTTAGCCTAGCCTAGCCACCACCTCCACCCCCCCCCCTAATCCAGGCAGTTTCATAACAGTGCCACCATACCGATGTTTTCTCCATCTCCAATTTGGCTGCCTGTCATAATTAAGCTTAGCCTACCCTACACACACACCCACAAAAGGTAAGCTTACCCATTCATGTATTGATCTAACAGTGCCTCTATACTGATATTTCTCCAAGTCTCCAATTTCGGGCCATACCTCACCTTAGCACTGGTAGCCTAGTAAATGTTGCTTTTTTCTGCAATTTTAGCTATAAATTATATGAATTACAATCAAAACACCTCATCAGTCAATATGCAAATGCTAATCAAAACTTGTTTGGCACAGGTCTAACTTGCTGAATCAAAAGCGTCTTCCGTGATAGGCTCACACACGTACTCTCCCTTGAGGGTGCACAATAGTAATAAATTTCCCTATACTTTGTGTACAAAATGGCCTCTATTCAAATGGCTCTACCTACCTTACGAAGCGACTCAATTTTTCAAAGTGATGTTTCCCTGACTGACAAACAAACAAGCAAGTACACAAACTAAATTAAATATATTGGTGACCATTGAATTTTCGAGCTACCGGACCACGAATGCAATACACTTTTTTCACCCAATTTTCAAAAATAGAAGCACTTGTGATTTTACCTAGAAGCAGCCGGTTTGAGAAATACATGAAAAATCTGAATAAAAGCCCAGAATCTTTTCCAATCTTGGCAGATGCTTAGATTCAAGCCTACATTTATTACCTGGCACAAATTTTTCTCCAAAAATTTGCACAATTTTTTTGGTTTTTAATATTGATTTATAGCTGGTTAACTTTTACCGAAATGTAAAAACACCGCAGATCAGGACGGAATCCCACAAGAGACATTATTTGGTGATGTGAAATCTGTTATGAACAGTAAAGCACTACTATTCAAAATAAATTTTATCGTCTACCTGATTGCCAACCAATGAAAACAATTAGTGATCCGGTGATCTAGCGCCGACAAAAGGGCTGCTTTTGTTGGCTGAAATTTGATGCCAACCACACGGTCATGGTAACTCCCAGGAAAATATTATGACCCGGAAGTGTCTCCGCATGGGGTCAAAAGTGTTGTCTAATGTTTATTTGTCAGAAAACATTATTTTGAATAGAAGTGCATACAGATTTCAGTGTTTTCTTTCGCACAAACTGTGTTGGGAGAGTGACAAAAACCAGAAAATTTGATTTTTTGGTTTTTGTTAATTATAAATTATATAATTACTTCATCTAGGTATATGAAATAAAAAAGCTTTAATCTGTGATTACACTAGCACTAAAATAATTGTGGAACTTGTTACTTTCGAAAGTGCATTTGTGGATAATTATCACTTTAGGACAAAATTGCTGTATCATGCTTATTTTCATGAAATGAAACCAGGAAGTACACTTTCCTATTTGCTATAGTTTTCAGTAAGGTTCTTCAGCGGTCTGCCGATTTGGCACTGTTTATGGCTTAAACACAGAAGTGGGGGTCTGATTTGCTCATTGAATCATGTCATCATCACATCAGCACCTCATTCGCTGGTCAAGCTGCGTAGCATTGTGTGACCTAGTTCCTTTTACATGTTAATCAGAAAGATCAGAGCCCACACCACTGAAGTAATTGGCTGAACACTATAGTAACAAAACTCATGAATGAAAATTTTGACCCAATCCTAACTTCATGGGAGTGGGTCACTTGTTTCTTCAGTACTGTCATTTATAACTCAGTGAAGTGAAATGTGATTTTGAATTAGTAGAGTTTATAGTTCTTCAAGCCGAAACGCAGTGTTGGTGTTGCCACATAAATTTTATCATGTTGAAATTTTGTTGTTGCATCCTTTCTCTGTTCAGCTCAAAAATCAAAGGTCAACCAATCCTGGGCCAGATGATTCCTTACAGTTACTTGGTAAGTACCATGTGATAAACTTGCTACCAAAATAGAGTGTTTTTTATTCAGTTGTAAAGGCTCAGAAATTTTGGTGCATATTTACATATTACCTGTGATTGGTGGCTCAGTGATTTCATGCTGCTGACTCATTGACAGGTCTGCATTGCTCTGCCCATATTTGGAAGGGTTTGGTGCATATCCCAACATGGTCCACAGAAGAAAATACTTTGAACAATATTGTAATAGTAGTTAACAAAGGAATCATCACATTGATATGCATATTCATATTTGCATTAATATTTGTATAATTTATCGTTTATATTTGTATTGATTCTTATTTCTGCATGACAGCCATAACAAGAGATTTTCTGATTATGAATTGAATGTATGTTATTCTAATAGTGCTTAACTTACACCTTCATACTTTGACAGAGACTGGAAGAGATTCTCCAGGAGGAAGCCAGACAACTGCATTCAACACGTCAGGTTCCAGTAGTACTCCACAGCAGAATGCTGCAGCTGGTTAGAGAACACAAGCTACAACTTGAAGAAGATGAACTGGCTCAAGTAAGTGGATTTAGTTCTTATTTTAAAACCATGCTTCTGACCATCGACCTGTAACTCGTGGGAAGTGTTGAAGATTGTTTTCAAGCTTGAAGCATATACATGTAATGCATCCGTTTAGTGATCGGAAGCTTGTGGGTTTGAATCCCATGCCGGCACATTCCCTCGTGTTTTTTTTCCAAGTTTGGTTGTGTGCCGCGCAGGATTTGTGTTTATTTGTTGTCTTGTTTAAATATAGCACTTTGGGTTGGTAAACTGTTCATTCTTTCACATATATACATGTATTTAATCTCTTAGTTGAACTATTGTAAACATTTTGTATGACTTTGACCTTTTTCCTTACCTTGATACCAGGCGGTGAGATTCCTTCATGAGACCGGCATACTGCTTCACTATGATGATCCTGCCAACCAGCTTAGGGATATGTACTTTGTTGAACCAGAATGGTTGTGTAAAATCATGGCACAGGTTGTGACTGTCAGGGAGATCAACCCATTCATCAGTCCTAAAGGGGTGAGTTGGACTGGATTTGAGATTATGTAGTAATTTTGATTTTCTTTATTGCCAAGAAATAAAGGTATATAGCTATTGAAAAAGAAAGGAAATACTTTTGTACTGATTTTGTTTTGTTATTATAGTAAGTTGTTCCTTTCTTGTGTTGAGGTCAAAAAGAAAGGATGTTCTTCTGATATCTTTCCTCAAAAGGTTCTCGGTATTTAAAGCTCCAAAACTGCCTTCCTTATAATCCCAGAAATGTTTCACAAACGGCATCATTTGTACTGTTATCCTTGAGGATATTTGTACGTGTTTGCTAGAATATGTAGTCAACGTAGAAAGAAATATGCTAATTGCAGCTAACATTAAGCGTATTTGTAGTGAATGCAACTGGTGTTGTGATTCAAAATTGGACATAATATTCTCTTAAGTGTTGAATGAGGGAATGACCTCAGCTACTATACTGATGTCATAACTGAAAAGTGCTGAGTTGTATGTACCATTTCCAGCAATTCCACACTAAATTTATCCTTTGCTCTTTACAGTGTGCCAATATCCAGCCTTATTAAGTATTTTGTAGATGTAGATATCTATCCGTCATATTGATGTACATTGCGGATACGGCTGGTGTTTATAATGAGAATTTGACGGATAATTTTTGACGTTACTGAATTGTTATACATTTAAGTACTGACAATCTGCTCCCACTATAAACACGCTAAATGAGAACTGATCTTGAATTTTTTTAACAATACATCCATCCAGAGCTCTGTGTTATTTCCCATTTATTTAATAGAGTGCAGCATGTGATTTTATTATATTATTATTTTGTTGCATAAAAACAGGAGCTGAGAGAAAATGACTTACAGGTGCTGTATTCCAGGACAGAACTGCCAGAGTGTCTCATTCCGCAGTATCGCAAACTGCTAGAAAAGTAAGTTCTCACAGGAAGTGCAAAGATTAGATTGGTAACTCAAATGCTCTCTGGATGATGCAGCATAAAGTCATTGGGCAAACCTCCTATGTGCTTGTGGCCCCTGAACATGCTTAAAACAAAACTGCCAACAGGTTACATAGGAGGTTTTGCTCTAAAGATTTTCAGGGGCCAAGGACACATAGGAGGTTTTTCCTGCCAAGCAACAAATTGTTTTCCAGAAGTTTTCAATACAAATAAAATGAGATATCCACTTGAAGGCATATTTTCCCTGGTACATAATAAAATGGTGACTTGTATATTTTTGTTGCAGGTTTGAAGTAGCGTTGCCCATCAATGACACCCAGCTGCTGATCCCATGCAAAATGCCAGTGCAAAGACCTACAATACATCTGCCAAGAGGAGAAAGAGAAGGTAGAAAAACATTCCCTCAAATACATGGCTTTAGATTCAGTTCAAGTAAGTGCAGATAAACCAAGATCATGTTTGCAGTGCTACATAACCGGGATCATCAACTAACTCAACATCATGTCTAGTAACCTATCATGAATCTTCCTGAAGATTAAGTCAGCAGGGCTAACTTGGTGTGGGTTGCAGGCTTACCATGTGTGGACTCTTCCAGGATTAGCTCTTTTCTTGTAGAAGAGACAGTAGTCATACTTCATATGTGACATCATCCTGATGTGACAAAAAAGCTTAAAAATGTGACATCACCCTGATGTGAAAAAAGCTTGAAATTGCTTATTTTCAACATTACACTCATTTCCCTTGATCATGTTGCATACCTTTGTTTTTACATAGCTACAGTGATACTTTCTTTATTAACCCTAACGCCCCAGTTGCTTTTTGGCATGGGGGAAGGAAAGAAGGAAGACAGAAAGAAAGAAAGAAAGAAAGAAAGAAAGAAAGAAGAAGAAGAGAAAACTTTTTTTCTCGGGTGCGGTTTTGAACCCCCTACCCCTCGGGTGCCATGTCCGTGCATGGTCCTACCTTGCCACGGGTATAGCTTGCTCGGCCAAGCTTTCCGTCGCCATATGACTGTTCGCATGATGCCGCAGTCGCATCATGTGGGATACCTGCTTGTGCCTACGCTTTCTGAATTGAGGTTTTTTAATATTTGATATGGTTAGGGTTAATACAAACATATAGGAGGAAAATTAAGGTGTTATTAGCCCTAACACCCCAGTTGCCTTTTAGCGATGGGGAAGGAAAAAGGAAGAATGAAAGCAGAAGAGAAAACTTTTTTCTCTGGTGCGGGTTTAAACCCCCGACCCTAGGGTGCCACGCCTGTGCACAGTACAGGCCTTCCTTACCACTGGGGTATAACTTGCCTGGCCAAGCTTTCCATCGCCATATGACTGTTCACATGATGATGCAATCGCATAATGTGGGATACCTGCTTGTGCCTACGCTTTCTGAATTGAGATTTTTTGATGTTTGGTATGGTTAGGGTTAATAATGATAACAGTGATACATTAAAAAAAGTATAAAATGGGTCTTTATTTGAGCCCATTTTCTCTTTTATTTTATTGTCCAGCATAGCCATGTTAGGCTTCTAATAGTTAGGCTGCTAATAGTCATCTGAGGTTGTGAATGTTTGTTTGTTGGTTTACAGCATTCCAGATTTGTAGAAGTGAATGAGTTTATGTGATTCAAAATGTAGGAAATTCAAACGAATTGTCAAATTGATCTGCATAAGATGCTGCACTTGCTTGAATTTGATTTCATATTGATTTATTTTGATTTTACTGCTTGAGCAGGTTACCCAAATTTGCTGTAGAAGTGACGTAATTAATCGGATGAAGTACCATAGCAATAGATGAATACAATTTTGAATATATCGCCCTGCACTACAACGTTCACGTCATACCTATGCATTGAACCATAGATGTCAAAGAACAGGGATAAAGACCTGGATTGTAATTCTATAGAATATTCATATCATGCTGATCACTTGCATCTGTAAGATTAGTATCTTTGAAAAGAGTGGTATTGTATTCAATCTATGATTGCATACAGACAGAGGTGATGAGTGCAACCTTGTAGTGCAGGGCGATATATTCAAAAATTGTATTCACCTATTGCTATGGTATATAGTTAATCCGATTATGACATCACTTCTATGGCAAATAGCAATGCTAATCTTAAGGGCTCCCGTTAATGAATTAGTAAATGAGTAGTTGCCAGGCCTCAAACTGTTCAGAACATTGTGCATGATCGCTTTGCATTAAAGCAAATCTTTAAACACATTGCAACTTTTGAAATTGCACCAAATTTCACTTAATAAAATCTACTCTTGGCCCTAAAGGTAAGAATAGAAGTTAGGGGTGTATGGATTATGCCTGGTCCTAGTAATGCTAACTGTAATTCTTGGGTTGATTAGTGTTATGCCCATAATATACTAGCTAGCAGATGCATCGAGTAGCAGAAAAATTGCTTGTGATCGCTCGCCAGAAGCAATTGTATGACTTACTAAAAAGTTGCCTGGAAGTCATTCAGAGGTCTGCAGATATTTATTATGGTTGGTACATGTAGGGAAACCAGAAACAAGCATTTATTGTTATTTGCCATAAGCATTGCATGTCTTGTCTTTCATGCTTCAGCACATTGAGTGGTATTATTCTTGTTTTCATCCATTGTTTTTGTTTTCATGCGCCTTAGTGCAAATTCTTTTGGTTTTCGGCGCGGTATTAAATGTCAGTAGTAGTAGTAGTAGTAGTAGAAGTAGTAGTAGTAGTAGTAGTAGTAGTAGTAGTAGTAGTAGTAGTAGTAGTAGTAGTATTATGAGTGTCTGCATCATATGTATGCTCTGTCCATAATGATGAGATGTCAATGCATTCATGAAACTGGTTTGATAATATATTGAAAACACTTATCTTTGATATCTTTATCTCTGCTTCAGCATCTAGATGCATGTTATCCTATTAACACTAGCATATCTATCCACATCTTTTCTCTATACCTCCCAAAAACACTGCAATAAAAAGTACATATTCCTTTTAGAGGTTATAATTTTAAGCATGATATTGATATGAACATGTGAAAAAATTGGTTAGCTTCTATTAACTGCAGATTTTAACACCGTATCACATAGAATACCTGCCTGTGCATATGCTTTTGGAATTGAGGTTTTTTGATGTTTGGTATGGTTAGGGTTAATGTGTTTCATTGATCAGTAAGACCATCCATTGTTTGCAGTCTTATCAATTTGGAGAGCATTGTGTATGTTTGATACACACTAAAACGTATCTCTCAGTATATTACTATAGAAAAATTATTAATTTTGTGTACATCGTGGAACATTCAACTACGCTTGTTACTCCGCGACTAATCATGCTATATACACGAGCGTACAACGCTACTCTGCGCGTCCATATTACGAGGTTATCTGCGTACAACAGCTTACTAATTTTTCTATAGGCATTTTAACTTTTCAAATTATACCAATTACAACAAAATTAGGACGATTTGTAATTCTTTTTTAACATAAATTATGTATCAAATTGCAGCTAAGAAAATAATCATGCTAAGAATTATGACCACTCTAAAGTTTGACTTATAATTGGCCAAAAAAACCAAGACATTGTGTATTGATATAGAATGGCGTGCAAGCAGTTTGGTGCAGCACTTACGCTAGTTGCGTGTTGTGTTATGCGTGAGTGCCACATGCTTATATAAAGTTAGGCTGTCTGCATTTTATGAGCATCATTGTACACAATGCAGCTTGCATTGCAGTTGGAATTTTAATAAGACACAAAAGCCTGTGTGTCGTGCTTTGCATGATAATAGCATTTCAAATGTGCAGAGATTATGCTTAATAATGCTGAAACATACATATTTTTGGTCAAAAGTTATCTGCAACTTGATTTTACTGATTTAGCATCACTTTCACTCAAATTAACATGTAGGCTGTATCACATTGTATATGTGAAGTATTTGAAAATACACAGAATAATACTTGCCTCCATTGCAGTATGTCATAAATGTTAAATGCACAGGTGATAAATAATGCTTCAAAACAAAAGCAAAACAGTCATTGCTTCATCACCCCAGTGTATTGGTGGAAATTGCATTTGTACAACACATGGCACTATGTAAAGCAGATTGAAACATGCTAGCACAGCACAATTGTATGTTATGCAGCCAAGCAAAAGCTATGCTTATGAGTTCAGCAATTGCTTCACATGCACAATACAACCAAGCAAAAGCTATGCTTACGAGCTCAGCAATTGCTTCACAATTATCCACAATGCAACCAATCAAAAGCTATGCTTATTATAAGCTTGCAATTGCTGCATGGCACCCCACACTCATATCTTAAGCTTAAACATACTAATTCTTCTCTGTTATCGTTGACAGGTTTACTTCACAGGCATTATGACATGCCATACATTCCTATTGGATTGTGGTCTCGTCTTATCATAAGACTACACTTGTTCTCCAAGGACATGTTGGGTGTGGTAAGTACATGAATAGGTAGTCCTGTATAATAAGGTTTTACTTCATAGGCATTATGACATGCCGTACTATTGGATTGTGGTCTCGTCTTATTATAAGACTACACTTGTTCTCCAAGGACATGTTGGGTGTGGTAAGTACATGAATAGGTAGTCCTGTATAATAAGGTTTTACTTCACAGGCATTATGACATGCCGTACTATTGGATTGTGGTCTCGTCTTATCATAAGACTACACTTGTTCTCCAAGGACATGTTGGGTGTGGTAAGTACATGAATAGGTAGTCCTGTATAATAAGGTTTACATCATAGGCATTATGATATGCCATACATTCCTATTGGATTGTGGTCTCGTCTTATTATAAGACTACACTTGTTCTCCAAGGACATGTTGGGTGTGGTAAGTACATGAATAGGTAGTCCTGTATAATAAGGTTTACATCATAGGCATTATGATATGCCATACATTCCTATTGGATTGTGGTCTCGTCTTATCATAAGACTACACTTGTTCTCCAAGGACATGTTGGGTGTGGTAAGTACATGAATAGGTAGTCCTGTATAATAAGGTTTACATCATAGGCATTATGACATGCCATACATTCCTATTGGATTGTGGTCTCGTCTTATCATAAGACTACACTTGTTCTCCAAGGACATGTTGCGTGTAGTAAGTACATGAATAGGTAGTCCTGTATAATAAACTTTACATCACAGGCATTATGATATGCCGTACTATTGGATTGTGGTCTCGTCTTATCATAAGACTACACTTGTTCTCCAAGGACATGCTGGGTGTGGTAAGTCATGTCCAATATGATCTGCTACCCCAAAGCTGTATGATTAATTATAAGGGTTAAATTGTTAGGATTAGGGTTAGGAGTAGAATGGAAGTTGTATACTTTAGACATAAAAAACATAATTATGAAAAATGTAAGAAAGTCTGTCAGTGTTTTTTGTCCTTCTTGTTTTTGTTTCCAAAATAAAAAGTTAGACTAATGTGTTATTTGACAAATATATGAAGAAAATAAACAAAAGAACAATATGAATATTTGAGAATTAAATGATCGAAGAAACACCCAATTTAAATACCGTACTGACGCGAGTATAGTCCCACCTTCGAGTAAAGTCCCACCCCCAAATTTTAAGTTATTTATTTTTTCGGCTTTGGAGTGTCCCTGGAGCTAGACCTAAATGCTAGGATCATTCATGGTTGATTTTTAAAAAAAAAATTTAAAAAAAAATTGTAGGCCTATGTGTTTTGAATAAATTTGTACTCATGTCATACTCTATTAATGATTTCAAAATGCATTGAATTTGTATATTTTTTTTTGAAATTCAAGTATAGTCCCACTCCCAATTTTGCAAAATGTTCACCCAAAAACGGGGTGGGACTATACTCGCGTCAGTAGGGTATATGTTTTCTTCTGCCTCTGCAAATTGTGGGCAAAATGGATTGGTTACCAGGATGGAGTTTCTTTAGATGTCCATTAGAAACCCAATATTATATTTATACCCATTAGATACCTAGAATTATATGTATACATTTTATCTTGCCAGGTTAAGGGACCAATGGTGAAGAATGCAAGTGAATCAGAACCAGCTATAGAATACTGGCGAGAAGGCATCTATGTCAAATGGGCAGAGGTAGGTAATCAACTCAAGTTTGTTCGGCTTATATCAGGCGGAAAAAAATAAAGACTCATAACATTATGTATTGATATAGAATGGCATACATGCTGTTGGGCGCAGTGCTTACGCTAGTTGTGCGTTGTGTAATGTGTGACTAGTGCACGCTTATGTGAATTTACGTGAGTGTGAGTTTGGACATTATTGACGCGCACAGTAAAAAAAAGCAGAATAATTTCCGCCTTATATAAGCCAAGCAAACTTTAAGCCAGCATTTTTACATTTTCTAAATTGTAAATTATGCTTTCTCAATTTGTCATTTTCTGGATTTTAAAGCACATTAATCAATCGATCAATCAATAATCAGCCCAATCAATCCAATCAATCAATCAATCAATCAATCAGCAATTGTTAAATTGTATTCTTTTTCAGGATGCATTCTTTCTTGTGGAGCCTCTCTGTAAAGGGTCTGATGTGTTGACGATTACAGTGCCGCAAACTAAGAATGGATACAGGTATGTATATGTGCTCTTGATGGGGAGCATGTAGGAGGAGGATTTGTGGTTGTGCTTGGGGTGTGTGTGTGTTGTAGACTGTACATTTCAAGCAGTCAAGTTAGCTCAAACGATAAGGCGTTTGACTATGGTGCGAAAGGTTGCAGGTTCGAACCCTGGTGGTGCCTAGTACTCTCTCGTGGAAAAAATGAGTTATAGCTTGAAATTCCACTGGACAAGGAACTTATTGCTAATTTGTCTCATTGTGTCCCTGAATTGTTGTTTAATGGTCCGGACCGCTCGTATTTTTTTGCAAAATTTCCGGTCGCAAAAAAAAAATCTCCGGTTGGAAGGAAAAAAAAATACGGTCGCGTCCGCCCGGCTCTGAAAGAAATAAAATAAAATATACTGCCCTCTTTTGTCACATATTTGTCAACTAATCACTCTCATGCTCAAGAGCACGTGCCCGTATGCATGGTACAATACGCAGTGTTTTTGTTGTAGCTGTACACCTCTAGGGATGAGACGGAAACACGAAGTTGTTGGCTGCAAATTCGGAAGCCTTGATCGTATGAACGTGCGTTTTGTTTTGACAATAAAATATTAATAAACTTTAAACTTTAAACTTGCGTGTGTGGTATTGAATTACGGGCCGAATTACGATCGGATTTGCTGTTTATCTTGCTATCAATCATCACAATGGAAGTGGATAGGAAAGCAGACATAACGATCGATGCTGGAGTTAAAAATCAGTTTAAATGGCAATTATGGCTGGAGTGAAACAGAAGGATGATGCAGGACGGTTTTTGTCGGATTACATACGGAAAGTAGATGCTGCAGGGAAGTATAAATGTACTCACTGTCAGGGTATATATTCGTACGCTAGCAGTGGAAATAAGGCGATCTTAAAACATGCTAACTCAGGTGGTCATAAAGAAAAACGTGAGCTTTTAAACTCAAACCAAACTTTGCCAACCATGTTTCGTGTATTGCAAGCTATTGTGAGAGGAGATACAGATAGAGAGGAAGCAGGGCCTAGTACTAGCGAATGTACATTACCATATGTTCAAGTAATTGCACAGAAGATAAAGAATAAGCACAAAAAACACAAGCACAAGACCCAAGATACCAGGAAACCATAGGTAACTTGTAATTTTAGCTGTATATTTGTAAATCATTTGCTTTAATTTTTAATCTGTTGACATTGTAACTTCCCCCTAAAAATAGCCTCCTCTGTGGTGTAAAATGTGCAGAAACTGTCTGGCTTCGGGGGGCTTCGCCCCCTCGACCCCCACAAGGGCCTTTGCCCCTGGACCCCACCAGGGGCCCTTAGCGGCCCCTGGACCCCACGCCGTGAGGGGCGAGAGCTCCACTCGCTCCGCTTCGCCTTAAGTATTTTATGAAATATTATTTTCCTTCCCAACTTCAGGAGGCAACTGGCATCCCTGATTCATTTGTACAGGAAATTTTTTTTTCCCAATTTGTTCAAAATCTGGGTCGGTCGGGCCCGTAGAACAGGGTTTTCTTTTTTCGTCGCCTAATGGAGAGTATTTTTAAATGCTCAGATTTCCTTCTGCAATTTTGATATTCCATTGGTTGTTCTTTATTAACATCCTTTTATGTAAAGCTTTAGAATAGTGGTTACCACCCCATCCATAATCCTCATTTCCCTAATCTCTTAATCAGGATCCTGAGTCTTACCCTACCACTAAAATCTATTGATAATCCTAACCCTAAAACCTAACCCTTAAGTCTTGACTTTATACCATGTTGCAGGTTGCTTGCCATGGTATGCGATCACCTGGATGATTTGATAGAGGAGTGGTTTCCTGGTTTGATAGAAGTAGATCCAATGATGGGAAGACCATTGGTACGCAGACTCATTCCATGTGTGCAATGTACAGGTACGATGGTTTTTCAATAGATTTTCAACAGAGGACAGTACTGTCCTACTACAACAACAAGAGGGCACAATTGAAATTTTGGCCAAAATTGACCTTTTACTGTAGATAACTGCAGTTTGGTATTATTTATCTATAGAGAATATCCGATACAGCCCAAATTCAGATCGCCAAATGGTAAAAACCTTAGCTTTTAAACAGAAGCTGAGTACATTTTTTTTTTTTTTTTTTATCTCAAAATATGCAATATATCAGTTGTGCCCTTGTATGTTTCAGGGATGACTAGTAGTTTTTTACTGATGCAAATGAGGTACCGAATAAACTAAATCTGAAATATATTAATGCAAAATACTGCTGCACGAAGCAAACATAAAAGTTTAAATCATAGCAGTTTTGAACTAAAATTTAAGTAATATTAAACCAAAAATTCTTTTTTTAAAACAATTCAATGTGCAAATCTTGCAGAACATGATCTTATAAGAAAATAAGCATACAAACTGAGGCGAAACAGGTAATTGTAGGAAAAACAAACTATAGATGCCTTAACCAAAGATGTAATATTATGAATTTGGGAACCGTTACGAATTAGTGAATGGCTGCATATTGTCAGTGGACGGTTGTAACACATAGTGGTGAATGTGATGGACAAAATATGTTTCCAAGAAAAACATGTTTGAAGGATATGTTACTACTAATGGAGTCGATACTCCTCCTCTGTCATCTCTCAGTGGGCCGATTCCATTTGAAATTAAAGTTAAGGTTCAAACTATTAAGGGGGTACTACACCCTTCGATAAATTTGTGTCTATTTTTGCATTTTTCTCAAAAACTAATAACACAGTGGTAACAAAAGTTATACATATTATAGGGGCAAGGAATCCAATTACTACACTGGAATTTCAGTGACCCAAGACAAGCGGTTCGTTATTTATGATAAGCAATAAGGTACCGCTAGGATGTACCTCATTTCCTATCATATATACTGAACCGCTTGTCTTGAATCACTGAAATTTCAGTGTAGTAATTGGATTCCTTGCCCCAATAATATACATAACTTTTGTTACCAGTGTGTTATTATTTTTGAGAAAAATGCAAAAGTAGTCACAAATTTTACCAAAGGGGTGTAGTACCCCCTTAAACCGTTTCTTTAATAGTTAAAGTTAGGAATAACTATTTAAGGATATAGCTAGCTCTAAACTTATGCGTCACTATTTATTTAAAAATTTGGAAATATCACTCTACGACACTATGTGTTGCGAGTTTTTCGACCAACAATATCATTTAAACTTTATTTGACTTGATTAAGGTGTATATCACATAATAGGGTGAGACTGGAGTCAAAACTTGTGGTTGGAGATCACCTTGTATGAAAAGAAAGCGGCTAGGAAAGGATCATGGTCAAAGGCCAATGGGGTACTGACTATATTTTGTTTGTTTGTTTGTTTGTAGTTGCACCAGCTCATCGGTTTATCCTGGATGATCTGATGATGCATTCTGAAAGTAGCACTGAAATCATATGCCCCAATCATCGAAACCAACCGGTACCTCTGCATAAACTGGTAAGCTTCAAGTTGTTTATCTTTTTGGTAAATGTTGTAAAAGTGGAAATTTTTATACTACGTTTATTTTTGCGATTTTCATGTTCCAATCCAAACTGCTACCATGAAAATAACAACGTTTGAATATATTCCTTTGTGCATAGGTCAATGTAAGGAAACTTAGAATCGCAAATTTATAAACAAGGGAAACAGTTTAAAAATGGCGAAGTACAAACAATTAATCTGGGAAAATTTCCACTTTTACAGTTTGCTAAAAAACTCCAAATGGCCTATGTTAATTGAGGAATTTGTGGAACAATTACACAAAATACTTCCTCTCACCTGTAAGATTACACCCACTTACAAAATAAACTCTGAGGTTTATTTTTATTGGTAAGCTTTATTTTGGTACTGATTAGCTGACAATCATCTACAACATAGAGTAAGCCCTTCCCAGTTGGTAGGCCTTTATTATAGTGCAATGCTATCTTAGGTATAAGCAATTAGGATATTTACTTAGGTTATTCTTGATTTTAATTACAGGCTCCAGATGTGATGCTTGCAGACCTTGATGAAAGACTCATCATAGATCATTCCAAGTTTGAATTCTTTCCTAGGTAAGATGTGTCCAAACTAGTAATAAATATCTGAAATTACATTCTACACGATATCCAACATTTAGATAATGCCTTGTAGCGATAATTTCTTTTTAAAACCGTGTACCTCTAGAGGATAAGTGGGAAAAGGTTACAAACAGTTATGAACCAGGCCAATTTACACTGATTTCAATGGGGCTTATTAGGTATTCATGCGGCCATATCTCGGGCCCTCATGATCCGATTCCCACCAAATTTGGACTGTGGATGTTTTTCATAATGTTCTACTGAAATATGTCATGAAAATGCTGAAATGCAAAAAAGAAAATTTTATGACGTCACATTTCGGTACTCTATTGGTCATTTGCATTGATTTACTTCTTTTCATATTACAGTCCTGAGTATGTTCTAGGAGATGGAAGCTATGGATCTGTCTACAAGGCCAAGTACAAAGACAAGGTAAATTAATATGTCCATAATATGTTAATTATTAATTATGTATTAATTATGTATTAATTAATCAATTATAGTATGTTTTACTATCACTGAAAACTGAAAAAAATGTACTGTATTTATCTAAATGAGTTACAAAATTCATGTTGTACAAATTATTATTATCTTGCAGCCTGTTGCAGTGAAGGTCTTCAGCAAGGGCTCAGATGTGCATCCTCATAGGCTATTGAGGCAAGAGGTGTGTAGAAGCATTTTCTAAACTTGGTTTCTAAACTAAAGTCCAATTGGTAGCCTCATCTGCCCATTATTCCCTCAATTTTTTTTGTATCAGCGGCTAACCAGAAGTTTTCTCATTAACATTGTGGCATAGTGTCAGATTTCAATTGTTTTATGTGGGTTCCCTTTGCAAAAAGGTGTCGTCCAGTTCAAGGTGTTGGTTAATCTATTCTATCAATGGACAATATTCTATAAGATCAGTGGCTCTTCATTATAGACATTTACTTAGGCTTTAGAATTTGATCTATAACTTGCAATTTGGATACTCGTTATAATAAATATAAATAAAATAAATGTTGACATTTATATAGCACCTTTCACATGTATCAAATCGCTTTACATTTATTCCGCTGTCATTAGAATATGTCAGCTGCCATACAATGCCCAAGGTATGCTCATACCTTTGGGCGGTGCTCAATGGACATTATTCCTAACAGCTCCCCATTTTACCCCTGGGTAGAGAGAGGCAAGTGAGGTAAAGCGCCTTGCCTAAGTACACAACACGATGGCACCGCCGGGGCTCGAACTCGCAACCCTCCGATTGCGAGGTAGAGCCTGTACTGCTGTGCCACCGTGCCCTTATACTAGCTACTACTTATTTGGAGATTAATTGTTGGTTTCAACCAATTGTTGGCTTTTTTAGGTGACAGTTTTGAGGCATCTGCAGCATCCTAGCCTAGTATCCCTGGAAGGAGTCAGCTTCAGTCCTTCACGGATTCTAGTCTTGGAGTTAGCCCCACATGGCTCGCTGGCATCATTACTCAATGAACAACAACAACGACTCAATAACAGACAGCTACAGCATAAGATTGCAATACAGGTAAGAAATAGCGTACTCTTCCCCATGAACACATTGACACACACACCCCTACAAATGGTGGAAATCAGGAATATGTATTCAATACTATGGAAACGGGGACATTCAATAAAAAGGTGCCATATCTTCATGTCAAAATACAAAGATCTTCATTATTATTGATACACCCATATCATATTACACACACCCATGCACCCTCCTGTAACATGTTGAAATAGGATATAATGATTTGCAAGTATGTACTACATGTACCGGGTTATAAGATTTAAATTAACCATCTAAAAAGGTCCCTGTTTTGCTGTAAAAAATTCACTTCCTGTGTATATGTGATTCAACGCTACATTGTATGTTATTGGGGTAAAACTCAAATAATAGCTGCTGATACTCTATAACAGCCTCAATAGAATTAATATTTTCGAGTATATCCCCAGCTTTCATAGTTACGAATGCATGTGTATCCCTGTTCTACACATTTTTTCAGACGCATATACCTCCACCCACACACATATGCATACATTCTGAAACATCTTTGACATCTTTATATTTGTCTTGGGTACTTCAAATAAAAGGACAATTATTATCTTACCCCAAGTACATGTAAACCTTTAATTCACAGGAAATAACTTTAATGAAATTCAAAGAGTCCTTATTTATTTTATGGTAAAGAATTTTTTACAAATTTGTTTTTTATGTCTTTAGGAATCAGATAGCAACGTTTGCACAGTATTTTTTGAAGTATGAGAGCACATCAGACACATCAAATTACCTTCTGAATACGAGGAATGGCTTTTTGATATCAAATAATTTTGATTTTTTGAATTTTGCGATATAATACAAATTTTATGGCAAATTATTAAAAATTGAAGACCTGAAATTTTTTTAGTCTTTTTTTGGGAAAAAAGTACATCTTAAATACAAAAGGTCGAAATGTTCAAATGATGAACGGCTTTTCCTCCCAGCTACATACACGTTAAGTACATTTGTGACGTGTCATGTCAAAAGCAGACACTTTTGGGCAGGATCGTAAATGAAGAAATAGCCAAAAATCTGCCCGGGGTGATTTTTTTCACAGCTTTGGTTTGTTACGAATTTGTGATGTTATTAATGTTAAAGATATTGTCTGATAGTTTCAGACCGGAATGTAACTGGCATCTTGTATTTTTTGAGTCATTTTTCAAGGTAATTCCTACTCTCAACATTGTCAATAATATTTTTAAAGGCCGATATCTCAATTTCCAATTTTATATTACCATAACTTACGAACTCATTATCTTCGCTTAGGAATATCCGATTTCATTGGGGAAAATGGCGTTATGGAGCAAAATATCTCTATATTTAAGATATGTAAAAACCTCAAAATTTATAACCTGCCCAAAAGTGTCTGATTTTGACATGACACGTTACATTTCATCAGATGTCAAAAGAAGTTTAAACCGGTAAATAACCGGTGTAATTTGATGTGAATGTTGTGAGACAATTTTAAATTCCTTTTGATGATGTAAAAATGTGTTTTGTTGCAATTTGATATTGTGAATTGGGAACATCATCCAAACTGATATTGTGGTAAAGCTTGGAAATTTGAATTTATTTTACATCTAGCCCACTGTTTCCCTAGATAGGGCTATAAGAATACACATAATCAAAATAATTATTAACTTTGGGTTCTTATTTAATGGTCTAATCAGGGTTGTTGATTTTTTTGATTTTTTAAAAAGTTTTTTTTTAAATTAGATTTTTTTTATTTAAATGAGATTTTTTTAAATTTAAATCGATTTTGTTAAATTATTTTTTCCAAGAACTGCTATACCCCCATGATAAAGTCAAAAAAGTACCAGTGGAATGCTAGTCATATGCACAGTCCTTCCAGGTATTTACAAAAAAATCAAAACATGTTTTTACATGTGAAAATTTCAAAGAAATATTTTTGGTAAAATCATGGGGAACGAACCTGTTGAATTCTGCACCATGAAGATGAATTTTTAGCAATAGATAAAGTGCCATCATAGAGGTATTTTAATTGTATCCAAAAGTTGTAGAAGCATTAAGAATGAAGTAAAACGGTAAAAAAAATGGTCAAAAATGGAAATCAAGTGATTTAAATTTCGATTTAAATCACTGATTTAAATCGGCGTGATTTAAATCAAACAACCCTGAATTGGTCTTAATTGTGCATGTCTGCTTATATTACAGATTGCTGAGGGTTTGAGTTTCTTACACAAGAACAAGATTGTCTACAGGGATTTGAAGCCAGATAACATCCTCATATTCTCCCTGGCTCTTAACAGTGCTGTAAGTATTACATCTTTACTATATTATATCAGTACTAAATAGGCATGCCTCGTGGATAAAAAGTACTAATTGTCTGTTACACAGTTTTCAATGGCAAAATTGCTTATATCTGGCAGAATTTTCCCATATTTTGGCCTCTCTTAAAATATGTACAGATTTTCGCCATATCCGCGACACCGAATCCTGATTTTGTTTTTAAACTTGAGGCAAAAAATAATTAGCGATCAAGTGGTAAAATTTTTGTTTTTTGAGCAGGGCACAACAAATGATTTTTTCATGTGCCCAATTGGACAGGCTTTACTGAGAGGTTGCTAGTCTGAACTGTCAAAAAAAAAAATTGTAGTAACAAAATTTACAAGTGTAGTTACATCAACCATTATCTAGAGCAGAAGTTGTGCATGTGCATTCACCATCATGCTGGAGCAAGCTCTAACCAGGGAAGTGCTCTAACATACATAGCATTGCATGCATTGCACAGAGTACCGCAATGTGTACTGAACAGAATAGCTAGTCAAACTTGGGCAGAACCTTTTAATCATTTTATTATTGGCGATCCTGACTTTTAGACCACCCAAGCTATATAAGGTACAAATTGCAAATTTATCATATTAAATGTTCGCAACAAGGTTAAACATGTTTTCAACTGTGCAAACATACCTTTTATTCCATCGAACAAGCTTTATTTTGTTCCAAAATTAAAAGAGCTGGTAACAAAACTGGTGATGCAAGCTCCAAAGTTTTTGCTTAGCACAAGCGCTTGATGTACGCTCGTTTTGACGGTAATTTACGCTAGCGTATCATTCATTTTCAAGCGTGTTGCGCGTTTGACATCGTTTTACTGCGTGACGCATTTCTGCATTTATTCAAGATGGCGATGTAGTGTGATGTGAAATGTGATGTAGTTTACCCCGTAATTTCCCTCATTACTCAAAGCTCTGCCCTCTTTCACAATATTTTAGCTTCTTGGATATCATCGGAAACATAGATTAGTAATATTAGGTAGGTCACTGTATTTTTAAAGGTTTTTTAGATGATTTTTACGATGAATCAATTGATGTTTTAAGCTTCTTTTCAAAAATTGGTTTTAGCTTGTTAAAAAACGGGTAAAAATTGTTTTTAGCTTGTTGGATATTTTTGCTTAATAGTTTAAAGCTTGACTCCTTAGATGAAACTTTTAGTTTAAGCTTGTTATAATATTAAACCTTGATGAAATAGTAATATTTGAGCCCTATATAGCGTGGGTGGTCTAAAAGTCAGAATCACCTTATTATTGATTGTTCAGCAGAATATAAAGGCTGAAACTCTTGATAAAGTCATTGACATAGTACTTTGTTTCTTAATATGAAAGCTGATAAATGAACTTTCTTACTTGCTCAATCAAACACAGGTCTTGCAAATTGCATTTGCCCCCAAAAAAGTAGCTTGCCCCGGACAAGACAGGTGACTTATCACACCTTGTTTCTGAGTAAATATAAAAGTCATAGAAAAGTGTACAAACAACACAATTGAAGTTAAATTTGATTATATTTTTACATGTTCGTAGTGCTTACTGTATGAAATATAGAAAAAAAGCAAAATTTTATAGAAGCGCAGTGATTTATAGTGCGTTACGCACAGGCACAATGCCTAGACGTTCATCCACAATCCTCGGCACACTTTGCAGGTTGTCGCTGACCACTACGGCCCCACATCATTCCATAAACCATTAACCAACAAATCAGGGACTTTGCTGCTTCAAGAGCGCACACCCTAAACATTCCACAAATAACCATCGCAACCAGGATCAGCTCCCCGAGTTTCGTACAGGTTACAACAAGACAAATTAGTAGTGAGTTCCTTGTCCAGGGGAATTTCAAGCTAACTCTTTCCACGAGAGTGTACTAGGCACTGCCAGGGTTCGAACCCGCAACCTCTCGCACCACAGTCGAACGCCTAATCGATTGAGCTAACTTGACTGCTATAAATAAATTGGCCTTTAAATGATAACATTGAGGTAACAGACACATTTGCCATTAAAAAAAAGAATACAAATCTGCTTTAAAAAAAAAGTCCACTCAAGGTAGAAACTTTTGATAAGTTTAGCAAAAGAGTGCCCTCGTGTGTTATAAGGTTATCAGCTCACTACACAGACAGTAAAACCTAGATTTGGGTCAATGTTTTGGGTGTGCATGGAGGTAATGTGTGTTATGGGCCACTTGTTTAGCTCCAGTCAGGTGAAACCATTGAGTGGTATCAATAGATAACCTTGTTGTGTGAATAGAATACCAGGGGCAGCGTTAGTTTATTAAAGGTTTGTTAATTGGTATTCAACAGGCATCTAGAGGTCAAATTATCTACTTAAATATTTGTTTTGCGGTATCTGACCTCCGCCTGACTGCAACTTTCTAAACAACGGCACATATTTAATTTATTTTTGTTTTCGTCTTCCTAGAAATGTTCAACAGTATAAACAGTGTCTCCAGGATTTAGTTTTGGGAACAAGACAGCAGTAACAAATATTAATTTTCCATAATAAGTAACCTACTGACCCAATTTTTCTTTCACCCGACTAATGTTTCAAAAACAGAAGAAAGATATTTTCATATTTTATATTTGCATTAAAATTTAATTATCAAATAACTCATTTTCTCACCAAAATTGTGCTTGTATTGTGTACACTTTAAAAATGTGTGCCATAACTGTATTTTGAAGAAATAATAATGTTAAGGAATTGGATATTAATGTTTGCGCAGTATTTGTTGTGGGAGCTGAATGTACACCAGATATATCGAATTGCATTCTGAATACGAAGAATGTCCTTCTCTTATCAAATAATTTTGATTTTTTGAAATTTGCGATATAATACAAATTTTATGAAAAATTATTAAAATTTGATATTTAAAAAAATTTTGATATTTAACAGTCCTTGAAGTAAACTTTATAAATCTAATGATATGTACTTAAAGTGTATTGAAAATGTTGACCTTTTATATTGAAGATACACATTTTTTTCCCAAAAAGACCTAATTTTTTTGTGTGTTTTGGGGAAAAAATTCACATCTTCAATACAAAAGGATAAAATTTTCAATTGATCGTTGGCTTTTCATCCCAGCTACATACACTTTAAGTATATATCATTAGATTTATAAAGTTTACTTCAAGGACTTTTAAATATAAAAAAAAATCAATTTTTAATCATTTGCCATAAAATGTGTATTATATTGTTAATTTCAAAAAATCAAAATTATTTGATACCAGAAGGACATTCTTCATATTCAAAATGCAATTCAATATGTCTGATGTGCTCTCATGTCCCACAAAAAATACTGTCCAAACGTTGCTACCAGAGCCCTTAAGTTCTTCAACTTATTATTTCCATGATTAAATAACATCAAAATATATCAAATGGATAGGATGTTAAGGAGAAAAAAGGCACAAAGGCCAAGAAGATACAACATAGCCGTACCGTTTTAGTATCAATATCACATATAAGCCAAAAGTGTCACAAAGGCAATTAGAATTGTCTAAATCAAAGTTGTCATTAATTTGAAGTCAATAAGTGCTTTGTTTTTAAATAATCTCTCATTTCTCAAGTACTGTTACGTTTAGAGCAGCATATAACAACAGCCTTAATAATATAAGGTAGTAATGCATACTAATTCAATGTGTCCCTGGCTGTTCAATCAGTAATTAAAACATACGACATATAACCACCTTTGGGGAAAAATGTGGGTAACCTGCAACTGAAATTTTGACCCGGGTAGACCAAGGCTGGATGGGAACTCGGGTACCTGAAAATTGGTGAGAGCCTTGGACTTAATTGATGCGCATTAGTAACAGAATAATTTTCGACCATTTACAAAGCTCTAGCTTAGATATAAATGCTAGCTCTTCTTGCTTGCAATGCACAGTGTGTGTAAGCACTTTGGGGCTTTTTTCTAATTGTCATTGTGACACTTTGACTTAGATATGATTGATTATACATTTAGCACAAGGCCAAAAAAGAATACAATGCTAGTTATGCAATATTTTATTCACTGAGAGACAAGTATTTACTCAACCATTAAATACTGACTCAGATTTTGAGATTGCAAAGAGAAAGAATTTTCCTTTATATTTTGGGTTTTTTGATATATTCTTAAAATATTTTAAACCTTTTAGTTCCCATTGCTATTTCAAATTGAAACAAACAAAAAAGTATTTTTAAGACAATTTTAATCTTATATCTTCGAGGACTGTTATATATCAAAAATGTGAAACATATCAAATTTTAATAATTTGTCATAAAATTTGTATTATATCGTGAATTTCAAAAAATAAAAATTATTTGATATCAGAAAGACATGCTTCAGATTCAGAATGCAATTCGATACGTCTGAGGTGCTCTCATGTCCCACAAAAAATACTGTCGAAACGCCATAAACGCTCATTCTAGATCCCTTAATGCAGCCGGTGCATATAAATGTTGAAAAAAAATGTTAGTGTACACAACTTTAAAAATGAAAGCAACCATTTTTCATCAGGTAATGCTATTTTTGTAATATGATAGAAATAAATTGTGTTTCAGTATACTTTACACTCAAATCCAGGACTCAAATAATGTGTCCCTGCCAGTGAAAATGTTCAAGTAATGGGTTCAGCTGCGCCTCACCCATTATTTACATTTGTACTGCTTCCGAAACATCATTTTGGTGTAAAGGATACTGCATTACCCTTATATCATTGCCAATCCTTTTGAAGTTGAAGCGTTAACCATGTGTAAACTATTTGTATAATGTATAAGTGGTAATTTTCGCGTACAGTTATTTTTGCGACTTGTAGTGAGAGACACATTTTCGCGAATGTTATTTTCGCGATTGCCCAGTCCTCCCCTACACTTACTTGTTATACATTATTGCACATATTCGCAAGGTGTTATTTTCGCGGTTGGAGCTCTAATCATGAAATTTGTGAAAATAAAACCATCGCAAAAATTACCACTTATACAGTACTATTTTCCCACTGTGTAATTTCATACATAGAACCGTTGTTGTTATGACTAATCCCACACAATCAACTTCATTGCACTTCACCCAATTCTCACAGTACAATGCCAAAATTGCCGACTATGGGATCTCAAAGTTTGCCACACCTTATGGATTGAGGGCGCCAGAGGGCACACCTGGATACCGAGCACCAGAGGTCATACGAGGAATAACAACATACAACACAGAGGTGAGAATCAATCAAGCAGATAAGTAGGGTTTTGATTTCGTGGTGATATTTTTCTCCTGCATGTTGTCTATGTTAATTAAGATTAGAAATAATTATATTTGTATTGATTGATAGTTTGATTGATTGATTGATAGATTGATTGATTCATTGATTCATTGATTGATTCATTGATTGATTGATTGATTGATTGATTGATTGATTGATTGATTGATTGATTGATTGATTGATTGATTGATTGGTTGATTGATTCATTCTTTTCTGTTGTTCCATTCCATTCTGTTTGTTTGTTTGTTTGTTTGTTTGTTTGTCCAACCATACAGTTTAGTATAATTTAAGACAGTTTGAATTCAGATAACAGAGTTTAAGATAATAAAAGACATTTATTAAATCAATTGTATTAAAAAAAAAAGATTCTTGTGTGTAGTGAATTTGAACAACATAAGACCTGGTTACATCTTTGAATTTAACAAGGAATATATTTATAGAATCGCCTTTTATTTCCAATTCAAATAATAACCTTAATCTTTGTTCATTCGTGCCTATGAAATGAATAGCAAACAAACCCATCGTATGTAAATATGTAGATACTCACATTTATGTAATTTGAGTACCCCCCAGTAGTGATGACTTTTTTGTTTTGTGGGTTGTTCTTAAAACAGTTTTACGGTGGTGACTTGGTTCACGTCAATGTCATGCCTCAAAAAACAAACAAATGTAGTGTGATTTGTACACAATATCATGCCTCAGTTGTTTTGTATTATTTACCTTGTCTGACCTAATGGCTCTACTTTCCTACTCAAGGCCATGAAATCACAATGCAAATTATATATAACAATATAGGGAGATAAATGAGAACTGTTTAATGGCTGATTTTCTTTGGATACCAAAGACTTTGTACTTTGTTACAGTTTTGTCAGCTTCAATACCAAGATTTTAATATTTTAAAAAAAATGATATACAATAATTCATTCCAAAAATCATGGTTTTAAAAAGAAATAATGTTATGTGGGTTTTTGTTATTATTTTGATGAAATAAGAATCACAAAATGTTCTGGTATGTATGAACAGCCCCTCAGGATTAAACAACCGTTTAGTCATGAAGCTATATGAATGAACCCCAAATTCAATGTTGTTTTGGTTAATAATCATCTGCATTAGCCTATTTTTAATGTACTTTGTGATTTTAAAGAATTTTAAGAACCCATTGTAGGTCTTTTACCTTTTAGGATATTTGTCAATGGAAATTGATTTTATCTCTAATTTTCACATGATTTATTCAAGATTTTACATCAGCAATATTTTGCATTTGAGTGACAAATTATTTGATTTTTATTTCATAAATGGAATTGCCATCTCATAGGCATTGTGTTGAGCCACTTGATGAATTCATATGTGAGGTCAGATTTTGGCCCAAGACCTTTTTGTTATATTGAATGAAAAACCTGTAATTTCCTCCATAAATGAGCATTTTGCCAAGTCTTTGCCATTCTAAATATGTATACTTTAGACCAATAATTTAGCAGTTATGAGGCCCGAAAGTTTCCATAATTCCAGGGTTAAGACCACCCTTAAGTGGATTATGTGATTTAGGAGGGGAAAAAATCTTATTTAAATGAAAAATCTGATTAAAAAAAAAAATTTCAATAAAAAAACCAGCTATCCTGATTTTTTTTGATTTTTTATATAAGAGATGTTTTTTAAAACATTTCTAAACTCATATTGAAATTAAATTCATTTTGAAATTAAATTTGATCCTATTTACATCATAGGTTGATATCTATTCCCTTGGTATTTTGCTCTATGAGATGGTATCAGGAGGGAAGAAGCCATTTGCAGAGTTGGAATTCAGAGCTGAGCTGGATGAAGCCGTAATGAGGGTAAGATTTCACATCATAAATCAACATCATCTAAATTTTGTCAATAACTTGAGAATTGTAAATAAATTATCATGATCATATTTGAAATCAGCATTTAAATGCATTATAATGAGTACAAATGTGACACGATCTGGTCCGTGGGGGCTAAAGGCGGCAAATTTTAAACTGAGATAAAGGTAAAAATTTGAGTAAAATACATCAGAAAATACACATCATTGGTGTTTTCAGTAAATGATAGCCTATTGAATGTATAATGTAATAATTACAGTAACTCAATTTTTAAAAATGCCTCCTTTGGCCCCATGGACCAGATTGTGTCACAAATAAGCCTAGTATTGGTTCAGTGGTTCTTGCGGTAGCTCGTGGTATTTTGAGCTTATATCTCAAAACTTGGGACTTTTTTATGCTGAAGCCTATTTGGCTAGCACACAGAGCATTAAGGGGTGGGGTATGAACATTTGGACAGTATTTATTGTGGGACATTAGAGCACATCAGACATATCAAATTGCATTCTGAATACGAAGAATGTCCTTCTGATATCAAATAATTTTGATTTTTTGAAATTTGCAATGTAATACACATTTTATGGCAAATGATTAAAAATTGATATTTTTGATATTTAACAGTACTCAAGTAAACTTTAAAAATCTGATGATTTATACTTAAAGTGTATGTAGGTGGGATGAAAAGCCGACGATCAATTGAAAATTTTGACCTTTCGTATTGAAGATATGGATTTTTCCCCAAACACCAAAAAAAATGAGGTCTGTTTGGGAAAAATATCCATATCAAAAATGTGAAAAATATCAAATTTTAATAATTTGTCATAAAATTTGAATTATATCGTGAATTTCAAAAAATGAAAATTATCTGATATCAGAAAGACATTCTTCGTATTCAGAATGCAATTCGATATGTCTGATGTGCTCTCATGTCCCACAAAAATACTGTCAAAAGCTGAAAACGCTCATTCCAGATCCCTTAAGACAGACACATCAAAGTAAGTTTATGGTAAAAAGAAAAGGTCTAACAATGCGCTCTTTCATTTAAAATCCAAACTACCACTGTGGAAGATTTGGGAAATATTGTCCACAAGGGGGAGTATAAATTTCAAGCGGAATGAACGCGTATTGGGTAGTGTATAGTCACACCCTAATTGTAAGACTATCCGAGTGCTCAAGGTGATAATTTACACCTACTCATATAACTCTCTGATCTTTTTCCTGGGAAACAACAGTTCCCAATGTGTGATTTTAAGAATGGGGTAAAGTTATGCTAAGAACTTCAATGTCAGAATAATACCAGAAATATACTTGACTTTGATACATTAAAATATTGAAATTTAAACAAGACTTCATGCATGGTTGAAATGCTAATATAACAAGTTATGACTCATAACTAATCCTATTGTATTTTTGTACTAGCTAGGAACTCCCTATAGGTATTTACTAGAAATAGGTGCGGTGTATCAAGACTACTTTGCCGCCGTTTTACGTATATTGTACCTTGGTTACCGAATCCAAACAAGAAAAACTTAAGTGGTATATATGCGTAAGAGTAGCTAAAAGTCAACAAGTTTAATAATGGGTGCAGTGGCTATGAACTGATTGTTGTGTGAATGCTAAGTCATATGTGCAATTACTTTATTTGTTTTTTTGCAAGTTTCTAACATACAAAGTCTTGGGTCAGTGATTCACTGGAATTGATTTTTTTTGTGTCCAAATATTATATTGGCTTAGATTCATGGGAATAAAAATGTGAGGATTTGTGGGCTATTCCATTTAAAATCCACACTACCCCTGTGGAAGATTTTGGAAATATCTTCCACAGGGGGAGTATGAATTTCAAATGGAATGAGCACATTAGCAGCTCCATTTGAAATACACACTCCCTTAGTGGAATATTCAGTTTGAATCTTTCTCACAGGGTGTATGAAATTCAAGTGGAGCTGCCTAATGTGTTCATTCCATTTGAAATTCATACTCCCACTGTGGAAGATATTTCCAAAATCTTCCACAGGAGTAGTGTGGATTTTAGATGGAATGGCCTAATGCACTTTCGAGCTTGTGCAGTCAAGTTGCCTGTTGGTATGAAATGCTTTGAAAGGAACCAAATATTTTTATTAAGTCCACAAATTGACTGATTCAATCATGTTTTTATGACTTTATCAAGAAGCAGGGACCAAATACTAGATATGTTAGTACCAATATTTTTAAATATTTTTAAATATTTTTAAATATTTTTATTTGTCTGCCTGGGTTTGAAGGTGGTTGGGATATAAGTGTGTACACATCATATAACCCCTATTAGTTAGGTCACTTTTGAGTCCACGCTAGTGAAATTAGGCTATTCCATTTAAAATCCACACTACCCCTGTGGATGATTTTGGAAATATCTCTCACAGGGGGAGTATGAATTTCAAATGGAATGAACATATTAGGCAGCTCCGTTTGAATTTCATACACCCTCTAAGAAAGATTCAACCTGAATCTTCCACAGAGGGAGGGTGAGTTTCAAATGGAGCTGCCTATTATGTTCATTCCATTTCAAATTCATACTCCCCTGTGGAAGATATTTCAAAATCTACCACAGGGTAGTGTGAATTTAAATGGAATAGCCCAATACCAGTCCCATGGAGATGTGTAAAAATAATCTATATTCAAATGTCGGTAACTATATACTTTACAAAGTGACTCCTTAAAGACAAACAAAATAAGAGAAGTAAACAAACGTAAAGAAATACATTGGTAACCATTGATTGTTTGAGCTACTGAAGCACAAAGATTTAAAAGTTTGTTCACCCTATTTTCAGAATAGCACCACTTGTAAGCAGGCAGCTTGAGAAATACAAAATCTGAATAAAAACCTAGAATCTTTCTCAATCTTGGCAGGTGACTAGATACAAGCCTTTTTTTATTACTGTATAGTGGGATATATTTGCTGCGTTAATTTTTCACGATTTTTTCAATCCTGGACAGTTTAGTACTAGAGTGTTTAATTCGCATTT
Organism: Amphiura filiformis; assembly: GCF_039555335.1. NCBI lineage: Eukaryota > Metazoa > Echinodermata > Ophiuroidea > Amphilepidida > Amphiuridae > Amphiura > Amphiura filiformis. Next base: position 30,495,371 of record NC_092630.1, on the reverse strand, counting down.
TCAAATATATTCACATTAAGTACTATGTGTAATAAATATTTTTGCTGGGTTAAAAATTTGCGGCTGCCTGTTTGACTGCAAAAAGTGCGGAAATTAAAAGCCCACAAAAATGTCATGCTCTACAAGACCTGGCACAAGATATTCACAACATATGCTCAATATTTTTGGTTTTTAATGTTGATTTAAAGATGGTTTCACAGTATTTAGGAAGACATGACCTTAAATCTCCCGCAGAGGGGGTATAAATTTCAAATGAAGTAAACCATTCAGGTAACCTATACTCCATTTGAAATTGACACTCCCTTGTGAAAGATTAAGGCCATGATGTGTCTGGCTGAGTCAGGTTGAGGTGTAAACTTCAAATTGGTATGGTTCAAGCGTAACTCAAAGGTGGAAATTTTATGGGATCTTTGCCAAAAATGTTGGGTGGGATTTAAAATGGATGATGTGGCTATGTGGGAAATACAAAGCATGTTAGTTAGGAAACTGAACAAGCATGAGGTCAAATTTGGTGATATACACGACTAAAGAAAACTGACAATGTTGGTGTAATATTCAATACATTTGTTTCATATGTTTGATTACAGGGTCGCCAGTTGCCTCCAATCACCCAGCATGCTGGTGTTGCCCCTTGGCCTGATCTACAGGAACTCATCAGACATTGCATGGAGCATGTGCCTCAACACAGACCTACTGTAAGTAACACTGTACCGCTGCACTGATCTTAAAGACAGAAAAGATCATTCTGTTTTAGAAGCACTTGGTGCATATTTTCATTGGCTACTTGTACAGCAGAGTATTATTTTTCATTAGTTTTTTTGCATTAAATGTATGTAAATGGTTGGTTGTTGGTTCAAGCTACCATGATTACAAGTGATTAAACCTGATTTTATAAACCCTACTCTCCCCTTGACAAGTCATAGCACTTTGAACATCATAGCAATTTGAATTGATAAACAAAATACCTCTTTATATGTGTAGGAATGTCTAGGATAGTTTCTCTTTGTCAAATATTAAAAAAAAAAACCACACACAGGTGCACAAATTATATTCATAACCTCATTAATAAACGCGATGCGTGCGATCCAATCATATTTTATTATTTGCAAAAACGCGAATGCAAATCGAGGTCATTAATATCTCACAATTGACCACAAAATGCGTATTTGTTCCAATGTCGCACACAATTGACCTGTGCGCTGTATTGTGCGTCCAACAAATTGCGCGCGCGCTGGCTACCGTATTTGGATTGCGCGCTACCATATTTGCACAGATTCTACTACGCACTTTTGTTATTGGTCGTCTTGTTTTAGCCTGATCGATTTTGGGAAAGGGAAGATGTCAAAATTGTTTATTTTTACAAACTTTTGAGGAAAATTTTGTGTTATTTTGCAAAGTTAAAAGATCAAAGTGACGGTTATGAATGAGGTTAATAACTTTGCATCGGTAATATGTCAGGCATTGTGAAAAATCTAAACATTTTGCTTTGGACCTCGGAATATCCCTCGGGGCGTAGCCCCTCGGGAAATTCCTCGGTTCCATAGGCAAAATGTTTAGATTTTTCACAATGCCCTCCAAATAACCGATGCGCAGTTATTAACCTCTAACTAATCAACATAATTTATATCCTATTACAGGCTGAGCAGGTACGCAAGTGGTTATCATCCCCAGATCTGATCAGTCTGAAGAAAACCTACCCACTGGTGAATGACATCAATGTAGAATCATCTACAGTCAGGGTAAGATGGAGGCTTATTGAGTAATAGATTAATTAATGTCAAAATACTAATTAAAGATTAATATCAGATTAAAGGGACATGTAGTGATATTCTGCACAAAAGTATTGTGATTAACTTTTCCAAAAATAGGTCAGTCAACAAGCATAAAATTAACTGGACTTAGCTGTGGTCTAAGACCACGAACACAGCCGTGTTGTGACCCCTAATGACCTTTGACTTCAAAATATATGAAAAAGCCCATATACATTGGCTAATGTCAATGCATGGGTGCACGTGGCACCACTTTGCTATGTTATTTGTGGCAGAAGGGGCATTTTGAAAGGTTTTTCGTCTCAGACCAGAAGTGACCCCTTAATGACCTTTGACCCCAAATAAACAAATACCATGACCTTTGACCCCAAATAAACAAATACCACATATGAATTGGTTAACCACAATTCATGTGTGAACATACCGTTACTGTCCTATGTTCTTCTTAGCAAATAAAATTTTTTGAAGGTTTTTCGTTTTATACCGGAAGTGACCCCTTAATGACCTTTGACCCCAAATCTGTGAGGACCCCATAGACACTGGGTAATAACAATGCATGTGTGAAAGTGGTGTCACTGTTCTACGTAATTTGTGGGAGAAGAAGCATTTTAAAGGTATTTCGTTCTATACCGGAAGTGGCCCTTAATGACCTTAAATTAAAAAATACCACATATACACAGGGTAACTACAATTTATGTGTGAACATACCGTTACTGTCCTGTTTTTCTTAGCAAATAAACATTTTTGAAGGTTTTTCGTTTTATACTGGAAGTGACCCCTTAATGACCTTTGACACCAAATTTATGAGGACCCCGTAGCCACTGGGTAATAACAATGCATGTGTGCAATTGGTGTCACTGTCCTACGTAATCTGTAGGAGAAGAAGCATTTTGAGTTGAAATCACGTTTTTGACCCCTATGACCCCTGCGTGACCTTTGACCCCACGAGTTTCATATGACATGTAGGGGCATGGTCAATGATGGTTGTGACCAAGTTAGGTCATTATTATGTTTTCAGAATCTTGCTTCCTATACCTCTCCACACAATTTAAAATGTCAAAAAAATAGCATATTGGATCCATTTTGCATCCAATTTTAGCGCCACCTGGATGCCAATCCCCGTGATTTTTGAAATAGCCGATTTACCGCCAATTTTAACGTGTTGCAATTAGAAACGACCGTATGTGAGACTAACGAACATAAACGCACTGAATGAGACCACTGAGCGATTGAGACCATCAACCCGGAAGCAGACGATCGGTTCATCATGGCGGCTGTGTTGAAAAACACCGGGAGATTTGCGTCTGTTGAAGAAGATGATTTTGAGGCTCTTTTAAAAGCGAAAGATAGTGTGAATACTCAAAGAAGCACACTGGGAGCTGTGGCTATTTTCAGAGCGTACCTGACAGAGAAGGGATTTGACAGTAACTTCGAGGAATTTACCAGAGAAGAACTCGCTGCACGATTAGAGAAATTTTATGTTGAAGTACGTCGAGCGGATGGGAAAGAGTACAAAACTGGATCGCTAATCAACATCAGGGCTTCAATAAATCGCCATCTCAAGAATGAAGGACATGTTATTAATCTGATTTCGAGCCAGTATATGCACAAGCCAATCGTGCATTTGCAGCTCATCAGGTTAAACTCAAACGTGAAGGACTTGGGGATACACAGCACTACGTACCCATTGATGAAAATGACATGACCAAATTATACCAGTCTGGTGTTTTGAATGACGATACTCCAGAAGGATTGCAAAATAAAGTGTGGTTTGAGTTGATGTATTACATCTGTAGACGTGGCCGAGAAAACCTGCGGAAATTATCGAAAGACCACTTTGCTATTGCTGTCGATTCTAACGAGAGACGGTATGTATACCAAAGCAAGGATGAAATGACAAAGAAGATTCGCGGTGAATGCATGAAATCAAGAGTAGATGGTGGGAGAATGTATGGAACTGGAGGAAAAGGGTGTCCTGTTGCATCATTTGAGAAATATATTTCCAAGCTCAATCCTAACAACAATTCACTGTTCCAAGCACCGTTGAGATCTACACCATCAAATAGTGACAAACCTTGGTACAAAAATGCCCCAGTAGGTGAGAAAACCCTTGGTTCATTTATGTCGAAGCTTTAGCTAGCCGATCTTTCACGACGTTACACAAATCATAGTCTACGATCGACATGTATTACACGTTTACTTCTTGATGAAAGTGGATTCGATGCCAGAGATATCTGCAATGTGACAGGCCACCAGAATGAAAGTAGCCTCACGGTCGTATGTTGGTCGCCCAAATGATGCAAAAAACAAAAGCTGTCGGATGCTCTGTCAAATTCAATTGGAAATCATCCTCAAACGCCACAAGATGTAGCACCAGTAGCAGTATCTCAGCCGCCTCTTAGTCCCATCTTAAGTAATTCTCAGTACGAAGAACTTACAGTGTGCCAAACGCACTTTTCGCAGTCGCCATCGGCACCAATGGCTGTATGGGATCTTAAAGAAGTTCCTAATGTAAGTGGTGCTCCAGCTGAATATGAAATCACTGAACAACATGTTAATACCGGTACTTCTACTACGAGTACTACAATGGCGCATACTGTTTGTAGGCAGTTTCCACAACAGCCCATGCATTTTAATAATTGCGCTGTTACAATCAACTATAATTACGGCAAATAAAAAATGGCTGTATACTTGTACAAAGTTGTTGGTGTTTTGAACTTTGACTGTACCTGTTATGAATTGTTAAATATTTTGAACTTTGAACTTGAATTTTGAACTTTTGAACTTGGAACTTTTGAACTTGGAACATGAATTTTGAACTATTTTGATACTATGGAATAAGGAAAACACTGGAAATCAACTTGGTAAGTGAATTCTTAATTTATTTTCTATTATTTCTAAAAGATTCTGAAAACATAATAATGATAAACAAAATTTATGAGTTTTGAAATGAGTTTTAAAATATTGGACTCGACTTCGTCTCGTCCAATATTTTAAAACTCATAGCTCGACCAATAAATTTGTGCATTGGGTTCAAACCATCCAATTTTATATCAAAATCGGTGTGAGCATGTAAGTGCTAGAGCAAATGTAGTGGTCGGCAGAAAGAAGAAGAAAGAAGAAAGAAAGAACCTGTAAGAAAAAAGACACAGCCATGACTAACGTCACGGCTGTGTAAAAAGAAAAGCATATCATAATAACTTATGCCTTTGGATGAAATAGCTGAAGTAAAGAATGCATAATGTTAATCTGCATACCCTTGTATGGTCTGCCAGCGTACATTATGTTAAGCATGGCTTCAAATTTTACCTTGTGTACATGAACATGGGTTTCTTGTCCCTGTGGACAATAAACTAAACAGGCTCTAAGATCTAATATTTCAAGATGAAAATATTGTTTGTTTCCTGCTTATTCTCAGCAAGGTAATACGCTATACGGATAAGCATTATAAACATGTAAATCATCAGTTAAGTGTGGAAATAGTGTGGGTTTGTGGCTACCAATCACTGAGTGTCCCTTTAAGAACTTTCTTGCCTCCTTAAATTTGATGTTGTTATAATTGTTAATGGGACTCAAATTCCATCAGATGCGTGCTGCAACTGTTGTTGATAATACTATGGATGTCGAAAAGTGTCACAGAGAGCGGACCAAATTGCCGACACATACTGAATTTGTTACATTCAAGATGTCATATGATTCATCACAGGCCTACATCAAATATTTAATTTTATTCAATTCCTTTGTATTCGTTCCTTTGATTAAGTAAGCACAGATGAGATTTGGAACTACCAATGGAATCTATCAAAGGATATCTTACTTAGAGCAGGATACCGTTTAGACTCCCAGAACATCAAGATCATCAAAAAAGAAAACAGTCAACAAAAATGTTACAACTTCTTTCAAAACCAATTAAGCATGGAGAAGACAGTCAGCCAGCCTGATGATGGGAACAGATTATTACTAAACACATTAGCAAGGTTAATTTCGACAGTGTCAGTTGACAGTTTTAAAACTCATCTAATACTGATCTCTTTTGCAGACTTACACACACAGTAAAGAGGAATTCTGTGAAGTATGGTTTGCAGGTGGGGAAAAGACTACCACCATGCTATCGTGGGTGAATCCATTCTGTGCGGATCCAAATGCATCAATTCAGGTGAGTCGAAATTTTTGAATTTAGAAATCAAGAAACTACTTGAAGTATTTTGAGTATTACCTCGGCATTAATCCCCCAAAAAAAAAAAAAAAGAAAGGAGGATAGGGAAGTAATCTAATGGTGGCACCCAACTTCCTAAGATTAAAGTTCATGGGGGCATTCAGCAGTATGTGCACAAAACAAAGAGGTTTGTGGCTAAGTTGCATGTGTGTTTGGTGTAAAATTTGTTAATGTGTTGTGGTTATATGCTAGCAAATGGTACAGGTGCGCTCACAGACTCTCAGTAAGTGCCACAGAGACTGTCACCATGACAGACCTGCCAACCTCCCTCATTTTGAGAGACTGTCCCTCATTTGGGGTTTTCCAAAAGTGAAAAAGAGGGACAGTCCTGCTTTCTGAAAATTTCAGTGATGGCAAATTTAAAGTAAGAACACCAGAAACTATGCAAATTTCACTTTAGAATTTTGCTATAGCATTCTCTTTAGTCTGTTGTGATAAATTTAAACCTGCAAAACCTTCCCTGAATTCTGAAAGTATTGCACACCTCAAGTCTCTCAGTAATTTTGGATTGTTATTTCAGTACCACAGAGACTGCCACAATCAATGACTATTCTTAGTTTTTCCTGGTGAACATGATATTAATATAATTTGATGCTAAAATAGTGTTATGTTAAATTGTGACGTGTCATGTCAAAATCAGACACTTTTGGGCAGGTTATAAATTTTGAGGTTTTTACATATCTTAATATAAAGATATTTTGCTCCATGATGCCATTTTCCCCAATGAAATCAGACATTCCTAAGCGAAGATGATGAGTTCTTAAGTTATGGTAATATAAAATTGGAAATTGAGATATCGGCCTTTAAAAATATTATTGACAATGTTGAGAGTAGGAATTACCTTGAAAAATGTCTCAATAAATATAAGATGCCAGTTATATTCCAGTCTGAAACTATCAGACAATATTTTTAACATTAATAATATCACAAATTCGCAACAAACCCAAATTGTGAAAAAATCACCCAGGGCAGATTTTTGGCTATTTCTCCATTTACGATCCTGCCCAAAAGTGTCTGCTTTTGACATGACACTTCACAATTATGTGACAAAAGTCATGCATTTAATGTCATATTGGCACCAATCTGACTCTTTATCTTCATTATTTTGATTTCAGGGCATGGTGTTCAGCAAGGGACGGGCATTGAGCATTGTAGCAATAGGACAAGCATTCATACTAGCAGGGACACAAAGTGGACACATATGTGTGTGTGATGTGTCAGCCAAACCATATGGTTTATTTCACTGTATGCCGGCATTGGAAGATGCAATACTCAGCCTAGTCTTTCTGCAGAAGTAAGCTTAACTTTACTCGCTTTGGTGAATTTGTGACCAGCTCCAACAAAATCCGGAACAAGTCGCGAGACATGTTTTTGAGTTATAGGCCTTTTAAAGATGACTCTCCCATAAAAAATGAAATGAAATGAATTCTTAATTTCATGGTATTTGATTGTGGGACTAAGTGGACTTTTAAATCCTTGACAGTACTTATTAAAAAGAGGTTTATGCAATCAATAAATAACATTTGAACTAGATATGTTGGAATATTTCAGATTAGTACCCATCATGATCATTTTTATATTTTTTTATAGTCTGCTGTCATTTCTAATGCATCAGCAGCATGGAGGACTTGATATGTCTTTGTTCAGCACAATGTGGCAAACAACTGCATCAAGTGTCGCTGATTGTGGTCATTGGAGTATGCAACAGCCTGAAATTTTGTTTACTAAATCTTTTCATGAAGTAGTCAATAAAAATATTGATACAAATCAGGATGAAGGATTTGGTTTGTTTTTTCAGTACAATGTTGCAAATAACTGCATCAAGTGTCGCTGATTGTGGTCATTGGAGCAAGCAACAGCCTGAAATTTTGTTTACTAAATCTTTTCATGAAGTAGTCAATGAAAATATTGATATAAATCAAGATGAAGGGTTTAGTTTGGTTTTTAAGTACAATAGCGTAATCCTTGTACACTGGCCATGACTTGTGCTGAAAATGTGAGTGATATCATGATTTGTTAGAATTTTTCTAAGAAACTTCTGAAGATTAGGCCTATACAGTATATTTAATGTGTACTTAATTAATTACTTTACTGAAATAAAAAATTATTTGTTGCAATAAGCATATTTCAGGTTGGACAGGCGTATTGCATTGTGGAACTGAGGCCCAACCAATTATGGTACAAATCCGATTTCAGTTTCTTTGCTTCCCCCGGCACACATTGGTGATACTGTACTCACAGCAAGTAGTTGAAACTATACATTGTTATTTTATGTACTTTTTATTGTTATATTTTTTGTAATACCAACAGTGAAGAAAAGCAGCAAAAGTCCAAGCCAGATGGTGGGATGGTACTAGCTGGTTTGGCCAATGGCAAACTGGCAATATACAGCTATGATACCTTGCGAACGGTAAGAATGCAACTTTTCAGTAAAGCCAAGAAAAATTGTTCGTGACAGCTCTCAAGTCTGAAGGTTCCCTTGTCCGAAGGCTCCTTAGTCCGAAGGTTCACTAGTCCGAACACATAATTTACCATTTGCTAGTCCGAATTCTGAAAAAGGTTTGCTAGTCCGAATATCGGGTTCTCTAGTACGAAGGTTCTCTAGTCCGAACATAGAATAAGGCTTGCTAAACCTAACCCTAACACTAACCCTAACACTAACCCAAACCTTATCATCATCATCATCAACCAAAACCCTAACCCTAACCCTTATACTATATTCGGACTAGAGAACCTTTGAATTAGCAAACTTAATTTGGTTTTCTGACTGGCGACCCTTCGGACCAGAGAGAAGTCACGAAATTGTTTGTATATCCACACTACCTCTCCAAGACATACAGAGGGTCAGTTTGTGTGATCGTACCCAAAGCTTGCACATTAATCCTAATAAGCTACACCAGTAAAAGCAAAATTTGTGATTGGTTTTTCAAGTTTGTGAATTTAAAAGAAGACTTTCTATTGCTTGATTTTTACTTTCAGTGAGTTATATTCCGTAAATTTTACTTGTAATAAATTAAAAATCTCAAGCACCTTGTGTGTATGATAAACTTAATATATAAGTTTTTGAATGGAAATTCTTTGAAAATGTAATGTTCTTTTCATGTGTATGGTCCATCACTTAGTGGTATTCTCACGGTGGTACTCTTGAAAATCTAATAAATTATTGAAATTCAAATTGATACCTTCAATGCTTTAAGTTGAATTATTTAGTGGAAGGATTTGTGTGTGTGGGGGGGGGGTGCAAGTCATGCTTTCCCACTTTTCAATTGCTCTCAACAAGTCTTACTGCAATTAATTTTGTGAAGTAAAACCTTTAAATCTGGCGATATTAATTTAGCTTGCTTCCAAATTTATGGGATGAAATGTCACTCAAAATTAGTGAAATTACATTCCTTTGCAAATTTAGAAAAAATAAAAAAAACTTACTTTAGAGTATGTTGTGACAAGATTAGAACTGATATAATCACCAAACTTGCAACCACAACAGCAACAGCAACATCAACAATAAACAAACAAACTACCGTATTTCGTAAAATAGTCGCCCCCCAAATAAACGCCCCCCACCACTTTTTTCAACCAAGATGTTTCAAAAATGCAGATATTTCCATGCTATCTTGTGTAGTAAGCTTACCAAGTTGCCCACATGGTCGATAATAGCGTCACTTTTTGGAAACCCGGAAGTGAAACCGGAAGTGAACCAGAAGTCAGTGTTTCTAGTTCATAGTTCATCATTTTAGCATGTGTTTTAAGTTTACCTAATGATTTTAACGTGAATTATCATTCTAAAATTGACCTTGAATAAACGCCCCCCTTGGGAAAATGTAACACCCTGGGGGCGTTTATTTGACGAAATACGGTAGTTATCAATTGTCCTATCATTCTTAACAGGGCACGGATTGCTGGCCAGAGAGAGTAGTGGAGCTTGGTACATTATGGGAACCACTCAAATGCATGTGTCTCTCCCATAAGAGACTGTACATGGCTTCAGGTGGTCAGCTCATCGCTGTTGATACGGATGACCTGCTGGATGATTTTGAGACTTCTACTGAGAGTGCTGAATTGGGCTGCTTGGGACTGGGAGAAAAGTAAGACAAGAGAATTGCGCCCAAAAGCTTTCCATAACACCAGGGTGATGTGAAGAAAATGCAGAGAGCTTGACACTGCCTGCTCTCATTTTTGTGTGTGCAATGTGGAGGGGAATCAGTGTACCCTTAGATTGTTTTCAGGTGGTGGTCGCCGTGCATCTTCTAAATTCAGTAAATTTTCATCGTCAACCGTGTAATTGAATGGGATTATTTTGAAATTTTAAAACGCTTGAAATATCACAAACAAATAGGCCTATGTTAATAAATAATATAAATACAAGCTAAAACCGTTGGGGTTCGATAATGAACCCCACAAAACTAACCAAGTATATGGAAAATGCCATACGGCCAGGCGGTTTCACAAGTTGCCGGCTCTATCATGCCACTCGCCGCCTGGATTGTTTTATCATCCCTTTGCCAAAGGTAAAAGAGTGCATGCTTGTTTTCAATATACTGTGTTAAATGTATTGTGTTGTTACTGCATGCAAGCAACTGGACTTTTTTCTGCTGATTAGGTAAATATGTGTTTGTTGTAAAGCTCCTCATGAGTTTTCTCCACTGCCCGAAGCACAATATTCTGTATTTTGCTCTCATTTGTTCAATGTTCTTATTAGCTGAAATGAACTTATATACAGGCTGAGTCAAAAAGAAGTAAACTCATGTTTGAGGGGCTATAACTCGAGATCTATAAAGAATCTGCTAAAAATGAAAATACCACTGGAAAGAGCACATTCTACACGTGTAAATAAAAAAAGAATTGTTGCAATTGCTCACAGCAAACTCAAGTTATACTCATTTGAATACAACCACCCATTTTTGTAGCTGCACATGGTTTCACTTCCCAAGTAGGGGCCTACCTATTATATTGATTGGTAAGGCGCGATATCCAAATGCAAATAAAGTTCTGTGGCAGGTATGATTTCTATCAATAATTCCTACATGTTAAAGGGCTCTTTTCAATATGAAGTTTACCTCATTGCACTACATTATAATAAAACGGGCCAAATGTCAACATGGCACCACAATTTACCGCACGGGAGCGCACGTTTCTGTCGACGAAGTATTATGAAACTAAGAGTCCCACGGAAGTTCAGCGTCTTTTTCGTCTCCAATTTCCTACAGCTAAACGGGTTTCATGTAAGGGAGCAGTATATACAGGCCCGTCGCCATGGGGAGGGTGTAGGGGGTGCGACACCCCCCTGACGGTCCCTAAAAAAGGGAAAAAAGAAAGAAAGGAAGAAAGAAAGGGAGAGAGAAGGGGAAGAAAGAGGGGAGAGATGGAGAGAGAGAGAGGAGGAGGAGAGGTGCATGTTCATAATATAGGCCCTATTGGGCCGGTATATGGGGCCTACAATGATGTTGGCCAGGCGCGTTGAGGTGATGTGCACAAAGAACTAATGATTTTGCAAGATCGACAAAATCTTGTGCGCATCCCATGACGGCCTCCGAACCGCGCCCTTCATCAGCACCAATGGAGATAGCCATGGGCATAGACATAGATCCCAGGCGAATGGGGGACAAATCCCCCAAAATGGTCCATACAATCACCCCAACATGTTGACACCGCCACCTGTATTGTGGGTTTCTGATATATCCACAGTGTGTGATATTATTGCTGCTTCAAATTAACCTGATATTTGGCTATATAAACCTAAAAAGTTAAAAATTTTGCGCGCTTAGCGCGAACTTATTCCACTTTTGAACCGTACTTCACCAGTTTAGTTTAAAAGTGCTAAATTTTTCGCGCATTTGTGCAATAAACTGATTTTGTAACCAAAAGGTGCTGGATTCACTTCAAGAAATATTTTTCTCGCCCATGTTAAAAGAAATATCGACAGGCAGGGTGGCAAGTCAGTCCCTCCCTGCTCAGTCGATAGAAATGTTGAGACAAAATTAACGATTTGCATCTCCCTTTTGTTCTGTTTTAGACCCGAAATTAGGCCCATTTTGGAACATTTAGTATTAAAATGCCAAAATTGCCACGCGCTTTGCGCGCATTTATTTTAGCAAACCCATTCTGTGAGTAGATCTGCGAGTCGCCCCATTGGAAATTCCTTCTTTTTTTATTCTGACGTTTGGAATAAGCATAAAGCTCACAAGCTGGATCAAAACACCGGGACTAAATTAATCAAAAGTTGTAAAGGCCTATAATTTGCATCTTCCTTCAGCGATTTTAGGACACATTGTCCTCATTGTGTTGTTTTAACATTGAAATTGCAATTTAGCGCGCATTATCCCAGTAATGTTCTTTTAGTAGCAGATCAGCGGGACAATTAAAATTTAGCCCCCTGGACCGGTGACTCCGGTACATTCCCCTTTGAATTTTAGCATTAAAGTAGCAAATTTTCACGCGCTACGCGCGCAATTTATCAATATTTGGTTCACTTAGTTTCCCGGTAAAGGAATTCTGGGGACAGCTTGGAAAAACTTGGGTTACAGTTGTGGGGGAGGATGGGTAAGGGGTGTCAGGGAAAGGGGTAGCAATCATGTTGCGCAGGTGCCAGCAATAGGTAAATCAGGCTACAGGCCGATACCAGCAAAAAAAAAATTCTCGACACACCCCTGAGAAAATGGTCTAGCGACGGCCCTGAGTATATAACAATGTGAACAAGCTCAATGTGCATGGGACACTAAGTAACAGACAGCCGGAAGATTCAGGCAGACCACGAACTGCTAGATCACAAATGAACATTGCTAGAGTTAGACATGCGTTACAGCAAGACCAAAGATCAGCTCAATCCTTTACCCAACATTCCCCAATCAAGCTTCTGCTGGATCATTCATAAAGACTTGAATTGGTATCCCTACAAATTATAGTAGCGTCATGGACTTTGTTGAATATTATTTAAAAGCAAAAGTTGTCTTTTCAACAATAAATCCTGTTAGCACTTTGCTGATTCGTCGAAATTGAAATGGATGAAAATCAATCAGCCGTGTGCAGCTACAAAAAAAGGTGGTTGTATTCAAATGAGTATAACTTTAGTTTGGTATGAGCAATTGCAACAATTCTTTTTTTTATTTAGACGTGTAGAATTTGCTCTTTCCAGTGGTATTTTTATTTTTAGCAGATTTCTTGCAGATCTCGAGTTACATCCCCTCAAACATGAGTTTACTTCTTTTTTACTCATCCTGTAACTCGTATCTGTAAGCTTCATACTTCCAAAAGTATCGTATCAGACACTTTGCTTGGAAAAGTACTTTAAACTTCTATTTTGCGTGCTGACATAGAAACCTTGTCTTCTATACTTGCAAAAGGTTTGTTCAGTTTTAGCCTTCACCAACACCTGCCGAGTATACATTATTTGGTTCCCAGGAGTGATAGGTTAAGGTTAATGCCTGTGTTTATACTTCGTATTCCTGAAGACTAAGACTTAGAATGTTGGTACTTTCTGCAGGAAACCTAAGATGATCAAATGTCTAGCGGTTGGCAAGTCAATCTGGTTGTGTCGACGTAATAGTACGGTGGTGGAGATCTGGGACACAAATCTGAAGAAACTCAAAACTACTATGGATATCTACCCAAAGATCACGTAAGTATTGGCTTGTGTTTCTCTAGTGTGGTTTTCACGCACTGTTATTTTTTTAGTAATCACATACTGTGTTTCTATACTGATCTGGAGGACTATGGATATCTTCTTAAAAATCACATAACTGTTGACTTGCAGTTTTAGGTTTATTTTCACTATATTATTTCAGTAATGAATTCCATGAGGTCTCCATGCCCTATAATGAGCACAGTACACAAGCAGAGGTACAAAGCGCCAACAGCGATTGACTATGGCTTTAACTAGAGCCATGTATAATTTCATTTTTAGGTCGTCCGAAGGAAAAGACCTTATGGCATCACGAGTCGTGTGTCTGTCCATCGGTGTGTCTGTCAACAATTATGAACAGTTCAAATCCTATTGCAACCAAGCTTGGGTCATAGCTGCACCATGGAAACCCTCATCTATTGGTGGTGTTCAAGGTCATATACTCATGAGGTCATTTGAGGTCAACTTGTAAATAGGCTGAAAATACAAAATCTGGTTGCACATGGCTTTAACTAGAGCCATGTATAATTTCCTTTTTTATTTTTGTTTACAGAGAGGTAGAGCCTGGATGTAGTGTGTTTAATTGCTGTATTAAGTCTTTACTGCTGGCTGGTCCTAACATATGGCTTGGTACTGCAGGTGGCCATCTCATTATGATAGATACTAATACACACCAAGCAGTGGCCGTGATGCGTAGATACAATGAAGATGTCAGAACCATTGTAGCTGTGTCTGCACCAGGTAATGCGTGTAGGGTGGGAGGGCATTTGTAAACTAAATCAATGACACACATGATGTAAAATCAAACGAGCCCAATCTTAAGTTTACACACCTTCAACCGAGGACACACTTCCAACCGTGGACGTCCACGGTTCCTAAGGGGTGCAGTATGATGAAAATAACATAAAAAGGCTATTTAGAGCACAATCGTATCGCGACCTCTCTTGTAGGTATGGGGTATGTCCCCGATTGGATAGTACCATGTATGTCCACGGTAAGGCGACTCACTGCTGAAACTTGGTGACCTCGGTTGGTGGTTACACAATATCAGTCCTCGTTTGGAGGCGCTTACTGGCAGGGGTGTTTGCCAGTAGACACAGCAGAACCATGAATATATATGGTTCCTGGGCGATTACTAAATCAATAAAAATGTGGTAAAAAAGTTTAACAATCCACATCAAGAAGAACAAAAGTCAAATGTGTGCCTGCAGCTGGATCAGTGCCATAGCAGCATATCAACACTGGGATGCACATGCCCCCCCATCGATTTGAAAATTTAGAACATCCCATTTGAATATTGCCCAAAAGTGCTGTGTGCCCCTAATCAAGCATGGTGCCCTCCATCATGGTCGGTGCTCCCCCCTCCCTCCATAGGATGACTCACGCTACGCCACTGATCTGGATATGAAAAGTGGTGCGTTGCTGTCCACATCGATAAATACTAAAGCGTTTTGAAATTATCTGCAAAGGCTGTTATTGTAGATAAGCAGTTTTCAAACAGTTCTATTTGACATTATAAAAATACTTAAAAAGACACATGCATCCCAGGTTGAAGACCAAGACAGGTATGTATCTGTCTGTGTCTATGTGTCTCTGCATTTGTGTTCAAAAGCCTAGACATGGGTATTTACATAAACTGTATTGGAGTACAAAAAGTAGAATGAACTGATTTGTATTTTGAGATGTATTCTTTGTGGTTTCAGCTCATGGCAAGGAGAGTGGCAGTGGCAATGTTATTGTTACATCTGGAATGGGCTTTGTAAGAAGACCAGGATTTGATGAGCATACTGGTAAGATGCCCTGAATAATTTTGAGTTTGTAAGCAATAACTAGATCGTTTGGGGACCTTTATTAAAATGCAAGTTTTTTGTTTAAGGGGTACTACACCCCTTGATCAATTTTGTGACTAATTTTGCATTTTGCTCAACAAATAACTACACACTGGTTACAGAAGTTATGTATATTATATATATTCCTGAAATTTCAGTGATTCAAGACAAGTGGTTCATTATATATGTTAAGAAATGAGGTACATTCTAGCAATGCCTCTTTTCTTATCATAAATAACGTACCGCTTGTCTCGAGTCACTGAAATTCCAGTGTAGTAACTAGATGCCTTACCCCTATAATATACATAACTTTTTTAACCAGTGTGTAATTATTTTTTGAGAAAAATGCAAAAATAGTCACAAATTTATCAAGGGGTGTAGTACCCCCCCCCCCCCTTTAATCATTTCATTGTCAGTCTATCAGGTCTGTCAAAACTGACAAATATTTTGAAGATCCAACAGCTGAGATATATTGAATATGTATGAATTTCTGATAGAGCAATTTATCTGTACTTTAGTCTCAAGAGAAGATCCTAGATGTGACCAGGGACCTTGTATGGAGGGACTGGAAACGCCTTCCATCCATTGTACCATGCGAGTTGCTGGTTTACAAATTATCCTCAGTTGAGCAAGCATGAATAATATGTTGATCAATAGACCCTAGTATGAATCCAAGCACAGTTACAACACTGCGCTTGGCTTGTCTTGTACATTCTTGAAATGAGCCTACATGTTTGCTAGTATAATGACAGACTCTAGAAATGCCAACATAAATCTTCAAAGAACATCATCTTAAGAATTATTTCAGTATCGAATCAGTAGGAATACTAAGCGTACGGTGTACACATTCCAGAAAAAATATAATTTTGTTTGTTCTAGCATTCTGTATCTCCACAAAATTATCACATTTTGTCTCCAAAATCCTATGTAAATGATTCTCGATGCTACACAGAAATTATTTTCGACAAAGGATAGACATTTTACACAATTTGTCATAACTTAAAAAGATATTGGAATACTTTGATGTGTTTTTGATATTTTGTAGAGCAACATGAGTAAATAATAAAATTCAAACATCGCGCCTCGGCACAACTCGCATACAATCGAAGGTCGTGAAAGATAATCTGATAACAATAGCTTGACAATAGCTATCAATAATCCCGTTTCCAGTCCCTTTATACACGGTCCCTGATGTGACTCAGGTTGTAACCATCTTCATCCCTGTTCTTAGCTTCCCCATGATTCTTGTTGGTAATGAATCAAGTGGAACCTTGCGTTCATTACAAATTTCAATTCTATAATATGTGACGTGTCATGTCAAAAGGAGACACTTTTGGGCAGGATCGTTAATGGGGGTCATTTTTTTTACAATTTGGGTTTGTTGGGAATTTGCAATGTTATTAATGTTTGAAATATTGTCTGATAGTTTCAGACCGGAATGTAACTGGCATCTGGTATTTTTTGAGAAATTTTTCAAGGTAATTCCTACTCTCAACATTGTCAATAATATTTTCAAAAGCCAATATCTCAATTTCCAATTTTATACCATAACTTATGAACTCAATATCTTCGCTTAGGAATGTTCGATTTCATTGGGGAAAACGGCGTTGTAGAGCAAAATATCTCTTTATTTAAGATATGTAAAAACCTCAAAATTGATAACCTGCCCTAAAGTGTCTCCTTTTGACATGACACATCACATATGTGACACAATCTGCTCTATGGGGCCAAAGGAGGCATTTTTGACAATTGAGTTACTGTAATTATCACCATATATAAACATTAGGCTATCGTATACTGAAAACATTAAAGGTCTAGCATACTTGGTTCTAAAGTTATGAAGTTTTGTGATGTGTATTTTCTTAAGTATTTTATTGTTTTTTTCACTCCATATTTTTGCCTTTATATCTCAATTTCAAATTTGCCGCCTTTGGCCCTCATGGACCAGATCGTGTCACATATGTATTATGTAATTTGTATGAGATGCCTGATGTGATGAACTTGCTGGTAAGGAAAGGTCACAGGTCATGACATCCATTACAGTGACACTGTTCTAACTATTTGTTACACAAGTTTTTACAAATGCTGCTTTTCTCAATTTCTCTTCATATTAGATGAACACTACAGTCATGTGATGATATGGGATGCCGACATCAAAGCACAGGTCAGACACATGCAAATCAGCGACAGCGCACGCAGACGCACCACAAATTCTGGCAGCGTATCCGGTAGCAGCGGATGGAAGAAGGTTCAGCACACATTCCGTCTTTTGCATGCGTTTAAAGCCCATTGATCAAAGTCAGTATTAGATTTGGTTGGTTTAATGCCGGGCCGTATTGTATGCTTCTGTGAGATTTTGGCCCAAAATTATGCTACTGGAGCAGCTGCTCCAGGAACAGTTGCTCCAGGAGCATTCTCCTGGAGCATGAATAATCTGGAGTAATATTCTCCAGCATATAACAAATATGCCCCTGGAGCTGTGTGCATTCAAAACATGCTCCTGGAGCATGTTGGACTTAGAATATTACTCCAGATTATTTATGCTCCAGGAGCATGCTCCTGGAGCATAATTTTGGGCCAAAATCGTACACACTGTCGCAACAAGTATAGTGTTTTTTCAGTGGTGTATGTCACTGAAAAAAGGCTACATTCTTCCCAGGGACTGTTTCAGAAAACATGTCTTTATGGGAGATGTCAAAATACCAATTTAAGATCACTTTCAGGATTTCAGTTTGATAAAGCACACAAGTTGTGTACTAATTATAAATAAAAATCAAATGTATTCATCTGCTTTAAACAACTCAAGCCTTATATAAAAATTGTGAGACAAGTGTTTTTATATAATGTAAATTTAAATTGATGTTTTTTAATTATTTTGCTCTTCCAAATAAAGGGATTTTGTATATCTTATAGTACTGATCCTTAGATTGGGTCTCTTATGTGAGCATGCAGCCAAACAGCCAAAACTGATATTGAAACCATTGGGATTTTTATGTTGTGTTACGCATGGGTGTTGGCAGTCTTGTAGCTATTGAGTGTGCTGTGTGATTAATATTATGTTCATTACACTGAGGAATACATTGCAGACACAATCAATTTTTGCACAATCAATTTTTTGCGCTTTGCCCATTAGGAATCGTTTCACTTGTTTTTGAATTCACGGTTCTAACCTTCCTCATATTGACCAATACACAAAAGGAATAAATTTGTGCATTGTTAATTCAGTAGCAAGGTTGAACATAAAAAGCGCAAAAAAATAAAATATTCTTCAAAATTTTACACTTGTAAAACACAGTATACTCTTTCTGTGAAGTGTTTGGCAGTATTCTTGTGAGTTTTTGTTCCTAGCATTTTTCAGTGGGTCATTTCTGGCAAATTGCTTTCAGAAGTGTATTTTTTGGATCATTTCTCTGAAAGTGTGTGCAAGATAAGCTGAACACTGTACATGAAAAAAAAAAAAAAATTAGTCCTTCTCAAGTTGAGATGACTACTGGAACAAAGTTGTTTTTTTTTTTATTGTAAATGATTACCTCAGGGTTCACAGGTTTTTGCCCCAGGTGATAAAAAAAAAATCACAATTTTAATCATGTTTTTTACCACTTAGAAAAACAGATTTACCGGGAAAATGTCTACGGTCTGGTGCCGTATTCCATGGAATATGGCACCAGAATGTACATATTTCCTGTATTTCATGAACAAAAAGGGGGTAACTAATAGTATCCTATATAGTTTTCTCTTTGTAGACTCAATACTCATATTTCCTATTATGCTGTATCCTATGCTTTTCCCGTAGTTAGACTATACTGTTACTGGCTGAGAATAAAGACATATTGCATCATCATTTTTTTAAATAAACATGTTCGCAATATGAACAAGAAAATGATTTCACAGAGGAAATAATGAAATGGTTATTTTTCAAATACATTTTATCTATGTAAATGTTTGGACTGTACAATCATCTTTGATACTGATTTTTTTAAAGATATCAATGTTTTATTTTATATATTTGTCAAAAATAATTTTGTAATTAAACATCAACATAACAGTTAACACAAATCCCTCTTAAGGGGGTACTACACCCCTGCCTAATTTTGTGCCTATTTTTGCATTTTTCTCAAAAATTATAGTGCATTGGTGACAAGTAAGATATGTATATAACAGGGGCAAGGACTACAACTACTGCACTGGAAATTTTATTTCAGCACAGACAACAGTTATGGAGTTACAGTTAAAAATGAGGGAAAACCAATATTTGATCAATAAATCAATAACTATTTGCCTTGAGTTGCTAAATTTTCAGTGCAGTAGTTGTAGTCTTCGCCACTATATTAATATACCCATCTTACCTGTCACCAATGCGCTATAATTTTTGAGAAAAATGCAAAAATAGGCACAAAATTGGCCAGGCGGGGTGTAGTACCCCTTAAGTAACACATGTAACATATTTTTATAGACTTCAAAGTGTGTGCTATGATAATACACAACGACAGTAAGTTTTTGCAATATTTCTCTTTATTGTTAATAGCCAGAAATGTATTGAGTTGATTTTACTGTGTGACATTATGTGCCTGTAGTCTATCCTTTATGTAAACAACCACTAAATTAGCCTATTGTAAACACTTCATTGAGGGATTAGACAGCTTTATTCCACAAGCTGTATAATCCCTGTCTTGATACAAGGCTAACTCTGATTACTAGTATATCCTTCGTGTAAGCCTACACAGAGTTAGTCTATTGTCAAGACTTCATTGAGGTATTAGATAGCTTTATTCCACAAGCTGTATAATCGCTGTCTTGATACACAAGGCTAATGATTACTTGAAGGTATTGTCATCACTTTACTCTTCTTTTAGTTATTCCTATTGTCATCTCCAGATCATTTGCCAATAAACGTAGGACCAGTATTAGCACTAGATTATGACCCTGAGGCTAAAAAAAATGTTTGGTTACCCTCAACCGACCAACCCAAAAAATTGGAAATCTTGGGTCAGGTTTTTTTTTGTGTGTTTTTTTTTCAATCACTTTTTTAGAAGAAACCTTAAATTTGGACAGAATCAAGGACTTTTATATTTGTTATTCACTTATTTTTTTTATTAAATGCATATTTGATTGAAAACAAGATGTATTTCCATTTAAATCCAGTCCAAAAACACACAATATTTTTACCATAAAATGATCAAGCATTTGTCAATACTAGCCTTTTCAAAATAGAGGAAAAATCGAGGAAGAGTCCATGAAAAAAAAAAAAAAAAGCGGATCGTCCCTACCGACCCTCCAAATTTTTGTCTCAGAAGGGCAACCAAACAAATTTTATTTTGGCCTAATCAGGTGGATTTGCATGGCTTTTATCATTTAATCACAGAAAATGATCAAAAGTGTGATTTTAGCTAGTATTTAATTATGTCATGGTATTTTTGTAGTTTTATACGCTAGTCTGTCTTTGTTTCTTTGTATCAATGTAGTTCTTGCTATAGTGACAATCGTGATGTGATGTTTTTCTAACAGTAAAGCTGAATTTATACTCGATCGCTTTTGCAGAAAAGCGATTTTCATGCATGCTCAGTGTTTACTTACATTTCCAGAGCGTCAAGCCGATCAATCGATTCAAATCGCCGAGGCAAAAACGACGTCTCAACTTCCCAGCGATATCGCTTGACACGTGAATGCGTCAATCAATCAATCAACTGGATCTATTATTTTGCTAATTAATTTACCTCTCTCGATTATTAACTTTTGATAATGAATTAATTCAAAGCAATAATTATTAACAGCAACTGATGTTTTAAAAATGTATTTTGAGGCATTTAGAATATTTAATTGTCGTCTGCAATCGCTATCGCCGTGATAAGTATAAATGCAAAAGCGAAGAGCGATGCATCGCAAAATTCAGCGATTGTCCAATCGCTTTTCAAAAGCGTTTTATCGCAATCGCTCGGCGATCGAGTATAAATTCAGCTTTACACCAAAGTAGTACTTAAATTTTTCCAAGCCTGCAAGTTGTTGTTAAGTAAAATGGCCATGACCTGGCTAGCTTTATGAAGCAACACAGAAACTCACTGAACCTTATAATATACAATTACACCCAAAGCAGGGCAGCGTGTGGATCGTAGACAGAGTGCTATGGAAGGCGCTGCAGTCGGCTAGAGGGAACCCGGAGATATTATAGTGCTAGGCTGTGCCAGTCACCTGGATAAAAAGAAGAACAATACTGGAATAATGGACAAAAGGAGAATAACAATAAGTGGAGCAAAGTTGTGTCTCAATAACTACCTTGTATTATTAAGAATTTGAATCATGGTCCTAATCTTTTGTTTCGGGTAGGGGGTCTTAATTTATTGCTACCTTAAGGGCTGGGGTATGAACGTTTGGACAGTATTTATTTTGGGACATCAGAGCACATCAGACATATTGAATTGCATTCTGAATACGAAGAATGTCATTCTGATATCAAATAATTTTGATTTTTGAAATTAGCAATTTAATACACATTTTATGGCAAATCATTAAAATTGATATTTTTGATATTTAACAGTACTTGAAGTAAACTTTATAAATCTGATGATTTATACCTAAAGTGTATGTAGGTGGGATGAAAAGCCGACGATCAATTGAAAATTTTGACCTTCGTATTGAAGATATGGATTTTTCCCCAAAACACCAAAAAAAAAAAAAGGTCTTTTGGGAAAAAAATTCCTTATCTTCAATATGAAAGGTCAAAATTTTCAATTGACCGTTGGCTTTTCCTCCCTGCTACATTCACTTTAAGAATATATCATTAGATTTATATAATTTACTTCGAGGACTGTTATATATCAACAATTAGAAAAATATCAAATTTTTATAATTTGTCATAAAATTTATTATATTGTGATTTTCAAAAATGAAAATTATTTGATATCAGAAAGACATGCTTCAGTATTCAGAATGCAATTCGATAGGTCTGAGGTGCTCTCATGTCCTACAAAAAATACTGTCGAAACGCAATAAACGCTCATTTTAGATCCCTTAAACAAAAGCAATTTCAAATTTGAGATACAATGATTAGCAACTAGCATGGGCCAATATTTTTGGTCTGGTATTTTTTCTCCATCCCAAGGCATTTTGCCCATATGCTAAACCCCACCCTATAATCTGTATATAAATGTATATAAAATGTTTATTGTACATATCAATGTTCATGTCAACTTTAATATTTTGATCATAAAATTAGTGATATCATTTTGTAAATTATTTGATTGTTAAGTACTATACAAAATACAGCAGTATGTAAAAAAAGATATATTTTAACAGTAAATGTTACACAATTATTTTAAAACCAAATAAGTGCATTTGGTACATATGCAAGCTTTTTATATGATGAATGTTATTTATATTTTTGTAAAAGCCCGCTTCATTATTTTCTGTGGCTTATCTTTACTACAGATATATACTATATATGTGTGTTATTAGTCAACAACTCAATAATTGTTAAAATTCATTAAGGGAGGTGTAATGAGCGTGAACCTGGTTTGGATTGCAGAGGGAGTGTGCCTGTAACAGACACAGCCACCAGAAAAGGACCAGCTCAGATCGCGCGCCAAATAAGTTTGCAGTCCAGAAATTTCATTTTTTTCTAAGCTTTGCAAAAAATAGGCGGAGCTGGGAATCCAACCCGGGACCTCCGTGTTGTAAAACCTAGTGCGTTACCACTGAGCCAACTGACAATTAGCTATGAGAAGTTTGATAGTAATCCTTGATATTGCTGAATAGCATAAATCAGTACTGATAGGCCTATTTATCTAATGTACGATGCTATTCAAATTTAATAGACGTTCCATAGGGGCCTATAAACTAGGAATATAATGTGAAATGACTATCAATCGATCAATCAATCAAGTTTTCAAGTTATCAACAATCAATCAATCAATCAATCAATCAATCAATCAATCAATCAATCAATAATAAACCGACGTATCATGGAATATTACAAACTACTAACTAATATACCAAATAAATAAATAAATAAATAGGCATAGGCCTAAATAAATAAATGCAGAATGCTGTTGGTATTTTATTTGCAAAATTCCAAACATTCTATTATAATTTTCTGCTATATGCAAAGGGCCTGTGCCTTTGTATGTCCGCGGCGCCTAATCAACAATGAGTCTTTCACCATGCTCACACACCATGTTATCCTGTAGCATTATCTACTGACCAAGTCCTAACAACTCAATGAAATGGATGCTATAACGCACCCAATCAAGCGAACATATCAAGGTCATATCAGGGCGGTATACAAAGAATGGTCAAAGGTCAACGTTTCCAAAGAAGTATAGTCATAGATGTAGACACAAGCTTTCGTGCGGGAAACATAAACACATAGTCATCAGTCGTGTGGTTTTTATGAGATTTGATACGGCGCTGAAGTCTATGGCTGTCCCAAAATCAGTTCCAGGCCTGGTTTCCAGATGGCAATGTGTGTGTTGTTACAAGGAATACAAACTCATTTTATCAATGAGTGAACCACATAGAGGAATACGACATCTATCGTGACCCAATCGGCATTCTGTTGCCTGCAAAAGCAGACGATTAGGTAAAAATTCTAAAAGCAGCGTGACTAGATATTTGCGTTAATTTCATGATACGTGTAAAACGCATTGAAAACGCCAAATTGCAGTCATAAAATATATAATATTAGTAAATCACCCAATCGAATGCTAACGTAGGTATGTGGAAAAAAACTGCAATAACAATAACAAACTGTATGCCCAAAGAGTTGTCTTTGGCATGTCGATTTTTTGAAATATCACCAAAAATATCAAATTTTGGAAAAACGCCCAAAATTTGAAACAAACACTGAACCTTCCAAAATAAATATATATTAGCACTTTCGACGCCCAGTCACTACCTGTCGCTGTGATTTGGGGTAACTCATTGCTTCCCCTCTCCAGATACCTGTACTTCAAGGTTGCCCATACCCCACGCCTTAAGTCACCTACAGCTCAAATGAAGCTCAATTTCATTAAATGAAAAGTTACAACATTTTTACTTGATGATGAATTTAATATCATATTTCATGTCGGAATATTTGTGGATTTTTTTTGTTAGTTGTTCTCAAGTTTTCAACAATTTTTTTGTGTGTATATTAAAACTGATTTTCGTAATAAGGGTCAGTAAGGCCAAACAAAATAATAGTTTTGTCTCGTCCCATAAGCCTTTTTGAAATATGGGTCGATCCTTCATGTAATTATTTTGTGTAAGCTAATCTTAAGGCAGCTGTGTACTCTAGGCATTGTTTCTTTCGCAAAATTTAGTTTTTTTTGATATGTTTGTACTTTGTTATGTTTTTTATAAATACAAGGAATGAAAATCCAGATTTGTAAACTCCAACTGCAATATTTTAAGGATTTTATTTCACTATTCCACTCGTGTTTGAAATTGACAAGGAAAGAAAATCTTTGTTGTACCAGCAGGGTACACGCGTGCAACAACGCATCGCGTTGCGTATCGCGCAATTTGTTAACGCACAAATACGGAAACACCACGGAAGCACAAAATCCTAGTGGTCAAATGGTTCCGTTTTAGCTGATAAAATGTGGGGTTTTTCAAGTTCTTTCCCCCGATTTAAATATCAAGTTATGAATGGATTTCGCTGAAACTTCTCAAGGGGCCGTGGATTTACCCGATGTTTATGTAGTGTAAGGTAGAAAAATAAAAACTGCCGCATTCTCCTGCGAGATTCGATGAAAGTGCAAAATGTGACCACTTTAAACTTCAACAGCCATTATTTCAATGTTCATTTTCTCCGTAAAATGACGATTTAGGTACACGATAACTCAATAAATACAGCATCTATAGGTAAGCAAATATGATCATCGTAAAAAGCATGATCGACTCAAGAAACGGTTTTCTCATTTTTTTTATATTTTGGTCTATTTCTGATTTTAGGCATCATTTTGTGCAAATAGACGTTTGTGAATTTTAAAAGTTCAATTTGATGCCTTATATGGTCAATATCTCAAAAAATAAGGCCAATATCAAAAAATAAAAAAAACGTTTTTGGAATGGAGCCTCAAGATTGAGCTAAAAACAAAATAAAATATTTTGGAAAGAGTGTTTTTTGTTATGATGTACCTAACAAATATTGCCAAAAACTCACTTTTTTGTGATTTTCTTCATAATTGTTGTTTTTACCCCAAATCTGTATTTATATTAAGATTTATTGATGTCTTGCCTTCATAAAAATGTATACTTTTATATGTCTTATGTGAATAATTACAAAGTTATTGCACTTTTACTACATGCATGTCTGAGAGTACACAGCCTCCTTAACTCTAACCCTAATCCTAACCCTAACCCTAATCCTAATCATAACCCTAATCCTAACACTAACCCTAATCCTAACCCTAATCCTAAACTAACCCTAACCTTAACCCTAACCCTAATTTTGTGTAAAATTACATGAAGGAATAACCGAAATATGGCAGGCAGGAAAGGAGAGGGCGTACTTTGAAGTGAGTAATTTTTTGTATGCTTCTCAGCCAGACAAAAGATTACTCACTTCAAAGTATGCCCTCTCCTTTTGTGCCCGCCATATTTCAAAAAAGGCTTAGGCCAAAAAAAAAAAAAAAGGTTTGTCTCAAAGCTCACGAGAAATTTAAAAAGAAATGCGAAATCGATTTTTTTTATTTTTTATTCCGACTTTTTTCATGGTATTTTGAGAAAAAAGTCTGATTTTCGCTGATTTTTCTGGAAAAACTAAAAAATAATTTTTTTTGAAATAAAAAAATTTCCGCATTTGTTTTTTGTAAAATCGTGGGATTTTACAAACGTGTGCGCAAGCTTTGAGACGAACCTTTTTTTTTTTTTTTGGCCTTATGGGAGTTTGAAATCTAATGCAGTATGCATTTTTTTAAAAAATTTTTATAAATTGAACAAGGCCAATTTTGAGTCTTTTATAATATCAAAATAAATAAAATTCTATATAATGGCTCAGCTGGAATACAGGCTACATCTAGCATTACAATTTCGGAGTTGCAGTCCGAACAGAAACAAAATTGAAACTGAACATTGATTTTACAGCTGATTTTCAGCCAAATTTTGTTAAAATGTAAAAAAAAAAGATACAAAATAAAATTCAACTTCTCCAATTTTGCTCGAGCAAGCGCACAGCATAAATCAAATGCGTGTGGAGAACACGAGACAAAACTATTATTTTCTTTGGCCTAAGTAAATTTTTTGCATTCATGGCCTTATGAAGCAATCCTTTCTGTGGATCTCTTTTTGTAACCCAATTTGGGTTGCACTGACAGCAGAAAAATAATGCTTTCCCACAATGCATTGGTGAATCAGCACTAAATCACACATGCTATCTTACTAAATAGGATGGTCATTGTTCATGCTAGATCAAGAAGGTCAAGTATGCATAATTGCAACCATTTATCTCAAAACCCGGTCAAAGCAATGTTTCAACATTTAATTTTATGCGCTGGTTTATAGAAACACTGGAATATATAATGCATCGTGGGAATGCATGATTCTGTACTGTAGGGTGCACCCTTTCATTCATACTTCACTGCACACTGCAGAGAATTGCAATGATTGTAAATAGAGGTCAAGCTCATGTCAAGCCTGTCTGCTGCAAGTTCAGTTCAAGTTTAATTTTAATTTTTTTTAAAGATAAATTAAATACAACCAACATTTAGTACATTATATTTAGGTTCCCCTCATTTTATAGTCGCTGCAATTCCCTGCAGTGCAGCAAAGAATGAATGTACCTTTATAGTGCTTTTGGCACTTGGAAAACCAGTGATGATCGTGTTTGCACATTTTTTCAATTCAGTGAATTTAATGCTTATTCAACAGAGTACTAAAGGAATAATTTTGTAACACAAATGTGGCTTTTGTGTAACAATTAACCATTATTGCCATAAGTAGAGAAAAAAATGTATTTTTTAAATTACTGCTGTGCATTTATCTCATAACATGGGCGACATCATCATTTGAAGTAGAACAATGAGGCGAAGCCGAGTTGTTATACACCAAAAATAATCATGTTGCTTGTGTTATATTAGATGATAAATGTATGGCAGCGGCTAAAAACAATACCTTGGTTCTCATTCTTGAGTCAATTCAAATAAAATTTAATCATTAGTGCACCAAATTTTAATCAAATTAATTCTTACAATTTTTACAAGGAATTAACCTGAGGCTTAGAATCGGTAAGTCCTGTTATGCGCCTCCGATTGGTTCAAATAGCATGTACGCGTATCACATGGACGCACACGCCCCGAACCGTGTTATATCGTGTCATATCACATGGCTAAGAACCGATAAGTTTTCAGGAACTTTCTCAAGTGTTAAAGAATGTATCTTTATTAGGTGTACCTTACTACATGTATATATATTATAACAAATAATAGCCAGTCTTATTCATACCTTACTATAAAGCAACACATAATAGCTGCCTTGTATATTGTATTATAAACACATGTAGAAAATAATTGTATGTTGAGGGGTCAGAATATCCTATCTGCAATAGCTGCTGTATAGACATTCAACAATTTCTGCATTCAATTATGGTACACATTTAAAAATATGTCACCTGGCAGCTATTGGAGATGGGTCTGTCTGTACCATAGAATTAGAGAAGGAGAACCGGGACTCCCTAAACCGCCACGTGCAATCGAGCCGTCAGCTATGGGGAGAAAATTAGGAGTATTCGGGTCCTTGCTGACGGTGCGCGGAGACGAACGAAACCAATTCTGCGTCTCATCTGAAGCATCTTGGTACTCGCGTACAGGTCGCGTCAAGTGCGTCTCTCAAATGCGCCCATCATCCATGTCGCGCTTGCATGACAACGAATGCCTCGAGCACATTCCGAGGGAAACCGAATACCCCCAATTTTTGCTCCATGCCTGTATCAAGATGGCGGTCGAGTCCTGGTTCTCTGGTTTTAATTCTGTGGTCTGCACTTAACTCTGCAATATGTTAATTAACCAGTAGCTCAAATTGTATTCCCTCCACAATTATGTGTGTGTTGTTTGGATGTTTTGTCTTTGTAAAGTTTTTATGATAAAAATGTATGTCTTATATTAACCGCTTTGATATCGACCTTGTAATATTAGATTTTGATGCTTGCAACAACAGTGAGTGCTAAAAACATTTTTACGTGGAAAATATTTTTTATGTTTAACGTTGTTAGCACAGAAAATAACGGCATTGTTGCATTGCAGAATTTGAACTTGCAGAAATATCAGTTGTAAGGGTCACAGATGGTTGAAATAAGATAAACCTTAAAGTTTACCTTAATAGTCATTAACAGAGCGGTGTAAATACATAGTGTATATGTGACCAGATCTGATCCAATCAGGCTAAAGTTAGACTTGTTTCAAGTCCTTTGGCGTCCATAGTTAATGAATGTAAAATTCATGGAAGCTTTGCCACATTTTCCAAAAATTTCTGTTACAAAAGCTATTTCTTTTGAAATAATTATTTAGCATCATCTTACGTCTTACGTCTATCCTTGTCGGTAGGAACCTTCATCAGAAGTAACATCACCAACTTTGATAAGCGTGCTTGGGTGGACGCGCTGCATTACTATTTCAATTCTTTAGCAATTTAGTCCCCTTGCTGCCTTGAAGCCTTCTCGGTGGCGGCCTCAACAGTTGATCGTGGAAGATTATTCCACAGCGGAATGGTGGAGGGAAAAATGTGTCCCCATATCTATCTTTGTTATAGCTGATCTGGATGAACTTCTGTTTGTGGCCTCTGGTTCCTTTATCAGACTGGTGCACCAGGTGATTCTCCGGTGATATTTCCACCAACCCATTTTTAATCTTGTACATCATGGTGACTTTCTTTGTTTTTCTCCTGGCTTCTAGAGTCTCCCATCCCAATTCTTTCAGTATCCTGGTGACTGTGCCTTTTTCTCGGCCGTACTCTCTTTTACAAAATCTTGCAGCTTGCCTCTGGACTCTCTCTAGCCTGCTGTTGTTTGTCTGGTGTGACGAATCCCATGCTGTGGCGGCATACTCTAACAAAGGTCTAACGAGGGTTGTATATGCAGCAGATTTAATTTTCTCCTCACAGCCCCATAGGTTTCGACGCAATAAACCGAGAACTCGCTGAGCCTTTTTGCAAACTTTTGTAATATGGTCACTCCATGTCAATGTGTTGTTGAAGCACACTCCCAGGTACGGATGAGATTCAACTGTCTCCAACTGTTGGCCGCAGAAACTGTAGACATGTTTCGTGGATTTCTCACTCCTATTGTCATGGTGACACATTTACTGGGATTGAAGGACATTAACCAATCATCTTGCCACTTCTCCAGATTAACTAGGTCTTTCTGCAGTGTTGCGGAGATGCTATCCTGGATTGCTGTTGTGTACACAAGACAGTCATCTGCAAAAAGTCTTACACTTGATGTAATATTTTCTGCCAAGTCGTTGATATAGAAAAGGAAGCCAATAGGTCCGAACACTGTACCTTGTGGAACACCAGACAACACCTGGGCCTTTATGGAGAATTTTCCATCAACCATCACTCTCTGGGATCTGCCGGTAAGGAAGTCCTGGATCCAATTAGCGATCTGACCTGACATCCCGTAGTGACAGAGTTTGTGGATAAGACGTTTGTGTGGGACTTTGTCAAAGGCCTTCTGGAAATCTAATATGGCCATGTCAACCAGCTTGCCTTTTTCAAGTTCTTTGGCAATTTCATCAACAGTCAGGATAAGTTGTGTCTCAGTAGATCTCGTGGTCTGAAACCATGTTGGTTGTCATTCAAGATGCCGTTGGCTTCAGCATGGCGCATGATGTGACTTGAGACGATATGTTCCAGGATCTTGCAGATGACTACAGTTAATGAAACTGGCCTATAGTTAGAAGCTTCAGTTCTACTGCCTTTTTTGAAGACTGGTGTAATGTTTGCCTCCTTCCACATGGTTGGTACTTTGCCTGTGTCAATCGAAGTCTGGAATATGTCTGTGAGATATGGGGAGATGTCTTCTGCCACCAGCTTAAGAAACCATGGCGGTATCTCATCCGGTCCTTGCGCCTTGAAGCATTTAAGTCCTTAAGTTGTTTCAGAACACCAGCGTTTGAAATAACAAGTGGTGAGATCTTCTGAGTCTTACTCACTCCGAGGTCAGGTAAATCACCAGCATCCTCTACCGTAAAAACACTTGCAAACTGTTGATTCAGGATCTCAGCTTTAGCACCGCTGTCACTAATCAGCTCATCTTCATGGAGCAGGTCTGCAACTCCGTTGTCTTCTTTTCTAAGATTTTTGATATAACTCCAGAAGACTTTGGGGTTATCCTTGAATGCTTCTCCTAAGGTATCACTGATGTAGCGAGTTCTTGCAGAACGGAGTTTACGCTGCACATGTTTCCTAAACTTGTTGTAGTGGTCCCAATCTCCTTTCCTTTGGGAAGCCTTGGCAATGTTGTACAGTCTCTGCTTTTTACGACAGAGGCGCCTAAGTGGTCTCCCAAACCACGGTAGATTATAACGCCAAGATGTTATCTTGTGTGGTACAAATTCATCAATGATCTGGTGAACTTTCTGGTGAAATTTATTCCATTTACATTCAACATCCTGTCCAGCTGTTTCTAAACTGAAGTGTGGAAGGAAGTCTCGGAGACTTTTGTGATACCATCAACGTTAGCCTTATCTCGCAGAAGAACTTTCCTTTTCACTTTCCTTTTTCTAGTTGGAGTTACATTCACTTCTACCAGTACGTTGAAATGATCAGCCACACCATCGACCACTATTGTTTTGTACACTGATGGGGCGTTATTTGTAAAAACTAAGTCCAAAATGTTTTTCGCTTCCCCCTTGATGCGAGTTGGTTCAGTAACCAGTTGAGCGAAGCCATGATCCTCTGAAAACATGACCAATTTATCTGCAGCAATTTTGCTGTAGCCACTTTTGTAAAATGTGGAGTTGTTAGCCCATTTTATGTTTGGAAGATTGAAATCCCCATTCACCATGATGTGATGAGTATTTATCTTGTCACCCAGTCTATTAATCGCAGAAGAAAGTTCATCGACATGATGACCCTTGTCGTCGCTCTTGCGTGCACGGTAAAAAGTACCAACAATAAGCGGTTTCCTTCCTTTAACCTGTATTTCTGACCACACCAATTCACAGTCAGCTGAGTCTTGAATTTGACTGGAAACTAAGTTCTTTTGATAGCATGCAGAACACCGCCACCGCCTTTCTCTGTGCGATCATTTCTGAATATCACGTCTGAATCAGGAAATATCTCACTACTGCTGATCTCTTCATTAAGCCATGTTTCTGTCCCACAAATTAAATCCGGTTGGTAGTCTTCAATCAATGCAGCCACGTCGGCTGCTTTCTGCTTCACACTCTGGAAGTTAACAAGCAGAATTCTGAGTTTGTTTTTCTGGCAGCGCTTAACTTAGGTTTGTCCTTAGGCTCGTTATCTTGAGTCGGTAATGTTGCCTCTGAATTGGTCTCCCCCTCATCATCAGATTCTGGAGTCTCAGATGATGTAGTATCACCGTCGTCCTTATCTTGACATTGTGGACAATGCCACTGATGATTGGATGACGTAAGACTAGTATAGCTGTCTTCCCCCACATCGACACACTGTGCATGAAACCAGAAATCGCAGCCATCGCACTGGATGCCGCTGTGCACGTTTAATACTGGTTCCATACAATCTGCACAAGGAGCACTACAATTTGTACAGTAATAGTCACCACCGTCCTTTTTCAGTTTCCTAAAAGCACTTTCTGTGACCCCTGCACACTTGAAATGTAGCCACGCCCCACAATCCGAACAAAGTAGTTTCCTAGCATTAACACGAAATAACCTGCCACAATCCATTACAAGAATCAACCACGCTGTTGTTGACAGGCCCAGGATTTATTTCCACATCCCGCTTAGGATGATTAAGTTGAACACAATTGGTTTAGTGATGTACTTCCTCGGGATTGCACCTGAGTTAGATCCAATTTTATCTAAAGCAAAGTTTTTCAAGTCCAAAAGTCTAGATTTCCAAACAGGACACTTCAAATAATTCACCCCAAATGAGCTAAAGTCTTGTTTAACTTGATGAATGTGGGTTTGGAGTTTACATGAAACTGAATAAATTCCTTCATCAACTTGGAAAAGTTCGTCAACGCCCACTGCCAAAATGGTTTCAAAACCTAAAAACCTTACCGGAAGCCATGATGATTGGTTCTGGAAATCGTATGAAAAACGAGTAGTAGATGGAAAATACAAAACCCTTCTTGCAAGGTGGTAGGTAGCAAGCACCAGTAGCGTACGATGGAAGGTATCAAGAAAAGATTTTTTCCGTTGATACATGGTTTGGTAGTATTTCAACAGGCAAGATGTAATTAACACTGACAAAGATGGCCGATATTCCCGCCAAAGTCGAAGAATTCCGCACCCCTGACGATGTATTGCACTGTGTAAAATGGCCGATGTCCCAGTACACTCCCGTATGATGAGATGAGTTATTGCACAAAGTTCACAAAGTTCACCATTCACAAATACCAAAAACACCAAAATTTTAATTCAGAAGAAACTCAAAAGGTTAAAAGACGATATGCCGTCGATTAAAAGTCAATATTGACGCTAAAAATTTAAAATTTGATAAAAATATTGCAGCTCAACCGGAGCTCAAATGAAACACGCCCACCAGCGACTGCAGCACGCTTGTAAAAATTGATTTGACATTTGAATTGTTGAGGCCAGATAGTGGACTTTCTTATCTTACTTTACTCCAGGCCCCGCTCCAGGCATACTGTGCACTGCAGGGGTAGTGTTTGAGCAAAATGCCACCACGCCCACCCCATAAGGCACACTTCCTCCCTAGCTCTTGTTGCCAGCGCCAAGTCGTCCTACACAAAAAATCTGACCTGACTAAAAATTTTAGAGAGTCCAGTATATGATAGGCCTACTTCTACCACTGATTATACATGGGTCCTATGAAGAGCATGAATAGAGAAAAAGTAAGGAGGAAGCCTTGATCAAGGCTAGCCAAAGTCAGCAATAATGAAACTGAAATATAGGCAAAAAGAGAGGAGAAAAAAAACCCAATAAAAAACATAAGAAAATGGACATATAAAAGGTTCATAACTTTGCAACCTAGTATTCAAGAGACCTTAGGATTCAACCTCAGTAAGTGTAGGTACTAAGCAAGTTAGTAATGATAGTAACTCATTTTTCAACATTTGCGACTTTGGCCTGAGTGGATCAGATCAGGTCACATTATCACATATCACTATGGACCACAGTAGCCTCATCCCAATGGCAAAGTTCAAAAACCTCAATTAAACAAGCACAATGCAAAATTTGACCTGAAGTTGTAGAGTATGAGTTTATGTACCTAAATTTTCAAAGGTCATTCAATGAATGTACAAATGTATTGGGGTTAAAGAACTTTGTTCTGATAAATGAGCATGTTGTGGATCCTAGTGTATGAAGAGTTCAGAGACAAAAACCAAAACATGCATTTTTCTCAATTTGAGATGTCAGGCAGATTATATAATTGGTCAAATAGCAAATACTTTTTAGTATATTTTCACAAATTTACCTGCCCATGTGGAAAATAGGTGTCAATTTAAAGCCAGTATTAAGTAAAGAGCAGATGTTGGGGGCCTTAACTTGAATCAGTTTGAAAATGGCATTGTATCAGTTTTTACATACAAACTCTACAAATAGAGAAGTCGTCACCATGCTTTATTGCTTATTCCAATAGTCATTATTGACAGCTTTGTCTGTTTATATCGACACTATTGGACTTAATTATTTTCCTAATTTCAAGGTGACTCTTTCAGAATGCAGAATCTTATAAGTCTTTGTGAAAGACCAGTGGCTTATTTTTACTTGAACAATCATATACTGACCCAAATTCTCCTAACACTGAAACATGGTCTGCCTTTGGAACACAGGTGTTTTCACAAAGAAGCATTTTTGGTGCTCTGTGTTTTGAAACTCACACTCCCTCAGTGGAAGATTCAGGTTGAATCTTTCTCAGACGGTATATGATATTCAAACGGACCTACCTATTGTGCTTGTTCCATTTGAAATTCGTACTCCCCTGTGGCAGATATTTCCGAAATCTTCCACAGGGGTAGTGTGGATTTTAAATGGACTAGCCCATTGCTATTTGGTTCAATAGGAAATCTTAAAAATTATGGATCTCATGATATTATGTCTCTTATAATTTAGTGTCTGAACTTTCTGGCTGAAAACAATAAAGGCTGGAGCTTTGATATTTTTACATTTTTTAAATTTTTTATGTAACTGAATGATATTTGCAACTTTTATGAAAATATATATAATCTTTGTTTGATCTTGGTGCAGTGCAGTATGTACGCAGACTACGCACGCTTAATCAACAAATCAAGATTTAATAATCTTTGACAAAAGAAGATATTTCATAATATGAACAGGGTCGTAGACGCCAAGTGTCTTGTGATTTTGTTTTTTGCCAATGAATGCCGGGAGGTACTGTAAAAGTGCTAATCCCGCATGTGTAATTTTTCACGCCATGCTGATTTTGAACGACTTCACTCATTTTTAAATTTGTGTTTTTGAGTTTTCTTTCAGACCTTTACATACAAAGAACACATTTGTATTTTTTTTAAATTTTCCTGGTAGCTTTATTGAGGATGAAAAGTGCAAAAATTAACATTCCACCAAAATTAATGTTTTTGGTAAAATTGCCACTTTTAGAGTACTCTACTATATGTGACCCATCACATCAAAACAGACCACCTCGCGGCAGAAATGAAAATGGAGATTTAAACACTAGGATAAACGGCTGCTTTTTAGCTTCAAAATGACGCCTTACTTGTTGAAATCAGATAAAGTAAAATGTTTTATGAGGCAAAACAAGCCCAGAATTCTTTTTATTTTCTTTATATTTTTCCATCTTCTTTCATTGTTATCTTCCAATGAAGCTAGCCGCGAAGTGGTCTGTTTTGATGTGATGGGTCACATATTATTGTCGCATATTATTGTCCCTATATGTGCCAATCCAATATGGCTGATTTGTCACATGGCTATTCAGAGTCCTGGTCCTTTCACTGCGGATCTCTTAGTATAATCCAAACAGTACTCCAATAGCTAATTTGCCCCTTAATAACAAAATAGTAATACCTACCATATGTGCAATGTATGTTTGTATATTTAAGAAGAAAAAATTGTAAGTTATAATAATGCAATGTTTGTATATATTTGATCAACATGGTATCACTGTCTTTATCACATGGGCATTATTTTTTGCATCATTTTTTTTGTCTTTAGGAAATGAATAGACTTAAAAGATCAAAGTTCAAAATGTTCAGCTTGAGAACAGCAGTGTAGCTGGCATTTTTCCAGGGGAGGGGCAAGCCTGTATGGGACGGGGCCTAAATCCACCAAATTTCCCTGCACTTGGGGGGGCAATAGTCAATTTTGCAAGGCTTATTGATAATAATCGTATGGTATTGCATATTGTATGGATTCCCCATCTCTCTGCCCCTCCTCTCTCTCTCTCTGTCTCCTCTCTTTTTTCCTCTCTCTCCTTCCTTTTTCCTCTTTTTTCCTTGCACTGGGGGGCAAATAGACAATTTTGCCAGGGGCAATTGCCCCCCCCCCCCCTGGCAGCTATGCCACTGCTTGAGAATCGCAATCAGTGCTGCCAAGAGATGTACACGACCTGTAGGGATCATGAATGTATGGGCTCACACATCTTGATCAAGTTGCCCATCGGACTAGTGGCTGCAATCAGCACTGCCAAGAGGTACACACGTACTGTTATAAAATTGTTTACACTTTTATATAATACCTAAGTTGGTTTATATCATTTTATGACTTGACTACTTTTGTCAACATTGTTTTATAAAAAATTTCTGTTTCGTGCATTTGTTATTTTCATCAATTTACATGTTATTTAATTTGAACCGTGTAAAATGATTGTTTTCATAGAGTCTAAAAAAATCAGAATGTTTGATTTTTACTGGAATTAAACAGTATACTACTTGCCAATATGATTATTAATAAAATACACAATACTTTAAAATATCATTGTGTGGAACACTTCTTTTTCAGTTGGTCGTTACAGGTGCACAATTAAGGGATGGGGTATGAATGTTTGGACAGTATATTGTGGGACATTAGAGCACATCAGACATATCGAATTGCATTCTGAATACGAAGAATGTCCTTCTGATATCAAATAATTTTAATTTTTGAAATTCACAATGTTATACACATTTTATGGCAAATGATTAAAAATTGATATTTTTGATACTTAACAGTACTCGAAGTAAACTTTATAAATCTGATGATTTATACTTAAAGTGTATGTAGGTGGGATGAAAAGCCGGCGATCAATTGAAAATTTTGACCTTTCGTATTGAAGATATTGATTTTTTTTCCAAAACACCCAAAAAAATTAGGTCTTTTTGGGAAAAAAATCCATATCTTCAATATGAATGGTCAAAATTTTCAATTGATCGTCGGCTTTTCCTCCCACTACATACACTTTAAAATATATCATTAGATTTATAAAATTTACTTCGAGGACTGTTATATATCAAAATGTGAAAAATATCAAATTTTAATAATTTTTCATAAAATTTGTATTTATATTGTGAATTTCAAAAAATGAAAATTATTTGATATCAGAAAGACATTCTTCGTATTCAAAATGCAATTCGATATGTCTGATGTACTCTAATGTCCCACAAAAGATTATAACATTTCCATCAAAATAGATTTGTATATCATTTCCACAAACTCAGTGTTCACTGTCCCCTTTCAAAACAAAGGAAATCGCTATTTAATTGAATACCTGAGTGGAAGAAGGGCCCAACTCCAATTTTTTACAAAAATGAGTTAGACCCAGCATATTATTGCCAACAGATTGTTCTTCCTTGTGTGTGAAAGATGAGCCAAAATCAACTCTCCAAATAGTCTTTCAAGTACACTTAATCATGGTTTTCATGGAAGAAAGGCCCAACTCCGTGGAGTTGGGCCCTTTTTCCACAAATATTGGGTTAAAGAGGAATTTTGTTCATCCATGAAATCTGCTTTTCACTACAATAAACTTTCTTGACATGCTTCTACTTGTGCAATTAATGGATAATTGCCAAATTTCTGTAGCTATTTATAACACATCTGCTTACGGAACTGGCACTTGCAGTATATTAGTGGAAGAAGGGCCCAACTCCAGTTCGTATTAAGACCTGTACCGTTGCCATGGAAACATCATATTTAATTTTGAATGTATGAAATATTGTATATTCATGTATTAAAGGTCCCCTAAAGAGGAAAACATTCTGCCTATAAAACTTTTCAAAATATTTAGTTTTTTCCTAATATCTCAAAAACAGTTTTGATGGAGTTGGGCCCTTCTTCCACTCAGGTATTCAATTCCAGTGCCAATGTGTATGTTACCCTGTCGGTCGTGACGGAAGTCGGTCGTCTTGATGTGTTATGTACACTGGGTATGAACATCCCATATGCTATGTACGTTTAAGGGGGTACTACCCTGCCCAATTGTGTGCCTATTTTTGCATTTTTCTCAAAAATTATAGTGCATTGGTGACAAGTAAGGCCTCGTATCCATAGGCTGTTCCCTTGTGGCGTGTGCCCTTGTTCCGTGTTTACTTTTTCCCATGTGACCTGCCACACAGACAACCTATGGATACGGCCACTAAGCAAAACAAAGTTTCGTTGTCTGTGTGGCAGGTCACATGGGAAAAAGTAAACACGGAACAAGGGTACACGCCACAAGGGAACAGCCTATGGATACGAGGCCTAAGATGTGTAGTACCCCCTTAAGTGTTGCGAACATCGCGTACAAACGGCGGGATGTACTTTGGGATGCTGTGAAAATTAATGGTACAGAAGTCCGAAATCAACTATCACAGATTTGTGCAAAAGTAGTGTAGGTGGAATCATCTGCAAGTGATTAGACCGAAAGGGACATAATAAGGACCTATAATGATCGTGCCGTAAATGCTATCTTGAGTAGGCCTAGATTATAAACAAACATGAAACATTAAAAATGTACCAAATGACCTTCCTAAACACGTACACGTCTCATGCTAAATGTATGAATTATTTTCTGTATTATTTTATTAGGCCCCAAAAGCTATCTTTAGTAGGGCTTAAATAAAAAAAAAAAATCAACTATTCAAAATTCTCCATTCTTTTAGCTTTTTTTTTTGGATTTTATGAATAAATACCATTTTAAGCGAAAAACAAACATCAAAATAATATACTTTTCTATAAACACACGTTCTGCTAAATGTATGAATTATTTTCTTCAGCAGATAGCGAAAATCCACGAGATATCAACGTATGCCATACACTTTCCGAAATTATTTTATTAGGCCCGCAATGCTATCTTCAGTATAGCAAAAAGACCTTAAACATCAACGTATGCCCAGCGTGTTCAGAGAAAATAATGCAGGCCGTAAGTGGGCTATGAACCGTTTTATTATAGGGGTTCGTTCATTTTTATGACTAAATTTATGCCCGAGGGGCCGCATGCGGCCCGAGTGCATATTAGAACATTTTTTCATCAAAATAATAACAAAAATAACTTCATTTTCCCTACCCACATACACCCACTTTTCTCAATCAATATATATATAAAAACTCATAACATTCTGTCAATATATGACCCGTTTTCTGTCAAGGCAGGTTAAATTATA
The DNA here is from genome assembly GCF_039555335.1 of Amphiura filiformis. Lineage (NCBI taxonomy): Eukaryota > Metazoa > Echinodermata > Ophiuroidea > Amphilepidida > Amphiuridae > Amphiura > Amphiura filiformis. The sequence goes on along the minus strand of NC_092630.1, from coordinate 30,456,262 downwards.
TTTAAAAACGTGATCTTTGATGGATATGACCGGACCTGAAAAAGAAATCCTTCTTCAGGCCGCGATCACACGCCATCGGGCATTAACGTTCTGGCTCGTTGGATTTGTCTATACAAATATATATTAAAGCCACAATGTACGATTTCAGGGAAATTTTAATTATTTTGTTATTACTTTATTCAAAATGTTAAAATAATATTAGTAATAAATGCCGGGAAGGGTTGCTATCCATTTTAAGCTGAAATAACAAGGTAAAGTGAAAGAAATCCCACTGATTATTTTGGACATTTATATTTAAAAAGCAGTTCTATGGGAAGACATAAAGTCATAATAAAAAAATTATGACTTTATGTCGAAATTTGCTCTGTTGGCCTAATGAGACAACAAATTTTGCCGATTCCATTTAGGTGCAAGTTGGGACATGTATAAACATTAATATGCAAAAAATCAAGATTAACCAATTTTACCCCCATTTTGCTCTTTTTACAAATTTGATATTTTTATTGATTTGGGGGTATTTTATCCCGAATTTTCTTTCACAATTATGTTACAAATTCCAATAACTCTCTAACAAGTTTTTAAGGAAATATGGAAGATAAATATTACTTTTTAGTACTTTGTTGAAAATAGTTAAAATCACAAAAAAATTGACTTTATGTGCAAAATTAAAATGCTCGGTAGGGACCTCTAAATTTTTTTCAAAACGTATATAATGATTTTTTAAATTTTATTTACCAAATAAGAGGGTAGCCCATTAAAAAATCTAAATTTTATATTTTTCTTGTATACACTGACTAAGTAATGTCAATAAAACTTGGTAACATGTGTGGAGCAACAAACTTTAACTCTTTATATATTTTTTGTGGTTTTCAATGACTAGAATTTCAAACACCCCTTTTCAATGATTAGAATTTCAAACACTGACACTAAATATTGACATAAAATTTCTAGATTTTCTCAAGTACCGGTACCCCTTTTATCCCAATTTTGCGGACAGTGCAAATTGAATACCCTTATTTTGCTGATTTCACTGTCAAATTTCAGTGCAAATTAAATACCCTATTTTGCCAATTTCGCGGTCCTTGCTATTGGTAACTCTCATGGTTATATCGTTATTATCATTACTATTATTGTTATCGTCATTATCACTGTTATTTTTATTATTATTGCCATTTCTATTATTATTATCATTACTTTATGTGTTATTATTTTTCATAATCATCATAAAAACTTCTTTTAAAAATCTAAATGTAAAGTGAGACATTGAATTCACGCAGTGACCGTATAACGCCGCCTGATAATTGTTTCACAGCGTACAAGTATACCAAGGTGCTGTGCATCAATGCGTAATTCTTGACCTCTATTGTTCACAGTTACCAATTCTGCCATACTTCCACAACAATTCTTTTTTCAAGTTCACGTACACCCAAATTATGAAAAATGTATACTCAAAAGATAAAAAATTCACCCCTGTCTGACTGAACATGTTTGATGAATTGTATTGCTGTGTTTGTTCGCGATTGCAATACTTTTAAATGAGGTGTTAATTTTTTTAATCTTCTTCAATTCTAGAAAAGACAGGGTTCTTTGCTTTTTTTAAATTAAATAAAACAAGAATAAAATCCTGAGCAAATAGTTACAAAAAGTCTAATTTAGGCCAAAATTTAAAAAGAGTTGAATCGCAATAAGTTGTACATAAATATGACTTTCCAAAGACTAAAATTGAATTAATGTCCTCTTCTGTCTTAAATAAAAGAGCTCTCATAAGACCAAAGTTTTCTATGAATAATGCATTTTGAAAGAAAAATGTCAAAAATTTATCATTCAAAAAGAACAAGAACTGAAAAAATTGTTATTAAATACAAAAAAATTATCAATCATACGTGTGGCTTTTTTAAAATTCCTAAGTAAGTTCAAAAAACTACTGTACTAATAATACTACGCCCGTTCTTGTTGCAATCCTGTTGCTTTCAGAAAACTCATCAGATCGTGAATGTCATTTTATGTGTACCTGTGCCATGTATGGGTACGTAAGGGTTATGTACATGTCAGGTTTGGTAGCCTCATATCTGAAGTGCACTCTTTGCCCGGTGTCCCAACTTGGAATATATAATATGTGAATAACTTCTTTTCGTGGAATATATGAACAACTTAAGACAACTTTACATAGGAAGATTTTAAGTACCAGGATTTAAGCCGGTTGCCTTGTTTTGGCACTGCAAACATGGCGAAGATTGGTGTGTTTTTTGTGTGTCTGTTCTTTTGTGGAATAATCTGTTTGACAACAGGATTGCCAACAGGAGCGCCTGCAGCTGCATGTGAAAGGCCAAATCTAATGCCATTGCATCTTCAAGGGGTTTCAACTGGCCCCGAAATACAAGCTCAAAGGAATAGCGACATGGACACTAATCCATCCCCTTATGTGGTAATTTTGAGAAACCCTCCTCCGGATCAAAAGTATGATGCCAGTACAATTTTAAATGGTAAGAAATGGTTGAATGAAATATAGACACAAGTGTAAATCTGGTAAATATTTCGGGTTTTTCCCGATAATTATGAAATACCTACAAGCAGAGAAGCACATAAAAATTGACACGGGTCTATTTTTCATGATTAACACTACTTGTGTCAAAACTGACAAAACGGCCTATACCCTAAATTCCATTTTGAAGATGATAATTACAAATATCGTATAGACGAATCCAATTTCACGCATTTCTACACCTCAATGGCTGCCAAAGTTGGGTCCCCGTCGGCTCCATCTCACCTAAAATGTGAAATGATGCGGCCTTGGAGGGTATTTTAAACTGCATTCTATCACCTGTGTTACACGTAGACAAAAGAATAATGACAGTGTACAACATAAAAGAATCTAACATCGAATTTTAAGCGGCTTTAATCCACCCAATTGGGCAGTCACTACACCAGTTTGGTGCATGCGGGGACCCGTCATGGCCGACCAAATCCTGACCATGACTTGGCTCGTAGAGATTCGTCTATACCGATAAAGACTGACCCCCTGCGTCTTGAGAGTAGTCAAGTTAAAGGAATTAGCAGAGAAACTTCTGTACGAAATATTCATTAAAGGCCAATTTGATCATGATTGATCATATTTAGGCCTATATCATTAAGAATTGCAATGTCCGCTATTATAAACAGGTGCACCATCAGCACCAATCACTGAGCTTATAACTCCCGCGTAACTCCCCAGAAAGTTACACTTGTCTTTTAAGGGCTGGGGTATGAACGTTTGGACAGTATTTATTTTGGGACATTAGAGCACATCAGACATATCGAATTGCATTCTGAATACGAAGAATGTCATTCTGATATCAAATAATTTTGATTTTTGAAATTCACAATTTAATACACATTTTATGGCAAATCATTGAAAATTGATATTTTTGATATCTAACAGTACTTGAAGTAAACTTAATAAATCTGATGATTTATACTTGAAGTGTATGTAGGTGGGATGAAAAGCCGACGATCAATTGAACATTTTGACCTTTCGTATTGAAGATATGGATTTTTTTCCCCAAAACACCAAAAAAAATTAGGTCTTTTTGGGAAAAAAATCCATATCTTCAATATGAAAGGTCAAAATTTTCAATTGCCCGTCGGCTTTTCCTCCGTGCTACATACACTTTAAGAATATATCATTAGATTTATATGATTTACTTCGAGGACTGTTATATATCAAACATTTGAAAAATATCAAATTTTTAATTTGTCATAAAATTTGTATTATATTGTGATTTTAAAAATGAAAATTATTTTATATCAGAAAGACATGCTTCGTATTCAGAATGCAATTCGATAGGTCTGAGGTGGTCTCATGTCCCACAAAAAATACTGTCGAAACGCAATAAACGCTCATTTTAGATCCCTTAAGTCAGGGGATTGTTCTAGTTAGTAACCATTGGTTACTGGTTCAAGCCTGGGCTCATACACCTGTTCCGAATTTTGATATGCCATAGGCTTTGTGTTGTGATCATTTCGGTCAGTGGTTCGTAAGAAAGAAAACGTGAGCCAGTTGACCTAGCAACGGTCATATTCTAACGTGCACTATACGCCAGCGAATAGCCTACATCATGTATTGTCGCCATATACGTACCCTTCACTGTAAATCCAAGTGTTTAGGGTTTCTGTAAACCTTTTTAAACACTACTAGGCGTTTACTTTTTGATTTACACAGTAAATTTATAGGACACCTAAACACATAAACACCAAATTAAACACATAAAGACAAAAAGTAAACACATGAGAGTATTTAGATTCTAAACATTCAACTTGTTTACTTTCAAAATCGTTTAGAAGCACCAAATGTTTACAAAAAGCAATAACTTTCTGAACAATATGAAAGTAAACACGTTGAATGTTAGAATCTAAATACTCTCATGTGTTTACTCTGTCTTTATGTGTTTACTTTGGTGTTTAGGTATTTAGGTGTCCTATATCCTTACTGTGTAAATGAAAAATTAAACATCTAGTAGTGTCTAAAAAGTGTTACAGAAACCCTAAACACACAATGGGGACATGACAATGTTCAAACGGATTCCTTTACTATACAGGGTGTAACAATAAAATTTATACAATTGCATTTTGACTTCTCAGGAAAAAAGTAAAAGAGTTATGGCGCAAATGTTATATGCAATACAATCAGTAATATCATGGCTAAAAGAAGACGTTGGTTACTTTCTTTATTAGCTTGGGTTCCAACGTTATGTCCGATTAAATAAATCGTCCAGAAAACGTGTTGGGCCACTTTTGCCATGTTTGCGCATATCAAGTTTGAACCGCGTAGATATGCTTATCGTGTATTAAACATCAAAGAACTGACACAAAAGAATTATAAGTGGTGTTTCTTCGTATAATTAACATGAACTTAATAATAATATGATATTTCTTTAAAATCTATAAATGAAGTCATGAAATGTCTTTCAAATTATCTTACAAATAAAGTAATTTCTCATATCCCTGAGAGATACCATTGGTAAAAAAGAGAACAGTTTTTGCATCCATACACTCATAGAAATTGTTCGTTGGCATTACTCAGTAAGTTGATGTAAGTCGTTGCGTCAACTTTCCGAGTAATGCCAACGCGTACAATTTGAGTAACGCTGACTCGATATCATTATGTTGGTCGCACTCATTTGCACTTACTTTATTGAGTTGTTACAACTCAGAAAATGAAACTAGGTTAGCATAATTTTCTAGAGGTGTGCTATAGTATACACAATTTTGCACTGATTACAAAAATAAATGTTTGAATACTGCTAATTGTGCAGAAAATGATCCAATTACGTGAATTAAGTAACAAAGTACCAAATTGGAATAACTCAAAACAATAAGTACCAGTAACTTAATATGAACGAGTTACATCAACTTACATGTTGAGTTACAATAACTCAACTAATTGGTTCTTTGAACCTTGTTTATTTTTCTAAGTTCCCTGAACTTGAATTCAGAAGTTGGCATTACTTAAAAAGTTAACTTTTCAAGTAATGCCAACAAAGTTGATTAGTTGACGGAACTTTTTGAGCTTTTTCAGCATTTTTTAAGTTTGGATAACTAAAATGAATTTTGTTTTGGCAACTTTTACACTATTTTTGAGTTGTCAAAACTTACTCCTTTTGAATTGCGCCAACAAGGCGAACAAGTCATTTCTATTAGTGTATAAGTACAAAACAATAACATTTTGAAATTAAGTTTAGCTGGACTTCTAGCTGTTCTTGGGCGACCACTATTGCCAGCATTGCTGTTAACAAATTCTACATACTTCGCATAGTTATTGTATGCCTTGATGGAAGACGTGAGTTTGGAAAATGAGATATAAACGATCTTACGATTTCTGCTTGACTCCATGTGCTACCGAATGTCACCACCATACAAATACGCTCTTCCAACGTGAGTTGGGGTTGCAGTTGTTAAGCTACAGCCAAGATTTCTAGTAAATGGGGTTATTATTTCAGTGCTTAGTTGTGACTTTCAAAAACTCAAGGAGATATTCTATTATGTAATCATTTCTGCCACTTCGAAAACCCCATTGTTTAAAACTCCCTATCATAAGAGCACCGTCCAACTGGTCCATGGTTCAACTCAACTCAGTCACATTTGTAAGGCTTAGACAAAAGTGGCCCAAGGTTACTAGGTTACATAATTGGCCATATCTTCATTTGTATACTATCGATTTTATTGGAATAAAGCTTATCTGGTGGCTAAAGACATTATCTTGATAGGCATATAAATATCAACTAAAAAATAAGCGGTATGCTTGTGTAATTCTATTTTCAAAATTGTACAAATTTTATTGTTACACCCTGTATTACTAGATTAGTAACTTACTCGGAAATTACGCTGATTGTGTACACCTACTACTCAGCAAATTATAGGCTCAACAAATATTTTCAATGTACGGTTACCACAACTTTTTTCCCCGGAAAAATGGGGGAGGGTAGAATGGCCATATTATTTTCTTGTTTGCTTTAAATTTCTCTTTGCATATTTTCAAATGCTTCAAAACAAAATATGCGTTCCTCCTTCGTAGTCCGTGTTACAAAATATGGCTCATATAGAACTACTTTACTTACATCCAATATTAGTAATCAGTAATAAAATCAAAACCAAGTTAGTTGTGTTATTTATTCTAAGCAAAACAGATGAACAGTAAATCTAGCAATACCGAAATTTGACATTTGAAGGCAACTACAAGCCGATAGGCCTACTGGGGCACCGCCGTAGGTCAAAATTTAAAAATGGTTTATGATTGATGGGGGGTGGTAATTGTTGGAGCAGAATTATTTTATTCAGAATATAGGCTTGCATATTAATTCTTATGGATTGTTTTCCAAACAGGGGTATTTATTTCTTATGATTGACTGCATCGGGAGGGCGAGTTAGCGCAGCGGTAATTGCGGTAATCCCCTCGCTTTGCACCACTGAGGTCCCAGGTTCAAGCCCCGGCGCGCCGCGGCGCGGCCCAAGGACTCATGTGCACTTGGTTTATCCCGATTCCATGCTCGCTCTCGCAGGTTTTCTCCGGGATCTCCGGTTTCCTCCTGTATCGCAAAAATCGGTGATTAGTTGTTTGGTTATCAAAACTTCCTTCACCCAATGGAATTTGGGGAGCTGCACAGATAATTGGTGGATGTTACAATCTAAATGCGGATAGGTGTGCGCCGTTCGGCAGCAACCTAGTTGATGCGATCTGATTGTGATGATTCACCATTGCAGCGAAATTACAGCGCTTTGAGTCCTCTAAGATCTGGAGAAAGGCGCTTTATAAATCCCAATTTTATTTTATTTTTTATTATCGGTAAAGAAGACAAGAACAAACAATCTGAAGAAGTGTTATTTAGTGATTTAAAAAAACAAATCAACACTGAAAGATATATGATATTAACATATAGATACGAGACATACTAGTCCTAGATTAGACCACTTATTGTGTTATAGAAATAGATCATATATAAGAACTATAAGTTGTTACTAAGGTGTTTTATAAATATTTAATTTATTTTTCACAAAATATTCAATACTGAATACAGAATGGCCCATGTTCAGGGCCTACGTGATAGTATATACATGCATTCATAAATAATAATCATTGCTATTAAGGGATGTGGAATGAGCGTTTCGACAGTATTTTTTTGTGGGACATAAGAGCACATCAGACATATCGAACTGCATTCTGAATACGAAGAAAGTCCTTCTGATATCAAATAATTTTAATTTTATGAAATTCGCGATACAACACAAATTTTATGACAAATTATTAGAATTTGATATTTTAATTTTTTTAAATATATATAACAGTCCTCAAAGTAAACTTTAAAATCGGATGATATGTACTTAAAGCGTATGTAGCTGGGAGGAAAAGCCGACGATCAATTGAAAATTTTGACCTTTCATATTGAAGATATACATTTTTTTCCCCAAAAGACCTAATTTGTTTTGGTGTTTTTGGAAAAAAAATCCATATCTTCAATACGAAAGGTCAACATTTTCAATTGATCGTCGGCTTTTATCCCAGCTACATACATTTTAAGTACATATCATCAGATTCATAAAATTTACTTCTAGGACTGTTAAACATGTTACATATCAATTTTTGATTATTTACCATAAAATGTATATTACATTGCAAATTTAAAAAAAAAAAATCAAAATTATTTGATATCAGAAGGACATTCTTCGTGTTCAGAATGCAATTCATACCCCATCCCTTAAGCCAGAATTTATTTTTGAATAAAGCCAATACATATCTCAATATGTGCTAAACAACAGGACTAAATGCCAAAAGTAGGCATACAATATCGATTTTGTTCATGCTTCTCCCGCTAGCTCTGCAGGGCTTCCATCACCTTTAGTCAGGTAGTTTGACAAATTATTTTTTGTCTCAACACCGATAATATTGCATTTCCCCTGTGGAAATACACCTATTTTTATTGGACAAAATACGTGTCATACGAGTGAGCGGTTTTGCCGTCTCTGTTCATTCCAGCACATCATGTCGCACATCACCTGGAACGTACTCTGTTTTAGTATAGCGCCATCTTTTGATTGCATGTAATGGCGTCTCGCGTATTTAGAAGACATAAAAGGCATTTTCATTAATTTCGTATTTTAAGCGTTAATTCCCGCTGTATATAGAACTACTTTACTTGTATTAAAGGCATATTAGTAAACAGTAATAAAATCAAAACCAAATTAGTTGTGTTATTTATTCTATGCACGTACTTTAAACAAAACAGATGAAAGGTAAATCTAGAAAGACCGAAATTAGAAGCTTTTTGCAAAGTCATGCCAATATAGGGGCCCGCAATATAGGGGCCCGCCGTAGCGGTCGCCCCAAAAAGACAAAGTTCACGGATCAGATGTATTTGCTCAACATTCAATTTTCATATCATAACTATTCTGCACTGATTTGACAATAGTGATTTGAGGCATAATGATACCTAGGCCTACATCCTGACTCTGGAAATAATTTTGTTTAAAAACGTCATTTTGCATTTAGGTTTTTAAAACACCTACAGGGAACAAATTTTACATTTTTAGAACTTAAATATATTATTCATGGTGTGTTGCAGGTCCAGATTGACACATTCTGTATCATTATCACACCCATGATGCCCATAAAGCTATAACTCGCCAGCCAGAAACTCTAGAAATGGGCAGTAGACTATATACGTATATGCAAAAGGAACCAGTTTGTGTCCTTCAAACAAGATAAGCTTTAAAACAATTATCACTCCATACCCAATAGAGGTTATCCACGTTACTCATGTGTGACTTCTAAAAAAAGGCGCTGGTTCCCGTAGTATTCCTCATTCAAACCAATTCAATGCACGACCTGGGAGTTACTTGCATGACTTTGGCGGGCTATTTTGAAAGAGTCATGCAGGTACTTCTTTTGAAAATCCTAAACAAGGTATAGCAGTCGCTGATAGGATATGCAACTTATAGAACACGGATAACCTCTATTATAACTTGCAGATAAAGGTCTTGATAAGATAATTAATAAATTCATCATGAACACAGTGGGACGTCATGAGCAGTAAACCGGCTCTATTAAATATCCAGTGTATTTTTCCTATAATAATTGTAATAACTTTGCTCACCAATCAGTAAAGCATTTTATAATCATGTGATGGCTGGTAGCCAATTGCAAACATGCTTAGAAAAAAGGCTTTAAAAAGTCCCGGCAGCCACTGTCTCATTACAAGATTAGATGGGCTAAATAGTCCTTGCCTTGTGGGGCAGGATTAGAAAAAGGCATACAAACGATATGAGATATCAAGAATTATTTCCTGGCCTCTTAACCACAGGGTTGGTGGGCTACATTAGCTATTCAAGACACAGAGTATGTAAGGGATAAACTGTGCATATGAGATGTCGGGTTCAAGAGCCATTAATGTTCACATGCGTGAACAAAAATTATGACTTTAAATCCCCTTTCATACACTCCAAGATAGTGAGAACCAATCAGAGCAAACGTTAGTAAATAAGTAGCCGTTCATAAATGTTGTACAATTGCACGGGCGCGCACTCCGCGTTGTACGCGCAGTGCTTTCGGACGCGTTCACTTTTCTTGCGGGTGGATGCATTATATTTGTTTGCATTTTCCATCATTTTTAGTGATAATTTTGTTATAAAAATTGCAAAAATCACGGGATATTTTAGTCGTGTATGAAATAGGTTAAGAATTGCGTATACAGGTGTGTGGCGATGATTGTATGCCGTGGCGTAGCCAGGATTTTGGAGGGGGCACAACTTGTAAATGTATTGACGGAAATATTTCTTGCCGACGGAAGTTGTGAAAAAGTGAAGAGCAAAAAAAAAAAAAAAAAAAAGGATATCAGGCGCTAGCAACCGAAAACAACTAATTTTGATCACCCAAATTATTTTTCACCAATACCTTCCGTCTACCGACGGCCTCTCATGAACCGACGGCCATCATGAGCAGGAGGCACCGCCCCCCCTGCCAGCCAGGGCTGTCAACTTTTCGGAATTGCTTGGCGTGAGACAGAGGCGTAACGGGATTTGCCGACTCCAATGTTCATTTTGTACCATGATTATTTGAGACACGGCGCTCGAGAATGTGAAAAGCGGGGGGGAGGGGGGTGGGGGGTGGGTAGGAGCAACAAATTATTCATGAAGATGCGTGAGATTTTACTCATTTTCCAGCTTTTTGCGTGACATTTACTACCTAGGCGTGAGATTATACTACCTTGGCGTGAGACCGTGAGAAAGTGACCCAATGCGTGAGACTCACGGCCAATGCGTGAGACTTGACAGCTCTGCCCCCCCCCACTGGCTACCCCATCCATCCGGGATCTAGGCCTACGCCTATTAGTCCGGGAGATTGTGGTCGGCCGTGGGATTTTAATGATTAAAACATCTCACCTATCTAGATACCTTCTATATGTCCCAAAGAGCAAGAAAAGTTTTGGTGGACAAATCTGAGGTGTGGCAGAAGGCGGCCATCTTGATTTTCAAAATGGCCGCCATTTTTGATATTAGTTTTACTATAACCCGAGTTGTGAATATCCCACGAGGCTAATTTTGGTGGCAATACCCATATTTCCAATACCTAGGAGTCTAATAAACGTAGTGCCAGCGTGCTAGGGGCACAATAGACTGGCAGCCATCTTGATTTTCAAAATGGCTGCCATTTTAACATTTTTTTTTACTATAACTTGAGTTGTGAATATCCTATGAGTCTCATTTTAGCGGTAATATCCACATTGTCAATACTAACAAGATCAAAAAACATCGTGCCAGATTGCTAGGGGTACAATGAGATAAAGAGGCACCTGGAATTTCAAAATGGCGGCCATTTAGGATCTATTTTCATTTTTCAACAATGACTCTGGCTCTGAATGTTGTATAAAGTTCTTCACCTTTCATGAGAATTGCTTAAATGCTTGTAAATTACTACTGAACTGAAAAGGCATGTCTTTCAGTCATCTGTTACACCGCTTGAACACTTTTTTAATACTGAATTTGTTTTATAAGTAAATCTGTTAAAACAGTATTATACACATTATAGTTCATTACAACTATCATCTTTAACATTTACACATTTTCTTATTCTCATATTTATCTGATTCAATAGAACAGCCATAAATTTCGGTACGATTCAGTAAGTTTCTTCGACACTTGCAGCGATAGCTGTTACGTTGTCATTACTGCATAATTTCCAGAAATCATCCCAGCCATAATGCTGTGAGTCAAGGTAACTCTGGAATCGGAACGACATTATTGTACCAATTCAAATCATCGTCTGGTAGTGCGTTCTCATGATAGCTGATATTTAGATGGCGGCAGACCCTCTGAGTGCACCTGTCTCTTCTTCAAGAGCCACCACCTAGCATCTGCTACTTTTGTGTGAGGCAAATACCACTTGTATGCTTCAATAGCAGATAGTCTTTCTTCTACACCAAGCTGTGAAAATGCATACACTAGACAAGTTCTTTGAGCGCCTGCCAAAATTATGCTGCTGGCAGTTTTGCCTTGCGAGCATATCCAGTGATGTCTGCCTCCGATAGAGCATGGAATCCAGAAAAAGACGCTCCCTTCCCAGCACCAAGGCATATTGTAGATGGGCGCAAGCAGATTATTCTCCGTTTTCTGCAACTCCTCTCACAAAGAACGTATCTTTACAGACTTTTGGGAAGAGTTTATATAGCTAGGACGAGGATATCTGTATCTGTCAAATAAACCATGAGAGACATGGCACCATTTGTTGTGGTATTAATGCAATGTAAAATTTTTCTTGGGAGCCTGAGAGACCTTCGACTTCTCTATGTGTGGCTTTTGCTGGGTCTCGTCAAGTAATAACAAGACCATTTTGCCATTTGCCTAAGGATTTTGTTACCTATATGTATGTAGTTCATCTTTATAGTCTTCAGATGGGCAAGCATATCTGCATGCACGTCTTGGCAAATGATGTATTGGTAAACTTGGTGTTTGCTAGTCATTCTACATGTTATTGTTTTCAGAGAAATACACTTCATCATAAAGTGTATACTTTTGCCAGTACCGTTCTTTCAACGCCTGTCAAAACCTCTGCCATACCATCGATGCGATGACTGCAACACATTTTTCAGCAGATGTATCAGATTGTGCAGCAGTCTCACCATTCATTACCTCAGGCAGTGTATGTATTGTCTTTGGTACTCCTTCAAGGATTGACATTAAGCTAGTCTTGAATGTAGCATGAAGAAAGAAACAAACAGCTGCAAACAAAGATCTTGGTACAACTGAACACTCATTGGTGTCAACCGCCTCCCTTAAGTCAATATCTCGTGCTCTCGAGACAATAAGCAAGCGATCAAAGAGTGCCCATCCCTGAGTTTACCAGCTGATCGCCAATATTGACTTTCACTTTCATCCCAGCTGATGACCACATCTTGAGCTGCAGCATTTCATTGGAGCCTACAAATTCACATTTCCTGTTGTGATTCTGTCTTGAAGATATTGGGCAAATGTTTCTTTGTCGTATTGGAATTCGTCAGGCATAATTACTTTTGTAACGAAGTTGATCACTTTGTCACATTCATTTGCAAACAAACTTTCTGAAAGGGTTGATGATACGTATGAGGAGAGCAGCATTCTCCTCCTGAAGCTTGGCCGTTGCTTATATGTGTTCATTGTGTGTTTTTGCTTTATCTGTGTGGTTATATCAGCAACTGTCTCTGCTTCTGTTTCTATACAAGCAAATTCAGGAGAAACCAGGAAAAACTTGTGTGGCAAACTGGTACAAAAGCAATTATGCCTATCAAGCTGATACCTCTGCTGCAAAATGTGTTGCAGTCATTGACAATTTGATTTATCTCTAATCACGAGATACACTAAAAATATTAAAACGAGCTCTGACTTAGCATAAAATAGCAAGCGTGGCAAAAGTACGATGAGTCGGTGACTATGATGAAGTGCATTTGCATTAGAGATGTAGAAGGTCTCTCGTGTTTCCAAGAAGAAAGCTAATTCTACATTGTATTAATGTCTCAGCACATGTCCATCTAGATTTATTCCCCAGATAAAGATGTCCTAGTCTTAGCCGTTAGAATGCTACCCAAATCTTTGTAAAGATAATCTTTTGTGACATTTGCAGAAAACCGTAGGGTAATACCTACAATGGTTTGAGTGTCGGAAAGGCAGCATCTCTCTCTGGATTCCACGCAATATTGGGGCAGACATCACTTGGAGATTTGCTGGCAAGGCAAAGCTGCAGTTTTGGCAGACGCTGAAAGAACTTGACTCAGATAATGATATAGTGTATGCACTTTCACAGCTTGGTGTAGCAGAGAGATGCATCCGATGCAGTCTTGTCTGCCATTGAAGCATTTAGTAAGTTGTAATTTGCCTCGCACAGTTTTAACAAATGTAGCAGATGTTAGGTGGTGGCTCTGGAAAAAGCTACCGCCAACTGGAGCTTCACTTGTACCAGACATCATGAGACAATGATTTGGCACAATGATGTTGTCCCAAGTCCAGAGTTACCACGACCCCAGCATTATGGCTGGGATGTTGTTGATGGAAAATTCCTACCAGTGATGACAACTTTGCCTCCCGCTCCATCCAGCTAGCAGCAGCAGTGACCCATTTGTTGAAATGTGAATTTTTTAGTCAAAATGTGACAATAATTGCTGCAATTAGTGCCGACTGAACTGTACCATATTTTGTGGCTGTTCTATTGAGTCAAATGAATGTGAGAAAAAGAATGCGTCCCTATGTGTATGTATGGGGTTAATTACCATAATACCGTTTAATCCTTTATGTATTACAGAGCAAGTTCAGAGAAGGGTACAAGTGGAGAGTGTGGAGTAAAGTGTACAAGTGCAGTAACTTGTACAAATGACTGAAAGTTGCAAAAGTGAAAGTAAAATGCATTTTCAATTCATTAGTAATTTACAAATATGTGAGCATTTCTCATTACAGGTGAAGAACTTTATACGACATTCAGAGCTATACCCAGCAAACACAAAACGTTTTCGACATCATTCGGAAAAGGTTATAAAATGTTGTCAGAAAACGTTTAAATGTCGGGTTATATAAAGGGTATATTAAGGGTATAAAACGTTTTCATAACATTGAAAAACATTTTTTGATAATCTACTACCCAACAAACACAAAATGTTTTACAGAAAACGTTTAAATGTCGGGTTATATATAAGGGTATAAAAACGTTTTAATAACATTCCAAAAACATTTTTGAAAACATGATACAAAACATTCTAAACAGAATGTTATTTTGGGGTTGAAAAAATATTTTGCGAAAAATGTTTGCCCAAAATATTTGCAATAACGTTTTAAAAACGTTTATATGACCTTTATATAACCCGACATTTAAATGTTATTAAAACGTTTTGAAGAAAACATTTTAAGAACATTTCTGTGTTTGCTGGGGGCAAATATTTTAACATAATATTATTTACGTGTTAGCAAAATATTTGGCAAAAATGTTTGCAAAAATAGTTGACAATAACATTTTTGAAAACATTTTAGAAATATTGCTGTAGTGTGTTTTCATACAAAACGTTTTAAAACGTTTTCATGACCTTTATATAACCCGACATTTTAATGTTATTAAAACGTTTTTACCTAAACCAAAAGCCAAAATATAACTTATTTAAAACGTTTTAAAAACGTTTTTGTGTTTGCTGGGTAGTCATTGTTATCAATAGACCATAAATGGCAGCCATTTTGAAATTCCAGATAGCTGTTATGTCATTGTTCCCCTAGCAATCTGGCATGTGGATATTACCACTAAAATGAAACTCGTAGGATATTCACAACTCCAGTTATAGTGAAAAAGGTTAAAATGGCAGCCATTTTGAAGATGACTGTGTTACGAGTCGTACTTGACTCAAGGCCAAAATCACCTTTTACCCGAACTCACACGAATGCACAACACAAATACACTGTTTGTTTAAGCTAACAAAATCTAAGTCTTTAATTGAAAGCAAGTTTTGTTTGGTACAATATAATGACAACAAATGCACATATACACTAATCAAATATAATCACTCTTTATCTATTTTGTACTTAGCCAGCATTCTTCTTCTTGGCGATCATAAAGTTCTTGCAATGTTCTGGACGACTGATGTAATATATCCTTATTCACTTGTCCTGCTAAAATCAGCGAAGTCCTTTGTGCACTTGCATTGATAAATCCTTGCGTATAAAATCCTCATACGAAAATGGTGTTACTTTCTCCCAAGTACTAAACTCTCCTTGCGTCGTTCTCCAAACACATTCGTAACTCCTTGCGCAGTTCTCCAAATCACTTTACTCCTTGCGCCGTTCTCCAATATTAAGCTCCTTGCGCTGCTTTCTCCAAACTTGGTGCTATTTCCACCTTTCACACAATATCTTCAGGAAGCAGGACTGTGATGCAGTTGTCCCCACTTATTTTGACAGTTGCGTTGAATCAAAATACCAGACTTCAGCAAGTCGACAGAAGAATATATTTCCTTTCTTGGAAGAGAATAACGTTCTGACGTATTCTAGACCTTCTCCGACAACACTGGCAAATAGTAGTACTTTGACTACATAAAATATTTCTGGTTTGCAATTTCCTTTCTTTGAAGGAATTGGACTGTAAGCATAGCCCAGATCAACACTATCAACTGTGACAATAATAAAGGCTATTGCAGCCTGTCAGATCTGTATCCAGATGATAATAATTGTAACAAAATTTCATAAAGTCGCCTCTACAATCCGCAGTAGACCCTGATGTCTTACTTTGGTCCATTTTTGTAGCTTTAAAATAACCATAATTTCAGCATGTCGGTGAAGACGAAATAATAGCCCTGTGGGCACACAACGGTATCCGTACTTGACGAGATCCATCTCCATATCTACATCGCTCAGAGGCTGTTTTAAATAGCACTGTAGGAAACTCATGATCTCCATGGCCACATTCTGTAATACTTCTTGAGTATCCTGATTTTAAATGGTTAACATTAAATACCCTCTTTTTGAGAGCTGTTGCTACATCCATTCACATTACAATCATATCGATACAGGTCTGCCTAGAATTATTATTAACATTGTGTTTTATCCCCCATCTGGGATTTTCCCAATGTTCTAATAATAGACATTGCCATTTCACATTACATCACTTCCTGTGGGTTTTTCCCACTATTATGTCCATTTCACAATCTGTCTCAGGGGATTTTTCCCCTTGACATAAATAGTCTTCATAAATGATGTTGTTATTGCATTCATCTGGGTTTTCCCCCTGATGTCATAATAAACAAACTCTTGCATGATTATAAAGGTAACTTCCCCTAATTCATGATACAGGATTATACAGGGTAGATCACAACTGCCAGTCTCATTGTACCCCTAGCAATCTGGCAGCATGTTTTTTGAATTGGTTGGTATTGACAATGTGGGTATTACCGCTAAAATGAGACTCATAGGATAGTCGTAGCTCAAGTTATAGTAAAAAGTGTTAAAATGGCAGCCATTTTGAAAATCAAGATGGCTGCCAATCTTATTGTTCCTTGGCATCATGTTTATTGGACTCGTGTATTGGAAAAGTAGGTATTGCCATCAAAATTAGCCTCGTAGGATATTCACAACTCGGATTATAGTAAAATAATATCAAAAATGGCGGCCATTTTGAAAATCATGATGGCCGCCCTCTGCCACACCTCAGATTTGTCCACCAAAACTTTTCTTGCTCTTTGGGACCTATAAAAGGTATCTAGATAGGTGGGATGTTTTAATCATTCAAAATGCACGGGACATAATATCATACCACAACCCCCTGGACTATATGCTACCACATAATTATAGCGTTTACTATTTACCACATTTATTCACAGTCCAAGTGATTCGCAACCCCCAATATACTGCTAGTACTGAGGTGTTCTTCAGAGGTTTGGTTCTTCAAACGCGAGCCGGTGACCCAGCTTTACCAGTTGGGAGATATGAATTTGATCCAAATCTTCCAGAAAACCAAGAAAGTGTACTCGGCTACAACTATCTAGCGAATTATCAATTCCTGCAATGTAGACGGTTGGACAACAATATAATCAACGACAACTCGATTACACATACCAATGCTAATGACAAACGTGTATCAAATATAGCTGGGCCAATCTTCCCTTGGAGACCAACACCTAACGATGGTTTATGGGACGTCAATACTGGATATGGACCCATTCACGCAAAGTAAGTAAATGAATTCTTTATAAATTAATAAAACCAGCTGTACTTTTCTGGAGCTTTCTGGAATCGGGGGAAACTAAGATTTTTGGAAAATTTAAGCATGTTTTCGTAAATTTAGGACCAGGGAGGTATTCAAAATGTGTGTGGGAATTTTTTGGTCCCATCATAGTGAAAATGTTAGGTCTTTTTGGAAAGAAATGTATGTTTTCAATACGAAAGGTCACAATTGTCAAATAATGGACGGCGTTTCCTCCCAGCTACTTCTAGGACTGTTAAATATCAAAAATGTCAATTTTTAATAATTTGCCAGAAAATTAAAAACCTCGGTCGAGGTTTTACCAAAGTTTAAAAAAATAACGGTTTGTTAATGAAAAAGTAGAAGTGAAATTTAGCAACGCGACGATGTTTATTTTCCCGAAATAGAGTTCTAATTTATTCGCTATTGTATCCGCTATTGTATTCTATTCATAAAAACTAATGCAGGAATCGCGAAAATCGTTGAGATACACATTTATGAGCGTGTTTATAGTGGGAGCAGATGTGCGGTACATTGCGGTATAATTTCTATCCGGTCAGAAATTATCCGGATACTTGCCCTCTAAAAACACTAGTAGTATGTATGTACGGTACATCGATATCCTTCTCAACCGAAGGATATTGTCGCGAGATATTTGCACTATAAACACACCAGTATAAATTATGTGCGGTATTACCGGAAGTAGGAGCTTCTTCATCATGCGTAGGATGCGCGCAGGGCATTCGGAATGATTCTCACCCCAAGAGTTATCAAAACAGAAGCTACATGTTCACCGCCATGATCATTGTTGAATGGGCTTTATAGCTTGCGCCACAATATTTACATTCCCCGTGTGACCTCAGGGTCATTGCAAATGTACGATAATGTTAGTTTGTATATAATTTGTGCGGTAACTGTGTCTCACTATAAACAGCAAGGGTATCGGTATATGTACAAGGATTATCGTATACGGTATACTCAAAATGCGGTATATTCACTATAAACACGCTGAGTCACAGTCACATCATAAATAAAACTAAAACTAACAAAATATGTCACTGGGATGGTATTGTTTGCAGGTAGTTTAATTCGGCCCATCTCATTCATGTACTAAACATTGTCAAAAGAAAGTACTATGACAGTACATCATAAATAAAAATAAAACTAACAAAATATCTTGCTGGGATGGTATTGTTTGCAGGTGGTTTATTTCGCCCCATCTAATCTATGCACCAAAACAAAGTATTATGACAGTAGGCCTACGTACATCATAGGTAAAAATAAAGCTGACAGAATATATTGCTGGGGGGGGCAATGGGGACAAGGCGATTTTCAAGGGGAGTCAATATTTTGCGAAAATGATCATAGATCGGCAAAAAAGTCCTACAAATCTAGGGGAAGACGGGTATCAGATGTCCCACTGGGGAAGCTGCCCATTGTCCCCTGGGCCCTGGCTATGTCACATTCTCGAAGTTAAAGGATGTCTCCGCCTTATAATGATAGAAAATTAATTATCAAGCACGAATCACGTGGTTTGAGCTGACAACAATTCACCTTTTCGGTAAATCCCATAAGCCTTTGCGAGTACACCTGAGAATTTGTCATTTGACGTCACGCCGACTTGCAATGCGCAGTAACGATGTTCGATAAACGATGTGCGCATCGGCGCAGATCGGCGTGACGTCAAATGACGAGGTCTCAGGTGTACTCGCAAAGAGTTATGGGATTTACCGAAAAGGTGAATTGAGCACAAGTAACCTTGACGTCATTACACTAGACAATTTCGACGCGGGGATTTTGAATATCGCGTGTTGAGAGCCGACTGTTTTTATGGTCAATATGAGTTATTATGAGTTTGTTTTAAATAAAACCACATGATTCGTGCTTGATAATTATTTTTTGTAACATACAGGCTGAATCAAAAAGAAGTAAACTCATGTTTGAGGGGCTATAACTCGAGATCTGTAAAGAATCTGCTAAAAATGAAACTCAAGTTATGCTCATTTGAATACAACCACCCATTTTTGTAGCTGCACACGGTTTCAGTTCCCAAATAGGGGCCTACCTATTGTGAAAGGAATAGGGGGTGTGGCTAACCCATTTGTTTGATGGCCGAGCGGATTTGCCACAATTTTGGAGCAGCGCCACCCCTCCTTTTAAGGGAAAATAAAAGTAGCGAAGGCTGGTTTCTAAAAGCGCAGATTTATGCGAACAAAAATACTGCCACCATCAGGGTAAGTTGGTGTGGCAGAACACATCGCGGTATCCGTCAAAGGAATCCCTGTCAGGCTTATAAACACAACAAACAATGAACATAGGCCTATTATTTGTTAAAAAGTTTTATTAAAAGTTCTTACTCTACAAAATGCATCTTAATCTACTACATGAATAACAGTTTATGTCATAAATGGCTTACCATATCTGGCTGAAAGAAATGTGATTTTACAATGCACAACTGTTTAATTAAACAATTAGCAACAATGTGTTTTTATCTATGTTATGACACAAATGGCCTACCATACTTTATTATGACACAAATGGCCTGCCATACTTTGTTATGTTTTAACACATTACATGACGCACTACATCATTTTACATAAAGTTTCACAATTTACATTACAAAGAATACTTTTTATAAGTTCATCAAAGCATCCTACACAATGACAAGTTACAATACATGGTACTTTTTTTTAGATTCATCAAAGTACATTTCCATGTAAATACATAAACAAAGGTCACTGCACTATTAACTTCATGCACAAACTATTTGAAATGCCAAACCTCACAACCATTGATTTTTACCTTACTCCTGAACCAAGTGTCTCTTACAACTGTACTTCTCGTTTCCCAATATTCTCGCCCGAAACACCTGGGTCGAAACTTCATCACCTTTCTTTCCTTTAATAATTTTACCCGCAACACCTGGGCCTAATAGTCCGGTGGCAGAGCAAGGTTAGATGGTTTTGCCAGTTAAAGTAGTTTTCTTTGCTGATTATTACTCTTTCAGTGGTACAAAATAAGATTTTGGGGGATGTAAAATGGTAACCCTTGGGCAATTAGAAATATTCAAGATGGCCGCTATGGATACTAAAATTAAGCTCGGTTATTCACTAGCGGTACCATAATAAATGATAACTTAAAGAATTTTGTGTAAATTATTTTCCTTTTGGATGCTTTAAATAGAAACTATATACAGTTTTAAACATGACACTCTCGCAATTCAAAATGGCCACTGTTAAACGTCATAAGCAAAAACCATTAGTTTCAAGGTAAAGTTCTTTTGCCAGATTTTGTTTCTTACAATAATTAATGTACACCCTAGAATTAAGCAGATCCAGTTTGACATTTTACTTCCCTACAATCGCATAAAAATTCCAAGATGGCCACCACCGAAATGAAAGGTAGAAATATAACACATTTTGGAAGACTTTTTGCGCAGGGAGTGTATTGAGTAACAGCTCGGGGCTAACAGCTTTCCGTTTGGTGATATCTGAACTAATATCTGTATCTGCCCAACTTGTACCAATCCTTCCTGAGCTGAGCGCCTTCAATTCCTTGACGACTAATATCAACAGCGCCTGCAACTGCAGCCGAAATTCTTGAAGTGTAGGACCGATCATTATAACAACATGTAACCCGGTAGTCGAACAAATGGTTTATAATCATCTTTGAATATCTGAGTAAGACACCCAATGCCATTTGAAGATCCATTGCTTGCTTTTGCACAGGACTTTGTTGCCTATCAGTAAAGCTGACAAGGACTTCTTCAACTTCGGCGAGGAAATAGTAGCATGTCAGACACTGATTATGCAGCCAAATCCTCGTCGATAGGGATATTGTAGAGTGACTTTACAATGCGAATGTATTGGTACTCTCGTACTATCTGTTTGGCTACTGTTTGAATGCTACTGCCTATAACAGTTTCATTATAATTTCACATTTCACGTGCGTTAAAGTTGCAACGGAATACGATAATACTAGAATAACTTTGTGATGAAAGAACTAGAAGCTCTTCGGCAAAGTTTCTTTGGAGTTCTTCATTGAGTCACCTACGATCAGCACGAGTTAATGTGATTTCCAAATGTGTGCAGCATTCCTGATACAATTCAGCAGGTTTCCAAATGCGACTCTTATCACCAGATAGGACATCTACAGCATGTTTGGAGTTCACACACTTCCCCACATTAATATTCCTGGAAGTCAAAGTGGGGGAAGATCAACGTAGTCGTTTGGCGGACTGGGTAGAGCCATCGTTACGTGTCGAATATCTCGGATTGCCCAAGGGTGACAGTTTCACACCCCTTAGAATCTTATCCTACACCACTCAAAGATCATTTATCATCAAAAAAACTAACTTTAACTGCCCAAAACACTATAATTATTTGGTATGATACCATTTGTCACTAAAACACCATTTGAATGCTATTTCAGAGTTACGAATCGGCCATTTTGAATATCTCGGATTGCCCAAGGGTGACAATTTTACACCCCCTAGAATCTTATTCTACGCCACTCAAAGATCATTTATCAGCAAAAAAACTAACTTTAACTGCCCAAAACACTATAATTATTTGGTATGATACCATTTGTCACTAAAACACCATTTAAATGCTATTTCAGAGTTACGAATCGGCCATTTTGAATATCTCGGATTGCCCAAGGGTGACACTTTCACACCCCTTACAATCTTATCCTACACCACTCAAAGATCATTTACCAGCAAAAGAACTAACTTTAACTGCCCAAAACACTATAATTATTTGGTATGATACCATTTGTCACTAAAACACCATTTGAATGCTATTTCAGAGTTACGAATCGGCCATTTTGAATATCTCGGATTGCCCAAGGGTGACAATTTTACACCCCTAGAATCTTATTCTACACCACTCAAAGATCATTTATCAGCAAAAAATAAACTTTAACTGCCCAGAACAGTATTTGGTATGATACCTTTTGTCAACAAAACACCATTTGAATGTTATTTCAGAGATACGTGGCGACCATCTTGAATATCTCGGATTGCCCAAGGGTGACGATTTTACATCCCACGGAATATTTTTCTACACCACTCAAAGATCAATAACCAGCAAAAAACAAACTTTAACTGGTAAAACCATCTAACCCTAAAAATATGGTGTTTGCAGCCGGACTATAAACTATTTTAATGATCTCACCCGAAAGTTGGCAAAAATGCGTGGGTCGAACCATGTTTAATGTCACACCTGAAAGTTAATTAAAACACGTAGGTTGAATCATTTTAATGGTCACATGACCCGAAAGTTTGCCGAACACATGAATCATACCATCTTCCATTATTAAATCCGTACCCGCGATAACTGTTTTAATCCCGCACAATCTCATGCAATACACGACTCTATCACCATACACAAATGTGAACTCGCAATTTGAGCGCCTCAAAGGTCGAGATGAATTCTACTGTAGACATGACTGCATCATGGTCAGTGAAACTTCCGGTATAACAGTAATACGCCGTAGCCACTCGTCATGATGCAGTCATGTCTACAGTAGAATTCATCTCGACCTTTGCAGGACTTAACCCCATTAAAAGCTATTAAACCAAGATAACACTCATTGAAACAGCTCAACTGATTAAATCGGATCTTCTCTGGCTGTGCACATGTGACTGTTTTCATGTGCGATATCGCAATAAAGTTTTTTATTATAGCTTCAGTTGGGTAACCGATTATAAAGGAAACGAAAGGAAACAATGGTATGTGTACTATTGTTCACGAAATGAGACAATGGCGTGCTTTTTGTAAACCAGCATTCTTGAAAATGAGCAACATAATGATTGTTGACTTAACACGGTTTGGAAATAATTTCTTCATATTTTTGGTGTTATCTGTCGTTTACATATCCTTCCTAAAACACAAAAGTACGACCCTCTCCAAACACCTAAATTAGCTTAAAATTTAGGACATGTTACAAAACTATATTGTCTAGAATTTTAGAAGAGTACTTTTAATATTGGCCGGTTATTTTTCACACAGCGACGTTAACTAGGCAATGTACTATTACCTATAACATTAACTAAAACACCAAAGTACGAATATTTCCAAACATCTAAATTAGCTAAAAATTTAGGACATGTTAAAAACTATATTTTCTAGAACTTTACAAGAGTACTTTTTATATTGGCCGGTTATTTTTCACACAGCGACGTTAACTAGTCATATCCCCATACTTTTAACGTAGGGCTATTTGTAGAGGTCACTCGTCAATGGGAAAGAGCACTGTGTATTGTGTATAGGAAAACGGACAGTAACTGCAGTATGTCAGTGTCACTAATATCTCTACTTCGGGTTTCTTCTGTCTTCTGCGTGTCTTTAATGAAATACAACCTGTTTACTCATCAACACACATTTTGAGTTGGTACACAAATAGCTACAAATCCCGTGTAATTTTATCCCATGCTCAACTTGACAAATTACAACACACACACACACACACACACAAGTACAATATTTCATCAATGGCTGCGTCATTTATCACATCATGTAAAATGATCTATTTTTGTCACACACCAATCATCAATTTCAATGCTAATTTTGTCAACAATGGCTTGCCATAACCAAGTTATAAATACACAATTGTATTTACCAGTGTTTTACCAAAGCACACAGCATACTTGTATCCTACTTGTACAAAAGTTATTTACAAAGCATGAATACACATTTTTATCAAAACATATTTTATAGGCCTACAAATCTTGATTATCAAATGGTGCACTATATAATTTTACACAAGCATTTAGCCTAACCCGAAATATGATTACGCAATCAGCATGCACAAATCTGGTAAATTATGCAACTACATGTTATTCAAAGTCACACATTATTTTACCCTGGCCTGCTTTTACGCAAAGTGCACAATATCTGAACCATGCTCACAATCACAATTATGACGCTTTTGGCGCACCATACTTTTGCTACAAAATGTCAATTGACATGATAAAATAGCTTAAAATCTCTATTTACACAAGAGTTTGACTTTCTGTACACAACATGTCATGACAATAATATTTGCAATCATCTGTGCTGCTTGTTCTGCAAAACCATAATATTTTAACCCAATTTGTCCCAATCCCTGCCAAACAATGACCTGAACTTGAACTCTGACCCAATTTCAGACTGTTTTACTCATCAAAACAATGTCCAAAACAAATACAACCCAAAACATTGCTGAAAACACATCCCAATTTGGCAAACATTTATTTACTCATCCCCCCTCAAAAAGCACAAATTGTTTATATTTAGATATGCATATCAAAATCATGAAATCACAAACTCACATTAAATTTATACACACAATGTCCAATGTCCCATGTCGTCGCCTGTCGATCATGCTTGTCTGTCGTTGTCGCGAAGTGCGCTTTCGAAGTAATTAAAATCCGACTTTTTGACTTTTTGCTGGCCAGCCTTTTTAATTGCGAAATATCCATTGTAGAAATACATGCGATGGAAGAAAATGGCGTCTTCGCTAAATCACTTGAATCGTCGTTAAAATACCATGGCCATTGCGTGCGTCATGAGCTGCCAAAACTCCATTGAAGACATAACTCCAATCTAGGCGATAATATCCACTCAAATATAAAGGGAAAATGTGAATCTTTCTCCATTTCTCAGCATATTACGAAGTAAAATGTCGTCACAATTAAAACTCGTCAACTGGGTAAATTTGCATTGTCCATTCACTGCCGTCGATTTTGCTTGGTCTTTTACACACGAAAATATTGTCACAGTAATTTCCATCTCTTCCAAACTCTCGTCTTACTCTTCCAGAAAAGCACACAAAGGTAATATAATATCTGTCCATTTGTCGAAATTGTCCCCTCTCGTCGTCTTCCACTCGCCTATCCATCACGTCATACGGTCTGCACACAGTCGGTCGGTCTCTTGGTCTTCTTCAATCAGTCTCACATCACTGGTCGTCCTGAATCAGTCTGACAACTTTTCAGATCCGCCCGTCGAACCCAAGCTAAAATTTTGATCAGCTGACTTTCAGCCAATCAGCGTCCGCGATTGCTAAATCTTCACAAAGGCGATGCCGCTTCCTGTACAACGGTGCTTGTACGCGCCCAATACAATGCAGAACTTCTAAAAATAACATAAGTACCGTACATGAGCAGAGGTTGTACACAACATAAATACCTTGATATATGCCGCAAAACACGTGATTATTTGGCTTGCAAAATAGTGAAAAACACGCTATTAATAGAGGGGAAATCCCGTTACACTATTATATTTGATTGGTAAGGCGCGATATTCAAATGCAAATAAAGTTCTGTGGCAGGTATGATTTCGATCAATAATTTCTACATGTTAAAGGGCTCTTTTCAATATTAATTTTACCTCATTGCACTAATAAAACGGGCCAAATGACAACATGGCACCACAATTTACCGCACGGGAGCGCACGTTTCTGTCGACGAAGTATCATGAAACTAAGAGTCCCACTGAAGTTCAGCGTCTTTTTCGTGTCCAATTTCCTACAGTTAACCGGGTTTCATGTAAGGGAGCAGTATATAAGAATGTGAACAAGCTCAATGTGCATGGAACACTAAGTAACAGACAGCCGGAAGCTTCAGGCAGACAACGAACTGCTAGATCACAAATGAACATTGCTAGAGTTAGACATGCGTTACAGCAAGACCAAAGATCAGCTCAATCCTTTACAGCTCTTTACCCAACATTCCTCAATCAAGCTTCTGCCTAGCCTTGTTCAAGGCCTTCTAAGATTTCCTCCCTGTTTGAACTATTTTTGGGCTCGCGAAGTCAGTGAGCAGGTGAGGGCCACAGATTTCGGCTATTAATGACCGTGCGTATGCTGACAAATCGAACTTGGGCTTAGTCTACGAACCGTCATCTCGTCTCGCCCTATAGACCACTTTACATCATTGTTTATCAACAAAGGCGAGGGATTGGTCTGTCGATATGCCCGAACGAACCGCTTCACTGTTCAATGGCTTTCTTGTACTATACTGCGCCAATAAAGTATCCTTACAGTTGGAAAAATAATCACAATTCCCAAACTGAACAATATTGGGGTAAATTTGTTTTTTTAATAGATGCACTAGCTAATCCTGCACATTATGACACCACATTGAATCCAATGTGACGTCAAGAAGCAAAGTTACAAGCATTTGATTAGACAAAGGTCCAGTTTTGAAAGTGACAAACTGGCCTATTCAAAACTCCACAGACCACAAATCTGGTTTGAGAGTGGTGAATGGCTAATTTATGCGTTTTGCTTTAATTTAAAACAAAAGGAACAAAAGAAAACTGAAACAAAAGAACTGACAAATAACATGAAAGTCATGAAAAGTACAGAGAAGTAAAATCTGAAATAAAAACTGCTTTAAATACCGCTTCATTGAAGAAACTGTGTTGTCTCTTTGTTTTGCTTGTTGGAATCTTTTTGCGCCTTGTATAGGACAGTTTGTCACTTTTAAAACTGGACCTTCGTCTATTCAATTGCTTGTAACTTTACTTCCTGGGGTCATATTGGATTCAATGTGGTGTCATAATGTGCAGGATTAGATAATGCATCTATTAAAAAACAAATTTAACTCAATATTGTCCAGTTTTGAAATACTGATTATTTTTCCAACTGTAAGGATACTTTATTGGCGCAGTATATATGAAATGTGGTGGGATATTTAAAATACACATGCCCTGAGCAGACTACGATGCGCACGCACACTGCAGGGCAAAGAACAATGGAAAGTACCATAATGCGTGCGCATACTGCCGGGCAATGACGTCACATGTCACGGCTTGTAGGCTCAACCCGAGTTCGATCGTTCAACTTACGCATGATTATATGTAGCCGCAATCTGTGCCCTCATATCATGGACTTGGCGAGCCCCAAAAGCAGTGCAGATAAACTAGGATTAAAGTGCTGGTCATGAGGGAGGAAACTTAGAGGGCCTTGAACAAGGCTAGCTTCTGCCGGATCGATCGTAAAGACTTGAATTGGTATCCCTACAAACTATAGTACCGTCATGGACTTTGTTGAATATTAATTAAAAGCAAAAGTTGTCTTTTCAACAATAAATCCTGTTAGCACTTTGCTGATTCGTCGAAATTGAAATGGATGAAAATCAATCAGCCGTGTGCAGCTACAAAAATAGGTGGTTGTATTCAAATGAGTATAACTTTAGTTTGCTGTGAGCAATTGCAACAATTCTTTTTTTATTTAGACGTGTAGAATATGCTCTTCCCAGTAGTAATTTTATTTTTAGCAGATTCATTGCAGATCTCGAGTTACACCCCATCAAACATGAGTTTACTTCTTTTTGACTCAGCCTGTATAAATCAAATGTTGTGATTTGCCGGAGACATCCTTGAAAGCATACGTGTAAGTTTTATAAACATCTCAAAAAAAGTAACTAACCCCCCTTAAATAATGGCCATTATTCAAAAGGGCTATTGTATTACAAATCTGTAAAATGCGTTGGAAGCAGAATTTATTTCTGCGCATTTTGACACTCATTTGATACGATAGCCCAGAAAACAATAAAACACCGGTCAATTCTAGATTTGAAAGATGGACTTACATGTATACAAATTTTAACAATACAAAAATACCCAGATATCATTACACAGATTTCCTTCCATTACACTGAATGCAAAATCAATAGAATTTACTGCAACTTTCAAATCTTGGGCTTGCTTACTTGCTTAAGATGAGTGGTGTCCTCGAACTACAACAGCACGCCAAACCCTTCTGTCCTGCATGGCCGTTCCCAAATCCATAACATCCAGTCCAGTGTCCTGTTTCAATACATCCACGTATGTTAGAGGGGGTCTACCAGGTTTTCTGTTTCCATGTTTTGGTGTCCAATGGATCAGCTTAGCTACAGGTTCATTTTTTGCTTCTGTATGCGTGCCCAGCAAAACGTGTCCTCCTCTCTCTGATCTTCTGTGAAAGTTTCGGTAGGTCACCATATAGCTCTTTGTTCGTGATGTGCTGTTTCCAATTGATGTTGTATACTGATCTAAGCATTCTTGTGTAGCAACCATCAAGTTCTTTACATACTCTTGGAGACATAGTCCACGCTTCACATCCATAGGTTAGAACGGATTCGACGGTAGCAGCAAATAAACGGCTCTTGAATTTCTTTGGGAGAATTGACCTCCAGATTTTGTTGAGGCTGTTACATGCTCTCCATGCAGCTGCTTTGCGTGTTTTTACATCTTTTTCTGTACTAGCCATCCATGCACCCAGATACTTGAAGTCGCTCACCTCTTCTAGTTTGGTGCCGTTGTTTGTCTGTATAGATATCTGTTGATTGTGGTTGAAAGACATGAACTTAGTTTTTGAAGCGTTCATTTTGAGGCCTACTTTTCCAACAGATGATTCAACCCTTTGCAGTAGCTCTTGTGCTTGGTGGATTTCCTCAGACAATAGGGCTATGTCGTCTGCAAAGTCTAAATCTGTTAGCACTTCAGGTCCGATCCGTCTACTCCTTCTCTTCTCCAGTTGGAATCCAAGCTGCTCTTCTTTGCCTTCAACTGCCTCCCTCAATGCATAGTCCAATACCACCACAAAGAGGTATGGGGCAAGGGTGTCTCCTTGCAGTACACCAGCAAGAATGTCAAACGGTTCAGTTTCTCCATCTGGTGAAACTACTTTTGCCTTGGTATTTTCATACATCCTTGCTATGCCCTCCACAAGTTGATTAGGGATTCCATAGGCCTTGAGAATTTGCAGCATCTTTCCTCTATGAATGGTATCAAAGGCTTTCCTGAAGTCTATGAAGGTTATTATTGCAGGCAGGTTTTTAGCCTTCACTCCTTCTATGATCCTCCTTAGGGCCAGTATGTGGCTTACTGTTGTTCGGCCAACCCTGAAACCATTCTGGTTGATCCTAAGAACTTTGTCTACTTCAGGCCTGATCCTGTTGAGTATCATTTTGTTGAATATCTTGGCAACAACTGAGCTTAAGCTAATCCTCGATAGTTCCTGCTTGACTAAGATCTCCTGACTTAGGAATTGGTACTATGTTGAGAATAGACCACTGGTCAGGCTTGCTTCCTTTAATCAGTGCATTATTGCAAAACTCCAGAACTATGCCATCCAGATCGCATCTTTTCAGTACCTCTGGTGGTATACCATCCTCTCCGCAACTCTTCCCTTCTACCAGTGCAGACTTTGCCTTTGCATATTCCTCCTGACTAAATGGTGCCACATTGATGTTTAGATCCTTGGCCACTGGTACAATATCCTCATCTTCTCCATCTATTTCTGGAGGGCTACCTAGGAGATCTTTGAAGTGGGTGAACCAGTTGTTAATTCTTTCATTCTGTGTGTCTCCTTTCAGCTGACCTTTCACTGATGCTTTCCTTCCAGTTATTTCATTAATTAGCTTCCAGCTTTGTCCATGCTTGCAGTTGTCATGCGCATCCTCAACCGCTCTTAGCCTTTTACTGAGATCTTCTTCCGTAGCAGTATTATATGCTTCCTCTAAGTTCGCCTTGGCTTCCTTATATCTGTGTCTGTTTCTCTCAGTTGCATCCAACTGGTACGCATCATAGGTTTCTCTGATGTCATCTCTTGCTCTCACCACTCTGATATCGCTTGAAAGCCGTACCTTCCTATTCTTCTTTTTGACTGGAATAACCTTTTCTGATGCTTCCCTGTTGGCTTTTATGAATCTTTCATACCTCTCAGTGGCTGTTTCCTCCATTTCCTCCAAGGGTTGAAATCTGCTGTGTACTTCAACAGTATATAACTCCTGAAGCTTGGAGTCTGAGCAGAGTGTTTTCCAGTCATGGTTCTTCCCTCTATGCAGGGTCTTGTTCTTTCTTAGGCTGAGTCTGATCCTTGATGTCACAATTCTATGATCTGATCCTACACTTGAGAAGGTATTGTACGCTTCTGTATTTAGTAGGCTGTTTCTCCACTTTTTGCGAAGAAGGATATAATCCAGTTGGTACTTGTTTCCTGCTGGGCTACAGAAAGTCCATAGCTTTCCTTTTCTCTTCCTAAAATAAGTGTTAGCACAGATCAGGTTCTTTTCAATTGCCAGATCAACCAAGAACTTCCCATTCCTATTAGTTATGTCATGGTAGGTGAACTTTGCATCCTCTGGTCCAATTCTGCCGTTGAAATCTCCAATAACCATCAAGACATCTTGGGCTACATTGATTTAAATGTACGCTGTGACGTCAATATTTAGTCAATTGCTACAAATGAGGTGTCAAAATGTGCAGAAATAAATTCTGCTTCCAACGCATTTGACAGATGATTTGTAATACAATCGCCCGTTTTTGAATAATGGTCATTATTTAAGGGGGGTTAGTTACTTTTTTTGAGATGTTTACTTAAAGCATTATGTTTTCATGTAGTTTCTTGCACGAGCAAAAAGTAAATTGTCTGTTATCTCTTATTCGTTCTGCAGGGCATCAATCGTCAAGGACAGACAAACTTTCTGGGTCTCACTACAGACAAGTTTCCTGGAGTTCAGAAGACGTAAGTATTGTATCCAGGGGCGTAACCAGATCTGACCTTCCGGGGGGCAAGATTGAAAAATTTCCAAATTTCTGATAAAAATTTTTTCCACCATGGTGGAATAATTCTGAATTGACACTTAATTTGGGTGTACTTTGTCTTGGGTCCAATCTCTATCATGGAAAGTTTGCTATATCTTTCTAAATGTATGATTGTTTGTTCTAGATTTGGGTTTTAGCGTTTCATATTTGAAAGAACTAATGTTTAATTGCAACATTTCGAAACCACAAACCAAAACTGGGTGCTATGATGTACAAGATTGGGCTACGAGTATGCATTTTACCAAGTTAGCAATAGGTAATTGCTTCATTTTGCATATGCATGACTTTCTTTATTATACTCAAAATCGGATTTTATTATACATGTTATAAGGAAGTTGTTTACGTGCATAGGCTCCTTTACAGCCGGTTTCTGTCGTGTATGTTTGCGAGTGAGCCACAAGCAGACTGGGTTGCCAGGGACTACAGGACAAAATACCTGTTTCTGACTATAACTATTAGCAAGGTCTGGATTTTGCAGCTATACTGATAATGGTTAAGGGACCGTTCACAAACACTTGTAAGGGGGGGGGCCTGATGCAAAAAAAAATTTATTGCGAACATTTTTCGGCCCCCCCCTTTACAGACCTCGAAAATTTCAGGGCCCCCCTTTTTGACATGAAAATTATGGGTCAACCCCATAGAAAAGCATATAAAAAGTACTTGTCAATGTAAAATTATGAAACATGAATTTCATCCATGGTGTTGTCTTTTTAAAGACATTTCTTGTTAGTATATATGTGCGAGCGGCTTGCCGCGAAGCATTAAACGGTGGGTCCAGGGCCCCGCCTTAGGGCCCCTGGTGGGGTGCAGGGGCAAATCCCCGGCGGGGGTCAAGGGGGCTGAGGCCCCTGAAGCTCCTGGTTTTTGGCATATTAGAAACTAAAAAATCAGTGTTTCAGAGTACAAATTTCACAATGAAAGTAGTGGGCCTATATATCTGTCCATTTCTTTCTTCCTTTCGTACTTTCTTTCTTTCTTCCTTTCGTACTTTTTTTTTCTTTCTTTCTCTTTCTTTTTTTTTTCTTTTTTTTCTTTTTTTTTTTTTTTTTTTTCTTTTTTTTCCTTTTTTTTCTTTCTTTCTTTCTTTCTTTCTTTCTTTCTTTCTTAATTCTTTCTTTCTTTCTTTTCTTTCTTTCACACATGCTAAATCGGCGTAACATTGATATTATATTTCATTTTTCCTGTACACAGCATGCGGTGAATTCGGCAATCTTATAAATGGACTTTGCGTATGTAATGTTAACCCTAACGCTGGTTGGTTTGGCCAGAATTGTGAATACAGTAAGTAATGGATATAGGCAGTGGCGTAGTGCTGAGGGGAGGGACGCGTCCGGGGACGCGTGCCCTGAGCGCTCACATTAGGGACGCCAAAATGACGTCACTGAAATTCCAATGTAGTAACCATGGTAACTGGATTCCTTGTCCCTATAATACTAGACATGACTTTTGTTTCCAGTGTGTTATCATATTTTGAGAAAAATGCAAAAATAGTCACAAATTTATCAAGGGGTGTAGTACCACCTTAAATGGTCTTGCTCCGATCCCTGCTCCGATCTCTGCACTCTACGTCTCAAAACCTTCTCCGCCTACCAGCAAGGGGTGAAACTCAATTTTATGGCGAACGGGGTTTCTGTAAATGCTGCGCCCCTTCTGTGGAATAAATTGCCGGTTCACATTAAAGATCCATGCAATGATTTGCTCATCCGGACAATCGTAAAAATCATCAAAATTCCGTTTTTGGTACCTTTGTCATTGTCATAAATGTGCTAACGTAGCCTGCTAGTGATTCAGCTGAACGCCGTGTATTTAAGACAAAATAAGGCATTTACATGGATCTGTCCGTGGATTTCAGTGACTCAAGACAAGCGGTATGTTATTTATGATAAAAAAAAGAGGTAATGCTAGAATGTACCTCATTTCTTAACATATATAATGAATCAATGAAATTTCAGTGAAGTAATTGGATTCCTTGCCCCTGTAATCATGCAATATACATAACTTTTGTTACCAGTGTGTACCCAGCAAACACAAAAACGTTTTAAAAACGTTTTAAATAAGTTACATTTTGGCTTTTGGTTTAGGTAAAAACGTTTTAATAACATTAAAATGTCGGGTTATATAAAGGTCATGATAACGTTTTAAAACGTTTTTGTATGAAAACACACTACAACAATATTTTTAGATGTTTTCAAAAAATGTTATTGTAAACTATTTTTTGCAAACATTTTTGCCAAATATTGTGTCAATACTTAAATAACGTTATGTGAAAATATTTGAACCCAGCAAACACAGAAATGTTCTTAAAATGTTTTTTTTTTCAAAACCTTTTAATAACATTTAAATGTCGGGTTATATGAAGGTCATGAAAACGTTTTTAAAACGTTATTGAAAATATTTTGGGCAAACATTTTTCGCAAAATATTTTTTCAACCCAAAAATAACATTCTGTTTAGAATGTTTTGTATCAAGTTTCCAAGAATGTTTTTGGAATGTTATTAAAACGTTTTATACCCTTTATATAACCCGACATTTAAACGTTTTCTGTAAAACATTTTATACCCTTTTGCGAATGATGTCGAAAACGTTTTGTGTTTGCTGGGTAGTTATTTTTTGAGAAAAATGCAAAATTAGTGTAGTACCACCTTAAAGCGAATATCAGATTATACATGATGAAAATCTTGAATGACAACTGATGATTAATATGACATTGAAAGATATTTATATTATTAGTTTGTTGTTTACAAAACATTTCATTTTGATAACTTTATTTATTTCAGATTGCGGCGTGTCTGGTTCAATGCCTTTATGTCAAAATGGTGGTGCTTGTGGCTCCAATATCCCAGGACAGTTTTGCACCTGTTTACCTGGGTTTTCTGGACCCTTCTGTGGCACATTTACTCCACGTAAGTATTATATTGAATATCATCCAGCAGGGAGGCAAATAACAGAAAACTGAATTTAACCGTCCAGTAAATTATTTTGCCCACCCGTATACCTAGTTATGTCAATTTACACATTGCCCTAAAATGTCCACCTAGTAAATTAGTTTTCCCACAAAAATCATTGGGCAATGGTGCATCAACTTGTTTTTTAAAGTGACATTGAAAGTAGGCCATAATATAATCTTTTCTTAACCAATTTACTAAATAGATTCATCAGGTTTGCTGGGTAAACATTATAAAAGATTTGTTTTGAACAAAACCAAAATTTAACTCACTATTGATGGTTTCGCCTTTCATCAGTGTTCATGGTCATTAGGCATATTTCAGAATGATGGTTTTAGATCCTTACTTCCGGTTGGACGTATCCCGACTGTATCCCGTATTATCAGCCAGGAGAGGATCGTAAAAAAAAGCCTCAGCACACTTTACAGGTTTTATCGCTGACCACTACTGCCCCATATAATTTTATAAAACATTAAACAACAACATAGGGACTTGCAGCTAAGAAGCGAACACCCTAGCATAGGCGTAGATCCGGGGGGGTCCCCAATATTTTGCCAGGGGGATGGTGCTGGGTTAACTATACTTCAAGAAATTTTTTCCAATCCCAATGTCAAAACGAAATCTACGCAGCCAGGATCAGCTCCCAGACATGCCCAAGTTTCGTACGAGTTACAACAGGCATTTAGCAGTAAGTTCCTTGTCCAGGGAAATTCAAGCTGACTCATTTTTACATGAGAGCGTACTTACCACCATCGGGGTTCGAACCTGCAACCTCTCCCACCATAGTCGAACGCCTTAGGCCTTTCGATTGAGCTAACTTACCTCGTACATGTGACTAATTGAATTGCCAATTTGTTCAGTTACTTCGGCATTTCACGCGTAATGAGCCTGGGTGGAAAATATTTTCCAAAATTTTTCTCATGGAGTTTAGTTACAAGCAAGATGAAAATAAAAAACATATTGAAAATGTTTTCCTAAAAAGTCTCATTTTCACATTTTATCATGTTTATTGACCACCACTATTTCGGATTTCAATTTACCGTACATCCTGCACAAAAAATAAATAATACCGAAAATGAATAAAAAAAAAGAAGAAATATAAGAACATGCATATCCCATCTTGGCACAGGAAATATTTACCCTTATAAGGTACTTTTTTTTAACCGTCATTGTATACTAATTATGACTATTAAAAGTCTACTTTGTTACATAATAATATTAGCCAGTCGGCAAAATATTAATCATTTGTATTTCATTTCTCCTTTTATACAGAATGTGGTACTAACGAAGTACTGGTAAACGGAGTTTGTCAATGTAGCCCTGGTTGGTTTGGCATTAACCAAGATTTTACCCCGAATTGTATTTACAGTAAGTGATGGCTATTGAAAGTTATTACCGTATAGTATAAAGTCATTAGGCAAGGAAAAAGAAGTTAAATAATAATAATAATAATAATAATAATAATAATAATAATAATAATAATAATAATAATAATAATAATAATAATAATAATAAAAAAAAAAGAACAAAAAGACAAATAATTAACTTATAACGGAGGAAAAGAAGGACAAATAAAACAAATAAAAGAAAATAGTTATCAGGTCCCTTGCAAGTTCGCAAATAGCTCAAGTCTTCAGAAATCAGGTTGACTAAAACATAAAGTATAAATAAGAGTAGTTGATGTGGACCAGATTTACAAACAAACAAACAAACAAATGCGTAGTGCGGTGCAGCATGAGACCTATACAAAATTCTGCGGCTAGATTGGTGTCAAGGGCTAAATATTGCGATCACAATATACGCTAGTGCTTTTAGTTCGATCTTCACTAGTTCCCTCTTGTGTACCGTATTGAGTTCAAGATATTGCTGATCACTTTTAGAGCCTTTGGTCATTACTGCGCTCTGCGTCACAGAACCTTCTCCTGCAGTTTGGTTCCCATTGTTTTGATACTGCTTTTTTCCTGTTTAATTGTGTTGAATTTTTAAATTATATTACTTAAAGGTGGGTGACCTGATTGGCAGCCTCATCCCCAACTTTACCCTATCAAAATGCATATTGAAATTAGGCATTCCAAATCGGTATATTTCCGAAGAAATCACCAAAAAACTGTCGAATTAGTCTCATATGGTATACCACATTTTGACTAATTCAGCAGTTTTTTGATGATATCTTCGGAAATACACCGACTTAGAATTCCTAATTTCAGTATGTTAATGAGAAAAATAGGATCTTTCATTTGATAGCAATTTTTTACATTAATAAAAACACTATAGACTACCAGTTTTACGCTGTATTAAATGTCAGTAATTTTATGAAGAATTAGTTGCATTTACATGATCTTTTTGCATGAATGCTTGAAAGGGACAACAGTTTATGTTATACATAAGTTTTAAAGAATTTGATATATCAGGTCACCTTCCTTTAAGCTTTACCTCGCATATAATTATTGTTTGTTTTTGCCTGATTTGGTTTGTATTCGTTTCAATGTGCAATATTGGCTTATTTTTAAGTAGTGTGTTTCGGTACAGGTTTTAATCTTGTGGGTTTTTTTTTATATGTGCATACTGCATAGTTTTAACCAGTGTAAATTATATTGTCTGTTTTCTCTGTATAAATCTATACGTTTTTAATTATTGTAAAGCGCTTTGAGATATCATATTGTAATGCGCTATATAAGAAATAAATGATTTGAGTCTTGATTTTTTCAGAGTATGTTAGTTTTATAAAATACATCACAATCATGAAAAATATTGAGGGTGTCCTCTTCAGCAAATGGGTGATATGTCCATAGCAAATGTTACAATATGGCTTAAAGTGAACTTTATCATAAAATAAAACAACTAGAAATTTGATCGGAAACTGTTTAAGTGTTATTGGTATCCGATAATGCTATATGCAAAATTAAATTTAAAAAAAGAATTATATTCATTCACTTATCAATCACTTTTATGTCATATTTCATCCAGTAACCATGGTAATCATACATATAGAAGTCAAAAGTATAGAGTACAGAGAATAAATCAAATTTATGTCACAAAGAGTTCTCAATTTTTGAAGCAAGTAAAACGGACATTCACATAATATACTCATGCGCATGGCTATGAGAGACAAACCTTGTGTTTAAAGCGGACATCAGATGTACATGATGAAAACCTTGAAGATAACCATGGCAACTGATAAATAATATATTGAAACATATTATTATTATTTTGTTGTTTCAAAAACATTTCATTATGATAACTTTGTTATTTATTTCAGATTGCGGCGTGTCTGGTTCAATGCCTTTATGTCAAAATGGTGGTGCCTGTGGCTCCAATACCCCAGGACAATATTGCACCTGTTTATCTGGGTTTTTTGGACCCTTCTGTGGCACTTCACGCAAGTATTATATTGAATATCATCCAGCAGGGAGGCAAATAACAGGAAACTGGATTTAGCCACCCAGTAAATTATTTTACCCAACCAGTAAAATCAATTTGCACATTGCCCTAAAATACCCACCAAGTAAATTATTGTACCCACAAAAATTGGGCAATGGTGCATCAACTTGCTTTTTGAAGTGATATTGAAAGTAATATATCTTTTCTGAATATTTGCCAATTTGTTCAGTTATACTTAGGCACCGAGTGATTAAGGCACAGGTCTCGTAAACCGGAAGTACTGTGTTCGATTCCCAGGCGGAATCGCTTTTTCTACTTGCCTCCTTTATCATTTGCGACGGTGAACTTGTTGAAAAATTGTTTATAACATTGAAGCCTATTTATTTACTTTACAAGAATTGGCAAAATAAACATTTTATGATATAGGTCAATATATATCAAGGTTGGCCATATATTGCCAAATACTAATAAATTCATTTACCGTGGTGGTAAATACCGGAATAACAACATTTGTTTTTATACCCCAGAGATACCACTTAGTACCACTCAAAAGAATGAAACGTTGTAGTAAACAAAAGGCCTGAAATAGTAGTATAGACGAATCCAATTTCACGCATTCCTACTCCTCAATGGCAACCATAGCCGCGACGGGGACCCAACTATCTCACCTAAAATGTGAAATGATTCGGCCTTGAAGGGTACTTTAAACTACATTCTATCACCCGTGTTACACGTAGACAAAAGAATGATGACAGTTTACAATACAAAAGAATCTAACATCGAATTTTAAGCGGGTTTAATCCACCCTATTGGGCACTCACAACATCTGTTTGGTGCATGCGGGGAACCAAATATGGCCGACCAAAACCAAATCCTGACCATGACTTGGCTCAATTTACCGTACATGACACAAAAAATAAACAATACCAAAAATACATTTTTAAACCGTCATTGTATGCTAATTATGAACGATTAAAAGTCTACTTTGTTACTTAATAATATTAGCCAATCAGCAAAATATTAATAATTTGTATTTCATTTCTCCTTGTATACAGAATGTGGCGCTAACCAGCAATTACAAAATGGAGTCTGCACATGTTTGCCTGGCTGGTTTGGCCCTAATAATAATTGTATATACAGTAAGTGGTGGATATTGAAATTATAGCGTTAATTAATTACTATTTTTACTAAGTTAATCATAATTACCATGATGACGGTTCATCATTTTTAAGTAAATTTTATTGGTGTCTTTAAAGATTTTCTTCAATTACAATTTTCTTCACTTATAAAAGTCTTTCTAAAATTGTTTTTCTGTGATTTAATTATGAGTTTTAATTCAAGTTCGTGTGATAACGTAAAGCAAAATTAAGACGATTAATGAAAGTTAGAAAAGTGCTAATTTAAAGGCCCATTCAGTGATTTGCTCATCCGGACGATCGTAAAAATCATCAAAATTCAGATTTTGGTACCTTTGTAATTGGCATAGATGTGCTAACATAGCCTGCTAGTGGTTCGGTCGAAAGCCGTGTATTTTAGACAAAATAAAGCATTTGCATGATTCTGGACTTTTGATACTGACAGTACAAAAGTCCGACTCGAGATCGAAAGAAGCTCACTCTCCACTGTACCAACACGCGTTGCGTATTGTTTCTACTACTTATTACATCAGTAGCTACTATTTTAAACAAAATACACAATTTTAACTGTTTTTCATATTTGAATTGACCGTTAGTTTGCCTCGGTGACCTTTAATTGCTTATTTTGTTTTCTACTACAAAAATTAAGCGTCTGTTTTAAATCAATTTAGACTCTACTTCCCCGTGTTAGAAACACGGGACTAGGAAGTTTTTCCAGTCGATTGGTGGCGCACTGTACGAAAATCTCGATGTTCTCGAGTCGATCTGAGTTGAAGTAGAAAACCTTTCTAAAACTTCTGTTTTTTGACTAATTTGTCGATGTATTCAGGGGAAAAGTGGTTTAATGAAATTCTGTAGACTTATTCTTGATTTCTAAGCAACTCTGACAAATTTCCATTTTTTTTAATGTTCCTGTGAAATCACTGAAAGGGCCTTTAACGAGAAAAGGTCTCAATTATATTGAACACACGATAGTTGATATTTTTATAGCAGATAATACAGATGAATAAGAACGTCTGTGGTATACCCTAGTGGGCACACTTGACGTTGTATCAACGTTGATGCAACGTCGAAATCAGGTTGAAATCACGTTGTATTTGCAAATGGACATCAACGTTGATACAACATTATTGTATCGACGTTGAAGTTTCAGCCTGATTTCAGCCTCCTTAATTTTTGCATTGAAAGTTGCTTTGAAATCAGGTTGAAATTTCAACGTTATATCAACGTTATATCAACGTTGAAATCTCAACCTACCTCTAGGTTGAAATCAGGTTAGGTTGGAATTTTGACGTTGTATCAACGTTGATACAGCGTCGAAATCCTAACCTGTGCCCATTAGGATGCTTATCACACGCAACAATTTCATAAAGTAAATTCTTTGGAATGCCGGTGTAAATTTACGCCGACTAGTACCCACGTCTGAACATGGCTAGTGAGTACTATAGGCTGGTAATCAATCATGTAGGAGGTGGTGCAGACGCAATACCAAATATGTCACATAAACCATGTTAAAGTGCATTAATACAGTCTCGTATGGAAAGCCATATAATCAACGAAATACAGTACTTCGATGTATTTTTTTATCTCCTCAGACTGTATTACTGGAGTGAATCCACCATGCCAGAACGGGGGAACTTGCAACCCAAACTCAGTCACACAGAATAATCAACAATGTACTTGTCCTAGCAACGCTG
This sequence comes from Amphiura filiformis, assembly GCF_039555335.1. Classification (NCBI taxonomy): domain Eukaryota; kingdom Metazoa; phylum Echinodermata; class Ophiuroidea; order Amphilepidida; family Amphiuridae; genus Amphiura; species Amphiura filiformis. The sequence goes on along the minus strand of NC_092630.1, from coordinate 30,415,816 downwards.
CTGGGACATTATGTGCTTCATGTAAGTAGATAATAATGTTTTGATTGAAACAGAAGGCGTTCATGCCCTTCCATTTAAATTACACATTAGGTCCAGATACTACTTTTTAAAATTGATTTTGGAGACAGGTGTATTTGAATCTGTCTTATGCAGTATCTGTTTTTAATATACTACGCCAATAAAGTATCCTTACACTTGGACAAATAATCACAATTTTAAAACTGAACAATATTGGGGTAAATTTGTTTTTTAATAGATGCACTATCTAATCCTGCACATTATGACACCACATTGAATCCAATGTGATCTCAAGAAGTAAAGTTACAAGCAATTGAATAGACGAAGGTCCAGTTTTAAAAGTGACGAACTGGCCTATACAAGGCGCAAAAAGATTCCAACAAGCGAAACAAAGAGACAACGCGGTTTCTTAATTGAAGCGTTATTTAAAGCAGTTTTTATTTCGGTTTTTGCTTCTCTGTACTTTTCATAACTTTCACTTTATTTGTTAGTTCTTTTGTTTCAGTTTTCTTTTGTTCCTTTCGTTTTAAATTAAAGGCAAACGCATAAATTAGCCATTCACCACTCTCAAACCAGATGTCTAGTGTGTGGAGTTTTGAATAGGCCAGTTTGTCACTTTTAAAGCTGGACCTTCGTCTAATCAAATGCTTGTAACTTTGCTTCTTGAAGTCACATTGGATTCAATGTGGTGTCATAATGTGCGGAATTAGATAGTGCATCTATTAAAAAAACAAATTTACCCCAATATTGTTCAGTTTGGAAATTGTGATTATTTTTCCAACTGTAAGGATACTTTATTGGCGCAGTATATAAATGTTAATACTCGAATGTATTATGTAAGTTCATACGTGCAGGCGATAAACTGACTTTCAGTACAACAAATTGAATTTTCAAAGTGTGTGTGATAACACATCTTCATGTCCATCAGAAGAAGTCCTATCATGTTCTGTTGAATATGGTATATTCGTCTCAGGTTGAACTAGCCATTTTGGTGACTATTGTCGACTTTTATTCGAATGAGGGAAATCAAGGACTGGAGCAGGTGGTGGCCGCATTGCATTCTCTAAATTCAGTAAATTTTCATCGTCAACCGTGTAATTGAATGGGATTATTTTGAAATTTTAAAACGCTTGAAATATCACAAACAAATAGGCCTATGTTGATAAATAATATAAATACAAGTTAAAACCGTTGGGGTTCGATAATGAACCCCACAAAACTAACTGACTATATTGGAAAATGCCATACGGCCGGTCGGTTTCACAAGTTGCCGGCTCGATCATGTCATCCGCCGCCTGGACTGGAGTTGTCATCATGGGTTGCCATCATATAAAGCGCCCTCGTTCGACCAAAAGTGACCATCTGTCGACAAAAGGGCAAGTCAAACACAATATCACAGGAATTCTCCTGATGAACATGAAGATGAGTATCACATTTCTAAAATTCAAGGTTAGTTGAATTTGTTGTGCTGAACATGCTGAAAATCAGTTTAAACTACAGATATTATACGAGTGGATATTCATACTTAGCGCTAGACATGATGCAGTCATGTCTACAGTATAATTCACCTCGACCTTTGCAGGACTTAAACCTCATTAAAAGCTATTAAACCAAGATAACACTCATTAAAACAGCTCAACTGATTAAATCGGATCTTCTCTGGTTGTGCACATGTGTCTGTTTTATATGTGCGGTATCGCAATGAGCTGCTATAATACAGCTTCAGTTGGGTAACCGATTATAAAGGAAACGCAAGGAAACAGTGTTATCTGTCGTTTACATATCCTTCCTAAAACACAAAAGTGCGACTATTTCCAAACACCTAAATTAGCTAAAAATTTAGGACATGTTACAAAACTAAATTTTCTAGAATTTCATAGAATACTTTAAATGTAGCTTGTACCGTTTTTTTGTGGCATCCTTCAGTACTGAGCGGTCCGTTACCAATATAGCTCAATATTTTCGGTCAAATCTCCATTCAATTAACACGGGGAGTTGGCTAGCTATGAGCTAGCTATGCCTTGCCCTCACTCATATTTTACGAAAGTGCGACTATTTCTGAACATCTAACCTAGCTGTAATTTTAGGTCATGTTAGAGAAATATATTTGCTAGAAGTTTGGAGAATACTTTAAATATTGGCCGGTTATTTTTCACACAGTGATGTTAACTAGGCAAATGCAATATACTTCTAACATACACTATTTGTAAAGGTCGCGCGTCAATGGTGAGAGCACTGTGTATTGTGTATAGGAAAACGGACAGTAACTGCAGTATGATAAATAGAAGAGAAATAACAGATATTATATACCTCATATATAGATTCTTGTCATCTGATTGGTTAAAAATGCAGTCATTGAATGAGCTAACGCGGATATGTTACATCGAATATTCTACATCCATTAAAAAGTCTGTAGGGTCCTTAAAGGGGCATTTCGTGATCCACAGCCTCATCCCCCCACTTTTCTCAAAAAAAAGTTGAGATTTCTATATCACTGGAAACCTCTAGCTACATAATGTTTATGTACAAAATATTTCTTGCAGATTAATTCGTTTAGCAAAGATATCGTGAAATTTGAATTTCGTTCTGGTGCACCAGAACGAAATTACAACGCATTGTCTATGGAGCAGTGTAATACACATAATCATGCATAACTCGCGAACGCAAAATCGGAATCAACAGAAATTTTGGGAATAGGTTTTTTTCGTGGATATCTAATGAAAAATGACATAAATAGAGGATGCTAGGATCACGAAATACTCCTTTAACTGATGCCAACATTTTGTTGAAACATAGATTATTCATTCACTATTCATTATGTTATCATTGTTATTATAATCATCATGCTTTGTTATTCTTGACTCCTAGTTATTGTCTGTCCTAGCGTTCAGGACCGACAACAAACAACTCCCAACACCCAAACTGCAGTGCAATGGAACCAGCCTCAGATGATTGGCTTTGCTAATGTTCAGCCATTCTTCTTTTACATGGCAAATGGTGGACCACTGGCTACTACCAGTCTTCCTAATAACCAAGTTCAAGCCTTTTTTGACGTTGGTACAACTACTGTTATAGTGCAAGGCACGGATGGGATTTTGGACGTGACCTGTACTTTTGATGTCTTTATTACACCAGGTAAGTTGTTCACGATATTATATAGAAAAGGGTGGATATTTAATAAACATGGACATGCAATCATGCATGTAACGCATATTTCCTTTGTGATGAATTGATTTGCCGACAATATGTATGAATTGTCTTCGATAAAAAGGCTGTCATCAAATTGGTAACTGCAACAACACCACGAATCAGTGGTTCTCTTCACACAAACCCGGCGGTTACAATAAGCGTGATGTAGTGGGATCAACAGTCCTTCCAGTAATGGAAACGTTATAATAAATCATGGATTAATAAAGCGCCAGTGAAGCATGGGTGGCACGTCCCACCAATCGATTTAAAAATTTAGAAAATCCCATAGGAAAATTGCCGAATAACGGCTTGTGCACCCCCTCCAATAATGCCGGGTGCCCACAAGACTATCACCAAGACTTAACAGTGGGTCCAACTATGCGTTTGGCGGTCTGTATAATCCTCCAATCAGAACATCTTGGCCAGGGAGCGAAACCTGACACTGCAACAGTTCTGTATCTTCATCAGCGTCAAGATCGGTTCTTTCAAAACAAGGTATGTCTTTGTTTACTGCAACAATTAATACGTCACCACCGTACGAATTCCTGTCTTTACGGAAAACTTGCATAATATTCTGGAACAATTTCGGCGGAGTTGATATCATCCAGTCAGGATTCTGTAGAAGAGATGATATCAGGATGTGAAGGATTCAAGGACGGCTGATTTCGATTTATATAATACTGCGGCAGTTCAACGACAATGCTGATATTATGTCCTTTTGCTGGATGTACATTTATCATTGGCAGAATTTTGTCTGACATTGGCAGAGTTTGGTCTAACATTGGCAGAGTTTTGTCTAAAGTTGGCAGAGTTTTGCCTATTTGTCTATCGTTGGCAGTGTTTTGTCTAATATTGTCAGAGTTTTGTCTATCATTGGCAGAGTTTTGTCTAGTATCTATTGAATTTTGCCTATTATTGTCAGACCTTTGTCTATTATCAGCAGAGTATTATCTGCATTTATTGGCTTGGGATGATCTTTCCTATCTGCGATTGTCCAACTATTCTCTTGCTTCTTCAGAAACAAGGAGTCAACCCTTTGCGTTTTCCAACCATCACCATCTCGGATTAACTTGGTGGAGAGGACTTTTTTTATCAACTCTGGGACTGGATGCATTGAGTGGTTGCGATGGTAGACCAACTTCAAGTTCAACGTCAGAGTCATCCAAGGATGATAAACACTCAAAAGGGTTATACTAATGTTTGAGTTGAAACTTAAATCACTAACCTCGAAGAAGGAGCTTGCAAAATTGACAATGTCACGTGCTGGACATAACCAAATGGTCAAGGATGGTCATTGCGATGCCGGATGGAATTATTTGAAGCATTAGAACAGTTGAAACCACGCCTCTCTGAATGGAGTCTTTAGCAGCCGAGTAACCACACATACCGCAGGGCCACTTGAGCTTCCTTCCACGTCTTGATCTACGCACACCGTCATCATCTTTATATCTTCGTGTCAAAAATTGCCGTGATAGTACGGCGAATCCTCTCGTTTTTCAATAGCTACGCATGGCGATTTTGTTCGAGATAGGCCGAGCGACTCAGGCTAAGCATAGTATGACTATCATATGAGATACCATCAAGTTCTATTCTATACATTATTACGATTTGCGCATGCTCCAGTATCCCATATAGTGTTGCTATTACAAGGAAATTCGATTTGTTTTGAGGTAAAACCAAGGAAATGAAATACCCTTGGCCATCACTGTTTGCTCTGGATACATTTTTACTGCATTTTTGGCGTAACGATTTTTAAATCGAAAGTTAAAATTGTGATATATTTAATTTTGAGAATTACAATTATATAAAGGAACACATTTATAATCCAGGTGCATGTATAATAGAAAATTCGATCACACGTGTATATCACAATGCATATGTAAACTTTCTTTATCTGTGTCAACAATAGAATTTTGATCACCAACGGAGTATGAACTGCTTTATGAAAAAATATTTATAATATAGCGTGTTGACACTGTGCTACGAAGCTCTACAAGTGGTCAGGGGCTGGCTCTGATTACACATTTCAGTGCCAAACTGCCAATATTATTGATATTATGATTTTCCGATTGTCAAAACTAGCCACTGGGGGGAGGGGGGCTAGGGTTTAAGTTAATATCTCCAGCGAGTAAATTAACAAGTAGAGTAGGAAGAGGGGCAAACTTCTCCTGGGGTAGCCAAGAAAGGGAGTGGCGCTCGTAACAATACCCTATCCCGCATACGGAGTAGCACTGCAGCCTGTGATACATATATAAGCCTCAGTAAATTGCACGGGTAATCTACAGAGTTCAATGCCACATCGATATCAAAGGAATGATCCTACCGTTTATCTTCCGGTGTTGTCCTGAGTGCAATTAATGTTTTCTTTTTTTCAGCGGTGTCGCAATACTTTTGGCCAGTTTGCGTATTTCTGTACACCGACTAAATCATGAATGCATTTTACGTATATCAGCGAATCCGATTGGCCAATTAAATCCCGGAGTTTGAAACAATTAGGACCAGACTTGTAGTCGAGTCACTGAAAGTCGAGTCCGAGTCGAGTCCTCGAGCCTTCGAGTCTCGACTCGAGTCGAGTCCTCGAGCCTTCGAGTCTCGACTCGAGTCGAGTCATGAAGCCCTTCGAGTCCGAGTCGAGTCATTTGATGTTGTCAGTCGAGTCGAGTGAGGCCATTCTGTCGAGTCGAGTCGAGTCGGATGTATTTTGTCGAATCATTTCGAGTCACTTCACGTTTTATATGCTCATGATGATGATAGCCCAATTTGCATGAATTTGTGGGGTTTTTTATGAATGGGGTAGTTCAGTTGCTCATTTGCATAATAGACACGACCAAGTGGGTACAGTCTTGATCAAGTCCTGAAATTATGCTCAGCTTGGTAGACATATTATTAATGTAGTATAATTAGAAGGGTAAATTGGGTGGAAGGGTTTGGTGCTAGACTACCATGTGAGGAAGAAAACATGCAGGTATTATTGGAAATATTAAGGTATAATTTATAGTTTCGAGTCATTTTTAAACAGTCGATTCAGCTACAGTGACTCGAGTCACAAGCCTCGAGTCATCGAGTCGAATCATCAAATTTTGAGTCGAGTCGAGTCATCAACCATCGAGTCGAGTGGAGTCGATTCATTTCGAGTCGAGTGATTCGAGTCACTACATGTCTGATTAGAGCACTACTGGCTTTATTTTACTCAGGATATTTTAGTATCAAAATATATTGCAATAATGTTGAAAATGTATTTTTTTTGGAGAACAATTGAGAGCCTAGCTTTATAAATAGTATGGTGTTTTTTTATTTCTTCTTTCAGCATCACCATGTGCCAATTTCCCCTGTCAGAATAACGGTCAATGTTTTCCAAGTGGTAGTTCTGGTTTTACTTGCGATTGCAGTAATACTGGATATAGAGGAATTACCTGCAATGTCGGTACGTGTAATGATTTAACATGTTTAAAGAGGAAGACCCGCCAGAGAGGAAGACCCACCAGAGCATTTCTTCTGGGGTCAACCAATTAAACCTGTCTGGTTATCAAATGAATCAGTGACAAGGTTATATTAGAATTGGACAGGTGCTAATTCATGCAATAACAAAAAGAAAATCAATTAGCACCTGTTTGTCACTGATTAATTTGATAACCAGACAGGTTTGGATCACCCCAGAAGAACTGCTCTGGCGGAGCTTCCTCTTTAATAGTACTTTAAAAGTAACTACTAGTATTTGTACATCCATGGACCAAGAATATAGAGCACGTAGTGCGATGGACTTGAAACTCCGTTCGTCGACGTGAGGACAGCGACGTCACACTTGGAACATGTGGACGTAGGTGGCAGCAGCATTTTTCTTTAATTAACATAATCATGAATCGTCATGTTAACATAAGTCTCCACAGCACTACGCATATTTTTTTAGGTAGCTGTTAGTACTATCGTGGTGTCAGCAGCATTTTTCTTTACTTTTCCAATATGGCCCCGCCCGTGAATCAATTTGGTGACGCCATCGGACGCCATGTCAGCGCAGGGTAATACACAAGGGAAGCCGACGCTGTAGCCACCTTTTTGTATTGTGCTAGTATGTGAGTTGCAACGGCCTGGTACATCCATTGTGATCAAGTAATGTCATCACATCAAGGACAAGTGTAGGAAAATTAAAGCATTTTCAAGGAACAAATTGAGGATAATTCAAGATATTTTGTTAACAACATAAAACATGATATTTGAGAGTAAGGTGATTGGAACTGCTTGCTCTGACTGTATGAAAACTATAAAAAAGTAAAAGTCGATCAATAATACGAGTAAAAGATCTGCTTCTTATTAGTAATATTCTATAGTCGTGTTCACATGGTAGGACATAAGTGACTTATCCGGTACTAAGTGACTTATTACAGGTAATAAGTGACTTATTATACCGATAATAAGTGACTTATGCCCGACCGTGTGGTCACGACTTTAATGTACTAACTCGTTAAACTCTGTTTGACATCAGATGATTGTTTCACATTGTGTCCCGACCAAATAAACCAGTGCTCAAGATGTGCTGCGGTAAACCAATGTATAAAGAACCCAGTGACTGGGATATTCATTGGATGTTCAGGTAAGAAATTGTATTAATGCTCGGCGTGCTAGCCATGCGCTTCAATGGAAAAAGTTCAAGTTTTGAAATATTTTCTCAAAATATCAAGAGTTACCTTAAGAACTACTGAATCAATACTAGGTTTGTTTGTACTCATTTTAATGCATTTTTCATGCTGATTCCAAATATGGTCATGAAAATTTACATTTTTGAATTTTTGAATTTCTAAATTCTTTTTGAAACTTGTCATAAATTCCCGTAACAATCGTGCAAATCATGTTAAATTTGTCGTATTTGGCAGAGTTACAGTACTTATTTAATTGCACTACAAGTATGTAATGTCTCGAAATGAGGTTTTTTTTCCACAAAAGAGACTAAAGGCAGGCATCCTACACAAAAACATAGACTTACAATAATACTTGTCTGTACACTGGCAGCAGCCTGTATCAGTAATATAGTTGGTAAAACTCCAAATAATAATGCCCTTTTTTTATCTGTCGTCAATCCCCCTCATTTAGAGGCATAAGCGCTCCACAGACTCCGAGTATTGTACGTACAATATTGTATGCAACATATGTACGTTATTTTATCTATTGCCATTCTATTTCCAGTAATGTTTAAGTTCTAACGAATGTTTGATGACGAAAAATCGATAATATGTTACATGTAATATCTAGTAGAAATATATTATCGATTTTACGTCATCAAACATTCGTTAGAACTTAAACATTACTGGAAATAGAATGGCAATAGATTAAACAACGTAGATATGTTGCATACAATATTGTACGTACAATAAAAAGTCTGAATACTGCTTTATGCGGTAGTATAAAACTAGAATTATCCCAAATAAGTGCAATACCAATATTTTCAAGCAGACATTTTTTAACCGTGTGTACAACTCCTGGAACAACCTCCCTGCTGACGTTAGGAACGTTCACATTTTCAAATATTTCAAATCCGAGCTCCTAAATTACTACATCTCAAATTCACTTGTCAGTATCCATAAATAATTTCATCGGGATTGTTCATAATTCACAATTTGCAAGTGTTTCTTCTGTACATGTCCGGAAATGCTTCGGTATGGAGGTCTTAGGCATGCCTCTGTGGCGTTTCGTGCTGCACTGTGGTACTTTCTCAAATTGACGGCACCAACATCAAGTTCCAGCAGGAATCAGACGAGGAGTGCGAGTGTTGATCAGTCAATTTGATATGGTGCTACGGTGTGGTGCGGAGCGTCATTGGGGTGTGTAGGGATCTTTGTGCCGAGGTGTTCTTGGATTTGTGCGGGGAACATTTGCAAATTGTGAACTTATCAGTTTACCTACCTTGTGCAATTTCACTAATGTCTATTGAATTATGCGATGTCTTTACCTTATATTTGGCAACTCAATTTTAGTGTTATATTGTATTTTTAATGTATTTTATAGTGTTTTTTAAATATGCTTATAATTATGTACTGTGTAATTTTAGTTCTTTTATTTTGGTGTGTGTATACACCTATCCGACTTCGCCATTACTGCGGTGTCCCCGATGTAAAACTGCGGTGTCCCGAGGTCGGGGGTTCCATCCATTATTTATTTTGTGCTATATAGTATTGTACCCGGGAATTGTACACAACAGTGATATTCAATACACAATCATGAGTATTGAATTACGAATTAAATCTCCCGCTCTGGTACATCTGTGTTGCCGTCAATAGAGGGCCAAATACAGTAAACGCTTCTCGGATTGGTGTATAAGGGCCCCCATCCAGTGGGCCTGCGTGCCTGTTCGGGGTTGCCCTTTTGCACCACACACCGCATTTTGATATTTTGTGCAATAAAGATATTAAACTAAACTAAACTAACTAAAAACTTAAACTAGAACGGATTCCCGTTTAAAAGGTATTAGGCATTTCGCAAGGCTCACGAGGCAAACAATGCCTTTGTGCATGCAGAGTACATAGTTTCTGATGCACCATCATTATTATCATCATCATCATTATCGTCAGCATCATGATCAGCATCATTATCATAATCAGCAGTAGTATCAGCAGCCTCAGCATCAACAGCAGCAGCATCACAAACAGCAACAACTTCATTGTGATGATACTGATTGTTAGCAATCTAAATGTATGTGTGGTGGGTGGGTGGTTGTGGGGTGCGTTTATGTGGGGGGTGTGTGCGGTCACTGTGCCGCGTGTGTAGGGTCCTGTGTGTAGGCCTAAGTGGATACGGGTGTAGGCCCGGGGTGTAGGTATGTATGTGGTTGTATATATTTATTTATATGTACGTATTCTATAAAATACAGATGCATGTGTTGGGCCTGTTAACCCGTGTAACAATGGGGGTGCATGCTTCAGCGACAACGCGGGAGGATATTTATGTAACTGTGTTGACGGTTGGCAAGGTAGCACGTGTCTTGAACGTGAGTAACAACAACTTAAAAAAAGAATTATTCAAAATATATTTAGTTATAGTCCATGCTGTGATAGGATATACTCAAAGATAGTGTCAAACGTTATCTTATATAATTGGTGAAATTAGGTTTAAAGGGGCATTTCGTGATCCACAGCCTCATCCCCCCACTTTTCTCAAAAAAAGTTGAGATTTTTTATATCACTGGAAACCTCTGGCTACATAATGTCTATGTACAAAATATTTCTTGCAGATTAATTCGTTTAGCAAAGATATCGTGAAATTTGAATTTCGTTCTGGTGCACCAGAACGAAATTACAACGTATTGTCTATGGAGCAGTGTAATACACATAATCATGCATAACTCGCAAACGCAATATCGGAAACAACTGACATTTTGGGAATATGCTTTTTTCGTGGATATGTACTGAAAAATGTCATAAAAAGAGGATGCTAGGATCACGAAATACTCCTTTAAGGAATCGGATAGCAACGGACCTGACAGCACATCAGACACACCAAATTTCACTCTGAATACGAGGAATATCCTTTCTTCAGATATCAAATAATTTTGATTTTTTTTGAAATTCGCGACATACAAATTTTATGACAAATTATTAAAAATTTATATTTATTATATATTTGATATTTAACAGTCCTCGAAGTAAACTTTATCAATCTAATGATATGTATTTAAAGTGTTTTTATGCATTTTCCCCAAAAGACATAAAATTTTAGGTCTTTTTTGGAAAAAATGTATCTTCAATAATACGAAAGGTTAAAATTTTCAAATGATGGACGGCTTTTTCTCCCAGCTACATACCCTTTAAGTACATATGTCTGATGATGAGCTCTCATGACCCACAAAAAATACTGGGCGAACGTTGCTATCCGATCCCTTAAACGGTAAAAATTCTAATTAAAATATTTTCTTTGTGTTTTTTCAGCTGTTGGCTGTAATTTGAATCCATGCAATGCATTGGGAACATGTATACAGACCGGTCCGACGGCTTATATTTGCCAATGTACAGTCGATTTTGTTGGGACCAACTGCGAATATCGTAAGTTGTTTTAATCCGTACTTCCAAAAGACAGAGGAGAGGAGGAGAGGAGAGGAGGAGAGGAGAGGAGAGGAGAGGAGAGAGAGGAGGGAGAGAGAGGAGAGGAGGAGAGGAGAGGGAGAGGAGAGGAGAGGAGAGGAGAGAGGAGGAGGAGAGGAGGGAGAGAGGAGAGAGGGGAGGGGGAGGGGGGGGGAGGGGAGAGGAGAGAGGAGAGAGGAGAGAGGAGAGAGAGAGAGAGAGGAGAGGAGAGGAGGGGAGGGGAGGGGAGGGGGAGGGGAGGGGTGGGGAGGGAGGGGAGGGAGGGAGGGGAGGGGGAGGGAGGTGTTCAAGCATGCATGAGTACGTAATCACCCTAATTATTTCAGATTATCCCCTTTCATTTGTATCATTATCATATGTGACGTGTTATGTCAAAAGGAGACACTTTTGGGCAGGATCGTAAATGGAGAAATAACCAAAAATCTGCCCGTGTTTGTTGCGAATTTGTGATGTTATTAATGTTTAAAATATCGTCAGACCTGAATATAACTGGCACCTTGTATTTTTGAGACATTTTGCAAGGTAATTGCTACTCTCAACATTGTCAATAATATTTTTAAAGGCCGATATCTCACTTTCCAATTTTATAATACCATAACTTACGACCTCAATATCTTCAGTTAGTAATGTCCGATTTCATTGGGAAAAACGGTATTGTGGAGCAAAATATCTCTATAATTAAGATATGTAAAAACCTCAAAATTGATAACCTGGCCCAAAGTGTCACCTTTTGACATGTCACGTCACATTTATTCTTGTGCAAAGATTGGTGAATAAATATATTTAAATGAAAGCTTGAACCATATTTTGTATTTGTTCTTAAAATTACAAAAAAATGACTTGGGCGATTAGCGTAGCAGGCTGACGATAGAATTGATGTTGAGTCAACTTCGGTCCAGCTGCTAACACATGTGACCCTGGTATGAAATCAAGCTGTGCAGTTGTCCAACAATACAGCTGCCCCAGCTGGCTGCCCCACTAGACTTAATGACCAATTTTGTGAAGTTGGTAAGAGGTTTTCCATTTATACCATGATGATTATTCTTCCCGTTTATACAGAGAATCCATGCAGAGTCAACCTCGGTCCAGATGGAGCTGCTAACACGTGTAACCCTGGTATCTGTACCGTTGTCCAACCATATGCGGCTTATCCAAGCAGTCAAGCTTTCGCAAACTTTGTTTGCAGCTGCCCCGCTGGACTTGGTGGGCAATTCTGTGAAATTGGTAAGAGCTTTTTGTCGCTATCATCACAAATGAGGTCTAGACTAATTCCTGGGTTTGGTACCGGGGGGGGGGCACTTAACACAAATTACCATATACGGGTATACTCCCCTGGAAAGACCTCCCTTTTTGGAGTTCGCAGCTCCGAAAGAGTAAAGACCCCTATTTGGCCAAAATAGAGCTCCGAAAGACACCTGTTTTGATTGTTCACAGCTCCAAAACCCGGAGGGGGTACTCACATGTAAATGGGGTATGGGTATGTGCGGCGGTCAAGGGTCCCTTTTTCAGGCTCCCCGGCAGTTCCTTAAGACCCACATTTGGATCATGCTCCAGTTCCTTGAGCCTCAAACTCTGGCAATTGTAGCTCTTTAGCCACAATTTGGAAAATTTTGGAAATTTTTAGCTACAAAGCCTATAATTTAGCCCAATTTTAGCTCACAAGACCCACCAAAAATGTTGAAATTTCAGTTCATCGAGCCCCTATTTTCCCCAAAATCAGTTTTTAGTTCCCCGGGCTCCAAAAGTCCCCATTTTACTTGTTCGTAGCCCGGTTCGCAGATCCAAAAGACCCACCGCCTCAAAATTCCGGGGAAACATACCCACCAAATTTGTTTGATGTGCCCCCCGGGGTTTGGTACCCCTTTATATAAAAGGGCATTAAAGGGTTGAATTTAACACCAGATTTGATTTTTAACAGTGCTCAGCTATTCCCCATTACTGATTCAAGATCCTCTCTGATTGAGAGGAAAGGGTGCTGCATTAATTATGTGTACCCCTGAGTGGTGACCCGGTTGGTCGTGCCAAAATATCCTAAATTGTCTTATCATAAAATGCTTTCCTGCACCTTTTTAGGTCGTAATATAGAAACGGTATCCAAAACATCTGTGCCAAAAATTGTTTGCCCCCCCCCCTTCGCCCTTTCGATTTTCATTATCTGAATCAATATATTATTGAAAAATAACACTTTGGTGTTTTGCAAAAGTTCATTCTACAAATCATATACTTTGAAAACTTGCTTAATTTATTGTTGTTAATGAGGTATGTACGTTTTACAAAAGTGTTGTTGTTTGAGCCCTCTTAACATAACTCAAGAACCACAGGACCTACAAAAGTATATCTGCGATATTAGAATTGTTCTACACGCTCGCTATGAATTGAGCAATGCAATTTTTGCTAAAGCTCACTACCATTCGCAAGATGCTGTGAATTACTTTGTTTTTGCTGCTTCAACCAACAATACATCGTATGCGTATACCCTTAAACGAGCTAATAAAATGCATTGACAATGGCGCTGGAATGAAATAGTTTTTTGTTTTGTTTTATATAAACAAATCAGTGACTAACATTATTGCTTTAATTCATATTAATATTTAAGAGTAATACCTATTTAAACGACAGTTTCCTGGATTCTTTTACAATAAGATATTCCTTGTAATGTCGCTGATACCATACGTTAAGAAAATCGTAAAATCTGACCGATACTATAATTGTTGTCAACTTTTGAGCAACTGCATAATGTTCAAATGTAATCTATATCTTCTCAATAAAAAAGTTCCCGAGCAGGTGATGGTAATCTTTCTCTGACAAAAAGAAATTGCTCTTTGCTTAATTAACATGTATGATTTAAAAACGTGCCTCTAATTTATCAGTGGAAGTACAAGTATGCGATACTATCGTCTGTCAAAATGGCGGAGTTTGTGAGCAGTTCGGCGGATTAGTTGCAAATTGCAACTGTGAAAACACAGGGTATACGGGCTCTTATTGTGAGCAGGAGCGTAAGTAAAAGTTGCAAGCTGTTGACACTATCTCTTGACTGCTTCACTGTCTGTTTTTGTTACTTGTGCGTATTTCTCTCTGCAATTCCGTGGATCTTTGTCTCTTATCAGTTATTTGTTCTAATTACTTGCATTTCTTTATATTGTGTCTTTCTGAATCCCTTATTCTAAATCCAACTAATTCCTGATTTTTGCTTCCCCGGTTATGGGTTTACACTACCCCCTTCCTGTCAAACGGTCACATACACACGCTCGTGGAAAACAAGTGGTGATCAAAATAATCCATTTCTTTTCTTTTCTTGACACCCCTCCCACTGAAATAAAACAACAACAACCCACTACCGTTATTTAAGTATCCTATACTTTAACCGCTAACTCTAATACCGTTGATTAGTATTACTTCACAACTATAGTGCTGTACGTTGTCTCCAGTTTTGCAGTTTAGCATTTCCACAAAATTCCACCCAAATCCTTACACCTCTTTCAAATGGCTCCATGACCATCATCATTGACATCGCCCCTCATGCTGTAATACAACCGCCTCTCTTTGATTTGGAACATTGAAACTGCCGCGACGATTTTCAACTGCAACTTTACCAGGGTGTTCTTTTCTATCTATTTAATTGCTCTGTTCTGTTTCTCCACTATTCGCAGCTCTTGATATCCCGTTGTGTCTTCTGTTTTCTGTGCTTCAGATCAACTTTTTCATCTGCATTCGCCATTGACTGTCAACATGTTCAGAAGACATGATAATTGGTGCAGCTGCTGCTGTAAAATGAATGTAAAGAGGATGCTACTATTAAAGACGATATCCCCACAAATAGTTCAATCATTGATTGGCTGTTTTCATGTTTTCTCTATGTATTTCAAGATTTTCCTATCCTTTTCATCAAATTGCAATCCATCAGCCGTTTTCGTACATTTGCATACAACGTTCATGTATTTTTAGCATACATGATCGTTTATTTGTACGAGTACCTTTGCATGAGCTACATACATCGTCGATTGTTAGTGTTATATCAGAGGATGATTTAAGCACTACCCAACACCCCACTGGGTTAACTGTGCAGTGAGCAGAGCTGTATGAGTAACATGACACCACTGCTCTGCTATACTGCATAGACATGCATGGTAAAATTTGAATTTGCACTGCTATATTTACAATAAAAACACTGTTAATTTGCCGGTCGATTTCACATTTTATGTTATCTACAGAAGGTGTGAATTATCCTTCATACACACATCACTTTTGTTCTGAAATTTTTTTTTGCACAGAGTTCTATGGAATTTGAAAAGTTAAGTGGCAGTTGAAACTCCTGTGATAACACTTTTGCAGTGCATGATGGGCTTCCTTAAATCATCCTCTGGTGTTATATGTACCCGTCTAGATATACATTTGTACGTCATACAATTAAAACATGAAGGGTATTAATCACCAAACATTGGCGTTGCCTACAGTTCAGGCTAAAGAATGCTCGACTATAAGCCCAATCGCCATTGTGACTTCCGGTTTTTGAGAGCACTTTTAGGACACTTTGACCTCTGACATATCGGGGAAATTTCTCTAATTATTATTTATTTATCTATTATTGTAAAAATGTTATCATTAAAAATGTTTAAATAATTAATTTATACAACAAATATATTTTTTTGATTTGTTTTTATTCTAGTAAAACTTTTTAAAATTATTTTTGTATGCACAAAACCAATATTTCTGATAGGTCAAAGGACAAAGTGTCCTAAAAATGCAAAAACTGTCCCACAATGCATTGCAAACTTCTAATGCCGATTTGGCTTATTAGGCGACGAAAAAAACCCTTGTTCTACGGGCGGTCGGGTCTTTCAAGTAGGGTCGGTCGGTCGGGCCTTTTTTTTTTCCAAAATGACCCCAAACATCAACAAAATGTGGGAAATACAAAAAAAATTGTTCCTGATATTTTCGAAATTTAGGTCGGCATTCAATTGTACAGGAAAAGATTGTTTCCCAAATTTCAGAAAATCTGGGTCGGTCGGGCCCGTAGAACAGGGTTTTCTTTCTTCGTCGCCTATTCCGATGTACTCTTTGATAAACATGCTTACATTCGTTTTTGCAACATTGTCTTTGAACAATAAAACATTTACATCATACCATGTTTAAAAAAAGAAAGAAGGTAAACCCCACGGAGTAAACCCTTGTCCAAGCAAAAAGATCTTGTGAGAACAAAGTGAAATCCAGTTGTTTTACTTCAGAGGCGAATTATTTTGTTTATCACTTATATCACGATATCATTTTTGTATTTTATCCACTAAATTGAAGTAGACATTATAATTTGTTTAATGTTTTAATGCATTGTATTTTTTCAGTAACATGTAACCCAACTTGTGTAAATGGTAACTGTGTGTACAATACCGCATCATCTGCTACCATTTGTCAGTGCTTCCCAGGTTATATTGGCCCTGATTGTAATACTCGTAAGTATTATTTTATTTCTTCTGCTACGAAGTGTCTATTTATGATTGATATGTACCAACAATTTATAACACTTTTGTTTAATATATAATTGTTTTTTAAAGAGTAAAATAGGACATTTTTAGTGGGTAATGGTGCAAAAACAACGTTGCGGGCGCCCCAAAAAGGAAAAGTGTGTAGAGATGATATGAGGAAAAATTCATTTTGTCGACATTGTGCGATGATAGCTAACAACTTTCGCGCAAAGTTGTGTTGAGGCAATAACAATATTTGCGTGGGGCTTTAACCCCATGAGCACTACCTGCCGATCTAACATTGCCTCTGATTAGTAAATTACGTGATATCTTCACTTTAATCACCAATCAGAATGGAGCTTTGCCAATTATTCACCCCAATTTGCGTGGTGAAATTATTCTAACAATGTTGCTGATTGGTCCAATTGATAATGAAAACTTCTTTTTTGACCAATAGGCAGATAGTTCTCATGGGGTGAAGAAAATAGCTACCCGAAAATTTGTTGGAACAGATATCTGTAAGGCTTGCACGTCACACTGTTAACATTATCTTCCCAAGGCCGGTACTTCGGCATTGAAATAAAGAATGCTTCTAAATTTATATACATGTATATCTTTAAATTATATATACGCTTAACATGTGTTTGCTTTATTCAATGTCTTTTTAAATGTAATATAATAATGATACCTAACACGCTATTAATACAGCTTGCAAGCTGGGTTACCGGGGGAGAGGTTCTTCGAAAAAATTTGTGACGTACGTACCAATTAGACTTTTGGATGCTGATTTTCTCTATACCTGCTTTTTAATGTTCTGCAACCCATCAGTATCATAAAAAGCACCAAGTTGCCACTCGTAATTCACCACATGCGCCCCCATTCGGTTTAAATGCGACAGTCGTCATAGCGCGTTGAATTGTGGGGAATTGGTCGACAAGCCAGACCCGGAAGTAAATATCACCAAGCACTCGCACGTAATTTCGCATTCAGTTGTCACAAATACAATACATAAACATACGCCATTGTCGGTTTAAAATGTTATTATGATGTTACAAGCGAATGTACACTAAAACAGCAATTTTACTATAATATATAGTAGATCCATTTACTATCTATTGATGACACGGCATCCTTCGTGGAGCTGTTTTCAACATCTTTATTGTCACACATCCAATGGCAGCTAGAACGGCGATGTTGACTCTGGAGGTCAAAAATTGGACTGCCAAGAGCAACCGCTGGCGGCGCATCGTATTGTGAAACGCGAGAATTGGGCACATTGGTTTTCACTTAAAACCGCCCCGGGAAACCGCCCACCTATTGATCTACCAAAATCATTGAAAAGGTACAACTCAAGTTCAATCAGGGAGAACCTCCTCCGGGCTGGGTGTGGTGTAATAATAGTGTATGTATAATTCTAATCACATTATATGTTACGCCTTGTGTTCCTGTCACGCATTTATACTAGTGGATTTGTGCCAGAATGTTGTCTGTCAAAATGGCGGATTTTGTGAGCCTCTCAACGGTGATGCCGAAGTTGTAGTATGTAATTGTGCAAACACGGGGTATATGGGATTACAATGTGAAATTCGTAAGTATAGAGAAAACCAAGCACAATTGCGCGAAGTCTTCTTTCCTTCTTTTGTGTCCCTTCTTCATTTAGTCTCCGTCCTAGCCGATTTATGCTCCTTCGTCACTAAACATAAGTCTGGCAACAACCTGGCAAAATAACGATCGCTGATTAGTTAAGGGCTGGGGTATGAACGTTTGGACAGTATTTATTTTGGGACATTAGAGCACATCAGACATATCGAATTGCATTCTAAATACGAAGAATGTCATTCTGATATCAAATAATTTTGATTTTTTGAAATTCGAAATTTAATACACATTTTATGGCAAATCATTGAAAATTGATATTTTTGATATTTAACAGTACTTGAAGTAAACTTTATAAATCTGATGATTTATACTTGAAGTGTATGTAGGTGGGATGAAAAGCCGACGATCAATTGAAAATTTTGACCTTTCGTATTGAAGATATGGATTTTTCCCAAAACACCAAAAAAAATTAGGTCTTTTTGGGAAAAAATCCATATCTTCAATATGAAAGGTCAAAATTTTCAATTGACCGTCGGCTTTTCCTCCGTGCTACATACACTTTAAGAATATATCATTAGATTTATATGATTTACTACGAGGACTGTTATATATCAGAAATTTGAAAAACATCAAATTTTTATAATTTGTCATAAAATTTGTATTATATTGTGATTTTCAAAAATGAAAATTATTTTATATCAGAAAGACATGCTTCGTATTCAGAATGCAATTCGATAGGTCTGAGGTGGTCTCATGTCCCACAAAAAATACTGTCGAAACGCAATAAACGCTCATTTTAGATCCCTTAATGAATTTGAATTAATTTCCAATGACATACATATAAAAAATCTTTCAATTGGCTGAATGGAACCACGCGACTGCGGAACAAGCAAGTAACTTGTGTAGAAGCGGTGAGAGCAGCGACTCTAAAATTTAAATTAACCACCCAGATTTAAGAGGCTTACCTGAATTACATTATGCCGTTACATTGAGCTAACTTGAAAACCGCACACAGAAAGTGAATCGACAACCGGGATCGACAATTATATAGGGTCGATTGGTACATGATATTGATATCGATAACAAATGAACATTGTACTCGTAGTCGCCGCACACTCTCTCACCATCTATGGGGTTGTCAATCAACTACTGTACTCAACGTCTATTTATGGCCTCCCAGTTGAGAATTAGGTTTGAGTTTAGCGGCCAGTCAGAAAAGGCATACTTAGAGTGTGTTGCTAGACTGTTTGTTTTGATGATGGCAAGGCGCATAAATCGGCAGGGACCCAGACTTCTTCATAGTCCTATGCATGCACGAACTTACTTCCGAAGTATCTGCTTATTTTCAACTGACTATAGAGGAATCCAAATACACGCATCCCTACACCTGACTAGCAGCCTTTAGGTGGGTCCCCGCCGGCTGCAATGCATCCAAAATGTGAAATGATTCGGCCTTGGTGGAAATTTTAAACTGCATTCCATCACCCGTTTTACACCTTCCGCGAAAACACAGGTAGACAAAAGATTGATTTAAGTTTACAACACAATACAGTTCTCAACCGTTGTGCAAATAAAGCCGCCTTACACCTAGATAAGGTCGAGGAGGGTTAATAGAATAATACTATAGAGATAATTCCGCAGGTAATCCCGTCGCATGTATTCATAGATGTACAAATGGATGAACAAAAGGACTATATGTATGAATAGATGCGATAGGATTACCTCTATTGTATATATTATTATATTAACCCTCCTCGTCTTTGCATCTTCTCCAGGTGTTAATAGGCGGCTTTTATTTGCACAATCGGGAGCTCAATACCCCAGGTTGGTGCTAGCGGGAAACCAAAGATGGCCGACCAAATCCTGACCATGACTTGGCTCGTTGGATTCGTCTATACTAGTTCTCATATCAGCGTATAGTTCCTTTCCTTGAACCAAATAAAATATAACTTTATAGTGGGGATGAATGCAGTGCATGTTTCGGAAGGAGTGTTCCTGCCCGTCACCACACACCAGCACCCCACCACCCAGCCCACAACTCTGCAAAGTGTCCTGCGGCTTGTGCGAAGCACACTATAAATCACTTCAGCAAAAACAAAAAACAAAGACAAAACAAAAACAAAAACAAACAAACAAAAACGAATGTGGACTTTGTGAGGGATTTTTTTATAGAATGCTTCTTTTTTTCGGTTTGTATAGAATGTTTATATTTCCCCGTTTGTACAGAACGTTTTTGGTTGTTTTTACAGAATATTTCTGGTTTAATAAAACGAAGAAACACTTTTTAACGGGACACCCGTAAAATAACAGAAAATTGTTGGATATTAAAAGCTAAGCTGAGACTGTATTTCGTTTCATGTATCAACATTAAACATGGTTGTTGGATGCTAATTATGTGATGCGATCAAGCAAAATCTGTCGGAACTCGGAACTATTACATTTTTCGTTTCTTATAGGATAGTAAAACGCATTTACAAATCTGGAATTTGCAGAAAACACCATTGAAATTGAACAACCAGTTTCAAAGATATGAGCAATTAAAGAGTTTCCAAAACAACAGGAACAAAAGGAAATATTTCTCAAAATCAATATTTCCGAGTTCCAACTGATTTTGCTTGATCGCATCACAATATGATACCGTATTTTGTGTAGAAACAGAGAAGATGTTTCTCATCTTCTTTGGTAGAACATGTCAATAATATAGGATAGAAATAGTGAGCATGGTGGTGGAAGCATTGGGGGCATATTTTGTACCGGTGGTGATACTGGCGCGCACAAAAAATCAGTAAAGTGTTTGTTTATTGAATTAGTTTGTAAGTGAAGCTTTTGAGTTGAAGGACAAATTAATCAGGGTTGCGAAACCTGTGGTTTGGTAACCCAAATGGGTGACTTTTGAACAATTTCCCTGAGACTTCCCATAGGAATATAAGTGTCTTACAAAATTGAAAATTTATTATGATTGTTCTGAGACTGCATTTCAAATTGCGCTGCATCAGGTGAAATTGCACCACAGCTTTGAAAATGGGGTGCACCCCAAGGTAACAAAATTAACTCAAACATTGAAATTGCATCTGACCTTCTCAATTGTAATTCTAAATGACAATATCCTCTCACCTCACTAATCACATTAAATAGAACATTTAAAAAAAATTATATAAAATATCAGTACCACAAAAGACAGTGGCCGCGAAAGACGGTGACCGCGAAAGACGGGTGACTGCTAGTAATTATAACTTCTATTTTTTGAGAACAATTGACCTTTTCGGTAAATTCCATAAGCCTTTGCGAGTACACATGACATGTCGTCATTTGCACACTATTAGCATATAATAGTCATCGATTCATTTTGGGAGCTTTGTTTCATTAACGTGGGTTATCCCATTTTGCTAAAATTGCACATGTCTGTAAAATATAGCAGTATAAATTCAAGTTGCAAATCGATGAAACAATGTACGTTTATTTTCAGCAGTTCAGTAGGACTGTATGGGAAAAACTGATTTTGATTCCTATCATTTTACTTGAACGCATCATAAAGGCATCTGATCTATTTTCTTTGTTTCAGCTTCGTGTAATCCGCCTTGTCAAAATAACGGAGTCTGTCAAGTTGTGGGCGGATTTGGAACTTGTGATTGTACGAATATACCATTTACTGGATTCACTTGTGAAACTCGTAAGTAGAAGCAATGCTGTGTTTTTTTAAGGATTATTAAGCTCATGAGTTCTCATATGGCTGTTCCATAGAGTCATAGCCACATAATTGCCTACAAATAGAGTACCACTTACAGAGACGTAGAAATAATTTTGATTTCGATCTTTTAATGGTGCCACTAGCTATGAAAGGCTGAAATTTCAAGCTTGGTTAATGTGGCCTGCTTGTCGCCGTGTTTGTATAGCATTTCCAAAAAGAATGTGCGTACATGTTTTGCTTATTTAAAAAATATTTTAGAAAACTAGAAATGTTTAACATTGTATTTAATTACCAGAGCTACTATGCCCCAAGCCTTAGCAAACGTAAAAAAAAATGCCAGGAAGTGTATTAATTGTGTAGGGGAACTTGGGGGGGGCAAATAGTCCACATTCACCCTTTACACAAAAATAAACAATGAAGAAACAGGTCTAATATGGGTAGACGTTCGCCTTTCGTATCTCTTTCCTTGTTGGAAAGGTATAACGTTGAGGAGATAGGAACATGTACAGAAGATCCGGGACCTACTCTGCCATGTTTGGCTGAGTAACGGTACATGAACACGGTCTTTTGTGCCTATGGAAATTAGTCATTGTGTAAAGCTGTGTTTATACCCAGACTGAATCATTGTCGCTAACTACACAAGTTATGTGTGCAATTTTAGAGAACGTTGACCGACAGAGGGTGTCAATATAGGCCTACATGTCGCTTTCGAAAAACAGCGAATCATGCGCATGCTCAGCAGGCAAATACGACGGCGATTTAGTACACTGACCATGCGTGCGATTCAGGTTTCTCCAAAAGCGATTGAGTATAAATGCATCTTTAGAAATGACCGGCGATTGTGTGTTCTCAAGTGGGTTTTATCATGTTAATTAGTGACCTCGATCAAGCATTGAAATGCTGTCATTTTTGTACTGGATCGTTCAAGCATCTCCAACAAATTTTTCAATGTAAGTGCCTCTGGCCCTAGTAGAAGTAAAAACGGATACTATGGCCAGAGTTCTAGGGCTAAATATGGGTAGACCTAATACACTATAGAGGGTATTCAGTATCGAAGTTACGTAATGTTACTATGTCAACGGGATCACGCGCTAGAGTAATGAACCACGATCGAAATGATCACCACATAAAGTATATGGCACTCGAAGGCATACCAAAGTAGCGTGATCCGGTAACCAAGAGAATTACGTAACCACTTCGATGCTGAATTCATTGATTGATGTGATTTCTCATGCATACAATTCCTCCACGTAGGCTGTTTAGCTTATTCGGGAAAGCGGCCTCTTGAAATGATATCCCAGTGACCTTGATGTTATTACAGTAATTCCCACATACAATGTTCAACACAAAGTGAACAATGCTATGGCTTGGAGGACAAACAAACCAACACCGCCAAATTCAACTGACGTGTATACAACGTGGAAAGCTATGGGGAATTCAACACTCGCTGTCTGATCATACATTTATTTTGTTTATGGTTCGAGTAGCGGTTACTTAGCAGCTCTTGTTCCGCTTGGGTTTATTGCATACACTCTATAACCTTACTCTCGTCCCGTATTTAACTGGTACATCGATGTCTGAACAAATACCAACACTACCTCTATATCACACTTCTTCTTCTTTAAGCGTAGACTATCTGTATCGATATAAATGTAAGCAATTCTAGGAAAACGTTGATTTATTATCAGTATTTCACTTGCGCAAAAAACTATCGGGTCAACTATCAAACTCTAAAAGTAGTTCACAGAGGGCAGCATAGCAGAAATGTAGCAAGAAAACATTAGATCTGGACCATTGCCCCGTGGACCATTTGCGTCAAGTTCCCCTATAATTGCACGAGCACGCACTCTGCGTACTACTCGCAGTGCTTTGGGACGCATTCGCGTTGCATAGGATTGATTTATTTTTCTTGCGGGTTGATGTATTTATAATAAGTTTTGTTCACATTTTCCAACATATTTAGTAATAATTTAGGCCAAGTAAAAATAACAATATGTTTCTCGTCCGGGTTTTTGAAAATTAGGAGAATGAGGGGCTTTTTATTTTCTATTTTTTATTGGAAAACTACGCTAAATACCTGTATTTGGCACCATATTTTGGGTATTCGACATACAGATTGATTTTTATTCTGTTCTTTTATTCTGAGGTAGGCCCCTCTAGTGATCACAAAACCCTTCTGAAATGATATATTATGCATTTACAAAGTCGTAAAATAAGTTTCAACTTCTGAAACATCTTTGTCAACAAGTTATTACTGAAAGTTTACAAAATAAAAAGAAATTTGAAAAATCTTCAAAAAAGGAAGAGGGCGCGGACGAGAAACATGTTTTTTTTTAATCGGCCTTATTATAAAAAAATAGCAAAAATCACGGGATTTTTTATCTTGGATGAAATAGGTTAATAACTGCGTATTAATTGTTACACGAGAAATTGCACAGACAATTATTGTCAGTATTTTATTCTGGGACAAACGTTTGTCCCACGTATACAGTGACGTACCCAGGCCGCTCCTACCCGACAGGCTGGAGAAAGGTGAATTTTGCCGCCCCTTCATCAACAGCCCGAAAAAGTTGACCCAATATTTTTTGAATGGTTTGAAAAAGTAAAGAGTTAAAATGTATTTTCAATTTTCTTAAAAATTCTTTTTGCCGCCCCTTCTTCTTATGCCGCCTTTTCCTTTTTGCCGCCCCTGCTTTGACCCCGTTGTCGCGTGCCTACAAAGCCTCCCTCAATATACATGTACGCACAATAGATAATTAAGGGACCGATCAATAAATTAAATTCTGTAAATACAATGCCTTGGAGTCAGAGTGATCCTAAAATACTGGTGAGGTATGAAGTTATTTCGAATAGATCATATTCTGTCCGAAATGAGACATTTGGTGTTGCAATACAAATTGCCAATTTTATATCATTTATGATAGCTGTGTGCACACCGTTTTGCCAAAATGGCGGTGTATGTGTAAGTGTCAACGGTCAACCTATATGTCAGTGTCCGACAGGATTTACCGGAAATGTCTGTAGCATTCGTAAGTATAATGCATGCATGTTGATTATATATTGTATAGATGTAGCCTATAATTATAATGGGTGCATGTTGTTGACTATATGATAAACACATAGGAATGATTTATTTGCTTTTTACCACAATCATAACAAAACACAGAAAGCCGCTTAGGTGTTATAGAGATAGTCTTCTAAGGGTCCTACCCTTATGCATGGCGATATATTCTTTTCACTGATCGTAGCCTGGAACACTTAGCTTTATAGATGAGTTGACTTTTGACTTCATTGCCTGGCAGTATGCGCGCGCATCATCATACTTTCCATTGTTTTTTTTGCCAGCAGGATGCGCGCGAATCATATTTAGTTGTGGGCTCGTTTTTAAAACTACCGCCACATCACAATAAGGTCATTGCACAGTGTAGTGCTTGAATGGAGTTCGCTCAAGCATATCGATATACCAGTCCCATGCCTTTGTGGATAAACATTGAAGTCAACTCATCTATAGACCACTTGACGTCATTCCCGGCAGTATGAGCGCGAATTATGGCAATTTCTATTGTTCTTTGCCCTGCAGTGTGCGTACGCCATCGTAGTTTGCTCAGGGCACGTGCATTTTAAATCGCCCACCACATTTCATACAAGTACAAGAAAGCCATTGAACAATGGAGCGGTTCATATAAGCATATGTCGATATACCAGCCCTTCGCTTATGTTGATAAACAATGATGTCAAGTGCTCTATAGAACACGCGTCACGAATTTCAACTAACATATACATACTAGTGCACCTGTAGCTGACGGTGAGGGCTATGTACAGGGTGTCCCCCAAAAAAGAGGCCCCACATTGCGCCCTCTTTTTCTCCTATTTCTGAAACGTTGATCAAATATATTTTGGTATGTAAAGAAACCCTAAATCGTTAGCTTTAATAAACCAAAACAATTCTTTCAATCTACTCACAATTTTTGAAGATATGCCCTCTTTAAGAAATGTGCCCGTTTTTCACTCTGTCCACGGATGAGGTTTGGCTTCATCAAAGATTTAAACGAAACACACGGTTAATGACATGGATAGATAATAGCATTAGTCTTGGGAAAGCATTCACTATAAGCGAGGATCACCAGCTAGCTTAAAACATCTTCGCAACCCCGTATTACTGCTGCATTCGCAAGTATCCGGCGCACAAGGCCTTAAGGATGGTACGCAACGCAATTATTGCAATGCGAACTAGGGCTGAACACCTGTATTCGTCACGGAGGCAACCAGGTATAAGGCAGAGCAGCACAGTAAACTCACTTCAAAAGAACCAAAGACAAACTAAACAGTCCTTTTCAGGGCTACCTTTTATTCCAAAAAGAGAAATGACTTATGTTGTCAATAAAAAGAAAGCAAGAAACGAGAAAAACATAAGTAATTGCAAGTATAGCAAAAGAAGTCCCATCCCACATCAATTTCGCCCAAATTAATGACACTTAACAAAATCCATAACCCATAGACCCACCGGTAAAGCCCATTCCCTTAAATAAAGTTGTTATTTTATAAAGTTATCATCGAGGAATGTTTTATATTCATGCATGGTATATGCACTTTTCAATCTTTGAAGTAGCCAAACCTCCTCCTTGGACAGAGTGAAAAACGGATACATTTCTTTAAAAGGACATATCTTCAAAAGTTATGAGCCGATTGAAATAATTGTTTTGGTTTATTAAAGCTAACGATTGAAGGCTTCTTTACATACCAAAATATATTTGATCAACTTTTCAGAAATAGGAGAAAAAGAGGGCGCAATGTGGGGCCTCTTTTTTTTGGGACACCCTGTAGCTGTGACAGCACTGGCAGCATGATAGCAATACTGTTTGGCCCCTGAAAACCCTTTCGACTTTTGACATGTTCCCGTCATATTGAGGATTCTTTTTACTACGTTTAAGCTCAATTGGGCATACTTTTGACCTCATAATGACCTTTGACCTCGAGTGACCACGATATGGAGTTGCAGTTTACAGCAATCAATGGTCATTACACAAGCACGTAAAACCCGCTATTAGAGAGTTTGCGAAATGAAGTTTGAAAATTTACTTCAAATGGAACGGCAACTTCAGAAATATCGATTGGATTTCTTGCTCAAATTTACTCCAACGCGAACGTATGCTTGGTTACTGCTTAAACTCGGGACATGTGTATCAATGTGCGTTCAAAAGAAGGGCATGTGTAAGAGCTTGTAACTGACTGCATCAAAATGTATCTCTTTTGTTTAGTCAAGTGGTTATTAGTCCCACTTCAAGACAAAAGACTCTATCTTAGGCGCTTCGTTTGAATAAACATGAATGAACTCTTCCCCTTGAAGTGGAAGTCATGGCAAAACTTCGTTTCGCAAGCTGAATTTGTGTACGTCATGAGCATACACAAAAGTATATACCAAGCGTGACGTTTGGACAAACATTATTTTAATCTAATTCAATCAGTAATTTCCAGCAACATGTGGCATGTTTTTACCCAAATTAAATTTCCAATAATTGTCTTTCAACTAAATAATACATAAAAGGTAATTATGTAGTCTATGAGAAATGCGGAAACTATTGTTCTTAAATCGACGTATTTTCAATCATAATTTACGGCTCACTATAGATTTTCGCGTTAACCACGACTTCCAGAGGCTTTAATGGCAGAGCGGTTTTGAAAACATAATCCTCTATAATCCTCTAGACGTTGAAGTTTCTGCTTTTGAACTGCTTTCGCAATCTCTCTAATAATTGACATGCTACGGCAAAAAAACATAATCCTTGTTGAGTGATATCGCGAGTTCATTCATGTTTATTCAAACGAAGCGCCTAAGATGAAGATAGAGTCTTTTGTCTTGAAGTGGCACTAATAACCACTTGACCAAACAAAAGAGATACATTTTGATACAGTCGGTTACAATCTCTTACACATGCCCTCCTTTTGAACGCCCACATGTCCCGAGTTTAAGCGACAAGCCTTCAATTTTGCGAAACTTCATTTCGCAAACTCTCTATTAACCCTATGAACACTGCTTTTTGCTATCGGAAGTTAAAGAAGAAACGAAAAAGGAGAGAAGATGAACAAAGAAGTCACTTGGTACCCCCAGGATAGGAGCCTGAGACCCCTCGGGTGCCAAGCACGCGATCACCAGCCGGTGCCGTAGCCACAAGGGGTTGCGCTGACCCGGCCAGCGATTCCCTGAGCATATAACACTTGGCGTCATCGCATCACGTGGGATCCATGCATGCGCGATGGTTATCATCGTGGTATTTTGTGGTATTTATGGGTGTTAAAAGTTAATGCACACTTACTTAATCAATAAGGAATCGCTGAAATATAGGGGAAAGAAAGAATCACGCATCACACACTATAATAATGTTAAAAATACGAGGGTCATTCAAAAAAGTCTACCTCCTCCATCACATCTCTGTTATCTCACGTGCCAAGATATTGAAATTTCACATGATTATACTTAAATCTTGGTTACAAAATAAAAAATTGGTTGTTAAGATGTGTTGGTTAAAGTGAATACAGATTTGGTGCGTTAGTTAAAAACTGAAGCCAAAGGTTTATAGCATCATATTGTAGCTTTAGATAATCTCCATAAAAATGTTTATAACATGCGGTTGTCCAACTGCTTACTCAGGATAAATATTTTGTTCCTATTTGAGCTCTCTGACATAATTTGGGACTTAAATTAAAGCATGTTTTTTATGAAAAGAAAACATCGAAGGGTTCAACAGACACATAAATGTAAGTTTATTTTGCCAGATTTCGACTACACCACGTTTAAGGGTAATCGTAGTTAAGGGGGTACTACACCCCTGCCAAATTTTGTGCCTATTTTTGCATTTTTCTCAAAAACTATAGCGCATTGGTGACAAGTAAGATATGTATATTATAGGGGCAAGGACTACAACTACGGCACTGGAAATTTTATTTCAGCACAGACAACAGTTGTGGAGTTACAGTCAAAAATGAGGGAAACCAATATTTGATCAATAAATCAATAACTACTTGCCTTGAGTTACTGAATTTTCAGTGCAGTAGTTGTAGTCCTTGCCCCTATAATATACATATCTTTTCGGTTTTGTTGTCCAAAAGACACGATGCCCAGTAAAACTGTACTATCTACCAGTGTAAGATATTGATTGAATTATTTGAACAAAAATACAGCATTTTCAGAAATAAATTTTTAATGATTTCCACATTAGATGTGGGCAACCTTTTAAATCAAAATAAGCCTTTCTTTTCAGACCGTTTCTGACGCACCAAATCTACATTCACTTTAACCAACACATTTTAATAACCAAAATTCACATTTTAACAAAGTTAACAGAGATGTGACGATGGAGGTAGAACTTCTTGTATGACTCTTGTATTTTACAATGTAAACATAACATGCATCTATTAGGGTGATACATCAGGAACACTGCGTTTTGACCTGACCTACAGAATCTGAACATTTTGGATGTTAAGATGCATAACAACTGAAACTGAAAATCTATGGGTCTTTTCCACTATGCCTGTATAATAAATACTGCAAGCTTATTTCTTACATTCTTGCATGATGATTCGCTATTATTAACATTTATGTAGATTAACAAATATAAAAAATCAAATTATATTTTTTCCCTAAGTAACCAACGGTTTACTACCATGTTCCATTCACCTTCGGAATGGAATGGAATGGATACCAGTGTCAACTAACTTCGAAGCAATGGTATCCGGTTTATAACCATGATAACGCTCTGGCTCTCAGAGACCTAAGGGTGACATCAAGTACGAGTATATCATCTCGTTGTCAAGTCGGGTCCACTTTACATTATACTGAACAACATTCTTTCTGCTCATAACAGCTAAATAAGTATACGTCTTTATCTTTCAGCTGTATGTACGCCAGTTTGTCAAAACAGTCAATGCATTATTGGACCTTTCGGTACTCCAATTTGTGATTGCCCACAAGGGTACACTGGACCCGATTGCAGCATTCGTAAGTACAGCTTTAATAAGCCAAATCGCTATTGTAACTTCCGGGTTTTTTAGGACACTTTGCCCTTTGACCTATCTGGAAAATTCAGAAAAATTCGGGTTTTGTGCGTACAAAATATAATTTAAAATGTGTTACTAGAATAAAAAAAAACTAAAAAAACATTATTATTAAATGAATTAATTATTTAAATATTTTTAATGATAACATTATGACAATAATAAATAAATTATTAATAATTACAGCAATTTTCCCGATAGGTCAAAGGACAAAGTGTCCTAAAACTGCAAAAACTGTCCCACAATGCATTGCAAACTTCTAATGCCGATTGCGCTTATTAAGTTGAATTTTTAACGAACAAAATAATTATGTCATATAATTGAATACATGAATACAAAACCCACCCAAGTCCATGGGAAGTGATTTTGAGAGAAAAACACGTGTATCATTTTAATTCCTTCAGTTATATTTACCTGGTCAATATGGTAAGTTTTACGTGCAAATGAGTGGGTTAAACTGTATTAAGTATGACGATAAGCATTTCAGGGACTTCGTGGGGTTCATTTTAAATTTTGGACTTGGGTGGTTTTTTGAATCATATACAATGACAACAATATTTGAATGAGATTACCACTAGTAAGATAATACAAAATAAAGCACACAAGTATGTATAATGTTGATAAGCATTCTGCCATGTAATATAAACCACACACTTTCCTTTATTAAACCCATTTTTTTCAAAAGTCACTCTGAAGCAATGAAATGTGTTACAAGTGGACTTTTATACATACTGGATTTCAATCAATGTGTTACAGGACTCAAATCATGGACTTGGGTGGTTCTTTCATACATACTATTTTTCACATGCTCAATAGATAAATCAATTTGGCCACAGTATGGGCTTGGGTGGCTTTTGTATTCATATATTCAATTGGTAAACATGATTTGTCCATTATTTTTTCCTACTGATGATACCTATGCTATGCAGAAGTCACGACAAAACTATAGCATCCGATGATCCAAGTCGCCGGCTGAATCGCCACCAGTTGTATTCAATTCAGACAGATCAAAAAGATAATTGTTCATAGGTGCAGCGTTTGTCCAATTGCTACCAGTGTTGCATCACTCAGCGATTTTCCTCGTGCTGCGACTACTTGTGTGATATTTAGTGATACAAACTTTACATCCAGTCTTGCTATTAATGTAAAAGTGCTACCTCTACAGACGAATCCAATTTCATGCATTCCTACACCTCAATGGCAGCCATATTTGGGTCCCCGTCGGGTCCATCTCACCTAAAATGTGAAATGGTGCGGCCTTGGAGGGTATTTCAAACTGCATTCTATCACCCGTGTTACACGTATACAAAGAATGATGACAGTTTACAACACAAAAGAATCTAACATCGAATTTTAAGCGGCTTTAATCCACCCAATTGGGCAGTCACAGCACCAGTTTGATGCTGCGGGGACCCAGTCAAATCCTGACCATGACTTGGCTCGTTGGATTCGTCTATAGGGATGTGCAACCATGGACGAAAGAGACAACTTACCATATGGGAGAGTAAAACTTGGAACCAAATTCTTTTTGCCGGCCGAATGAGGGATGGAGAGAAACAAACTTGGTAGATCAAAATGGACACAAGTATATCTCGAACACATACTTTAGTAGGAACAATGGCGAGCGGTAAACTTGGTACAAAAACGTTAAAATATGCAAACTCTATTAGCTCTCGACATCATATGTGTTGACTGATAACTTATATTGCACAACCCCTTATGCGCTAATAATTATGAGTTTCTCGTATTTGCACCTGGTGAAAAGCACATGGAAAGATTGTAATACAATGGACATTGTGATGATGGTACAATTTTAGTATTACAACTAACCTCATTAACTTCGCCATGTTATCTTTATAGTTTATTAAGGATTGAGACTAATGCATCGAGTGTCTACTTACCTGCTTCCTGTCTTTATGGTGCCTAGTACGCTCTCGTGGAAAAATTGTGTTAGCTTGAAATTCCCCTGGACAAGGAACTTACTGCTAATTTGTCTCGTTCACCCGTACGAAACTCGGGGAGCTGATCCTTGTTGCGAAGGTTATTTGTTTGTCTAGGGGGTGCGCTCTGGAAGCAGCAAAGTCGGATTGTTGTTTAATGGTTTATGAAATGATGTGGGGCCGTAGTGGTCAGCGACAACCTGTAAAGTGTGATGAGGCTTGTGGATCAACGTCTAGGCGTTGTGCCTGTGCGTAGCGCTCTATAAATCACTGCGCCTTTTTACGTTTCCTCCCTTAATTTAACTAAGTACTTAATACACTTATGAAGTGTCGTGGTATATATAATACCGTATGAGACTGATTTTTTCAACGGGTTATAGTGGAAGCTCTCAGTCTCAGTGATACCAACTTGTGATATGCTCTTGACACCACCTGCCTATCAGGTGATCTCTTTCTAGGTTTGGTTTGGTGGCTGATAACCTGTTGTGATATGCTTAATGTTCAGCAAACTGAGATTGTTTCATTCATCTGATAATATTATGTCCAAACCACCTTAAGAGCGGTGCCTAGTATCTCGTGGACAAATTGAGTTAGCTTGAAATTCCCCTGGACTAGGAACTTACTGTTAATTGTCTCGTTGTAACCCGTACGAAACTCGGGGAGCTGATCCTGGTTGCGATGGTTATTTGTGGAATGTCTAGGGTGTGCGCTCTTGTAGCAGCAAAGTCCCTGATTTGTTGTTAAATGGTTTATGGAATGATGTGGGGCCTTAGTGGTCAGCGACAACCTGTAAAGTGTGCTGAGGCTTGTGGATCAACGTCTAGGCGTTGTGCCTGTGTGTAGCGCTTTTTATTTCACGTGCTTCAATGAACGAACTGCATAATGTCTCTTATGAGCTCATTCCTGAATCGAGAAGCAGTTGTTGTAATTGTTGTTTAAATTACTGGGGTATAAATAATATTGTTGTTGTATACTATTAATATTTAAACTGAGCATGACCCGTGTATATACCAGTCCGAAATTTAAATAATGTTTTAATGTCTATGTACTTAGCGTGACATGTCTTGTTTTGTATAATTAAAGACAGAGATAAAAAGAATTTATCGCGTCTGACGTCATCTGTCAATCAAACTCGAGCAGGGTTTGTTTACAAGTGTCGTGATGATGACTTGCTGAACGCGGCGGTTTAACCGGGCACCTTATTGTTAATTTTGCACCTTCAAACATGCAAACCATCTCAAAAGTTAGGTCTTTATAGTATAGAACTTTCTTCCGCGAAGGCACCATGTCAACAATTCCTAGAATAGCTGCTTTTTGCCTTGTAAAAGTACGTAATTTTTCGCCATTTGCTGCTATTCCTTTTCTCCGATCAGCACCAGATAGATCGTCCTTCCTTTTACGCGCTATTAACCTGTGTACAGCAATCAAGGATCGTAATTGACAGTGACATCAGACGCGGTAAATTCTTTTTATCTATCTGTCTTTAATTATAGTGTTTTGTTCACCCCGTGTCTTAATGGTGGAGTATGTGCTGTCAATGGTGGACCCCCTAGCTGTCAATGTCCACAAGGGTATATAGGATTAAGCTGTGGCACTCGTAAATGACCTTCCGCAATCGTATTTCGTGCAATATTAAAGGCAATCATTATTGTAGATAGCTCGCTTAATCAAACTTTCAATCTGCCTCTTTCATTTTTGGAACCTAAAATTTAAATATTATTTTAATTTTCCTCTGCAAACCAAAGTGTTTATGTAGAATCAATAGTAATCATGGTAATATTCACATGGTTTGGAATTAACATGCAATTGCATAATGTAGATCATTTGAGTAACCGTGCCGTTATATCTTTTTCTTAGCTCTTTATAATTAGTTTGTACTTTCTGTTTAGCTCTGTTTCTTTTGCATGATTATAAATAATGATGGGATTCTCATGTATTATTTTACGTATTTTAAAGTTTATCGTACTTATCAAAATTATTGCCCTTATCCTAAACTATACTCACTCTAACCTGTTACTTTATGATCCTTAAAGGGGAAGTCCCACCGGAGCAGTTCTTCTGCAGTGAACCAAACTTGCCTGGTTATCAAATTAATCAGTGACAAGGTTATCTCTGAATTTGACAGGTGCTAATTGATGTTTTAATGTTAGAGCATCAATTAGCACCTGTCAAATTCAGAGATAATCTTATCATTGATTAATTTGATAACCAGGCAGGTTTGATTCACCCCAGAAGAACTACTCTGCCGGGGCTTCCTCTTTAAACTAAGGGATGAAATCAAATTTCGACGCTACCGCCCGGATGGTTCCGTCTGGTTTCCATTGTTTAGAATAATAGAAACCGGGCGGAACCGGCGGTCAATCAAGCGCCGGTCGAGTTGTTGTGATTTCATCCCCAAACAAATCATTCTTAGGGTCAGTTTCTCGAAGCTTAGCTTGTGGCTCTGGTTCTAAGACCAGTGCTGTCTAGTCCTTGGTGTGGATTTTTAAGGCTCTGTTTATCATGTTTATAGCCGCGATTCTCCTGGTGTGATTCATCGCAACGATGTGTCACGGTTAGAAGATTTTATGGCATCTTTTACTAATGTCTTTCACTAATATCTTAAGTAAAGTAATAATATTATTATTTTCCTTTACCATGTTTACTTTATATTTTATTTGAATGCATGAGTGCATTGTTTTACAATATGCATGAGTGCCTTGTTTTACAATATGCATGAGTGCATTGTTTTATAATATGCATGGGTGCATTGTTTTACAAAGGTACATATACAAATCAACAGATTTCGTATTCAATTGTCTTTTTTGTGGCATTCAATAGTTAATTGCGATCCATGGTGTCAAAATGGCGGGATTTGCGAGTTGGTTACTGATCTTCCAACATGTAATTGCGAAACAGTAATAGGTTCCCGGATAGGTTACACAGGTGTTGACTGTTCTGAACGTAAGTACAGGTTCGTCATCCATTGACAGACGTCTCGATCGTAGTCGTTCAGTGATGTTTAAGGTATTGATTGGTGGTATAAATGTCAATGTCTGCGTGTGTCTGTCAGCGCTGTCTCTGGGGCTCCATATTTTGCATTAGTAGCGTTTCTTCGCTGAGTTTCGTTTCCTGTGGTATCAGTGTTGAAGATGTCGGAACAAATACTGTGGTTTGTTTATTATCAGCTTTATTGTATTGTTTTGTTAATTGTGTTATAATTTGCGTCCGTCGTGGACATGAGATCAGAGCTCATGAAGATGTCTGAAGGTGACAAAAAAGTTTTGTGATATTCATTGTTTGTTTGATTATTGGCAATAAGTGCAATTCTAGTATGTTATCATTTGTTTTGATGTTTGGTCTTTTTGACTGGTTTTGTAGTAGTATCAAGGAACGTACAGTATAGTATGATGGTTATTTGTATTTTTCTGTTGCTGCTTATCAAGCTCATTGTCTCGGTCCCAGCCGGTTTGTGTTCCTCCGTCACTAAACAAATTAATGACGAAGGAGAAAAAATCGGCTGGGACCGAGACTAATCATGCTCATCGCCGGTGTGATGACATATGTGATGCGATCAAGCAAAATCAGTCGGAACTCGGAAATATTGATTTTGAGATATAGCCAAACAAAGGCAATATTTCCTTTTGTTTCCTATTGTTTTGGAAGCGCTTTAATTGCTCATATCTTTGGAACTGGTTGTTCAATTTCAATGGGGGTTTCTGCAAAATCCAGCTTCGTAAATCCTTTTTACTATCCTATAAGAAACTGAAAATTTATTATTGCCGAGTTCCGACTGATTTTGCTTGATCGCATCACATATGCGTTTTGTCGTCTTATTTTGGGAGATGTGAATAAAAGCAAACAACTCGTAGCTTTAGCTCGACACAAGTAATCATATAGCGTAACCAATTATGTATTAACATTTTTCATCTTTCTTTTCATTATTCTAATAGGCTATATTCTCTAAAGCTGTTTTGTCATTCATAATTGCCATAACATTGCCATATCTTTTATTAAGTTCTATTCATATTTAATCAATAGTTATTGTTATATATATTATGTTCATGTAACATTTCTTGAATAATTGTTATTATCCATTTTTTAAAAACTTGTTTGTAATGTCGTTACGTAGTCTGTTGACAAGAATCGGTGTTGTTTCCCAACGTTCATCAACTTGAAAGCGTCTACCCGTAAAAAAACAAAAGAAGAAAAAAAATGGATGAAAAAAATTCTGATGGATCCGGATCAAATATTAGCTTATCCAGGTCCGATCTTTTGATCCAAAATTCCAAAATTGAAGTTTTACTCAAGTTTGATCTCAAAAAAGGATCAAATCTGAAACGGATTAGAAGTTAAAACAATTCAGGTGCTTAAATTCTGAAACGGACCAAATGTGATCTCAAACGGTCATAATGATGTGAAGATAAATAACAAATCACGCCTAAAGTGATCTAAAGCCGGATTAGTTCATATATAATACAGTTCCACGTGAATTGAACCCGGGCCACTTGTATTTCAAGGTGGACACCATGCTCGTTTTAAAAAAAGTAAAAAGGGTTGTTTTTTAGCATTGGGCAAGTACAGCGCTGTACCTGTTTAGGGTGTCAAAAGCGCCAAAAATCAGAAAGAAGGGTATACTTTTCCAAGCAAAATACTTGCTTAAGGTATCAAAGTTTAATGGCAAAATAAAAAAAGGGCGAAATAGGCTATGTTTGGCTTCTATCAAAACATCAAGAACCTGAACATGAATTTTTACTTTCCTAGTGTTCAAAAAATGGCAAAATACTTGTTTAGGGTATGTTTTGCACGCGCTGAGTAATACTCGTTTAGGGTGCGTTTCGAGAGTCCATACATGAGCATGGTGTCCATCACGTAATGTAAGTGGCCCCGGGGGAATTTAGTCTCGACTTTCCATACCCGTGTCTTGTCAATATAGTTGCGTTAGTCTATTATAGCTTACTAACATCATACTCGTCTTTCTACTCTACAGCTACTGGTTGTACTGTTAATCCATGTCTGAACGGGGGTATCTGTTCTTTTATTGGTCAAACTGGATACTCATGTCAATGTACGGATCCTTATATCGGTCCTACCTGTGGACAGAGTAAGTCCAGTTCTATGATGCTTATTTCATACTTCAAGTCGCTATCGACGGGCGAATGACTTTTGGCCAATGAGGTTTATTATTCGTTCTGACGCGCTATGAAAAGATAAAGCTGATTGGTTAGTTATCAATCGCTTGTCGTTATAAGACTGGAATACGAAACAAGCTGTAGACGTGATGGAGTGAATATTTTGAGAAGATTATGAAGTTTCTTGCTCAGTGTGTTATCGGTCTCTCTCGCTAAACAATAGTATGATTCATGTCTTTTGATCTACATTATTTGTAACTCGCAGACAAAGAAAAGTCGGGCCTTTTTCACAACGTTTTTGCATTATGTTGTA
This sequence comes from Amphiura filiformis, assembly GCF_039555335.1. Classification (NCBI taxonomy): domain Eukaryota; kingdom Metazoa; phylum Echinodermata; class Ophiuroidea; order Amphilepidida; family Amphiuridae; genus Amphiura; species Amphiura filiformis. Next base: position 30,378,381 of record NC_092630.1, on the reverse strand, counting down.
ATTCCATTCACTGATGCTTCTAGTAGCAGACTATGACTCAAGCAGCTGTCAATCATGCTGTCACTTACACATGTTACAAGGGGGTTAAGATAAACACGAAGAGGAAATGCATTACGTAGCACATTATTACTTTGATTGATTGATTGATTTGCCGACAAGCTAATCATAAAATGGAGGTATTTTGTTCCGCAATTAGTCACGAAAAAGTCACGTGAAAGCGTCCACTTGAGCAAGTTAGTCTCCTCAGCAGCCAGTTTGCTTCCGCTCCCATGACACACTCTTCCAATGATAACGATGAGTTATTTTTGATTGGCTAACTTGGCTAACGTCATCCAGCACGCATTCAAACAAGGCTTTCAATTGGTTAATCGGCTGCTTCATATTCATGAGCAGTTTTAGGCATCGGACCCGGGCATACTCCTTAGACCGTAAGATATCTTGTTAGTCATCCATATGTTGTACAATGCCTTTATCGGAGATACATTGCATCATCATCATGATCATGCGCAAGAGGTATTCTCTTGGTCGCGCTGACGTCACAAAGGGGAAATAGCCTTGTAAAACCAGTGTGCGCATGTACAGTTCCCCTTTCTCGAGCTGGTTGCTATGCGCTCGCTTGTGCGAAGGGGACAATGTTCCCGGATGTCCGACCGAGTGAATGGCATCGCAACCGTCTACACTAACTTGATATTGTTTAGAATATCTAATAGAAATCACCTTCTCGCGTCATTATTATATACCTCACTGCACTGCTTCATTAAAGAAATGAAACTTTGACCTAAATTCACCCAAGTGCTTCATTCATTCTCTGGGAGAGAGAATACGACAGATGACACAAGAGTTGGAGCAGAAGCTTCATAGTCTTCGCTTGTATATTTGGTCCAAGTCACTAAAAGTTGATATTTGCAACATAATTAAATTTACGAAGGAATTGTAGAAATATTTGGGAAGAACTATTTCATGCGTATTTATTACGTTCAGCAATGGCAATATCAATTTTCATGGTATCCTAAAATACGATAACAACAACTAAAAGCAATTTTCAAACACTTTGCTTTTTAGGTGCTTGAACACACAATATTCGTAATAGTATTCCTTCACGTAGTTCTTGTCACGCTTGCTGTGTTTCTAAAATGTGCTCAATAGTCAACATTTTTATTATTAGAAATACATTAGAAATACATGTTTAGATAATGCGCATTAAATATTGCAGAGTGTTAGAAAGGATGCGAAGCATTCATATAAACAATTTCAGCTGGATTAACTTTCTTTTGGGGTGGCTACAAAATCGTACTTTATCGTCATAGGTACATCTTCAGACCGACTGATAATCTGGTGGTAATTGCTCATAGTACAACAAGATGGGGTTGCCAAAAGTAGTTGGTTTTGAGCTAAACTTCTTAAGAATGATTTTCATAATTGTAGGTTCCTGCCAAATTGGCAATACCCTTCTCTCAAGCTTTGCCACAATAACCAACTGCCGTCAGATCATCAGTCGGTCTGAAAATGCACTATTAGGTGCGAATACGACACAGTAGCCACTCTAATAAGAAGCAAGTCCAGTTGAAAATTGTCAGTATTTTTAATTAGCTGATTCAATGTAATTGCTTTAATTTGATATTCTACTCAGAGGATGTAATCATGTAGTGGCGTAGCGTGGGTCATCACATGGGGGGTGGGCACCAGATCTGATGGGGGGACCAGATCTGATGGGGGGCACAAGCCGTTTTTCGGCAATTTTCCTATGGGATTAAAAAAAAATTCAGATCGATTGGGGGGGGGGGGCACGTGCCCCCGTGCCCCTATGACACTACGCCACTGTAATCATGCTATAGTACTGCTTTGTATTTCGAACGTTTTTTTGTGCAAGATAACCAAAAATGAACAGGGGACAAAATTCATCGTTAAAATACACATTTAAAATTAAGTTTATGTTTAAGCGTCTTGATGTGATCTTTAAGTGGTACTACACCCCCTGATCAATTTTGTGACTAATTTTGCATTTTTCTCAAAAAATAACTACACACTGGTAACAAAAGTTATGTATATTATAGGGGCAAGGAATCCAATTACTTCACTGAAATTTTAGTGATTCAAGACAAGTGGTTCATTATATGTTAAGAAATGAGGTACATTCTAGTGCTCTGATTCTAGTGGTACCTCTTTTCTTAATATAAATAACGTACCGCTTGTCTTGAGCCATTGAATTTCTAGTGTAGTAACTGGATTCCTTGCTTTTAATATACATAACTTTTGTTACCTGTGTGTTATAATTTTTTGAGAAAATGCAAAAATAGTTACAAATTTATGAAAGGGGTGTAGTACCACCTAAATATCATTCTTAGCGCTGTTTTTTCTGATAATTGTTTTTTATAGGAGATGACTGCTTAGTGCAAACGTGTCAAAACGGCGGCACGTGTAATACGGATGCAAACGGTGTATTCGACAGGTGTATCTTGTGTAATCCTGGATATAGTGGAGTATACTGTGAAATCTGTGAGTGCTTGGGAATTCAAATTATTTGGATTAGTTTACAATAATTTGCACCATCATTGATTTTCAGTATGGTGTGAGGGCATAGACTTTAGAAATTGGGGTCTATGGTGAGGACTTGATATTTTGTTCTCCAACTTGGCCCTATCAGCTTTAACTGTAACCACGTCTCTAGTCCAAACCAGTTCCTACCTGTTATTCCGAAGGGATGTTATTTTGAGCTGGACAAAACAAGCGTTATTCCGAATTGAGCAAATTCCACAAGCACAACCATAACCAGTGCTTTTACCCTTAACATTCGGCATAATGGCCTTTCGGAATAAAGCTCTTTGTTCATAATTTGGAACAACGGGCCGACCAGGACGGCTAACCATCTAATCCAAACTATGGCCATAGCCCTATCCTTTCCTACAAACCTTACTATAACCCATATCCCAACCAGATTTTCATTATTGGGGGGCTGAAACTTGCAAAAAGGTTGGGCCAGACTGGGGGGGGTGCTCAGTCAGAAAATTTTGCAAAATATAGGTCACAAAGACCCCTTTTCCTTCTATTTTATTACAATTTTCAGGATTATTTGGGGGGGGGGGGATGAAAGGTATTCTCAAGCCCCCCGGTTCCTAAGCATATGCTTAACCATACAAGGATACATCCATAAATTTGATAAGCCTTACCTTAGCCATGACAAATCTAACCCGACCACTGACCCTGTTCTGAACCCTAAACTAGAACAAGATAATAAGTATGGGCGTCAATGCCGGGAGGAGGGGGGGGGGGACAAAATGACCCATTTTTTGTACTTTTCAACCACTTTTAAACAATTTTGGCCGGTTGCCCCCTCCCACACAAGCCGGATTGGCGCTAATGCATTAAAGGTACTATTAGATATATATTTAATTTGCAATCGCAATATTTTACAAAGAGATGTTTTCATCCATTTAATTTTAGTTAATCCTTGTACTCCTGGTCTGCACGGATGTGTGAACGGTGAATGTCAACTAACCTCGGCAACCACTTATGATTGTATCTGTTTTGATCAGTGGTTTGGACAATTCTGTGATCAAGGTTGGTATAATTTGTTTAAATCGGTCAATGTGGAGAGACACGCTTGGGTCCTAATAGGACCAGGTTCAAAGCAAAGAACCGTGTTGGCCTTTACGTGAAGGAAAAGAAATGTAATTGTAGGTATAAATCCAAGGAATATTTGGGTCAACTTCACCAAATCAGTTTACTGTCAAATTGAGTCACAAGAAAGAGAAGTCTTATCCAATTGCCGCGAGCAGCCTAGACTGCCACAGATGAGAAATAACCGTTCTGATAGCCCTACATAATTATTTTTGAAGTTGCTTACAAAATGGAAAATGAAAGACATGATATATTGTAACCAAATCGGCTTATTTGGGTTCAATGCCACTAATTCTCTATAACAAAGTTTTCAGTGGAATAACAGATGATTTCAAGCATGATTTTCTCATCCATGAAACTAAGAAGGTCATTATCAAGTAGAAGGTTGAATCCCCAAATGACCAAAATTTCAATATATGATGGCCAGGGACTTTTCCTGTGTAAAAACTAGAAATTGACAGGGCGCCCTCACGTTTTGGAACCAGAGAAAAATACGGTGGTAGGGTGCAAAAATCGACACCTTTCAGCCTTAAATCAAAACTATAAAACAATGATAGAAAACATGTAATTTCTTCATGTTACTATGAATTTTGCACATATTTAGCTATATAGCTTGGTATTTTGTTAGTGATTTTAAGCACCTTTTTCAGATGCCCAATATAATAGTGCCTCCTTTTTTCAAGCACCGCTCAGCGTTATATAGTCGTATTTAAGGGTGGTCTTTATCCTGGAATTATTGAAACCTTCGGGCTTCATAACTGTTAAATTGTTGATCTAAAGTATATAAAAGTATACATACTTAGAATGACTTAGACTTGACGAATTCATCTGTAAGGTCTGTTTTTATATAATTTGTTTTAAAAATAATAAAAGCAAATATTTTTAACCAAGAATTTTTTGTTACATTGTCCGAAAAACATTTGGGCCAAAAACCCCGATTTTTGGGATTTACTCAAACATTTGCATTTGTAGCCCAAATTTGACTTCACAGATGAATTCATCAAGTCCTCTAAAAATGTATACTTATTCTTTATACCAACAAATTAGCAGTTATGAGGCCCGAGAGTTTTCATAATTCCAGGCTTAAGACCACCCTTTAAGGGATGGGTTTATATGTGTGTAAATGGAGGAGAAATGGGAGGATTTTGGCATGTTTGCTGTGATTGTTTGCCTAGCAATATTGATCACAAGTACACAATTGATGGTGCATATCAAGGACCAAACTCTATAGTTTTATATTTGAGCACGATCACTTCTGTAAGGTCATGGGAAATTATGTAAATCGGCTTTTGTATTTGATGTTGCATATCGGCTCACGCACTTTTTTTTTGTACCCAGTATTTCACAAAGTCCCTGTACTCTGATGACCCTATGACTTTTTGCTGGTATGTTGAGCACTTTAAACAATTAATTATAGTACTTACCTCCTACTTTAGGAACATGCGTATGCCTTAATGTATGTCGACCATGTCAACAACCCAGTGTAGTTTTACATGGTTGGAAAAGTCTATTTCCTTTCGCTATTTTGCCAATCATAATTCATAAATTGTCCAACTTTTTTGACAAAAAAGAGTTTTGCAACTATTCCGCCAGCAAGGAAACACAAATTTATGTGTATCCAGTGCGTCCTTTACGTTTAAATAGTTCAGTGTATTGTCAAGTTGTGCCTCTATACGCCATATTTACGGAATTGATGATACGAGCTGATACGGAATTTTTGAACCCAAATTTCTTGAAATATACATTACCTTTTTAACTTCTCGCCACGAAATTGGATTCATAAGAAGGTCAAATACAAGCCTTCCATTATGGCTGGTATCATCATCTCGATTGGTGTCTTGTGTTAGTATTATTCCATATTTTGCTGGTAGAAGTTCAATGAAACCCTCCATAATTCACGACTACTGTCACTTGTGTTATAAACTCGATGTGTTTACTATATTGTCGCTCGGGTCCGCGACTAATAGCAGGGACCGGTCTATCATTAACTATTCTATACCCTTTTCAATAGCCTTATTGTGATGTGTGGGAGTTTTAAAAGCCGAGCCATGAACAAAATATAATGCGAGCACCCGGGGGGCATCAACTTTAGAGGTGACGGTATGTGCCTGTCAATATATGCCCCTCTTTGAAGCCGACTATACCTGATGACCAGGCACCTTCAGTTTTCAAAATATTATACCGAATGACCCCTTTTTCATTTTGATTGTACATAATGACCCTTTTTTAAAAAAAAAAAAACCCAACGTTTTGTACTGATATGCGCCTACTTCGCGAAGCTTGTAGGCACATATACCCATCAATTCTCAAGTCGAGTGCCCCAGGGAGAGCGCATACTGCGGGCCAATGAACAATGAGATAGTGGCTTTTCTGATATCTTTGAGGAACTGTTGAAGTATAAATCAGCCAACGAGTAGGTGTGTCCAAAATTGCACATCTTGAATTGAGACCAAGACATGCTGTTATTTCAATTGTTATACCGTTCCGGTTGGTTTATTACCTACCATTGCCTACGAGATGCAGTTCTAAGGTGACAGAGGGACAGGTCTGCAATTCGATTCCACAACCATTCATACCTTTCATCTGTTTTATTGTATTATCGTGCGAATTGCTCCGTGGTACCTTACGGGTACCTGAATTTTATTTGAATGAAGATGACTCTGTCATGCTCGACGTCATATTGCATAATTTCTATACAGTATATGCAATAAACCAACCAGAACAGTATAACAATTGAAATAATAGGCAGTTTAAAGATAGGTTAAGAAGAATATAACGTCACAATATTATTCTGTATTATTATTCAAGGTTGTATCGTGTGTCTATGCTGTCATGTAGGCCTACCTGGCAACAGACACGCCCCCGGTACAAACAGATGAAATTTGTAGAAAAGCGTGATTATGACAAAAAACATTAAAAAATGATACTTTGAGGTATTGTTTTTATAATTTTTGTATGGCAGATCATACATACACATGTGCTGAGGTCAAAAAGGTAAAAATTTAGTTTTTGACCCCTGACTCACCTGTCATTCCAAACAACCCCTTAAGTCCCATTCAGTGTCAGTGATCCCAGCGAAAGTGTAAAAAAAACCCACCAAATTTGTATAAATTACTTAAAGTGAAAGGTGAGTCATTAGAATTGTCATTTGGTATTTCTGAAATGAAAAATTTGAAAAAAAAGAAGCAAACAGCAGTATTGATGAAGTTGAAGCCCCATTCAAATACATGTACACGTAGCTAATTTATATACTGTCAGTATACAAATTACAGATTCATGCAAATGCCTTATTTTTTCTTAAGTACACGGCTTTCGGCTGAACCACTCTTAAGGTCCGTTCATACTACCACCGCATTTGCGATGCGTTGCTTTGCGATGCGGTGCGTTGCCGCACTGCATGGTACTGCAAACTACTGCATTGCGATATCGCAATGAAGTTAAATACATTTTAACTTGGAAATGCGACGAGTTGCGTTGAGTTGCGGCAAAAAGTAATCGATATATCGGCATCGCAAAGCAACGCATCGCAAATGCGGTGGTAGTATGAACGAACCTTTAGGCTATGCTAGCACATCTATGACAATGGCATTGTACCGAAATTTGAACTTCTGATTTTTACGATCATCCAGATGAGCAAATCACTGAATGATCCTTTAACCTATACATGCTATATAATTGTCGGTGCATGGTGCCGTTAAACAAACTACTTTGCACAGAAAATCTCCGAATTTAATTTACATATCTGACTCACTTTTCTTTCGTTAATTAAAGATCCAAATGGTTGCGATAATGCTCCATGTCAGAATGGTGGAATATGTCAATCGCAAGGACAAAATGGATTCACATGTATCTGTATTGATGGATACTTTGGAACCACTTGCATCTACAGTAAGTAGCGTGTTGCCATTGTTATTTATTTCCAGTATAATATTATATAGATTGTTTCAAGTTGACGCTTGGTAAAACGAAATACTAATTTTACTTGACAAAAGTGTTGACAAAATAGTTTGCAAAATGTTTACAAAAACATTCTACATCCAATAACATTAAAATGTATCCTTCAAATTGTTTTAAAGCGTTTCGTAACCTGTATACAACCCGACATTTTACATTATTATTTAAAAAAACACTGTTACTAGAACCCAAGAAATCTTAACTCGTTCACGGTTGTTTGATGTGATCATTTATTAATTAACATTATTATAATGTTTAATTCTAGACCTGAATAATACCAACAGCTATCACACTAATAAACTCTATATACACTTATATATTGTAGTAGTTTTATCCCCGGTTTTTAACATAGATTTTCGTTTCTATATCAAATTATTCATCTTTTTCTGCTTTTTTTGTGGTAGTTTAAATTCTATAAAATGTACCTTTGTGTGCGAATTGAGGGCGCTATTTACATATATTTTAAATTTAAATTGGCCAAAGAATACGAGTTATACCATACATTTCATGATAAAAAGTTTTTTGAAAATTCCCTTGCCATTTGTTAGTCTGTTTGCTCTAATATCATTTTACAAGCGTCTACCCCTTGTAAGAATGTTAACAAGATTTTAGATAAATAGCTCCATCATTGTTCAACTTAAAAATGACTCGGTTTTACATGCAATAAACAACCGTGCGTTTGGGAAACATGTAAGAATATCTTCCCATATTCTTTAGGATCATGGTTTACATGGGATGCTGTGCTCCATAGCACAGAATAACCAGTATCACATGTTTATTATTACCGTTTTGTGCTCCATAGGACAGAATAACCAATATCACATGTTTATTATTACTATTTTGCGCTCCATAGGACAGAATAACCAGTATCCCATGATTATTATTAGCATACTGTGCTCCATAGGACAGAATAACTAATTTTGATTCCACCTATATAGTAGCTGATAAAGCCCGTAAAGCTTAGGTCATAGAATAAAATGTATCACTATGGAACACAAGGGCCTCATCCCGATGGTATAGTCCAATAACCTTAATTAAACAATCATAGTGCAAAATTTAACCTCAAGTTGCAGAGTATTTTCAAAGGTCACTCAATGAATGTACACATGTATTGGAGTTAAAGGAATGTGCCCCTGATAGATGAGCATGTTGTGGATCCTAGTATATGGGTTGATTATACGATGGTCATTCAATAAGTTCTATCTCCTGTCCTATAACTTTGGTTTTGTAAAACGCAGCTTCTTCAAACTCAGCATGGTTATAAATTCATATTGATACCTTTTCCAAATACTTGTAGGTGACCTCATAACCAAAATAATATTTTATACACCGGAAACGGTAAAAAATCGTAAAACGTTTACAATAAAGTATGTGTTTATTTCGCTCGATATGCGAAATCTTATGATTATGCTAACATATTATCCTGAAACAACGCCAAATGGGTAACCAAACAGCAAGACAAGTATAATAAAAATGCATTTCAACTTTAAAAAAATTATACCAGCATCCAATTTTTACCGTTATGTCTGATGGTCGTTCAGAGCATGAGAATCTCGCTTGGGGACCATCTGTATGAAATGACCTTTAAGTTATCTCAGAGCTAAAAGTTGGAAATAAAGACACCCAGCAACTTTTTGTCACTTTGTATTTTTAAATTAGTTTCCTTGGAGTTCAGTTACCAAGCGCCATTTCCATAGCTGATTTAAACTTCTTCCAATTATTTTTATAAGCCGTTTTTTCTAATACAGCCAAGTAAATCACACTTTTGAATTAAACTATTGCGTTTATTTCTACATCCAGCCACTTTGGCGTAAGAGTATCTTGGTCATATATTTTTGTCTTGATCACTATAGGGGATGACTGTATCTATGGCGATGTCAATGGTCCTATTAACTGTCAGAATGGCGGTACATGTTCAAGTGAGCCTAATACTGGCGTATTTCTTATATGTGTGAATTGCAATACTGGTTACACTGGAAGATATTGTGAGAATGGTAAGTCACCATCCATAAGCGAATAGGATATTTGTAAAGCCTAAAAACCTTTTTCCTATATCCCACAATGCAACATTCCTGGAGTACATTCGGTGACAATATTCTTACTTTGTGTTGAAATTTCATATTTTTAAGGGGCTATGATAAGAATACAGGAGTGCATTATGGGATATAAAACACAAATGTCTATTTACCTGCATTCTTTCTTTCGTACCTGTTGCGGCATTTCAATCCTCTATGCTTCGAAGACTAATGATATAAATTCTTGTGGGATTTTGTTTTGTACTGCACCCAGCAAAAAAAAGGACGTTTTATATTGTTTCGCAGTCCCCCAATATAATTTAACAGTAACGTAAATATCGCCAGTAGCGTAGCAGGGGGGGGGGGGGAGAAAAAAGTGCCCCTCTGACAAAAAGTGAAAGAGAAAATCTGGAGGGCAAAGAAAAAAAGGCGGCCAAAATATTGTGAAATTGTAAATCGCACATTGACACAATAAAGCCCTTTTAATCCATCGAAAATAGTGTAACATACAAAAAACAATTTGCGCTACGTACGCATATCGTCCCAGTAAAGCATATTTTCAGCAGTCTCTAAAAAATAAAAACCGGTATATGTATGTATGATACAACTGCAATTGATATTGATACAGCTGGCTACCCCCCCCCCTGAATATCGCCACACTTGAGTCATCCAAGCAAAAGCAAAAATCTTATCGCATTCACAGGAGGTAAACAAATAAGCGTTCTCAGACAAAGATAAGACATAAGATTCAATAGATATGATATACTTTGGTCATTCAGCCTTTATACAGATGAGATATATAATTGTTGATTGTGTGGTCGCGCAGTTAGACAAAATGTTTTGTACAGAAAATTTCTGAATGGGCATATCTGACTAAACTGTCATCTATTTTTTTAATTAAAGGTCCAACTGGTTGCAATAATTCACCTTGTCAGAATAATGGGATATGTGTACCGAATGGCCTAAATGGATACACATGTACCTGTATTGATGGATACTTTGGAACCACTTGCATCTACAGTAAGTAGCGTGTTGCCAATAATATCTGTAGCCAGATTACATCCGTAATGTAAGTTGAAGCTTGGTAATACGAAATATTAGTTGTACTTATTAACTCTCCGAAAATACTATGATGTATATCAAATTATCTTCTTTCCTTTTCAAACTTAATTCGATTACCTAACCTTGTATTTGTGACTACATAATATAGATATAAATGTAATTAAGTTTAGAGAATGTCTAAAGATGGAATGATTCAATCCCAACGTACATTTTCATGGTTTTAATACAAAACGTTTAAATGTTGGGTTATAATAAGGGTGCAGTTTATCAGTTTTCATAACATTCAAAAACATTTTGAACGCATACATTGTGACCAAAAGCAAAAATAACCTTAAAAATCTTGTTGCCGGGATATTTAGCATATCACGGAAGCATCCATGCGATTTTGTGCAGCATTCCATATTTAGAAACACGCAAGAATATCTTTCCATATTATTTACGGAATAAGCACATTCACATGGGATGTTGTGTTCCAGAGGACAGAACAGTAGAACGTTTATTATTATTGGTTATATTATATAATTTTTACCATCAAAACAAAAATCAAGGAAAATTACACTAGTTTTTTTCTACATCCAGCCACATGTGGTGTAAGAGTCATCTTGGTCATTTATTTCTGTCTTAAATACTATAGGGGATGACTGTATCTATGGCGATGCCAATGGTCCTATTAACTGTCAGAATGGCGGTACATGTTCAAGTGAGCCTAATACTGGCGTATTTCTTATATGTGTGAATTGCAATACTGGTTACAGTGGAAGATATTGTGAGATTGGTAAGTCACCATCCATAAAGCGAAAATGATATTTGTATATATTATAGTATAATTAATATATATATATATATATATATTAAGCTATATAGTAAGTTTACTGTCACCTTTGAGTCACAAGACAAGCTTAGTCTGCCACAGATGATTGAAATGGTTATTATCAGAAATAACCGTTTTGATAGGCCATCATATTTTTTGAAAATTGCTTGAAAATAGAACACAAATCGATGTTGTGATTTGTAAAATATATATCAGGAAAGAATGTTGAATTTTAATGTAAATACTGTACCATTTTATAACCTATAAACCCGTACAAGTAAAAGCATTTCAAAATGTTCCACCATGTCCATGCTGGATGTTAAAATGACTTTTTTGTCTCCTTAAAGCCATATTGTAACATTTGATTAGGAGGACGCCCTCAATAATTCTGGTTTTTTTTACACGATTGTAATGTACTTTGGTAAACTAAGGTACCCTGCCAAAATCAAGACTTTAAGTGCTGTAGTTTTGTGGCAAAATCCGAGATTTTGAATAAACCGTCTGAACAATACAGTTTATTATTATTTATGATGATCAAATTGGCCTAGGGATGAAATCAAAACTCGCCCGCCGGTTGACCGCATTCCATTGTTTAGAACAATAGAAACTGGCTCCAACCGGACTGAACTGGCGGTCGAGTTTTGATTTCACCCCTTTTTATAATTTTTCATCGTTTGGTGGTGTAGTTAGAAAACATATATTTTCATATCTGACTAAAATGTCATCTATTCTTCCATAAAGGTCCAACTGGTTGCAATAATTCGCCATGTCAGAATAATGGAATATGTGTACCGGATGGCCAAAATGGATTCACATGTACCTGTATTAATGGATACTTTGGACCCACTTGCTTCTACAGTAAGTAGCGTTTTATCATTGTTATTTGTTTCCGGGTTAGATGTTTTTGTGATGCAACTTAATATTTTATTTGTGACTATTGATATAATTTATATAAACATAGTTTGGCTAAATAGAATGTCTTAAAATATTATTCTTCTCCCAAAACACAAAACGTTTTCATAAACATTTGTAAAAAGCTATCCAGAAAACGTAAGTTGCAAAGCATATTCAATGGAATTTTATTCAAATTACAAAACCGAAAGTAAATGAAACATTTGAATAAATCATTTGCGTTTATTTCTACATCCATATAGCCATCTTAAGTGATGGAGTTTTGCGTTTATTTCTACACCCAGCCACCTTTGGTGTAAGAGTATCATGGTCATATATTTTTGTCTTGATTACTATAGGGGATGACTGTATCTATGGTTCTATTAACTGTCAGAATGACGGTACATGTCAAAGTGAGCCTAATACTGGCGTATTTATTACATGCCAGAATTGCAATACTGGTTACAGTGGAAGATATTGCGAGATTGGTAAGTCTTCATAAATAGGGCAATAAATACCCTAAAAGCTCTTTCCTATATCCCACGATACAACATTTTATGTACGTGTACATGGTGTATACCGTAAAACCTCGTCTACAAGCATATAGAGTGATTTTAATGAAGGCTATATTAGAACGAAGCAGCCATAGATATCCCAATGCAAAAGATTGGTCTTACAATAGTACTTTGTATATGCTTGTATCGGTTATTTATTTGCTAAATCACCATAATTGTCTAATTTTGTCGATGGATGGCGCTTGGATTAACTTAGATTTCATCAAAAACACTCTATATGCTTGTAGACGAGGTTTTACGGTATTTTGTCTGGTATTTCGTAACGCTTTTTAACTGCAACCTATTTCCTACAAGTATATTCAATTACTTCTTGTAGCAAGTAATCGTTCCACATTGTATTGATATGTCCCTGTTAATGATACATAACTCCATTTATTGTGTTCCTACTAAAGGCCCATTCAGTGATCCCCAGCAGCGTAATTGCTAAAAGTGAAGGATAAGTCATTCAAACAACCGTATTGCAAAGTTGAAGCTCCATTCAAATACACGTAGCTATTCAATTTTCTACTTAAGTAAGAAATTATAGATTCGTGTAAAATGTCCTCTATTGTCTGTAATATACATAGCTTTCAGTTTAACCAGCGCATATGACAGAAACAAATGTGCCAAAACCTGAGCAAATCACCGAATAAGCCTTTAATAATAATGATGTATAATGCTGGTTAACGATTAGACATCAGTTATTTATCAGGCTCCTGTACTTAACTCTCTTCACGCGGGTGTCGACTGCAGACGACATGTTTAAAAAAAATTCAAAATTCAAAAATTTCAGAAATGTAAATTTTCATGACCATATTTGGAATCGTCATGAAAAATGCATTAAAATGAGTACAAACAAGCCTAGTATTGGTTCAGTAGTTCTTAAGATAGCTCTTGATATTTTGAGAAAATATTTCAAAACTTGAACTTTTTCCGTTGCAGCGCATGGCTAGCATGCAGATTCACCATCGTCCGTTTTATATAAAGTGGGTGGCCAGCCTAATGGATAGAGCGTACGACCAGGGACCGTGTATGAAGGAACTGGAAACGGAATATTGATAGCTATTGTTATGAAATTATCTTTTACGACCTTCGATTACATGCGAGTGCCCTACAAAATACCCCCTAAAAAAAAAAAAGCATCAAAATATTTCCAATATTTTCCAAAGGGGATGTCAAATTTTGAAATGGGCTATTCCATTTCAAAATCCACATTACTCCTGTCGAAAATATTGAATTTTTGATGCTTTTTCCACAGGGGTATTTTGTAACTCAAATGGAATCGAAGGTCGTAAAAGATAATTTCATAACAATACCCTATCTGTGGAAGATTCCGTTTGAGTCTTTCTTCAGATACGGTCCCTGGTTCAAATGGACGCTGCCTATCCATTAGGCTTTGCCACCTCACTTTTATATAAAACGGACGATGGTGAAACGAGGTAATCTGCATGCTAGCCATGCGCTGCAACGGAAAAAGTTCAAGTTTTGATTTCGATGCTCATTCTTTTAATAACGTTCTTTGATGAGTTATGTTGGAATTTCCAGAGTCTCTCGTATATGCAAACATGTAGACTCATTTCGCAATGTGCAAGACAAGCCACATGCTGTGTTGTCCTGTGCTGGGATTCGTACCAAGGTCTACCGACCAACGTTTTAATGATGCCTGCTCAACTGAGGATAATTTGTAAACCAGCAAATCGGATGGTACAATGGGTTTCCAGTCCCTTCATATATACGGTTCCTGGTCCGACAAATACACGGAAGTTTTGAGTCCCATGCCGGCGCATTCAATGTTTTTTTAATGGAATTCGTTTATATGTTTTCTAGTTGTAGCACTTCGGGTTGGTTATATGTACGTTTAACATGCTTAATTGGTGGTAAAACAGCCACAGTAGACAAGTAAACTTGATAAATTGGAAGGAGAAATAAACAAAATGCAGGACTTACTTTCATTGCTTTGTACAATTTCAGATATATGTGATTCGTCGCAATGCGTGAATGGCATTTGTGTACGTACAGGAATCAGCACCTATACCTGCGATTGTTTTGATAACTATAGTGGCCAGTTCTGTACAAATCGTAAGTAGTCTTTCTTTTTCCCTTTACGTCATTTACGTGTGTATAATTATAAAATAAGTTATGACTGTGTCAGAAATGCAATTGTAAGTAATAGATCACTCTCTTAAATTGGCCGATTGAAATATTTCAATCTTTTAACGATTGATGATAGGAATCAATCTAAATAGATTGAAATGTTTCTTTGGTAAACTGATTTCACTATCCAATCATGTGTTACTCCTAATGTACTGCCAAAGGCATGTGTTGCTTATGTTTGGAATGAGATTTAAACTTTTTTAGAGTAAATATTTTCAATCTTTTTTCAACTGGAAAGGATTTTCCTTAATTCGACACGGCAAAAGATTGAAAACAATGAAAATCAATCCTACTGAAAATTGAAATAGATTTGCACCTAACTTTAATCGCTAAAAGATTGAGAATCACTCATTTTGATTGGAAAAAAAGTTCAAAAGTTCAAAATTCAAATCACTCGACTGAATATATATACAATCAAAAACGATTTGTCCCTAATTCGGGACGGCAAACGATTGAAAATTCAATCTTTTTGATTGAATATTCAATCGGGCAATTATTTCATTATATGCGCGTTGTTTAAGAGATTTGCAGTCCCCATACTTTCCAATACTCACTTATGACCATTTCCAAATCTTGGTTCTACAATTGATGGGTATACGTCTGACAAAGTTTACACTCTTCTAAATCTGTGATGTAAATCGAGACAGCGTCTTAGTTACGAGACCGATACCCCGGAAATATTAAGAGGAAATATGTGTATGATTTCTTTCTTCAGACAATTGAAATCAACTCTTATCATTAAACAGGAGGATATTTCAAACCAATAGTGTTGAATGAAACCCACGAATGATTTTGTAAATTATAGCAATTGATTGTCATTTAACTGTATTTATGCTCTTTGATATATGCCTAGAAATGATAATAACTATTCGAATGATTGCACCAATTTAGTGGTGTGATGTATTGAGTCCAAAAGTATTGAGCAGACGACATTATATTCAGTTATCCAAAAGATTTCACTAGAAGTATATGAAGAGCTTATTTCCAAACCGTCCACAACCGCATGTTTCTCATTTACTTGTGTGATACAATCACAATTACTTTGACAAGTTTGACATTAGCAACAATCAGTTGTACCATCAACAAGTCATTATTTACCATAACAATGCTGAATAACAATATGCAGACCATTGTTCTCATTTGGGAACCAAAGGCCTCACACAGTATTGTTACTGTGCATCCAGCCACTGTTTTCTTTGTAATGGTGCATCCAACTGAAATTATAATACCTATAGCATCACAACGCATTGCAATATCGCATAGGTAAATCAGAAACATGTGTTTGTGGACTCAACACGGTTTGGAAATAAGCTCTTCATATAAATAAGTATTTTTTTTGGCAGACATTAGATTTTTGTGTGTGTAGGAGATATATGTGTTCATCTGTTATTTGTGTGTTAAATTTACAATCAGATATTTCTTGTACAAGATATGTTCTTTTCACTGCTTCACCATGAAATCGTTCAATGTGTATCATTACTCTGTGTCCGAATATGAAGTGGTGTGTGTTTTTTGTTTATATTTGTCTAATTCGATATGTTTTCTGTTCCATCATTCATCATCATGTTTTAACTTCATTCTAACTTCAAAATAAACGCTAGCTAAGTCATGTTAACTAACAGGTCCGCTGACAGCTTTGAGAGCACAAAGGGAGCCCAAAACCTCTTTCATTGCGGAAATGTGCTCGTATCCCCCAAAACAAGGCGTTCGTTTCATATAACTCTTCATGTAAAGTAACAGATCACAGATCCATTGACAAGGGGAGATGGAAATAATGTACTTCTCCAACCTTTGTAAGCTTTTAGAGCACACAGAGAGCCCAAATGCTGTTCCAAGTGTACATCCACGCCCCTTGCTCTGGTCAGCTCTCGGCGGCTCTGTTAATAAAATAATGCTTGAGTCTCATATCTAAAAGTAGTATCCACCTCATTGATCATTATGTGAAGTTTAAAGAGTTTGTTTTTAAAACTTTTACCATGCTTTTGCTTCGTATTGTGTTCGGTGTTCATCGTCTTTGTTGTTGTCTTTTCTAACTTCATAATAATATCAGCGCTCCAATGCAACCCCAATCCTTGTCTGAATGGCGGTGTGTGTATTCCTCAGAATGTCAACTACAGGTGTGATTGTCCAGCAGATTACTTCGGAAGAATATGTGAAGATCGTAAGCTATGGAAAACAACAATATGGGTTTTTCAAAATTTAATGTCTTTGTTATTACCATTAAAGTTTACATATTGGATAAAGTTAGTTCATGCACCAAATTTATCTTCATCGAATTTAGAAGTTGTATTGTTTTTGATATGCATTTTTAATTTTACCTTATTTACTGATAAGCAATGAAAAACACCAATAGGGGTTTTCAAAATTTAATGTCTTTGTTATTAACGTTACGGTTTACATATTGGATAAAGATATCTTTAAATTTAGTTCATGCACCAAATCAATCTACATCGAATTCAGTTGTATTGTTTTTGATATACATTCTACCTTATTTACTGATATATGTAGATAACAAAAACAACATTTTCACACATGCTTATTTGAATAACATCATGAGCAACCTGCTCATAAATATTCATCAATTATAAGTCACATCATAAAATTTTAGATGATTTTCATTTAAGTACGAATGCCAAGTACATTCTAGTAGATATCTAAACACATTCACTGCATGTTTTTTGTCATGTAACGCTTAACAGTGCTTAAAGGGACATTCGCAGATCCGTAATTTCCTAACTGCACTATTCACCCCAAATGTCATTGCATATCATGTCAAAAGAGGCAAATTTTATTTATTTTTTATGCCCGGGCATTAAGTAGCCTATTCCGTGCAAATCCAGGGCATATGATCTAAAAGACAGAAAGCTTCAATTTTCGTTTATATTTTGTCAAATCTGAAAAGAAAATGGTTCAAGGGTAATTTCATGATTTATCACCCATTCCTATGTGACTTCAGATAATATTTTTGGTTCTTGACGGATCTCTGAAAGTTCGTTTAAATTATTCAGTCTTGTTATCATTTTGTTTTTGTTTTGTTCTAATGTAACAGGCAATGCGTGTATAGATTCAAATCCATGCTTCAACGGAGGAGAATGCCAATATAATCCAATTACTGGAGCATTCATGACATGTGCGAACTGCAATCCGGGATACAGTGGATTGTATTGTGATCTATGTACGTTTCATTTATATTGAGCTTTGAAAAAAAATATTGACAATAAAACATAATTTTAAAAGAATGCCTACAACAACTGATGAAATGGAAACTTCACATTTTTCAACAACTGGTTCAACGACATACATGGTTCGAACCTCGCGTTCGAGCCATACAATTCCACACAATTTTAACTTTCTGTTGAAATATAAAAAAAACTTTGTATATTTGATCATATTAGAAAATGCTAATGTATTATATTTAGGTAAATCACTTGTGACTTTTAAGTTACAATTGAAAATGAAAAATTCATTCACGCAATCGCGCATAACACATTTTGTTCGTAATATCGGGAACCTGTGGTGTTTTTTCTTTGTTTGATGTTCTGTGTATCCCATGTACTTCGTTCTGCTTTTTTAGATGTATGTGATTACAGCTTCTGTGCCAACGGAGGGACATGTATTCCTCGTTCCTCCTCGGAATATAGCTGTCGATGTCCTTATGGTTGGTCCGGCGATTACTGTACCGAATGTAAGCCATTCATGCATGCTCATATTAACCATGTTAACTCATAATAACAACTACAAGATTTAACACGTTCATTTCATACATTCTGGCTAACTTCATTTTGTCAATGTATGTAAATGTAATGTAATGTAATGTAACATTTTTGTATGTAATGGGCTATTTCACTTGAAATTCACTGTGGAAGATTTTGGGAATATCTTCCACAGAGGGAGTATGTTTTGTATATAACTGGTCAGGGTTAATCATTTTTGAAACCCATACTCCCCCTGTATTATGGCTTTACCTATATTTTCCACAACTGGAGTGAGTATTTCAAAATGGAAGTTACCCAATTATCTATTCTATTCAAAATTCATACTCCCTCTGTGGAAGACTTTAGCTTAAAGGCCCTTTCAGTGATTTCACAGGAACATTAAAAAAAATGGAAATTTGTCAGAGTTGCTTAGAAATAAAGAATAAGTCTACAGAATTTCATTAAACCACTTTTCCCCTACGACAAATTAGTCAAAAAACAGAAGTTTTAGAAAGGTTTTCTACTTCAACTCAGATCGACTCGAGAAAATCGAGATTTTCGTACAGTGCGCCACCAATCGACTGGAAAAACTTCCTAGTCCAGTGTTTCTAACACGGGGAAGTAGAGTCTAAATTGATTTAAAACAGACGTTTAATTTTTGTAGTAGAAAACAAAATAAGCAATTAAAGGTCAGTTAGGTCACCGAGGCAAACTAACGGTCAATTCAAATATGAAAAACAGTTAAAATTGTGTATTTTGTTTAAAATAGTAGCTACTGATGTAATAAGTAGTAGAAACAATACGCAACGCGTGTTGGTACGTGGAGAGTGAGCTTCTTTCGATCTCGAGTCGGACTTTTTGTACTGTCAGTATCAAAAGTCCAGAATCATGCAAATGCTTTATTTTGTCTCAAATACACGGCTTTCGACCGAACCACTAGCAGGCTATGTTAGCACATCTATGCCAATTACAAAGGTACCAAAATCTGAATTTTGATGATTTTTACGATCGTCCGGATGAGCAAATCACTGAATGGGCCTTTAAATCTTCCACAGGGGTAGTGTGGATTTTAAAAGGAATAGCCCAATGTTAGTGGTGTGTTATTTAAAGGACGTTTGTTTTATTGTTATTTTCTATATCGAGAAGTATGTAACCAAAGAAAGCAACGATGTTGGTGTCCGACAATAATTATTGTCATTGATAAAGGTTAACAATTTGATGTTGCTGTGAGAATTTCTATTTTGTTAAATGTTTTGCTTTGATGTATTTTCTGGTAATGTTTTATTGTATTGACTTGCTCAATATTGGGTTGGCCTGGTTTTGTGCCAAGTGTTATGAATGAATAACAAAGTTTACAGAATCACTCGTTTATTCAAGAATTTGGTTGGTGACATTGAGGTTATCCATGGTAGAATACTCCGGAACCCAACCTGTCGTGAGAACCTTTTCCACTGGGCAACATGCATGCACGAGTACACAGTTATGCTGAATAATTGAAGAAAATATGATATGATATACAATGTACTTCAGTGGGCAAAGTCAACCTTTAAAGTATGCATAAAGCCCCGCAGGTCTCGGTGTTATCATCAAACTTCAAAATGTCCCCATATTCCTTGAAATCATTTAAACTTTTCAAAATGAACTAATCATGTATTCATGTGATTATTGTTTCATCTTATATCCTTTAATTTGCATCAATCAGCAACGGCTTGTGATTCAGATCCTTGTCAAAATGGCGGTACCTGTACAAATACAGGCGGTGGCTACGTGTGCCGATGCACTACCAGCTGGACTGGACCATTATGTACCACTCGTAAGTAGGACTAAATGCAAATGGGTGATACTAAATTCACGGTTGTTCTTTTAGCAACACAGACCTATGACAATTTTCGCTGGTTTGCGATATACAAAGTAGGGTAAGCTATCGATCGGCCATGAATAATTCACACTGAACTCTGCCCTAAGTTGAAGTCATCACATAAAGGTACCGTTAGTGTAGCAAATCTTACCTGTCAGAAGAGTGTAAAAAACGCCATCGCGGATATTGATAACGCGTAATACGCCTGTAGTGCGAGAATGTGTTCAATAATGAGGAAAGGGAACAGCGCTCGCGCTTGCAGTACGCGCGATTAAAGTTGTGAACAAGGTTCGTTCATTTAGAATATGGGGAGTTTTTATGTTTTTGCTCAATAAAATAGTTTATAGTTATTAAAAATAATATTTAAATGATTAAGAATGAGAATAAACGATATGAATTTATGTTTTTACTCTTTTCTATCGTGTGATAGACGGGCAGGTCCAATATTTTATCTTAGTGAATACTAGCACATATTTAGCAAATAATAGCAAATCACTGAATAGGCCTTTAAGCTATACATATTTATTTGTCTTCATAAGCCACGTAATAATATGTGGTTTCGAAATTATAATTCCCCAGCTCGAGCATGCCAACCAGGAATGCCGAATCCATGCCAGAATGGCGGTACATGTACGCCCACGCCTGGAAGCTCACCAGACTTTTTCTGCTCATGTACCAGTCTGTGGACGGGAGAATACTGTCAAGACCGTAAGCATTATTTTGTCATCCAGGAAGTATGTTTCTATCAGTTTGTAACCTCAGTTTAAATACCAATATACCGTAAAAAATCGATAATAAGCAATATAATTTTTTTATTGCCCCCCCCCGGTTCCCCCCCAGTTTTGTGGCAAAACCCCCCAAATTACGTAAATTGCAACTTTTTGAGGTAATTTTGCGCAAAATTGATCGATTTTGCCCCCCACTGAAATTCACTTTGCCCCCCCCCCCCAAAAAAAATCCTGATGCTGCCACTGAGTATTACCAGTAATCCAGTAATTGTCTACTAGGACAATAGTCTGCACATTACAACCGGTTCATGCAACTTTTCCTAAAGTCTGAAACATGTCAAGAGGAAGATGCCCATCTGAATGTTTCTCAATTATCTCCTAATATTTTCAACCTCCCCTATGGATACATCATTGCACCTGTAATTAATGTTCCTTCATAGCAGCTCGTAGTAACTGTGTACCTAGTTTAAATATAATGTAATTACGGTAATCATACAATGCACAAAATGTCATAAATGATGACCCCTGTTGAAAATATATGAATAAAGGTTTTAATATATTATTCCCGATTATTCCTATTTTTGCATTCGTGTATAAAAATAGCTCTTGCTTGCCAAGACCCAACCTTATGCCAGAATGGAGGAGTGTGTGAATATGGTAGCACTGGGAGCTTCACAAGATGCAGATGGCCCCCTGGATACTTTGGAACATATTGTGAACTTGGTGAGAGCCATAACACCGGGCCATAACATTACCATTCCCTTTCAATTCTAACTAATCATTTCTGACCACTTCAGAATCCAAAGGAGTTCTTTAACCCCTTGACACGGTTGTTTGATGGCGTACAGCTGCCCACGAGTCATTTTAAAGAAAGGTTGAACAATGATGGCGCTATTTATCTTAAATCTTGTTTGCATCTTTACAAGGGAGGGGTAGGCACTTGTATAATGGTATTAGAACATCAGCAAAAGACTAACAAATGACAAGGGAATTTCAAAAAAAAATTTATCATGAAATGTAAGGTATAACTTACTTTATTTGGGTAATTTAAAATATCTGTAAATAGCGCCCTCAATTTAAACACAAATGTACAGTTTTTAGAATAAACATTACCACAAAAAGCAGTAAAATTTGAATAATTTGATATAGAAACAAAAATGTATGTTAAAAATTGCTACAAAATATATGTGTATATACAGTTTATTAGTGTGATAGCCCGGGTGTGATAGCTGTTGGTATTATTCAGGTCCAGAATTAAACATTATGTAACTATGTAATAAATGATCATATCAAACAACCGTGTTGGGTACTACCTGCTGATTGGTTACATGGAGGCTATTATAATTTATTGAACCAATCAGCAACATGGTATGACATGGTGGTTGGGCTGAAGAGGCTTAACCTCATGAGTACTACCTGCTAATTGGTTACAAGGAGACTATAATGCTTTATTGAGCCAATCAGAAACATGGTAAGAACGGTGGCTGTATTCTAATTGGTCACTCAGATGAATGTATTGCATAATTAACCAATCAGAAACGCTGTAAGAAAGGCAATTTATCAGTTTGTCACATTTGCATTTTGACTATGTGTATGATTGAATGAGTTAACCTTTCAGTACAAACTTAGCAAAATATGACAAATTATTTAAGGGATTTGTATTTCGTAACGTAAATGATTGTGTTTAACTCAAAAATAGTTTTGTATATAACAAGTGACACCTTTTCAAATTCAGAACCTGATTTTTCATAAATTTATTTTTTTATGTGAATTGGTCATGATCCTGATTCAACATAAATAGTACATGAAACATTTGCCTTCTTTGGTCGTCTGCTCTCTTCTCTATGGTTAAATTATGCTTTCTTCTGAACAATAAGAAATTAACTTTCTTCAAAATTCAAAAATTTCAGAAATGTAAATTTTTATGACCATATTTGGAATCTGCATGAAAAATGCATTAAAATGAGTACAAACAAGCCTAGTATTGGTTCAGTAGTTCTTAAGATAGCTCTTGATATTTTGAGAAAATATTTCAAAACTTGACCATTAAACAAGAAAGTGTTAATATGGCGTCATGTATAATATTTTCACACAACTATTGAACCATTTTGTTTAGATGGATGTTCACAAGATCCCTGTGGAGATTACGGATACTGTGAGGCCGTTCAAAATCAAGATGGCTACAGATGTACTTGCCGCAATGGCTACACCGGTCGCAACTGTGAAATTCGTAAATATTTCTTTTACATATTTCCTCCTTTGTCAAAGATAGATTATGTAATGCATCTTTATGGTAGTATAAAGCATATTTTAACTGATCGTGATTCTTTTATGTTTCACCTCAGAGTACCTAATATATGAAGTATTTTCATATCCAACGAGCAAATTTATATATGTTTATTTAATTCAATTCTTAGCTCCAGCGTGTGGTTATGGTTTTGCCAACGACCCATGCCAACCCAATGGAATCTGCCAATCGAGTTCAACATCAGCTTTGGGTTATGAATGCTTGTGCTACGGTGGCTTCTTTGGTCCCCGCTGTGAAAATGGTAAGTTTAAAATTGAGCAGTGTGCTTCTAATGCTAAAACAAGTTGCCTTATTCTGGATATTCTGAAAAATTCATCATGGCCATGACCTCTGTCACAATAATAATTATTAGCCCCACTTATGCCTTCACGATTGTACAAACTGCAAAATATGGTTCAACTTTTGTGATTGGTCGAGGACCGGGCATAAACAACAGGGTAGGGAAAATGAAGGAAAATCATGTTTCTTTTAAATAATGTTACTTGTAATTTTTGTTATTATTTTGATGAAATAAAGACTCACAAAATGTTCTGGTATGTATGAACGAGCGGGGAGCGGCCAATGGGCATAAACAACCGTTTAGTCATGAAAATATATGAATGAACCCCCTAATTAAAATCCTCTTATTCATTACGAAAATAAACATTGGTAACATAAGATGCTGTGCTCCAAAGGATAGAACAACCAACTTCCCATGCCATATAATACTTAACGCATTTGTCTTTTTCAGAGGATCCATGTTATAACGATCCATGTCTCAATAATGGTCGATGTGTAAGTGATGGTTTTGGATCTTATACATGTGAATGCTATGGAGGATACACCGGACTGTATTGTGAAAACAGTAAGTGGCAAATCTGGAAATAGTTCAGTCGTATGTCTGGATCCTATAAGCATGTGTCGTTTTGTAATCGTCATTGTTTTGATAGTTTGTAATACCGTAGAATTCCGTCTAGAAGCATACATGCCTCTAAACGAGGGTGTTTTTTTAACGAAAGATATGAAAGGCCAATACCCTTCTCAAAAACATTGCAATAGATTGGTCTTAAAAATATACATATGTTTGTACAGCCGCCTTTATCAGTAATATAGTTGTTCAAACTCCAAATAACGTTTTTGTTGAGAGTGTCAGCCTCTTGTCTCTTGTGTCAAAAAAACCTCGTTTAGAGGCATATATATGCTTGTAGACGGAATTTTACGGTATTTGGTTTACTGTCACCTGAAATAATTTGAAAATTGTTAGTGATATTTTAATATGAAGTTGGTATATTGTATGGTAACTAAAATGTTTTTTGTTTGTTTTGTTTTGTTTGACTATTTTGTTTGCTTGTTTTTATAATATTAGGTCCTATTTGTTTAAATAATCCATGTTACAATGGCGGACAATGCTATCCTGATCCTGATATATCTACGGGTCTCCAATACAGATGTGTATGCGTCGGACCCCACACTGGAACTAGATGTGAAATTTGTACGTAAAATGCAACAAAATATAAAATAATTTCAATTAAAATTTTGCTCTTCCCATGATACATCTGGAATTGAGCATACAGAGTGAGAGTGCTACGTCCTTTGGTCACCAGGCTCATGTACAAATTGTCTCACTTGTTCATATGCTATTGATTTCAAAAAGAGTAGTGAAACCACTGACTGGCTAATCTGTCTCCCGGTCGCATACAAGAATGCTCCGGTAAGAGGGCACGTACCCAATTGCTCTTTATTTAGCCCATCAAAACCTGGAGTTGACCATCATGAATTAGGGATCTAAAACGATTTGTACCAAAATGTTGAAAGTCAGCGAATAATGTTTAATACACCCACACCCACACCCCACCCACCCAACACAGACACCACACACAGCCCCTACACACCCAACACCCCCTTACCACCACCACCACACACATCATACACCAATCATGCCAATATCTGACACAGTACAACAAATCTGAGAACTTTCCTGTTTACATTGTATGTCACCGTTGGCAAACAAAGTCGTAATCAACGTAAACGTTTCTTGTCCTGGACATCCGAAAACAACACCGCTTAATTCCTATGAGAACTACCTGCCGATTGGCCAAAAAGAAGTTTGCATTATCAAGTGAACCAATCAGCAATATTGTTAGAATAATTTCACTTCGGAAAAAAATAGGGGTGAATTGTTTGCAAAGCTCCATTGGTGATTAAAGTGAAGATATGATGTAATTGGCCAATCAGAAGCAATGTTAGATCTGCAAGTAGTGCTCAGGGGGTTAACATCTAAAACCACTCATTATGCCAGTAATGAACAATTTACCAGATCTTACCGTTCTTACTTTTCCATTTTATTGTAGTGACTGGTTGCCATAATAACCCATGCGGGAATTATGGTCGATGTGTAAGTGATAATTCCGGGGGTTACAACTGTGAATGTACTCAAGGTTACACAGGAAGACATTGCAGTATTGGTAAGTGCTCATGGAATTGCTTGAGAGCTGGTTTTTTTTTATTGGTAATCATGGTAAAGTATTTCATCGACGATACAATATGACATTGTTGGTGGCTGTCTGACATCTCTCGTGCTCCTCGAGTCTGCAGACTTTCAATCTTATTTGTACCTTTTGTATTTGGTTTGTTAAGGGGGTACTACACCCCTCGATAAATTTGTGTATATTTTTGCATTTTTCTCAAAAACTAATAACACAGTGGTAACAAAATGTATGTATATTATTGGGGCCAGGAATCCAATTACTACACTGGAATTTCAGTGACCCAAGTCAAGCAGTTCGTTATTTATGATAAGAAATAAGGTACCGATAGGATGTACCTCATCTCTTATCATAAATAACGAACCGCGTGTCTTGAATCACTGAAACTTCAGTGTAGTAATTGGATTCCTTGCCCCAATAATATACATAACTTTTGTTACCAGTGTGTTATTATTTTTTGAGAAAAATACAAAAATAGTAACAAATTTACCACAGGGGTGTAGTACCCCCTTAAAGTGAATGCCTGAATTTCGATGTTAAATGTACGTTAAATACGTTTGTCTGTGGTACGCGGTGCTAATATAAATGGTTTATATAGCCATATTGTAATGTAAACAGAAATACCGTAAAACCTCGTCTACAAGCATATAGAGTGGTTTTGATTAAAGCCAAATTAAAATTGGGCCCCATAACTGCTAAATTGTTGTTCTAAAGTACATAAAAGTATGCAAAAGTATGTAAAAGTATACATATTTAGAATAGATGTTAGGTTAAATTTGGGCGGAAATCAAGGCTTTTTTATTTTTGTTATTTTTTGAAAATTGAGCATTTTTTATCCATTTTTGGTGCAAATTTCTCAAAGTTGGTCAAAATTTAAAAAAAACCCAAAAAACCCCCGGGTTCTTAGATATTATCTTTATCTAAAAAAAATTACCCAAAAAAATGGACTTAAGATTTTTTTGTTACGTGGTCTGAAAAAATTTGGGTCAAAAAAGAATGTTTTGGGGGATTTTCTCCAAAAATGAACAAATTTGACTTCACAGATGAATTCATCAAAGCGTTACCATTCTTAATATATATACTTTTATACACTTCAGACCAAGAATTTAGCAGTTATGAGGCCCAAAATGTTCCATAATTTCAGGGTTAAGACCACCCTTAAGAAGATCAATTGTCTGCAGCGGCTTAGACATTCATGACAAAATGGACACTTTGTTGTCTGGTCTAATCAGATATTAATTGAATATGTTGTATGTTGAAATGAAGACTAAAATGTTGAGAATTTGTCATAGGATAAACATGAGAAGCGTTCTTTAATACGGTACACATAGAAATCGCCAAGACTATGGACATTTTCCTTGCGTGCTTTCGAATACCTATATATTTTAACGATTAGTTTATGTGCATATTTATTTTGTAATGCATATGCTGTTCACCCTTATTATGTTTGAGTCTTACAAAGTTTGGGAGACCCAATCCATGTCATTAGTTTGTGGTACATTCTATATACGTGTGTTTTTATTTGATGAATTGAGAATAATCGAATGTTATGATTGTAAAGTGTTAATGTTGATCGGCAACGTACTGATCTGTTTATGTTATGTTATGTTACAGAGCCTGTGTGTGCTAATAACCCATGTTACAATGGTCAATGTCAACCAAGTGCAAGTGGTAACCCTATTTGTATATGCGATCCCGGATACACCGGCACCTATTGTGATAGTAAGTCCTTGTATTATACGCAACAGAAGTATCTTAAATACTGTTTTATCAGCGATGCCAGTCATCGGGAATTCGTTTTACAATTTCAGTAAATGAAGAGCTTTGTTTCAAAACCCCTTACATCCACTTTTGGCCAAATTGAGTTATTGGCATAATATTATAGTGTGGGTAAAAATACACATTTTGGTGGTTGTTTGACCTTCATACTACCTTCCCTTCCGGAGTTATCGCATATTTCCCGTTTGGGAAATCTCAGGGAATTTCCGGAAATCTGAACTTAAAATGAATATAGAATTGTTTTGTTTTTAATTTTTTGATGTATAATGGTAGCCTGGAATGTTCTTTACCTATTAAAACCAAAAGGAACTGTTTTTGGGTCACTATGTTTGAAAAAACAATTTTAATTAACAAAAGGTGTAGCTTCGGAAATAACCAAAAAATGCCATTTTCCCGAATTTATTTAAAAATTCATAATTAAAAAAGTAAATGAGATATTTCAATTTTTCTTTTTGATTTTCAAAGCATTAGTCAAGTTACATAATGTAGTGTGAACAAATGGGCTCAAATTTGATTGCAAAGGTGGTTTCTAGAAAAGGGGTAAATTTATTTTGTTGCAAAACCCCTTACATCCACAAAAGGTGCGATATAAAATAAATAATAAAATAAATAGGAAGCCTTGAAAATTGTCCCAAACATATTCTTTTAGTTTCTATTCATCAACACTTTATCCAATCCCAAATTGAATCAAATCAAACAAGTAATACTTGCACAATTAAAAAAAGCTGTTTTTCTCAAAAAGTCAAAGTGGATGTAAGGGGTTTTGCAACAAAGCTCTTCAAATAGGCAAAGATATTTTCATAGGCGTAGATCCGGGGGGTGGGGATTTATCCCCCAATATTTTACCAGGGGATGCTCCATACAATCATCCCCCAATGTTGACGCCTGAATATGGGTTTCTGATCAAATTAACCTCATATTTGCCCATTTTAGCCCCAAAAGTGCAAATTTTCGCGCGCTTCGCGAGCATTATTCCGCTTTTGCACCATATTTCATCAGTTTAGCTTCAAAATAGCAAAATTGTTCGCGCGCTTCGCGCGCATTTGCACCATGAACATATTCTGTCGCAAAAAAGTACTGCATTCATTATATTTCCAAAACTTTTTCCAACCCCATCCCCCCAATGTCAAAAAGAAATCTACGCCACTGGATATTTTCAAGTATCTCTTTCAGCTATTTTAGGATATCTTGACAACATAGACCCGATGGATGGCATCTCTGAATTTTGTATAGTTAGTAATTCATTGTTACATCTGCATAAAAACGCATAATATATATGTATATATATTATTAATTATATATTAATATATATTTAATTTCTTGATTAATATATAAAAAGATATCATAGCTTAAAGGAAAAAACTAGAGAGCAAAAAACATTAGATTTAATTTTTGACATCCAACAGTTAGCTTTAGAGAGGAATGACCGATGTTTCAAAGGTGCAATCTGGTCACTCTTCTCAAATTCAATGCGTAACGTTTATTTCGCAAAGTGACGAATAACTATTCGTGTATATTCAGAGTCACGACGAAATGTTTGCTCTTATACATGGTTCTGTTTGTTTTTCGTAATTATCTACATTACAGTGTTTTGTGTTGATAAATATTCTATGTACAGTACTAATGTAGCATAATATGCTAATGAGTGTCACTAGTATTCAAATGCACTATATTAATATTTATCTCGTCTCACATACCTGTGAATTATTGTACAGCATAATGCATATACATGGACATCGCAACTTGCCATGCTTAAGACATATTTCTGTCGTTTACAATTTCAAATTTGACTTAATCATTACAACTTTTTAGAGTATTTCGTACAAGCAAAATAGAGTTTAAGAAATTAAAGGCTCATTCAGTGATTCGCTCATCCGGACGATCGTAAAAATCATCAAAATTCAGATTTTGGTACCTTTGTCATTGTCATAGATGTGTTAACATAGCCTGCGAGTGGTTCAGCCGAAAGCCGTGTATTTAAGACAAAATAAGACAGTTTACACACGAATCTGTAATTTTACACGAATCTGTAATTTAGATACTGAAAGCAATTTATAAACAATTTTAATTTTTTTACACTTGCGCTGAGATCACTGAATGGGTATTTAAAACAACGCAATGTAGAGAGATCATAAACTAAACACATGACGTAGTTTAAAACAATGGGATTACCGTATGTACCCGATCAACAACGTTATTAGAAAATTTAAACGGCACATGTCAATCATAAACAACATTATTTGGTAATTCCGCCAACTTTTGAAGTAAATTTTGATATGCATTTATATGCAAGTCGTTTTTGGTTTTGTTCTTTGTTTTTTAATGTTAATCTGATGTAACGTTTCTTGAACCTTTTGTTATGAATAAACAAAGTATAAGGCAATAATTTGTCCCTTAAATCGCAGGACCCGCATGCGATGACTATTCATGTTATAACGGAGGTACATGTGAATTTGATCGGAGTAATGGTCGTACTTCGTGCAGATGCCCTGTAGAGTATCAGGGGCCACAGTGCGAAATTCGTAAGTACTATATCGTATATCAAGAAAAAAATACTTATATTCTATAATTAGTGTAACGCTATCATTAGATGGTCAATTTCAAATATTTGCGACAATAAAGTTATTGTAAATTATAATATATAATTATACTTTAATAGTATGTTAATCGCATTTCTTTCTTCAGCCACGTTCCGATTGTGCGATGTTAACATTTGCTATAATGGCGGCACATGCTGGGATGAACCAGAAATGGGTAGTGTTTGCACATGCGTGCAAGGATTTGGTGGCGATCTATGTGAGCACAGTAAGTACATCGTCTTACGTAACTGGTTTGACGCCACAACATGAATGTTCTCTGTGTTAAACCACTGTAACTTACAGCCGTAAACATAAACATAATTGAGAAACCTAAACTGGTGTCCTATTCAAATTAACTTCTTAAAAGTTAAAGGAAGTCTCCGGAAATCGTAACATTATGCCATATATATAAAAAAATAATTATCAAGCATGAATCATTTGGTTTTATTTAAAACAAACTCATACCGTAAAACCCCGTCTACAAGGATATACCTAAGAAACGCCCTCAATAAAATTGGTTGCTTGTTGTATTTGGAGTTTGAGCAAATATATACTGGCACTGGGTGGCTATGCATTCCATCTAAGTATGTTGTAACACCAATCAATTGTATTGACATAATAACGACTGTTTCGTATATCAGGATCGTATAGCTCAATTGATAGAGCGTCAGACTTTGGAACTGAAGACATGCTGAAGAGAGCATGGTCCGGGCACCGGTTCCGTTTTTCATTCTCGTTTAATTTTAACTTTTTGACATGTTCTTTTTATCTTTCTTCAAATCTACCTTTCTACTTTTAATTTTAGGTGTTTTTTTTGTTTTTGTTTTTTTTTATAGTTTTTTTATAGTTTTTTTTAGTAATTTTGTGGTTTTATAGAAACTAGTAAAAGCATTTATTCTAAATAATAGCGAAACCCACGGTTAGACAGATGTGTTGTAACTACTTGTCTGTCCTCGTCTTTGCAATAAAAACCTATGTTGCACCTTTGTGCCATCTCAATTCTTGAGGAATGGTAGGTAGGGTGCGTTTTTGGCTTAAGCACGATTTTGTTTCTACTTGAAATGAAATCAAAATAAATATTGTTCTGTTGCCACAATTGCAGTTTTTTCAATAAAAAAAATAGATAAGGAATAATCCGGGGGAATAATAATTATTCCATATTTGAATCTATTGTCCCATCAAGAATAGAGTGTCTTCAAAAACTTCAATCAATTCATCTGACAAAGGAAACTATTCTGGTCATTCAATTTTGTTTCGCTTGCACCTGTTATATCACAGGCGTTGGTAGAGAAGGCACACTTCTCTTGTCTTCACCGAAGTAGTGATGTAAACACTAACATGATTAATTACCATAGCTAGCAATGGACATACACTATTTTTTGTTCCACTTGAACCCATACTATAGGCTATTCGCTGTCGATGTGACGTAATTAATCGGATTAACTACCATAGCAATTGATGAATACAATTTCGAATATATAGCCCTGCACTTCATCGTTCACGTGGCACCTATGCATTAAACCATAGTTGTCAAAGAAATGCTAATCACTCGCCATGTAAGATTAGTATTTATGAAAAGAGTGGTATTCAATCTATGTTTGGTGACATACGCGGGTGATTAGTGCAATCTGCTTGATGGTAGTTATTGCGATTATTACGTCACTTCGACAGCGAATTGTAGTATAGACGAATCCAACAAGCCAAGTGATGGTCAGAATTTATTCGGCCATTATACGCTGGTGAAGTTGCGTAATTAATCGGATTAATTACCATAGCAATAGGTGAAAACAATTTTGAACATATCGCGCTGCGCTACAAGCAGGTTACACTCATCACCTGTACTGTGTATGTCTGCAATCATAGATTGAATACAATACTGGTCTTTTCAAAGATCTTACAGGTGCAGCATGATATGGTTCAATGAAGAGGTACCGCCTGAACGTATCAGTGTATAACGCGGTATATTCAAAAATTGTTTTCACCTATTGCTATGGTAGTTAATCCGATTATTACGTAACTTCGCCAGCGTATTGGAATAAAACAGGAGGATGTGAGTTCATAAGGGCAATGTCGGGGATTATAGGTCACAATCGATGTGGAGAGATGAGAGGTCCGACCAACAGCCATAGCGAATGGTTCATGTTCAACTAATTCAGTATCGAAGTTACGTAATGTTACTATGTCAACGGGATCACGCGCTAGAGTAATGAACCACGATCGAAATGATCACCACATAAAGTATATGGCACTCGAAGGCATACCAAAGTAGCGTGATCCGGTAACCAAGAGAATTACGTAACCACTTCGATGCTGAATTCCAGCGGACGGTCTGTGGCTAGTAAGGAATCGTCTTTGACCACATGCGCAGATCTGTCTCGTCAGGAAGATATTTAATATCCCGAATTTATAATAGGCCTATGCCTACCAGTTCCATCGTATAACCGATCTGCTAGAGAGAATTTGTTACCATGTTTAATAAATTCGTATTTATCGTATAATAAAATGTAGCCAAATGTATATTATGTGTCACACGGTTTTCTGCTGAACCACTAGCAGGCTATGTTACCACATCTATGACAATGACAAAGGTGAATTTTGATGATTTTTACGATCGTCCGGATGAGCAAATCACTGAATGGGTCTTTAGTTCCCTCCTCTCCTTATCCTGCCAATATTATATGAATCAAAGAAAAATAAAGAAAAAATAAAATTAAACAAGAAAAAAAAGACAAAGAAAAGAAACAATAAAAGAAAAACAATAGAATAAATTAAACTAAATATGAAAAAAAAATGATCACGAAAGGAGTCTTTAGAAAATGCAAGAAAATATAAATGAAAAGTTTGAACAATATTTTGTTTATAAAAGTTTGTGTGACCGTGATGAGGCTCGAACTCACCATCTTCCGATCTAAAGAACCAAAGTCTTATGCCTTGCCAAGTGAGCTATGCTCGTGAGATGCGAAATAAAGATAAAATAATACATTGTATACCTGCTTGTGTCGGTAAATGATTTGCTCAAATTCCATAATGATATAATATTGTGGAGGGCGCTAGCGTGAAATATGCTATCATCACAGTCGCTTCTATTCCTTATAGACGGGTTTCTACGGTATTGACTATAAACATGAATAAAAACAGCCGGCTCTCAACACGCGATATTTAAAATTCCCGCGCCGAAATTTTCTAATGCAATGACGTAATGGTTATTTGTGCTCAATTGTCGTCAGCCTTCAGTGTGTATTACTGGGACGTCATTGCACTAGACAATTTCAGTGCCCGGGAATTTGGAATATCGCGTGTTGAGAGACGGCTGTTTTTTGGTCAATATAAGTTTGTTTTTATGGCCAATCACGTGATTCTTGTTTGATAATTATTTTTGTAACATATAAGGCAAAATGATGTGATTGCCGGAGACTTCCTGTAATAGGGCCTAGATAAAATTTCATGATGCTTCTGTTACTAACTTACGCAGTACTTCACGTGAAAATCAAATCCAGTGATAAGAAGGATAAAATTAAATGATCGAATTATGTCAATACCTATTTTTTCCTGCGCTATTAAGGTGGCTGTGTACTCTCAGATATGCATGTAGTAAAAGTGCAATAACTTTGTAATTATTCGCGCAAGATATATAAAAGTATACATTTTTATGAAGGCAAGACATCAATAAATCTTAATATAAATACAGATTTGGGGTAAAAACAACAATTATGAAGAAAATCACAAAAAAGTGAGTTTTTGGCAATATTTGTTAGGTACAAAAAAAAAAAAAAACACTCTTTCCAAAATATTTTATTTTGTTTTTAGCTCAAACTTGAGGCTCCATTCCAAAAACGGTTTTTTTATTTTTTGATATTGGCCTTATTTTTGAGATATTGACCATATAAGGCATCAAATTGAACTTTTAAAATTCAAAAACGCCTATTTGCACAAAATGATGCCTAAAATCATAACTAGACCAAAATATAAAAAAATGAGAAAACCGTTTCTTAAGTCGATCATGCTTTTTACGATGATCATATTTGCTTACCTATAGATGCTGTATTTATTGAGTTATCGTGTACCTAAATCGTCATTTTACCTAGAAAATGAACATTGAAAAAATGGCCGTTGAAGTTTAAAGTGGTCACATTTTGCACTTTCATCGAATCTTACAGGAAAATGCGGCAGTTTTCGTTTTTCTACCTTATATAACGTGAACATCGGGTAAATCCACAGCCCCTTGAGAAGTTTGAGCGAAATCCATTCATAACTTGATATTTAAATCGGGGAAAGAACTTGAAAAAACCCACATTTTATCAGCTAAAACGGAGCCATTTGACCGCTAGGTTTTTGTGAAATCAGTGCTTCCGTGGTGCTTCCATAAGATGCGCCGCGCATGTAGATAAGCGTTGCGTATGCGTAGCGTATTTGTGCGTTAACAAATTGCGCGATACGCAACGCGATGCGCGGTTGCGCGCGTGTACCCTGCTGGTACAAAAAAGATTTTATTTCCTTTTCAATTTCAAATACGAGTGGAATAGTGAAATAAAATCCTTAAAATATTGCAGTTGGAGTTTACAAATCTGGATTTTCATTCTTTGTATTTATAAAAAACATAACAAAGTACAAACTTATCAAAAAAAACTCAATTTTGCGAAAGAAACCATGTCTAGAGTACACAGCCGCGTTAAGGGGTGGGGTATGAACGTTTGGACAGTATTTATTGTGGGACATTAGAGCACATCAGACATATCGAATTGCATTCTGAATACGAAGAATGTCCTTCTGGTATCAAATAATTTAGATTTTTTGAAATTCGCAATGTAATACACATTTTATGGCAAATGATTAAAATTGATATTTTGATATTTAACAGTACTCGAAGTAAACTTTATAAATCTGATGATTTATACTTAAAAGTGTATGTAGATGGGATAAAAAGCCGACGATCAATTGAAAATTTTGACCTTTTGGTATTGAAGATATGGAATTTTTTTCCCAAAACACCAAAAAAATTAGGTCTTTTGGGGGATAAAATCCATATCTTCAATATAAAAGGTCAACATTTTCAATTGATCGTCGGCTCCCAACTACATACACGTTAAAATATATCATTAGATTTATAAAATTTACTTCGAGGACTGTTATATATCAAAATTTGAAAAATATCAAATTTTAATAATTTGTCATAAAATTTGTATTATATCGTGAATTTCAATAAATGAAAATTATTTGATATCAGAAAGACGTTCTTCGTATTCAGAATGCAATTCGATATGTCTGATGTGCTCTCGTGTTCCACAAAAAATACTGTCGAAACGTTCAAAACGCTCATTCCAGATCCCTTAAGGATTAATAAAGAAAGATTTTTCCGTAACAATGATCTCTCTTCACGCGGGTGTCGACTGCAGACGACATGTTTCAAAAAAATTTCAAAATTCAAATATTTCAGAAATGTAAATTTTCATGCCCATATTTGGAATCAGCATGAAGAATGCATTAAAATGAGTACAAACAAGCCTAGTATTGATTCAGTAGTTCTTAAGATAGTTCTTGATATTTTGAGAAAATATTTCAAAACTTGAACTTTTTACATTGAAGCGCATGGCTAGCACGCAGAGCAGGATTAATAAACAAAGATTTTTCCGTAACATTGATCTCTGCATTTTGTTCGTAGGAATCATTGGCTGTGACGAGCGTGTTTGTGTTTATGGAGAGTGTATAGAGGCTGATTTTGCCAGAGGAAAAACATCGCGATGCCGATGT
Organism: Amphiura filiformis; assembly: GCF_039555335.1. NCBI lineage: Eukaryota > Metazoa > Echinodermata > Ophiuroidea > Amphilepidida > Amphiuridae > Amphiura > Amphiura filiformis. The sequence goes on along the minus strand of NC_092630.1, from coordinate 30,342,162 downwards.
AATACAGGATGGCAGGGTGAACAATGTGATGAAAGTAAGTTATGGGTTATATTTGTATTTATTCAGGGGATTCTGCATCATGATCATAATCAGTAAGATTATATCATAGGTTATCAATCCTTTATTCTCATCCGTTTTCTTTAAGGGACATTATATACTGTCCCAAAAAAGTATCCTTAGACTTGGAAAAAAAATCCTAATTTTAAAACTAAACCATATTTTGATTACTTTATTGAGTATATATTCAAATCAACATTGAGTTCCATTTAACACACTTTAATGCTCAGTTCCTGTTTTACTCAACATTGAGTAATTATTATTGTTTTTATTTAGAATGTTGCCATTTTCAAGTATTGGAGTTTTCAGAATGTTGCCATATTCTACAGCGTTTCACTTAACTTAAACTAATCACACACAAATGCAAATAGCAAATATGCAACTACTTTCCAGCATTTGGACTTACCGGTACTCATAATGAGATTATCTTTTTTGTTTTTAATTTCACCAGGATTTCAAAACGCTTGCTCACCAAATCCATGTCAGAATGGTGGCGCTTGTCAACTCTTCTCACAATATAGTGCCATTTACCAGTGTATCTGTGGAAAGGGTTACACCGGGGAAATATGTGATAAACGATGTAAGTAATACTACAAAATAATAATCATAATCATAATTATAGTAAAGATTTCGATGACGATGATAATGATGATGATGACGATGATGATGACAATGATGATGACGATGTTGATGATGTAGATAGGAATAATACATTTACGAAAATAAAAGTTGAATCATTATCAGTAGCAGCTGCATCAACAGCAATATCATAATCAATATTTCATCATATAAGAAATACATTAAGCAGTTTATGGTTATCAATAACATTAAGTATTCCAATGGTAATCTACATAATGACAGTAATAACAATAATTATTATTATTCTCGATTTCTTTTCAGCTCCCATCAGCCCCAACTCAGCTACGTCCGTCATTGTTTCACTTTGGACAACCCTAATTGCCTTAGGGGTATGCCTTATTTTTGGAAGATTGTAATAATTTAACATATATTAATGTTCTCAGGCAAAATAAGATAAATACGTATCTGGATTCTTAACACAGATGAGGTCTTGAATAAATGTTTATAACAGGGCATTATTGTGTCATTTTAAAAAGCAGGAAGAGAAAGATTGAAAATGTAGAGTCTTGAGAAATTGTTTCAAAGAATGTAATGTCTTAAGTTTTCGGTGGATATTTTGATATTAATATGTAATATAAGGGTCCTGTTATATGATAAAGCCAACTGATACTTAAAGTGATTGGAACCGCCGATTCTAGTTAAGCTAGTCATTAGAAGCTATTAGAGTTAACATAGAAACAATAGAGCAAAGTGTGTTGCTTTTAGACTCTCATATAGGTTTTATTAGAGCACAAACAGGGTGAATGAGCACAAAGTTTCGTGACCTGAGGTAAAAACCTATAAACTACCTGGTTGAAACTTGACAATAATTACTGTTGGTTTTTACTTCTCTCCCATGATATCAAAGTATATAGCTCTGATTATTTCATAAAACCAAAGAAACGTCACTTCAAAACAGACATTTTAATTTTCATTAGCATTTCGAAATCAAAATCCGAATTTGATACAAATGGCCTTGTGACAAATTGATATTTTTTTTGTGAGGGCAAAAGTATGAATAATTAACAAATAATATTATTGAAAAAGGAGAGCTCTTTCGCTTTAGACACCTTCACTGATGTTTTGCTCTTTAGCTGAGCTGTGTAGTCCACCAACTTTCTTGGGACTACTGCTTGTATAACATCTCCATTGCCAAAGAAAACTCGGCTTTGGCCCCAATCTTTCCGTGGAACTGTTTCCTATATTCCGATGACATAGCAATTGTCTGTGATAATGAATCTTACAAAAAAGTCTAACGGTTTGACCTCGGGTTCACACAAAAATGTGTATTCAAGAACCAAATAGAACCAAATAGTTCTAATCATTATGATTTGTAGTATTGTATTGTTAAATAAAACATAAAAGGGTGAATCAAGAATCAATTCAAAATTATGTTGATTAGATTTTTGATAAACAAATATTAACATGTTGTCAAATCTTTAATTTTTTTCAATTGACTCTTGGTTTAATTCAAAAATATATGTATGCTAATTGTAAATATTTAATGGGAAAAATGTTTTATATTCATTCCATTGTGATGGCTTGTACTTCAATATGCTCCTAAAACAATCTTGCTAATCAGGCTAGATTTAAGTAAAATCTCAGACAACTATCTAGTCAAATTCGAGCAGAATATCGTCTTATTTGACACAATTTCTGGTCACATTTAACATGAAATTGTCAAAATCGTGTAATATCTTAAAGATGAAGCCCCGCTTTTGGTCTAAGCTCCTGTCTTCAAAGTAACAGGTGTAAGTCCGTTCTTCTGTGGAGAACTGGCCAAGCGGGGCTTCCTATTTAAGATATATCCCATTTTACTTCGAATCTAGTCAAATTGATTGTTTCTTCTTTTAAACAAGATTGTAGGTTTTGGATGTTATTGACATTGGTAAGGTGATGTTGAAACAAAATTATCATAAAATTATATCTATTTCTTTTCTTGTCGTGTTAAGGGTTGTATATGATTCGTTTAAAAGTATATACTTAATGCATCGAAATAATACCGAACATTTTCTACCTGGGTAAAAAAGAATTTCCAAAGAAAGTCACAAGAATATAGTTTCTAGATCTCAGTTATGGCTGAAAATACTAGAACATTATTTTTACGTGTATTTTATTTTACAAACGAATTGAAATGTTCATCAGCTATCATAACATGAAATTTTATGTTTGAACAATGTGGTTCTTCGATGCCTTTATACTAGCTAAATATTTTGTTTCATTAAGGGGTGGGACATGAACGTTTGGACAGTATTTATTATGGGACATTAGAGCACATCAGACATATCGAATTGCATTCTGAATACGAAGAATGTCCTTCTGATATCAGATAATTTTGATTTTTTGAAATTCGCAATGTAATACACATTTTATGGCAAATGATTACAAATTGATACTTTTGATGATTTATACTTAAAGTGTATGTTTTGGGATGAAAAGCCGACGATCAATTGAAACTTTTTCCCAAAACACCAAAAAAAAGAGGTCTTTTTTGGGAAAAAAATCCATATCTTCAATATGAAAGGTCAAAATGTTCAATTGATCGTCGGCTTTTACTCCCAGCTACATACACTTTAAGAATATGTCATTAGATTTATAAAATTTACTTTGAGGTCTGTTATATATCAAAAATGTGAAAAATATCAAATTCTAATAATTTGTCATAAAATTATATCGTAAATATCAAAAAATGAAAATTATTTGATATCAGAAAGACATTCTTCGTATTCAGAATGCAATTCGATATGTCTGATGCGCTCTCATGTCCCACAAAAAAATACTGTCAAAACGCTCATTCCAGTTCCCTTAAAACAGTACTAAAATGTAAGAATTAAATAAGGATTAATACAGTACTATGTAAATAAGAAAATATTATTTTCGTATCGATAGATCTTACAGTAAGCCCAGGGGGTCATTCGAATACCAAAGTACCTCACAATACTCCTTAATAAAAAATATGGCGTAATTGATGATAGCAAATTCGATATGCTAAATGGTGTAACTGTAAACGTACAGAATATACCCTAAATTGCATAACCAATAATCATTTCCTTCAAATGGAGAAACGTCACTTTTTGAACGACTGATGACAAAAAAGAGACCAATCACATAAAAAATGTCGATATGGCCAAAGCATTTGATACGTTGACGTGACCGTGTGCTCAAAATCTGTCCCTTTTCGCCGTACTTATCATGCTTATGAACGCCGATGTGTATACTTTTTATTCGAAGCTTATTCAAGTGCAGTGACCCCCGAAGCAATAAGATGATGTATTTTTATATTTTCTTCTATAGCAGTTGGTTTTATTTTCATTCTGTGGCGTTGTTTACTATGTATATCTTCTACCTAATATTTATTTAACAGTCAACTGGGTCTTTCTCCGTGTAAATGTGATAATATGATCGACGTATCAGTGTACAGTGTTTTTCTAACGTTTATACTCTTTCTTTGCTTCTGTTTTCTTCTGTCAAAGAGCAATAAAAAGTAAAACACAAATTGTCTGGAGTAGTGTCACTTATTGTTTTCAATCAACAGGTTAAGATTAGATGATTATGCAATATAATGAATATAGGAATAATGTAGTCTGCAAACAACAATGGGTATACATGGGCAAAATTGTGGTAGAAATTGTTCTGGTTGCAAATTCTAGAACAACATTAATAATATTTGAACTATAGTCAACTGGACTTACTATTTTTTAGTGGAAATTTTCACGTCTAATCCTGAAAGCATCATCAGCCTTACTGACCTTCCGGCGGTAAAAGGTCATTGACCTGTGAAGCGGATGTTGTACCAGTGTATTTCTATTTCTCTCATAAATATTCAGAAAAACTATAGTTTGACCTATCCTATGTACAGTTCTTGAGTTTATAAGTAAAAAGGTTAATATCAACAATTCAAAACTGCTCCGATATCAAACAAAATGGTCTCAAATTGTTCCGCTTGGAATTTCATTTTAACCAAAGAATAGTTTGAAAATTGAGTCCTGTATAAGATGCCACTTTTGTGTTATGGAAATCAGCATTATTTTCCCAACTTCATTTTGTCTCCTTTTTTGATATGTTGTTCAACAGGGGTTTTAGAAATATTTGCAACATAATCCTTTGCAATTTTGTGTAAGTCTATACTATACATTGACTATTATTTATAGTCTATATAACTTTGGTATCGTGGGTTGGTACTTATTTTTGAGAGGATGTTTGATGCCGAAACTTGCAAGTCTTTGGAACTCATTCGGTAAACAGGGTTGTTAACCAATTTGAAATGAACGGGGTTCGTAAGGAGCTGATTAGGATTACAACTTCCCAAAGTTAATTTAGCCCAATCGTTAATGCCCTAGACCAGAAGTGTCGTTGCTCTGCTCTTATATAGTGGAAAGGGTGAGCTTGCTTGACATTCTAGACAAAAAACTTACTGTTGACTGATAGTCAAGGAGGTGATGCTGGCTGCAAATTAGTATTTATCGTATCCAAATCCCTGATTGTTCATTACGTTTTGTTACCTGGAGAGATTTGACCATGTCTCACCTCCTTTCTCAACCAAATCGACGGTAATAACTCTTGTAATGAGGGATCAACATTTAACCACAAATTGCCTCAGGCAAAACTCACTTCCTGGGAACTAAATAAGCACACAAGGTGATTTTTATGTAACTCATTGACCCATTTGTGTTATATACTGACTCTAGCTATAATGACATCGTTATGATCTGGTCAACTCATTGACAGATACGAACCTCAGGAGGGAATGCAATCAATTCTCTCCAGGTAGTAAAACGTAATGTCAAAATATTTATGGAGTGATTTTGGGACACATAATGGTCAGCAACAACCTGTAAAGTGTCCAGTGGCTTTGTGGGTCCTTATTAAGTGCAATTACGTCAGAATATTCTCAAATATCACTGCATGAATGGCCTTCTTCCGGCCTGTTTGCAATTGACCTTTTCGGTAAATCCCATAAACCTTTGCGAGTACACCTGAGAATTCGTCATTTGACGTCACGCCGACTTGCAATGCGCAGTAACGATGTTCAATAAACGATGTGCGCATCTGCGCAAATCGGCGTGACGTCAAATGACGAGGTCTCAGGTGTACTCGCAAAGGCTTATGGGATTTACCGAAAAGGTGAATTACAATGACAACAAAAGAGCAAACTATAGTATAAACACAATCCATGATAATGACGTTATCCAAAAATAGAATACCAAACAAACAATAACAAGGTTGTATAGCTCTAGAGAAGCAGTTTATATTTTATGTTAAAGCCTTAATGTACGATCTTTTTAAATTTTCAGATTTTTCTTTTTTTCTTCTAAAATGATAATATGCAATCATTATGAAAGTTCCCAATATATTTGGACGCGAAAAACATTGGGAATTTGCAAAGAAACAACATCATAAACTTCACCTCTATCACTCGAAACATCTCGCACTATTTTGGATTAGGACAGCGAGTGCGGCCTCAGAGTTAGTCTCCTACGCGGCCAGTTTGGTTACGCTCCCTCCACATGTGGAGGGAGCGTAACTAAGCTAGTTTTGTACGAGACTACGGTTTGCGATCGTGGCCGACATAAAGTCATAAATCTAAAAAATTATGACTTTATGTCGGACCAACAGAAAATCGTCCCGTTTTACTACAAATAGGACGAATTTGACAGTTTGCTCATAGATTTAAGTTAGAACATGTGTAAGTATTACAAATATGCCAAAAAATCGGTTTTGAAAAAAATAAAGGTAAATTCTGAAAAAAGATCGTACATTATGACTTTAATAATTGTATCTATCAATGTTCCAGCAACATGTATTATGTTGAAAGTCACATGCAATTAAATTTTAAATTTAAATTTAAACCAACCTGCAAAATAATTGAAATCCGAATATCATAATGTCCCGGAACCTGTTGAAAGAAGACGTAGCAACATATATAAGTTACATAGACCAACTTAATCTTAATCCATATATCATGTATACACGCAAACTTAGATAAGATAAAGAAGCTAATTATGCGATACCTGAAATTCCAAGGTAACAAAATAATCAATTTGAACCATATCAATAAGGATGTCAAACTCTAAACCCGTGTAATTTGTACGAGCGTACTCAGAAAACAATGTATGACTTGAAATAAGCTGTCGATTCTGGCTAACCATTTTTGATGTCGATTTGATGTGTTTTTCACACATAACTGCAACCAGACCTGCAACTAACTGCTGGCAGCCATAGCTGGGATGCTTCGCATACCAGTCTTTGTCAACATCGGAGTCAGATAGTTGTAAACACACCTGGAGAAACGCAAAAGTTACAAAGGTACGGTGACTTACAATGCGCAGTATGTAAGAGGATGATATAGGTGTGTATGCCAATATTCAGTGTTATGAATGCCATCATTTGGCCATTTTCAAGTTTGGAGAAAATAAGTAAGGATAAAAGATTTCCTGCAGTTATTTTTAAGTTCAAAATGGTTGATCACAAGAATCACCAACAACTTCAAGGCAGTGAAGTCGATGAGTTTGGATCGCAATTGCTACCGAGTCGGAGACTTGAAAGTATGATGAAAACAATGAATATATTAAACAACAACAATACAAATAGGAGGAGGAGAAGTTCAGTTTCTGTAAGCGGCTTCTCAAAATTGACGCCAGGGGCACTTGAATCTAAAATCGTCGCAAAGTTTCGAAGTAACAGGCAACGGAACAGTTTGACACTTAATGGAAATAGATCGTCAGTCGAGGAAGGTCAGAGACAAAGTAAACGGTCGTCTTCAGATGGAATTGGAGCTGGGCAAGCTCAAGGGACAGCTGCAATGGCGGCCAGGCGTTTCAAAAACCTGGCCAGGGAAGTCAAAAAGGTAAGTTTGGTCTTAAATGTTTTCTAATTTCTAAGTCAAATGTTAAAACATGAAATCATAAATCATGTAAATTTCTTATCCACGGTTGTTTGATGGGATCATTTATTAGTTTTTCAAACAAAACATGTATAACCAAATTTTAGGCTTAAACAGCTAAAAGTGATATAGTGTTAATGTATACAGATGCTTTTGAGTCGTTCTCAACTTTAATTTTCCCTCTTTTACAAAATCATTCACTTTTATATTATTTTTTAAAGCTTTTTCGGATATAAAATGTATGTGTTAATGCCAAAATTGGTGGCGCTATTTAGTTACTGGAAATTACCCTTTCAAGCTTTTAATACAAATAATTCCTTTTATTGTTTGATAAAATATGTTTATACAATTTCCTTGTTGCTTGTTTCACCTATTCCAGCTGTTTTAATGGCGGTATTAATCACATAACCCGTGCAAATAAAGAAATATGATTTAGGAATAATGAAGCCAATTCTATATACATCAAACAGCCGTGTATCTTTGACGCACCGTCTTATCTATATATCTGATCTGAAGATCTGCGAAGGTTACGCTGTTAAAACTGTGTCTTTATACTCGTAAAATGCCTTGCACTTAGATAATAGTCAACAGTAGTAAAATAGAAACAGATTTGATCTTCCTGAACGTCACTGTTCTCTGAAGACATAATCTGAGACTCATATGGTTAATGAGGTGCGTCCTCTAGCTCAAGAACAACAATATGATGTCAAAACATAAGATCAAGACACAACATGAATAATGCAATTATAATTATTATTATTAGTAGTAGTAGTAGTATTAATGTTATTATTATTATTATTATTATTATTATTATTATTATTATTATTATTATTATTATTATTATTATTATTATTTTTATTTTTATTATTATTGTTTTAATGGCGGTACTAATCACATAACCCTTGCAAATAAAGAAATATGATTTAGGAATAAGTCAAACTACTGTCAAACTATCGCCCTATATCAATCTTGCCATGTTTCTCTAAAATCCTGGAAAGATTAGTTTTCAACAGATCGATTGAATTTATTGACAAAAACCATATTTTAAATGAAAAACAGTTTGGTTTTAGAGCCAATCATTCCACCCATATGGCGATCATGCATCTTGTTGATAAAATAAACAATGCAGTAGAGGATCATAAAACCACAATTGGCGTGTATCTAGACTTATCAAAGGCATTTGATACAATAGATCACAATATTTTACTTCATAAGATGGAACACTATGGATTCAGGGGAATAGTTTATGACTGGTTCATGAGTTATCTAAGCGATAGAAAACAGTATGTAAATTATAATACCAGCAAATCTGAACTTCAAAGTATAATATGTGGTGTCCCACAAGGCTCAATATTAGGCCCTCTATATCAATGATATAACTAATGCGTCGAGTTTGTTAGACTTCACACTATTTGCCGATGATACAACAATTTTGTACTCAAGTGATGATATTGTAAATGACATATCGATGATTAATAAGGAACTATCAGAAGTAAGCAACTGGTTCAAGTCAAACAAACTCTCGGTTAATGCAAGTAAGACTAATTATATGATTTTGGGTACCCCAAAAATGACTTCGATGGAAAACTCTGATGATGGTACGTCTCACGAAAATGCAGATATTATATTAGACAATGTTAAACTACAAAGAGTAACTAAGACCAAATTTTTAGGAGTTATAAATGGATGAAAATCTTACATGGAAATGTCATATTGATGGAATATCAAAAACAATTTCGAGAAATATTGGCATAATTAACAAACTGAAATTTTACATGCCTGAACGGGTTCTGCAAACATTATATTGTACTCTTGTCTTGCCTTATATTAATTACGGGATTCTCATGTGGGGGAACACGTGTAAAACATATCTTGAGAAAACACACAAGCTTCAAAAATGGGCTGTGAGAACCATTTCCAATAGCCACTATCGGAGTCATTCTGGGCCACTTTTCCATAAATATGATTTTTTAAACGTATTTGATACCTACAAATTAGAATTAGGTGTATTTATGTACAAACACTTCTTTACCAAACGTTCTGATATCCACAGCTATCACACAAGAAACAGCAACAGAAATAAAAAGGTTTTTACTGATCAAGCGGTCAGAACCACAGGCCCAATCCTGTGGAACTCCCTAAACGAAAATGTCTAAGAAGCTAAATCATTGAAAAACTTTCGAAGAAAATACATATTGCATCTTTTCTCATCATACATTTAATTCTTGGAGCAATTTTTTAAGTTTTATGTGTCTTGTGTGATAGTCTTTTCATTTTGCTTTTCATTTTTCTGTCTTATAAAAGGGTGGTCAATTCTGGCCTTATTGGCCTTTCGATCATTCCCTCCATAAACGTTTCGTTTAAGGGGGTACTACACCCCTCAATAAATTTGTGACTATTTTTGCATTTTTCTCAAAAACTAATAACACGCTGGTAACAAAAGTTATGTATATTATAGGGGCAAGGAATCCAATTACTACACTGAAATTTCAGTGACCCAAGAGAAGCGGTTCGATACTTATGATAGAAAATGAGGTACCGCTAGGATGTACCTCATTTCCTATCATATTTACTGAACCGCTTGTCTTGAGTCACTGAAATTTCAGTGTAGTAATTGGATTCCTTGCCCCAATAATATACATAACTTTTTTACCAGTGTGTTATTAATTTTTGAGAAAAATACAAAAATAGTCACAAATTTACCACAGGGGTGTAGTACCCCCTTAATCTTTCTTTGTAATAATGTATCCAATAAGTATTTGTCTGTTTGTTTGATTATGGAAAATAAAGTTGAAGTTGAAGTTGAAGTTGAAGTTATTATTATTATTATTATTATTATTATTATTGTTATTTTTATGTCAAATTGATCATTTTCCCAGAAACAACTTCTGAACAACATGACCAAATTCAAACGAATGGTAAAACTTAGCATATTATTGAGTAGAATTTGCAGAATGCATTACCTTGAAATTCGGTGAGTTGACAAAAATTCCGACATAAATAGTAGTAAAGAATTTGCAAATAATATGAAAGAATCTAACAAGTATTGAATATCCAATATGCGATACCAAACTACCAAACTACATGCTAAAAACAGGACTTTCTTATATTTTCAGAAAGTTAACCATATAACCATAGCTTCATAGGGGCACGGGGTCATAGGGTGCTATAGGGTTTGCTGCAATATTTTGCTATTTATTTTGTTGTTCATTTATTGCATTGTGTCATAATTCTTTATTGTGTATATTATATATGTCTTTTAATGTAATCTTTGCTGTAATTTAGCCTACGGGCTACAATGCATTGTGTTAATAAACCATAAATGAATGAATGAATGAATGAATAGGGTCACATTTAATATGAAAATAGGCGCTAGGTCCCTTGGCCATGTCATGTCAGCTAGGCTAATTTGCGGTCTTCATCAACACAAGTTCGTGCTTACCTGTTGAAGTTAAGCTTTGGATTCACGAGCTCCTCTAAGCTCTGTACACGCGATTCCCTTCTCTTTGCAATACGTCTTGAACAGCTTCACGAATCATAAACTGGGTGTTTCGAGCATCCTTTTCAGTGCATAATTAGTTCTGCAATATCCGCTTCGGACTTCTTTCCATGACTGCTGCCATTTTAGTTGTTGCTATAATAAATTGGTAATTCCTGTTTTATCATACTGAGAACCATGATACAATATAAAATGCCAAATCCTACCTTCGCGGATCGAAAAACACGCTTATACGAAAGGAAGTACGAACTTTTGTCTCAAAGGATGATGATATGGTGAATAGGGGAAAACTATCGTCCGGTAAGATAGGTCATATTGGGGATAGGTCAATCTACTTGGGTGGTGTCAAGTCGCTATTGACCAATGAATTGGTGTCATTCTCTGATGAATATGTATGAGGTGCTATAATGGGAGATATTTCTGGCGCTGAGCCATCGAGTATTTCGTGTCCACCCACATTGTCATTGTCGGATGACACATTGTAATGAATGCAAAAATAATCGCGTAATTCCTCTCATATGTTTATTTCCAGAGATGATGATGAACTTTCATTTGCACATTCTCATAGACAGCTGTCCAATGAATTGATATTCGATGTAAATCTATATCGAGCTAACAGACAGGTATTTTAGAGGTTGTGATCAGCTATAACATGTATAAGGCTAAGAGCCAGTGTATTAGATAGTGTGTGTTTTGCACCTGCGACAAACACGGCGCTGTAACAGCAGCGATATTTTATTTTGTAGGGTTTTTGTTTGCCGTAACGACAAACTTGGAGTAGAAAAAGAGTGGAAAAGCGCAGCCGAGAACCGCAAATCGCAACTTAAAACACAGCGTTTGTCGCAGCGAAAACGTACACAAAATCGCCGACTATAAACTGGCACCACTTGCCTTACAGGACAGCCAATCTCATTAAGAACGATAAACACACAAGATGTCACAGCCAAATGATATTGTTAGTTATTCCAGAATCAGATATTTTGCCACGTACATATTTTATATTAATTCTTGTATATATTATATATTAATAATTGTTGTTATTTATAACCATCTTATAGAATCGAATATCAAATGAAGCCCGTCGAATTTTGCAAACACCGTCAAAACATAGAACAAATGAAGAAATTTACTATGTACGTATACTAATGTTCCCACAATAATTGTTTTGCCTTCCAAATGTTTTGTTTTCCATCTTTATGATCTTTATAAAATGGCGCCCTATAAATGGTATGTATGTAGGGGGCGTGTAGGGGTGTGTATATGTATGTATGTATACTCTTTTGTAATAACATTATCGAAAACAATAGGAGAATACGCTTTATACCAATATTCGGAAAAGCGCCAATATGTATTTCAAAAGAACCTGTTGTATTATCTTAAACAGCCAGTACTTTAACCCAAATCTTTCCCTTTTCTAAGGCATTGTTGCTACAAAACCCTATATTTTAGTGGAAACAATTTAAACCATTTTATATCCGGGGTAGGGTGGTTGGTCAAACTTCGAGGGTACTACCACATCAAGCCATGTAACAGCCCCACCTGGTAATGGTTTCCAATCTCAATTGGGTCCAATTATTGGTGTTGCAAATCAATGAAAAACTGTATTTAGCAACTCCCTTACATTCCACTACTAACTTTATTGTAAAATAATAATTCTATTGCTGAAACAGCGGCAAATGTTAATCCTGATAGCATTGGAGTAGTGAATGATTTCTTTTGGACAGATGGTTGAAAGCCTAATCTACATTGGCCCTTTTTGTAACTTCCATCAGTTTGACCAGATGAAAAATGATCCAAACAAAAGCGTACATCCGCATAGCATAAATAGAATGGCGTTTCAGAAAATCGACAGTTTATACAGCAATTCCCAACCAACACAAAAAATAGACCCGTTGGTTAAACGTAACACAAGTGTATATTATTGTTGTTGTCTACAGGTTCAGATAATGTTACGTGAGTCGGTACGATTGATTACGGAATATCCGATTAAAATGCAACGCCACATAGCTAACGTTGGGCGGTATGAAGCTTACGGTGCCAATAGGGTGATCATCCGGGAAGGACATCGACCCGATGCTTTTTACTTTATCTTATCAGGGTCAGGTAAGAATGTGTGTTTGATTAATGCATCATAATGTCTGGATAATATACATATATTGACTGCTATGATTTTCCCCGAGTTATAGCCCAATTAAAGCATCTTTAAATTTGACCTGACCCTTGCCCTCGGATAACCTTTGCGAGTTCATACTCCCCAAGTGTCAGGGATCGTTTTCCCCAAGTTATAGCCCGATCAGAGCAACTTAAAATTTGACCTGACCTTTGACCTCACATGACCTTTGTGGTTTCATACTCCCCAATTGTCAGGGATCATTTTCCCCAAGTTACAGCCCAATCAGAGCAAATTTAAATTTGACCTGACCTTTGACCTCGGATGACCTTTGCAGTTCCATACTCCCCAAGTGCCGGGGATTTAAAAAGTCCATCTTACGGATTTGAATTTCATCTATAACATTAAAAAGTGGTTATCTATTCAGATTAGTTTTGATCCATTAGATTAAGAACTTTTAATCTAAACTTGGATTTTTCCCTCATCGCTATATAATAGATTAACTTTTTAATCTTACCTTCATTTTGATTTGTCTTTATTATATTGCTTTCACGTTTTTGGATGAATTTTAGGGTGTTTGATCCCATGAAAACGTCCTTGTACTGATTTCGGTTTTTTCTTATAGTTGTAGTTACTGAATTCATTGGCAGCGACAGTCACAGTGCAACAAGAACTGCGGCAGTTTTGCGAAGCGGTGATAGTTTCGGGGTAAGAAAGTAATAAAGAAGTTTGCTTGGGGAAGCAAGTCAGACACAAAACGTAAAAAAACCCTTATTGCCTAAATATGCTATTTGATAGTAGAATCATAGTAAGGGATGGGGTATGAACGTTTGGACAGTATTTATTGTGGGACATTAGAGCACATCAGACATATCGAATTGCATTCTGAATACGAAGAATGTCCTTCTGATATCAAATAATGTTGATATTTTGAAATTCGCAATGTAGTACACATTTTATGGCAAATGATTAAAAATTGATATTTTTGATATTTAACAGTACTCGAAGTAAATTTTATAAATCTGATGATTTATACTTAAAGTGTATGTAGGTGGGATGAAAAGCCGACGATCAATTGACAATTTTGACCTTTCGTATTGAAGATATCGATTTTTTTCCCAAAACACCAAAAAAAAAAGTCTTTTGGGAAAAAATCCATATCTTCAATATGAAAGGTCAAAATTTTCAATTGATCGTCGGCTTTTCGTCCCAACTACATACACTTTTAGAATATGTCATCAATTTTAATAATTTGTCATAAAATTTGTATTATATCGTGAATTTCAAAAAATGAAAATTATTTGATATCAGAAAGACATTTTCGTATTCAGAATGCAATTCGATATGTCTGATGTGCTCTCATGTCCCACAAAAATACTGTCGAAACGCTCAAAACGCTCATTCCAGATCCCTTAAGGGTTTTAATGACCACGAGAGCAGAGGGAGGATTAAGGGTTGATATCAGTTGTACGCATTTTCTTTTTATCAGGAGCTCGCCATCTTGAATCAAGGACGGCGAACAGCAACGGTGACCTCAAGGGAAGCAAGTGAATTCATCGTCATTTCAAAAGAGGTACGAGTTTGTACTTTAAAATGTCATTTATTCTAACAAAATTCGTATTTTGAATGGACATGCGTTTGTACGTAACTTTGTCAATTTACTTATTTATAGATTGTTTATAATGTCTATGAATAAAGCTTTACATAAACAATCTTTGTACGGTTCCACGATATTAAATGTCAGTTCCATAGAGACGTGTACAAAACGTGCCTTTGAAAAACGTCATTTTTTTCTTCACAGAGGCGACTCAGTTCTTAGCGGCAGCTATAATGGTTGAACCCCTGATATAGCTGACCGCGAGAGCTCTCTTAGCATTCAAAATGTGCATCAATCGTACCGGCAACACAACGCCTTTCTCACAGTAAAAAAATTCAATTCAAAGTTAGACTATTATTTTAATCTGCAACAATTATGGCCGAGAGCAATGGTTCTCAATTTTTAAATATAACTACTTTGTCATCAGAGACTTCTGCAGGTTCCTTTAACATTATATACCTGCTATACATTTTTATAGTGCTTCACATAATAATTCCTCGTTGTGTATACTTCATTGTCATTTATGTCTTCAACAAATTTTGTGGAATTGTTGTACCCATGCGGTAAGCAACCCCACCGTATTATGCACTGTAATTTCCAGCGCAGTTTTAGTGCCACACCCTTTCTTGCGACCGCATTCCACCAGTTTAATAATAGCTTTTGGCAGCAAATTTGTGCCTGATATCAGAACATTATAAAGGCGTAGAAGCCAAGAACTGCTGAAGTATGATTTGCTCCTAGCGTCTCACAGGTTGGTCTTTGTTTTCCATCCTATAGGTCACCACGAATATTGCGTCAATTGATTTAGCTTGAAGGTAACTCTTTATTGCTCTGCGTGCTAGCCATGCGCTTCAATGGAAAAAATTCAAGTTTTGAAATATTTTCTCAAAATATGAAGAGCTATCTTAAGAACTACTGAACCAGCTTAGTTATACTGTTAACCTTCCTTCTCTTGAGATGGTTTCATACGTTGAAATGTTTGTACAATTGTTGTACAAATCCAAAGTACTCACTAAGGTCTAAGAGTTTCGGTGGTTTTCGTACTCTATAATCGTCAAGCATGCAGAATTAACAAGAAAGCCTCTGCCAACTGCAAGATCACTAATACCCAGTGGCGTAGCCAGGAGGAAGCCTGTGAGAATTCCCCCCTACCATGCTGGCCGCCGTAATATTTAAGTTTTTTAAAATAATTTCTTTCTGTACTTTTTAGCCCACTTTTGACCAAGTTTTCCAGAAAGGAAAGTTGCCTTGCCCCCCTCCCCCACCTCTCTCTGAAAAAGTCACAATGCTTTGCGTTGATATGATATGGAATCAACCATTTCTTCATTCACTGATAGGTACATTGTTCCTGTTTGATTCTTAAATCCACCAGCACCAAATGTTATCATTAAACTGTTAAAATGCGGTTGCAAGAAAGGGGTGGCACTGCAACCACACTGGAAATTAACCCATTTCAATAGATTACCCTGTACAGAAGTCTGTATTTGCCTACAGTATGGGTGCAAGAAGGTCACACAATTTAGTATTAAACAAATGCTTTAACTAAAGAACAAAAAGTAAGATTTGAAAGGCGAGTACCATTAAATAAGTATCTCCTGATGAAGGAAAAATTTTTTGTAAAATATTTCCAAAATAAGCGTCTTTAAATAGCTTGCGATACATTTGTAGTGTATTTTATGGCCATCTTGGATTTCACAAATGGGATAGAAAATTGAGTAAAACATTGGTATTATGATCCAAAGACGTGTCACATGGAATATTGATTATAAAAAATTAAAGTTGCTCTTATACATTCTCTACATACATACCATCTCTTTCACTAGTTGACTTAGCGCCCAAATAATTATCAAGCACGAATCACATGGTTTTATTTAAAACAAACTCATAGTGACCATAAAAACATCCGTTTCTTAACACGCGATATTCAAAATTCCCGGGCGCCGAGTGCAATGACGTCCCAGTAATACAATGGAGGCTGACGACAATTGAACACAAATAACCATTACGTCATTGCACTTAGATAATTTCGGCGCGGGAATTTTGAATATCGCGTGTTGAGAGCCGACTGTTTTTATTCGTTTTTATGGTCAATATGAGTTTGTTTTAAATAAAACAATGTGATTCGTGCTTGATAATTATTTGTCTAACATATAAGGCATAATGTTATGATTGCCGGAGTACCCCTTTTACATCTAGACAACTTTCACATTCGTTGAATGGAGCAACCCAATCCGAAAATACAAGCCTGCGGAAATACAATGACTTTCATTCTATTATATGTTATTATTAAATAAGAGAATGAGCCAGAGTAGCGACGAGTTACATCACGAACGCTGCTATTGACTTCATCTATTTATTCTATTTAAAACCGTTATATTCATTTCCATCATTGAATCGCGCAAGGCAACGTTTCTGGCAGTAGTGTTTATTCAAAGCTAGACTACAATCTGCAACAATGATCGACAGCAATGCCAATGTAACCACTTTGTTATCAGACGCTTCTGCAGGGTCCTCTAATTCCGGTCTGACTGCCTGAACAGGAAGTACTGCCGAATCAGGCAGCATGTTGCCGAGTCAGGCAACACAGGCCTTGGTAACCCTTCCGAATTTGACAGACTAAGGACTAAACTGTTCATGGTGATTTTATATAAGATCGGTGGAAATTTTACTTTGACACACTTGAGCTACATGTAAGTTAACAATTTTTCTCCGGGCGAAAAAAATTCCACCGGGAGGAAAATAATTTGCTAATGTCTAATGAACTTTCCATTATACATTAAATACGGCGCTCTTGCCTTTGCATTCAATATACTGCATCAATATTGCACAACACTTATTTCATTATTGGCTCGCGCGTGGCGGCAACGCAACGCTTTTCTCACAGTAAAAGTTTAAATTCAAAGTTACAGTATTATTTTTAACCTGCAACAATTATGGCCGACGGCAATAGTTCTCATTTTGCTAATCTAACTACTTTGTCATCAGAGACTTCTGCAGGTTCCTCTAATGAACTTTCCACGACGAACATTATATACGGCGTTTACTCAACACTTTTATCAGTTTTCACTATCACTGGTAATCTTATGACGGTCTTAGCCTTTATCTATGAACACAGTTTGCGTGAAAAAGCCAGCAATCTTCTTATTTTAGCATTATCTTTTGCTGATCTGATGTACGGAGTGTACATGTGCGTGTTTTCAACCCCTTTGGCCATTCTACAAGCTTTCCCTTACGGTGAAATAGGGTGTATGTTGGCAGTGGCATTATCCAATCTGACGTACATATTTGGCAATCTTCTCCTAGTCGCTATCAGTGTCGATAGAGTATTGCTCGTGGCAATTGATTATTCCCGCTATATGAAGTATCAAACAAGACAACGCGTAAAGCAGACGATTTTGTTATGTTTTAGCGCGTGTTTAGCGATCGCAATTATTGAGCTCAGCATGTGGAACTATGCTAAAAGAGTTAATGTCATCGCACGAAATCTGAACTTTAACTACTACTGCCTTTCACCGCCTCGTAGAATTAGAAACTTTGGACTGTTGTTTTCGCTTGGATTTATCTGCTGTCCTGTTTTTCTGGTTGGTATTCTCAGCTCGGTCTTTTTCTGCTTTTTGTATGGCAGAATAAAGAAGAGTCGTAAAATTGGGCATAGTCTTGGTAATGCTAGTAATTCTAACAGTCGTCATGCAACGGCTGGTATCAGCGCCAGTTGCAATACGTCTATGACAACAGGAGCAAGTGAAAATGAAAGCAGTAATGCAGATCGTTACCTAAAACCAGCCATTACATTAGCTGCTCTTGTGGCAGCAATGGGGATCAGTATGTTACCATACTGTATATATGTCATGGTAGAACTGTTTTGTTCCTCGTGTTCTAATATAAAGACAGTTTACATACTGCTGACGATCGTACAATGCAATCCATTGCTAGATCCGGTGTTTTATGCTGCAACACAGCCGAAGATAAGACAGTTTTACAAGAACAAAATCAGAAGGTTACGTTTATGGTTGGAACAGCGTTGACATTTCCAAGATTTAGTGGAAGAAATTGTTATAAGATTAGCTCTCGTTTCGCACTTTTGCACTTTTGAACATGTAAGTTCGTTTCATAGTGGACAGATACATAAGCAATTAAGAGATGAGGTAATTTAATTAATAAATAATGGGCAAATATGAGCAAAAAATATTTTGTACATAATAGGTATTTTCTTCATTTAAGCTTACAGCCTTTTAAAATGAATATTGAAGACAGAAAAATCATGATTATATCTAGAATAGGAGTATACAATACGCCTCACAAAAGTTGGTTTCTTTCAGAATGCTAATATTAAGAATAAAAGCTCCCACTTCAAACTTGCAAAACATGATTTTCATTTTGAAAGAAATGGCTTGAGTCTACTCTCACAAAACAGGATTTTCATACAACATGATATACACCAGAACTTCCAGAAGGTGTACGGTTGTATGCAAATACGTTTTTAATTGTCATTCGCGAAGTTTAGCACGTTTTTCACTAAAAGCTTTATCTGTAAGGTAACAATTGCAAAATTATATTTAATTTTATACCTACAGGAGACGAGCCGTAATAATATGTGCCCTGAACTGGACTTAATTGCAGGCAAAATTTAGCCTAAGTTTTTGTACTTGCTTTCCATTAAGGATGCAATCAAACTTTAAATGTTTTTATCATAGCGTAGCAATAGAAAAAATAATAATTAATGGGTTTCATGAATTCCTTCAGGTTTTGTGTTAAAATTGCGCAAAATATCTGAAATAATTTCAAGACCATTTAACACCTACACCATTGTGAACTGTGTGATATTTATCCCTGCTCCAAAGTTGTTATTAAGCTCCAAGGAAATAAATAAATGTTATGAAAAGTTAAAACTTTAAGTAGCAACAGTTGATTTTAAGAGATATCATAGTACTATAATCTAACGATTTTGTTATGGTGCCAATATTGTTTGGGCAAAAATATTTACTAGGTGGACAATGGGGTAGTGTCCGTGCTTGCTCTAAACTATTGTATATACATTGGTCACGATGAAATGATGTTTTCAAGAAAAGAGATGCTGAAGTGTTGATGAAGTGTTGAGTCCGCTCAAATTGCGCGAAAATTGACTGTAAGAAAGGCTCTATAAGCATCTCTACTGCATATTATAAGCACGGTTGTTTAATTTTCACTGCACCGATTTTTAATCTCACTGCACGAACGTCACAGGAGACACGTTAAAATAGCCCCTGTGTGGCAACCATGGGGATCAGTATATTCTCTGCTATATCTATGTCATGATAGAAATGTTTTGCTCTTCGTGCTCTAATACAAAGACGGTTTACACCCCGGGGTTTGCACATTGCTGACGACCATACAATGTAATTCATTGCTAGATGCGGTATTTCTATGCTGAAACACAGATAAGATTTCAAGATTTCCCAGATTTAGTGGGTAAAAACTATAAGGTGTTGCTCTCGTTTTACTCTTCAGTTTTGAACTTTTCGAAATCTGACATTAATGTCCATGTAAATCGTAAATAGTAAGTCAAATATGCAGATAAAACTCAGTACTACGGACATGTAAAAGTATTGAAATGTGAACATGTAAGCTTGTTTCATAGTGGACGGGTACATACGCATGATGTTAAGTGTGGTATTATACAGAACCATTGTAACAAAAAAGAATTATTATTTCAAAGATTAATAACAAACATGTCACTTACTGATTGTATTGATTATTACTTTGTCATCAAACCTTTGCTTTGTTTCAATAAAATCGGTGTTCTATAATAAGCGAAGATATGTCCAATTGTGTAAAGTGTTCCTAAAATAGTTTTTGCCATTTTCGTGTCGTGTCCATTACGTTTTGTTACCTGGAGAGATTTTGATCATGTCTGACTTCCTTTTTCAACCAAATCGACGGTAATAACTCTTGTAGTGAGGGATCAACATTTAACCACAAATTGCCTCAGGCAAAACTCACTTCCTGGGAACCAAATACCACACAAGGTCATTTTTATGTAACTCATTGACCCATTTGTGTTATATACTGCCTATAGCTCTAATGACATCCTTGTGATCTAGTCAACTCATTGACAGACACGATCCTCAGGAGGGAATTCAATGTTTGATCAATTCTCTCCAGGTAGTGAAACGTAATGCTTTGTGTAGCAAAAGTGACTGAATTGAATTGAATCTTGAACAATCTGGTAATTGATCTTAAAATGGGTAATTTTTAAACAATGGGGCCTTTGAAGTGGTATGTTAATATATAAATTTGAAAGAAATATCATTATATTTATTACTAAAATGAAAATCATGGATTTTACTGTTGGGCTTCACCACAATCCCCCTCTATGGTCATGTTTGACCTCCAAAAAAGGTGCTTGGTAATGATTTTATTACTAAAATGAGCGCAAAGGATAGATCTACGATTAGCTTAGGTCGTTTGGGCGTAAACAACACCCATTTCGTAGTTATGTTGTTAAATATTTTGGTAGCTACCTCATTTGAGCATTTTTCAGTGCATTCGTTTGATTAAAGTAATAGTGTTACTATAAAATGAGAAATCATTTCCAAAGCACACTTATTGTAATATTTTATTGTAAGGAGTTTTAAACATCGTCACTGGGCGGGAAAAACCTCATAATTACTTTTTGCCCTTGAACATGGATGCAGCAAACCATTCAATATAAAGTCTACACCTACAAGGCTTTATCCATTATCATGAGCCAAAGGTAAAGAATGAGGTGGTGTCTGCATGTACCTTTGGCCCTTGAACATGGATGAAGCAACTTAAAGTCTACACCTACAAGGCTTTATCCATGTTCAAGGGCCAAAAGTACTTATGAGGTTTTTCACGACATAATCTTTGTACACCTTTTGTTCCACTTTACAAGTACAATTTTACTTTTCCATACCAAAGCACGTTTTATTCCTTTGTTGCTAGCTTATATCTAGTTATAAGGACAAATAAATGAATGATTACATTCCATTCTCACTGGCATTTTAAAGATACAATAGAAATTAAGTAATATAAAATACATATTGTACACAATATGCATGCAATTCTAGTTTAGGCTATTTTCAGTGTTGATATGAAAGATGCAAATAACATTGATATATCGTATTGTGGCCAATAATATATCAAAATCATTTAAGAAATAAAGGGCAATACAATATCCGTTACACTCCAATAACGAGTAAAGACGAAAATTATGTGTGATCTAGTATTATAGATATTATTTAAAAATGAATAACATGAATTTAAAAATGGATAACAAGACGACACTCATTGCACTATACGTTTTGACGAAACTATCCCCAAATTAATTGAATCTATTGCTCTGTTTGCTTTACCCTTTCTCTCTCCTCTCTTCTCTTTCTCGTTTCTCTATCCATCTATTTCCTCTTCATCTCCGTACTATCTTTCTTTTGAATGTCGTTTATCATACTTTAATTTATCCCATGTTAATACAAGAATAGCAAGAATGTCTAGTCAGTTTAATCATTTTCATATATTCTGAAATCCAACCACTTGTAAAAACCACGGTCTTTATTAAAATAAATAGCTTGCGTAACTCGGCTTAAAGGAGTATTTCGTGATCCTAGCATCCTCTATTTATGTCATTTTTCATTAGATATCCACGACAAAAACCTATTCCCAAAATTTCAGTTGATTTCACTGCTCCATAGACAATGCGTTGTCGTTCTGGTGCACCAGAACGAAATTCAAATTTCACGATATCTTTGCTAAACGAATTAATCTGCAAGAAATATTTTGTACATAAACATGTAGCCAGAGGTTTCCAGTGATATAAAAATCTCAACTTTTTTTGAGAAAAGTGGGGGGATGAGGCTGTGGATCACGAAATGCCCTTTTAATATGCACAGCGTTTTATTCTAGTCCTTCTAGACGGACAATGTCCACGCCGACTGACGGACTATATCCAAGCCGGCCGACGGACTATATCCACGCCGTCAGGCGTGCTGATTTTATCGTGCTAACTTTCGCGTGGCCCATTTTATTCCGTAAAAGCAAAAATAAAAATCAATAATCTCCTACCTTCAAAGTTTCACCAACTACCCCGGGTAAGGTAGTAGGTCAAAATAATAGTAGGTCTAACTCTAAAATAAGCGCAAAGGACACAATGAAGGATGGGCTTACGATTAGATCCAGAGTCACGGGTCTATTAGATCTGTCGGTTAAATGCACTTTTTTTTTTTTTTTCTATGCTGTTTCGTATATTTATCAGCGTTTCCAACCCTTTTGAAACCATTCTAAGGCAATCCATGCGCTACAATGTTAAAATTGTGGCTACATCAAAGATATCTCGGGCATCTCAGAGCATTACCTGGTTTTTCCATATGAAAGTAATTCAGGTGTTCCATCAAAGCTTTCGTCGAGTGCTGCCACCTAGCGGTGGTTCCAGGAACGTTGC
Organism: Amphiura filiformis; assembly: GCF_039555335.1. NCBI lineage: Eukaryota > Metazoa > Echinodermata > Ophiuroidea > Amphilepidida > Amphiuridae > Amphiura > Amphiura filiformis. The sequence goes on along the minus strand of NC_092630.1, from coordinate 30,318,961 downwards.
GTCAAGTCATTTGAACGCTCATTTCAGCGTTTTACTGCACCAGGAATATACCTGTTACATTCACTCGGATAAATGTATCTTGTCTTAGCTTGAGACTGTCGTAAAATCAAGTTACCGAACCGATCCCATGGACTTGGAAATAATCAAATCAATCTCTCAATTGGGATCCCCACAATTTTGAAGATCTGGGGCCAAAATGTCTAATTTTTATAATAATATCTCTGTTGATAGATATATTTTTCATTGTGTCATTCCAGTTCTTAATCACCGCGAATCACCTTAAAAAAAAGCAATAAAATCAAGGAAAACTGTTAAGTCACTTGGAAGTATCCCCACGTGATTCACACATATGGCATATGAAAGTACGTCTATAAATAAACCCTTTTCTTTATATTATGCCCAGCCAGAACTTCATATTATCAGTGCTACTAGAAATTTATATTATTCATTCTCCCGTTTTCTGCCAAATATATTAACAGAACAAGAAACCACATTTAAGTCAAATCTATTCAGTGGCGAAACAATTTTATTAACATGAGGATGTGGGGAGAAATCCATTCAGCAACATATTTGTGTAAGTTTTGTTCAAAAATAATTTTATTAACATGAGGGTATGGAAAGAAATCCATTCAGCAGAATATATTCTTTAAAGGTCAGGTCTATTGCAAAAACAAGTTTATCTCTATTCGAAGAGTACAAGTTGGCACTTGTGTATGCGTATTTCTCCTGAAAAAGGAGAAATTGTGTGGGTAAAGTTCACTCGTACGTGTTCTTCCCCGTTTGAAGCGTACGTGTTCTTCCCCCGTTTGGCTGATGACGTAGGTAAATAGTCCGCTTTCTCAAAGCGGGCACATCTCATTTCATGACGTCACCTTTTTTTCTAGGCCAAATCTGTCTCGTTCGAAGGAACTCATCACCGCTTAAGTTGGTTTTTGCGGAATATCAATTTTAAACGTCTTATTTTCTCAAAAGAGTCATTTTCATTGTCCTTATAATTTTAGCTTGCCAATGATATGATGTTGTTTTTGCAATAGACCTGCCCTTTAAGTTTGGTCAAAAATAATTTTATTACATGAGGATGAAGACAGAAATCAATTAATTCAAGTGTTTTAATTATGTTATCTTTGGAGTATCTGATCACATTTTCGAAATGCAAATTCAATACTTTTATTAAATGAACTCCAATGCAAACAAAATGTCAGGATAACATGTCTGAAGCTTTCAATCCTAAAGACGTTTTTTTTTAAAGTAAAAATATTAAAATCTGATTAGGCCTATATTTACCAACTCTGTAAGGCCCGTCGTACGGGTCTATATAATATAGTTTGTCAGAATATCCGACTGCCAAAATGTCCAATTCAGTACTTCGTTTCGAATATAACCAACAGAAATAATCGATATTTCTATATGTCTCTGTCCTTATAGTGATGAAACAAAGGTTAAAATCTCATCAATTTAAATCTCACACAAATCTAATCTAACAGGACACCCAGTGAAAACATCCTCTCTATTATTGCAGTTATCGTGATGTTGAAACATTACAAACTGACCAAGGTATCAATACAGTCCGTCAGAGAATTAAAATGTGTTGGTCGATATTAATACAATTTATTGAGGGTCCAAGTGCAGTTGCAATTTCGGTAACCATTTACCCTACAGGTACAAAACGCTCAATGACTATGTTATAGCTCCAAACAAGACACAAACGTATATATTATAAACACATCACACACAAAAAAACAACTTTCCTCTATGTTTAAACGTCACAAATCAAAAACTTGTATGAAATTCAAAACCTCAACAATAGGATTGAAAAGACGGGTGTTATTTATATACATTATGATTCTCTTATTGAAATAAGTTTTCAAAATTTTCAGTTATTTTGTATGAAACAACCTGTTTCTAGGTCATTTTAATTATCTTCATTATTTTGTGAATTTGTTGATGTGAATTTTGTGTAATTTTAATGTTTTTTATGTATTAACTTCCATGTAATTCAGCGTTTTGCTGCGAAATGGTATGATTAATAAAATGATATTAATTATTGTTTTGTAGGTTTTGTACAGCTGTTGTAAAACGCGTTGGGCAAATATTGGGTATACCCCATATTGGGTAACAACTGGTTTAATATGTGCGTGGGCAAGTTGCTTAGCTTGGGGCCCGAATCACTGATTATTTTTCTTTCTTAATATTCCAGGATTTTATCAAGATTTTTATGTCAGGTGGTATAACAAATTTAGCCGATTCAGAACATAACTCCTTTATAAGGTAATAAAATGTTTTTTATATTTTCAAATGATTTAAAATTGATGTCAAGCTATTATTATTTACTGTACCATTAACAACGGCACAGCTTTATTGAAAATGGAGTCCGGCTTATTATATTAATATATTTATTCTTAATTAACATGTTCCAGAAATATTGAGTTTCTACGCGATTGGCCAGTCCATTTATTGCAGAACAATCCTAAACAGTGCGTCGTGAATTATTTTAGGTGAGTAATCCAAATAATCTCATGGATGCAAATGCTATTTTAGTATATTAACAGGACAATTTGGAAAAGAATGGATACTTCTACAATTACTACTTCTACTAATTCTAATAACTCTAATATATCCTTCTGCACGAAGCGATGTCCACATCTTATTCCAATTTGAATGAAAAAGGTGTGCATTTCAAAAATGACAAAATGCCATTCCCATTACCTTTTGTATCCCATATACTACTCACGTCACTATAATTGTGTCAAAATACAACGGCATTATCTGTTAAGTCCGTCCTTTTTTGCAAACCTTTTCAAGCACACTTGTCCTTCCTTACCTTACTGGGCAATTGCATTTTGTATATTGATACTAATTCCAAATATGTCGCTTCTGTATACATTATTCTTTACTTGTATCATTGTGTGTTGTGATGAACGTTAACTGAACTGTAACGGTCAGCGTGTCAGATTAATTACTCATTGTGCATATATGGCACGCGAGAGCAGACAAAAAACGGCGAGACTTAAAAAATGACGTCCAGTTTAAAAAATGACGCCGAGAATAAAAAAAATTAACGTCGAGAATAAAAAACAACGTCGAGAATGAAATGATAACGTCGAGAATGAAATAATAACGTCGAGTTTTAAAATACAACGTTGAGTTCAAAACGATGACGTTGAGATTGTAAAACCAACGCCGAGTTTGTAACGGGTCGAGTTTTTCGCGTCCAGAATTTTTTCGCGTCCAGATTTTTTCGCGCCGAGAAGCGCCCTCTATAGTCTTTCTGTATATATTATATCTCAATACTAGTAATTATTATAAACCATGCAATATATTGAGTATTTACTAATATTATTCATATTTGAAAGAAACAACAATGATAAAGATAGCACTTGAGCTGTGATTATTGGCAGTATATTGTTCATGTTTCATTGTAGGTAATTGCTATATGCGTGTTTGTTTAAGTCCATGATAGTGATAGTGTCTCCTTATCCGATGGTTGAATCCAGCATGGTCTTGACTCGGTGGAGGTCAGTGCAGAACTGCCTAGCACTTGAAAAAGCACATACTAAGTAGTATGGGGTGGGTTACCATGGTTACCAGGTCAAATTGCAAGGATAGGACAGGAAATGGGCAAGGTCAGTGATGTAATGTTAGGTATGGGTAGCAGGTAGGGTCAAAATGGGTTAACAAAGACACATTGGGTATGGAGGCAACATAAGACAAAACATGAAATTTATACCTGTTACAATATAATTTGAGTGATAATTCATGTTTGACCAATTGGCTCTGGGGAGTGTACAGGGTGTCCCAGAAAAATAAAAAACTGGACCTAAGTTGAGAAATACTGAGGCATCAGTATCCAAATATTTAAAAAACAGCGTATAGCCCATATAATACGATGATTTTACTTGAATCGGTTGAATGATTGCGAATAAATTACCAATTACATAACGCATGAATCAATCACTTCATTTCAAGTTTGAAAGAAAGTTCATTCTGAATCAGAATCGGCATTTTATAGACAATCACCCAAACAAAGCAGGTATAAGTCAAACTAGACATTAAATGAAAATACAGGATCGAACATAGAGAATACAACATATTATTATGAACATGAGAAATTAACTATCATTATTTAACATGTTCAAAGAACGTTTTTTAAGCAGAATGAATGAAATTAGCAAGATCAGTGCAGTGATGGCATCATTCTCATTATCGCTCATAATGAATATAAACTTATTATTATCATTAAGGTTGCCAATATCAAAATTCAAACAAAGTACATGCCAATGGGCTTTATATTTTTGTAAAATCCTTTTCGTTCTTTAAATAATCTGTTAATAAGTTTAATCTGTTCAATAAGTTTGTTGCAGAAATCAACGTTTTCCCGGAAAAATGTTACTTTAAATATTGTCCTGAATAATGAATGCAAAAGTTTTAAACATTGCACAGTATCAACAATTACACTGTAAATTGGCTAGAACACATTGAACACGTCCCCTAAAAATCATAATAGAAGAAACAATAATTCCCATGTGCATCTTCCTTTTTAGCACCTTTTTTGGGCCCAAATGGGTAAAATTACACAATTGTATGCGCTTTGTGCGCGATGACCCATCAAATAGCAAAACGCACGTTTATCTAGGGCTAAAATATTGAAATATTTTCGTGCGCACAAAAAGTCCCATCAGCGAAACCGGAATGCTCGCCCCCTACTAGCCCCCCCCCCCCTAGATGTTAATGCTTCCACCGCGACTGCTTAAAGCAGGATTAACATAACACCGTTGGATTATGAGAGGACTAAATTTAATGAGATACACAATCTTTATAAGGAAGGGGTGAGCAGTATGAAAAAGCGGGGGGGGGGGGGCACTTTCACAGTAAGGGGCATTTGGTGAGAGCTAAATATAAAAAATATGGGGTCATTGGGTGAGAGCATACGTATTGGCATTTGGTGAGATCAAAATGTACAAAATATGGTTTGGATCTAAATTAGTCGGGGCATTGGGTAAGAATGACCTTTTTAAAATAGGGTCTTCGGACGAGACCCTCGAAAATTGAATTTCTAGTTCTAAATGGCTTCAAATGGCTTTGTTATTTCAAAATAAGTAACACAATCAGTGATATTACACAAATGCTCTTCTACCATATTCTACCATGTCTTTCCACGGAATTAACCTCGGAATCAATGTCTGTCCTCTGAATCTCACTCATAAGATTTGCCACATTCACCATATTCTTTTATTTATTGATATTGAAAATGACTAGCTATTTGGACCATGTCAACATGGCCAATCAGAAACTATAGAGGGCGCTTCTCGACGCGAAAAAATCTGGACGCGAAAAAAATCTGGACGCGAAGAAACTCGGCGTCACAAACTCGGCGTTGGTTTTACAATCTCAACGTCATCGTTTTGAACTCAACGTCGTATTTTAAAACTCGACGTTATCATTTTATTCTCGACGTCATTTTTTTCATTCTCGGCGTCATTTTTTAAACTGGACGTCATTTTTTAAGTCTCGCCGTTTTTTGTCCGGTGTGGCGTGCCATAATTGTGGTGTGTTCATAATTTGCATGTTTGAGGGTAAAGTCCCCATCGCATGTAAATGTTGCCATTTTAAAATTCTCTTTTTTTTCATTCAAATTGGTATAAGTTATAAATTGGGGAAACAAAGTCACATCGTTTTGAAATTACTTGGTACTCTAGTTCGGTAATAAACATGAGTAAGATTTAACCTACCTTCGTTCTGAAGATGGCACTCGCTATAGTTCCGAAAGATCAGCTCTCTGAAAAAGACTTCTATGGGGAAAGATTTAATCTTACTCAACGTCACGTCGTGCTGGATGAGGTATCAAAATACAGGCGGTGATGGAAGCGATATCGCCAATTTTGAGGTCGCCATTGGATTAACACATAATCATGAAATCTTCATAAACAATTCTAAATTTGTTATGTGGTGTCAAAACAAAATTATCTTACTCTAAAACCGTCGGGGTACGACCGTGTACCACACTGCAAGTATGTTAATTTTCCATTTGTAATTGCTAACCGTGTATTTTGAATGGGGCTGTCAGCCCTGTATCTTCGCCAGCCTCGTACGTCACTTGTTGCGCTTCCTATGCCGCCTGTCAAAATATGCAAAACAAAATAATCCATCTATCGACCACTTTCTTAGTGCGGTGATCGTTATTGTAAAGTCTATCCATCATAAGTTCAGGTTCCTCTTTATTCTGACAGTGTGAATGCAAATCAAATCTACAGCAAATACCCGGAAACAATATGGTTTTGGAGTACAAGTGCAAATAATCACCCTATAATGATAATTAGATTAAACATTTATTAACTTTAACATTAACTTATTGTTATTTCAATGTTCAGAAGAGGAACTGTTTTAGTCCGAGATAGCACGCATTCTGACTGGATCTACATTGTCAAATCCGTAAGTGAAAATATAGTCAGGTATTGTTAAAGGGGCTACACACTGCACAAGCTACATGCTTTAAGACCAGTGTGCTTCATTATAATTATGTTTCTTTCGCGATAGGGGCTTTGTTACTTAAAGATGGGTGACCTGATCGCTAGCCTCATCCAGGGATGTACTTTAACACCCGCCCGAACGCCAGGGGCGGGTAACTTTGCTGTCATGAAGGTAAATTTTAAAAAGTGCCCGTCCGCCTGGCGTGTAAGAAATTGAGGATGATAAATTCATTGCCAATCTTTTCTAGGTCCCCTTTCTTGTGATAACGTGCTCAGAAAGTCCAAAAGGGGCAATATTTAGGGGTTTATATCCACTTTTACCGAATTACTTCAGAGGAGAATTTTTGTATAGTGGACATGTTAAAGCAAATATTTTCGTAGTTCGTAGTTTAGACCGGAATTGAAGCGTTTGTCGTAAATGAAAAGAACTTACGGATTTTAGTTTCCAAGTTTTAATAATATGTTCAATTGACTTTCATCATATTCTTTCAGGGAAGTTGCTCTGTTTTAATGAAACTAAGGCAAACGCACACTTCTTTGACTCCGACCAAACAAACACATCAAGGTACGTATAGAGCTGGTGCTTCTGCAAAGCCAATCAATCGATCAAAAATTCTTTGGAGGAAGTGACTTTTCGGCCAGACAAACATTCACGGTTGTTTGATGGCATGTAGAACCGTATTCATTTTAAGCAAAGTTGAACAATGATGGCGCTATTTATCTTAAATCTTGTTTGCATCTTTACAAGGGATAGACACTTGTATAACGGCATTAAAATATAAATTAGTAACATAGAGCAAGGAAATTTTCAAATTACTTTTTATCATGAAATAAAAAGAATAACTCATATTATTGGACAAGATAAAATTTAAAATATATGTAAATAGCGCCCTCAATTTTCAAACAAATATACAATTCTTTAAATAAAAACTACCACAAAAGACAGAAAAAGATGAAAGATTTGATAAAAGAAAATCTAAGTAAAAATGACTAAAATATATGTGTATATTAGTGTGATAGCTGTTGGTAGGTTTAGAAAATTATGTAATGTTTTGTTAGAAACATTAATAAATGATCACATCAAATAACCGTGCATTATGCACAAAACTCATTCATTTATTTTTTTTCAATAGAGGATCAAGATTCAAACATCACTATAGGTATTTTTAAAAACCTTGCATCGAAATATCTCTTCTCAGTCCAAGTTCAAATTTCAAGCTATCTTATTTAACATTTCCCTTGATAAACACAGTGCCTAAAGCAACCACAATTAACCAATCACCATCCAGCCACCAAACACACATCCTTAAAAAGGAGAAATCCATTGTAGTGAGAAGGAACAGACAGTTAAAGAAACATCGGACCAATCTGTTTCACAGAGGCATGGACCTTCCCCTTCTTGAGGCACCTCCTGCTGCATGTCAAGTCACGAAGAACAGAAGTTACACGTTGCCTCCAGTGCTGGAAGTCAATGAATTGAAAGAAACGGTGAGTGATAAACTCCCGGGATAAACTGTTGGATAGGCCTAACATACAAAATTTATTGGCAATTTAAAATTCGAACAGTTCGACAAAATATGCAAGAATCTTTATTTCAATCACAAACAAAGCAATGGCGTTTCTTACTGAGATCCTATTATGCAATTGCCTCATCACCATCTATCCTTGTTTTAGGTTGGTCCGACCAAATGAGCTATTGTTTGCTTTGTTTAACATTAGGAAGGAAGGAAACCGCGTGGGTTCAGATGGATTGCCTTTTCAGATTTGTAATAAAAACCCAAGGAAATTGCCAAACAAAAAACCCCAAGAAAACAACGACAACAACAACAACAACATCTATCAAGCGCTAAAGTTGTTTATGTATGCAGCTCACAGTTTATTTTGTTGAAGACAAATTAACTCATGCATTCAATGTTTTATATTTGCGATTACAGCGTAACAGGTCTACAACGGATGTATCGTCATTGTATGATTACGGTAGGTTATTCATGGTGGAACATTATTTTAAAATTCAGTCAAAGATATACACATACTTAATGCCAAGTCTGTAAATGCTAACACTGCTAGAAATACTTCGATCAAAAGCGTTGCGGCTCTTTCTTTATTTTTTTAATTTAAGGTGCATTAAATTTCACATATTTTTCTTATTTTATTAACCAGATAATGAATTATTCGGACCAAAACGTACATTTGCTGATGATCTAAATGCAAGGTATCAACGACAGGTATATAGCTAGCTCTCCTTGTTCATTAATTATATTAACAAGAATTTATAAAAGTGTATATAATATAAGCGGTTTTTGGTATTGGTCAAAAATGTTTTAATAACATTTAAATGTCGGGTTATATCAAGGTCATGAAAACGTTTTTAAAACGTTTTATATGAAAAACACTACATTTTAAATGTTAAAATGGTATTGTAAAATATTTTCTAAACGCTATGTGATAATGTTTTGCAGCAAGTTGTTAAAATGTTTGTAATGTTATTAAAACGTTTAATACCCTTTATATACCCTTTATAAAACCAGCCATTTAAACGTTTAAATCGTTTTCGGTTTGCTGGGAATGTGAGGTTTTATTCCATCTGTTGCAATTAACTTCAAAGGTTGAAAATCTGTTTTTTGTCGGGGATGTCTAAGCAGCTATTAATTAAGTAGTCAAATTCATATTACACTCCTCAAAAGAATTAAAGGATCAGATGAATATATCAGCATTTTTTTAAACATGATGATAATATTATTGATTGTGCTTGATCTTTCATTACATCACTTGTTCCCTAAGTTGTAGACAAAATTCACTCATTACAAATATCCGCTATACGATATCACCCACATCTTGAGGGGAGGGGGAATGGAGGCTAAAATTTCGATTTTGAAGCCATTTTTCAAACGTCACCACCATCAAGGTCAAGTCACATATGACTCTCTCCCCTCACGATGTGGGTGATGGCGGATATTTGTAATGAGTGAATTTTGTCTGCAGCTCAGGGAGCAATTAATGTAATGAAAGATCAAGCAGAATCATTAATAATAGTATCATCATATGCTATGTTTTCAAAAATGCTGATATATTCATCTGATCCTTTAATTGTTTTGAGGAGTGTATATTTTGGCTATAGTTAAAATGACGTGGATCTGGGCAGTCAAATTAAAGTTCATCAATCCAGTCAACGTTTCAAGGTCAAGCTTGTGAAAGTTTCAAAGTCAGGCCAGTTAAATTAGTTTGACGTAAAATCGATACTATGTTATGTAGAATATCTGCTAGAAATATATTATCGATTTTACGTCATCAAACATTCGTTAGAACTTAAACATTACCGAAAATGTAATGGGAATAGATTAAATAACGTAGATATGTTACTTATCAATCACTGCTCTTAGAAATGATCTTTCGCCTTAATTGTTTGTAATGTTAATTACCCCGTCTACAAGCATATATAGTGGTTTTTTTTATAAAAGCTTAATTAATTCGAAGCAAGCGTTAATATACCAATACAATTGATCGGTCTTAAAATAATACTTGTTTGTATATGCTTGGATCAGTAATTTATTTGCTCAAACTCCATAATGGCGACTGGATTAATGTAGCTTTCATCAGAAGCACACTATATGCTTGTAGACGGGGTTTTACGGTATTTGTTGTTAATTATCTCATACCAGGCGGTGGAAAGTGACAGTGAAGTCGATCAGAATGTTTTTGTAAGCATTCACACTCTACTCAAGGGTGACACTTTTGTAAGTTATTTCATTTATTCATTCGATATGCAATTTTGCCCACCAGTATGAATCGATGTATATCATGTATTATGAGCTGAAACATTAACATCACAGGAGTGCGTATATATGAACAGGTTTGCGTAGTGGCTTTTAATCACTGACGAGGTCTCAGGTTCGAGCCCGGCTCTTCCGAAGTAGTCTTTTCGTATCCGGTCCATACTTGCTCTCACAAATAGACTTCTCAGTGCCAGAAGTGGCCAAGTGCAATAGCTGTCATGTATAGCTACCATAGATGAGTACAATATACTGTGTGTAAATTGCCAAATGTTCACAGGACAGCTATTGTACTTACCCACTTCTTGCACTGAGCACTGAGCAGTCAAAATTTTTCTGGTTTCCTCCTATTTTTAAATCTGGACTTTCTTTCCCGTGTATTATTACTACAGACCTCACATTAAGTATCGAATATTTTTTCACAGTGTGCCAAAACTAATCTGAAAGGGGTCTTCATATACCGCACGGGTTAAATATTAATTGGGGTGTGTCGGGAGATGGTGTCAAAAGCCATATTTTAAGTTCCTCCCATTTACATAAAATGGTACATCGCAAGTGCATTTCAGCTCTGACGAATGCCAATTACTGACGAAGTTTAGGAAATATCATCTCAAATCCAAATAAATTTGTAAATAATAATAAATTCTTGCATAAAGAAATTGTGTGACCCACAAAGCTCAAAATCAGCCTCCTTTAATCGGCCATTTTATGCAAATGCATTACATTATGAGCACCATAATGCAATCTAATGGAAAGTACATTTCAATCAAAAATTTTGTTCACCATCTCCCGACACACCCCAATTAATATTTAACCCGTGCGGTTTATGAAGACCCCTTCCAGATTTAATATTCTTAACGTCTTGGTACAAATATTCCATAGTCTGTAGCAGTATAGTTATAATTATCTTATTTACATCGATACTTTTCTGAGCACTTGTTTCATTACATTTTACAGGGACTTAGTGACATATTGTTCGCGGCTCAGCCTTCATTGAGTCTTGTCAGTAATGGTGGAGAATGCATTATTCTATCTAAGAAGTTCTTCCTACAACATGCATCGGAACAAATATTGTTACATGCATCCAAATGTGTAAGTCAAGTCCTGGGCAACGGGGTAGTATTTATTGGTAGCTTTATGGTTAAATTAAGTTCTGATTGGGTATTCAGATTATACACTGTAAATCGGAGTGTTTAGAAAAATAAGCACTTAAACTCTTTAATAAACATATACAAGTTTAGATTTTAAATATATATATGTGAATTATTTCCCAATCTTTACAAGACTCTAAAGAATCAGAACCTGATTCTAGATCATCCATCAACTCACTCCAAGTACATACGCTTCTCAGGAATAGACGAATCCAATTTCACGCATTCCTACACCTCAATGGCAGCCATTAGCTGGGTCCCCGTCGGCTCCATTTCACCTAAAATGTGAAATGATGCGGCCTTGGAGGGTATTTTAAACTGCATTCTATCACCTGTGTTAGGGAACAAACCAAAAGATCGATGACGTCCTATAAACGTAACTAGTTTCGTTTCTCAGCCGACCCCCTCCCTCCCCGCCAGAAACGTAATAATGAAATGTTGAAAATTTTAACGTAATAATAATAATGACACATTCTTCAGACCGATGTTTTTGTACAAACGTAATCGAGTATTTTTACCCCCTCCCCCCTAAACGAAACTAGTTTCGTTTATATGACGTCATCGATCTTTTGGTTTGTTCCCTTACACGTCAGACAAAAGAAAGATGACAGTTTACAACACAGAAGAATCTAATATCGATTTTTAAGCGGCTTTAATCCACCCAATTGGGCAGTCACAACACCAGTTAGGTGCTGCGGGGACCCAAAAATGGCCGACCAAATCATAAATCCTGACCATGACTTGGCTCGTTGGATTCGTCTATAGCTACACTTTTAATTCATAACAGAATAGAGTATACTTGTATTTCTGAGAAGTTCTTCAACAATATTATCAAAAACAATACTGTAGTATGAGTAATTTCAGTGAACACATGTATTATGTTTAGAATCTGAATACTTCTATGTGTTTTTTGAAGCGTTTAAGTGTTTAGTGTTTAAACATTCAATGTGGTAAACACAAGTGTTTAAAAAGTATAACAATGAAAAACCTATAGGTGTTTATTTCCTGACATCACTTGTGCATGCAATGACAACCTTGAAAATAAAATTAAAACTAAATATGGGATTGTGGTATACGTGGAAATTTGATTACCGAATCCACGGGATTTAAAGTATTATAAAACCTTTTAACTTTAATTTAGATGCGGGATTGTGCTATTCGGTACGTATGATTTAATATTAATGGAATGCATTCCAATCGTCTGAATGTGCAATTTTGATTACTGATTCTACAGGATTTAGAAGTATTCTAAAACCTTTTAACTTTAATTTAGATGCACCAATAGCTACATGTTAAAAAATAAATTAAATACCTTTTAATCAATATTAAGTGTATTTTTTAACCATTGTATAATCGAAAATGGTTAACATTGTACTATATGCTTTTTAATCATTGTAAAACGGTTTGATATATTTGAGATGGTGTGCGTTTGTAAATAATTCCAAACGAGGACCTACATAATGGATACACTCATGACTAACGAGGACACACCTCCGACTGTGGACGTCAGCGATCTGCTGGATATAACCAGGACATCGCAAATAACGTAAAAATGCATTTAAAACGGGATCACCTATTAGGGGTATAGGACGGGCCACGGTGAATGGTCTGGCGTGTGTGGGGGTGTGTGTGTGTGGGGGGGGGGTGAGGTCCACGGTAATGTCGATTAAGAACGGGTGTGAGTCTTCGGTTAGATAGTATTAAATCATATGCAGAATGAGGTCCTCGTTGGGAGGTATTTACAAGTAGGGGTGTTTGGGGGGGGGCGGTACGACCCCGTAGGGACGCCCCGATAATGCCTGTATCATGATACTATATAGTATCATGACGTTGTTTCCGTCGCTTCATTGTATTATTGATACTATTGATACTGATAGGAGTGAATAATGTCGATATGCACCAGCTGTCGGAACAAGGTAGATTTAAACGTCTGACAAATTTGTTTAACGGTTAAACAGGATGCTATAGAATTTTAAAACAATATGTTTAATTTTACAAAACACGACCATTTATCGACAGCAAACCTTTATTTATCCCCATTTCAGATATCTCCTTACGGGACAGAAGAAGATCTGCAGATGGATCTTGAGAAGAAGCTTTCATGGGACGCATACCGTACCAATACCTTCCGGCAAACAATACATAAAGTGAAGGCTGTCAAGTCCAATCGACAACCAAGGGTTAGATTAGTACAAGAACCATTCTAATGGTATCCTAACTCTGCAGAAAGTGTATTTTTTACAATTTACTATTAAATTTGCTAGAGTGACAATTATAGGACCTGTCGAATTCTTTCAGCATGAGTTCTTCCACAATGTTCCTCTCCAACTCAGTCGTTTCTCTACCTATAGCCTTTTGTAGTCCAATCTAAATGCGGGCACGCATACCCTCACACATCTACCCACACATCACTCACACATCTACACCCACCTACATCACACCCACCCAACCAAGGGCAAGAAATACAAGCCTTTAGATCTTAGACCCAAGAAGACCTGGGCACTGCGTACAGCGCTAACGCCACGTGAAAAAAAACCAAGAAGCAGTGGCGAAAAGAGAGACTGTATCCAACAACAACCAAAAGTAACTTTTATGATATTGTTGTTGAAACTTTTAAACAGCGACTTAAAGAAAACTCAGATGACAATTATAGGCCCTGCCGTATCATTTCAGCATGAGTTCTTCCACAATGTTCTTCTCCAACTCTCCGTCCTTTCTCTACCTGGCCTTTTGTAGTCCAATCTAAATACGGGCACGCATTAATTACCTCACACACCCGGTACCCCCACCCACCTACATCCTCACACACCCACCTACCTCTCAACCTTCACACCCACCCAACCAAGCGCAAGAAATACAAGACTAAAGATCTTAGACCCAAGAAGACCAGGACACTGACGCCAAACACCAAGAAGCAGTGGCGAAAAGAGAGACTGTATCCAACAACAACCACAAGTAACTTTTATTATAGCGCCGTAACATGAGCAAACACGACCTCGGCGCTTTACAAAAATATATCTTAAACTACAAATCTTACAATACAATATAACAAATAAAAAAAAGCAGCATGAAACATGAGGAAAGAATTAGCCTAGTATGTGAATAAATGAGTTTTTGTTTGGCTCTTGAAAGAAGCAACTGTATAAAGTGTTCCATATCATTGGGGCAGCATTTGTGAAGGCGCGATCCCCTTGAGCAGTGAAGGTTCTGTTGTCAACAAGACGGAGTTGATCGTGTCCGGAACGCAGGTTGACAGACGGAATGTAAATTATGTAGGAGTTCAGTATGGTAAGTGGGACTAGATTGTTCAGGCACTTGTAAACAAGCAGGGTGATTTTAAACATGATTCGCTTTTTGACCGGCAACCAGTGCAACTCTTGAATCAGAGGAGCAAGTGTTCTCACGTCTGCTTGCCCAGAAAAAATTTCATTCTGGATATCTTGAAGCTTTTGAATGTCTTTGGCAGTGATGTAAATGAATAAATAAGCAGATAGAAAATTGCAGCAGTCCAATCTGGATGTTATGTACGCTCTGACTGCATGCTTGCAAGTGTCTTTGTTGACGAAGCGACGAATGCTGTTGTTATAGCCCATTGAAGAGAGATGGTAGTTGTTGGAGCTAGATATGGAAGCAACTTGAGAAGTCAATTCAAGTCATTGACATGTCAGACTCGAACTTGACACCGAGGTTCTTAATGAGAGTTGAAGGGATGATGGTGGTGTTGTCAAAGTTCAGCTTGCTAGTGTTTATCCAGATCTAAAGTTCTGCAATACAAGCCTGGAGCTTAAAAGCTGCAACAGCAGCATCACCCGGAATTTTAGGGTTGAATTCAATATAAAGTTGCACATCATCCGCGTAAAGGTGGTAAGTGATGTTGTAGCGGCGGGTGATTGCTCCCATTGGATTGTAAAAATGAGTTGCCGAAGCAAGACCCCTAGTGGAAGTCCATAAAGCAGAGGAAGGCTTTCAGGCATGGCTCCCAAAACTTGTTGGTCTCTCTTGGTGAGACAGGAGGCAAGCCATGCCTGCGCTGTTTCAGAAATGCCATAAACATTGGTTAGTCTGCTAATAAAATTAGGGCAGTCCACGGTATCGAAATCCGCGCTTAGGTCCAGGAGGACCAGGAAAACGGCATGCTTTCTGTCGATGGCATTTAGTATATCGCTCCTTTCTCTTAATAGGGCAGTGTCAGTACTATGTGATGGTTTATATCCTGACTGAAATGGTTCCTCTAAGTCATTAATAGCGAGATGTGATCTGATCGGAGGAAGAACTGCTTTCTCCATGCTCTTTGAAAAGATCTTTATATTGCTAACAGTAACAGATCTGTAACTTTTGAGTTCGTTAGAGTCCATGCTTGGTTTCTTAGTTCATTGGAAAACTTCCTAGAACACGTGACCTGTTTGTAATCATGGTAATACTGGAGTGATGAGCGTGTCGGCAACCGATTTTAACAACAAGCAGGCAAAACATCCAAAGTGCACTGTTTGTTGGGAAGATTCATATCTTTGATACTTCCTCTTCAGATACTTGGTTCAAAGTGCACAATCTTGGGTTATCGTTTGGAAATGATCTCACTAGCGGTTATGTCAGTCTCCAGACCATCAAGCCTATCGCGATATCAGAGCAAGTGTAGTGGTCTTCTCACTCGCTTCTCACCACTGTGGCCGGGGTTCAATTCCCCGCGGTGCCACATGCGAGTTTGGTTGCCGAACCATGCTCGTCCTCGCAGGTTTTTCTCCGGGTACTCCGGTTTTCCTCCTGCATCTAAAATCGGACCTCTTCCTATATCCATGTCCCGTCATATCTGGATGGCGTCCCTTAAATTTAGTAGCCTTTGAGCACTATTGGGATTAGCCTGGCTTCGGCCGAATGTTATAAATAAATATATAAAAAAATTGAAGAAAATTGCAAAATCACTGCTCAGCTGACTCAAAGACTCACAAGCAGGGAGGATCCAAAGCGCAAATATGCTGTGAGGGAATAATTTTACATAGAATCCCCCACCTTTTTGTGTTGAAAAAAACCCCACATCAAACAAACAAACAAACAAACAAACAAAAAAACTGCAGTAAAAAAAGAAAAAAGAAAAAAAAACCGTCCGGGTACTGAACTTATTGATATCACAAAGGCAAAATGAACTGCACAAGTTTTGTAGCAATTATACAATTTTTGCTAAAAATGAGGTTTTTGTAGAAAAAGTCTGTGATTATAATATGTCGTAGATAGCACAAGCTATACATTCCTTGTTATCCTATGAATAATTTGGTGTAGGCCTATCTGTCAACAAGATTGGAGCATTTTCAAATGTTTACCCCTGTATGACCCTTTGGAACCTCTAGCGGTCACTATAGGGGTCAAATCCAAAATGCCTCCACATCTTACAATTTTGGGAGCTTAGCAGCTGTACTACAGTTCAATATTTACCAGTTTATTTGGTCATACCGCCTTAACTTTGAGCCACCCAACATTGATTGGTAGGGAAGGAGAAGATTTGTATTGGGTTCACTTTTTACACCAAAAAAGAAGTGTTCCAACTACTAGTCTTTTGACAGGGATTGTAGTTAGACTTTGCCGTTATGGAACGTTCCCACTAATTCAAAGCTATCAATATCACATACACACAAACATGGACCCCAACTATAAACCCAATACGCGCTCGAGTACCCCGCAAGTAAGCCACCTCAAACACACTTTAGATCTTCTTTCAGCAAGGACAGTACATGTAGCAAGGTAGACTTTCCGTTCTCGGGATGTCCTCCCCCAAAAAACCATTCAATGACAAAAGAACTGACAAATGAGAATCTGACACTTCTCATCAAACACACAAATGTAGGCCCCTATGCAAAATATTATTATTAAAGTCTTACTAACGCGTTTTGGTTTTGGTAAAAACATTTTATTAATAATATTTAAATATCGGGTTATATAAAAGGCAAAATTATTGTGCCTATTTCACAAATATTGACATGCCATGACAATTGTGTTTCGAGACACACTGTAGGCCTACTATTTGAGTTCGAAGTCCATTATACGATCGCTGAACGTCGTCGCCTCAACTTTAAACACGAGTTCAACATGTTAAAACGTTTTGAAATCGTTTATGCATAGCAAAAACAATCGTTTACGTATAGAAAAAAAAAATAAATTAAATACGTTTTGAAAACGTCGATTACATCTAAAATTATAAAAGAGGGTCTGTTGAAAATCAGATCATCACTTTTCTTTAGGCCTACTATTATAACGAAGCAACATCACTGACTCTAAATATAGTTTGTTGAATATAGTTGGTTTGAATATTCTTTGTGCATATCTGTCTGAAGTTTACTACTGAGGATCTTTTACGTCAAAGTCTACAAATTATGGCAACTCGGCGTGTAGCAAGAATGGCAGCATCTAGGGCAGCATCAGCATCAGCACCAGAACCACCAGCAGCAACAACGGCACGCGAAGAACCCATCACTTGTGATCCTACAGATAATGGAGTAGGAGAGAGTGGTCGAGCCTGGATGTACCCATGGATGTTTCACGGTGGTAACCATGTGTCACGTTTTCCTCCACCTCCTGGATTTCGTCCTCCTATGGATCATCGTATGAGCGAGATTAGAATGCAATTCAGCTTTGATTCTCGCCCAGATCCTCGAATGCGTGTGGATCCCAAAGACATACGTTTTGATGCTCGCCCAGATCCTCGCATGAGTATGGATCCCAGCATGGGTTCCAGAGACAGCAGGTTTGAATCTCGCCCAGATCCTCGCATGAGTATGGATCCCAGCATGGGTCCCAGAGACAACAGCTTTGAATCTCGCCCAGATCTTCGCATGAGTATGGATCCCAACATGGGTCCCAGAGACAACAGCTTTGAATCTCGCCCAGATCCTCGCATATCAGTGGATCCCAGCATGGGTCACAAAGACAACAGCTTTGAATCTCGCCCAGATCCTCGCATGAGTATGGATCCCAGCATGGGTCTCAGAGACAACAGCTTTGAATCTCGCCCAGATCCTCGCATGAGTATGGATCCTAACATGGGTTCCCGAAACAACAGCTTTGAATCTCGCCCAGATCCTCGCATGAGTATGGTTCCCAACATGGGTCCCAGAGACAACAGCTTTGAATCTCGCCCAGATCCTCGCATGAGTATGGATCCCAGCATGGGTCCCAGAGACAACAGCTTTGAATCTCGCCCAGATCCTCGCATGAGTATGGATCCCAGCATGGGTCCCAGAGACAACAGCTTTGAATCTCGCCCAGATCCTCGCATGAGTATGGATCCCAACATGGGTCCCAGAGACAACAGTGAGAACCAAAACAAGGGAACGAAGAACTCTTCTTCAGGCAGTGATAGCCAGGAAGTACCTACTGCCACTGGTAAGATAGACCCTGCTTAATCTACAGAATCAGCGACAGACAAGAAGTGATATCGCGACTTCAAATTGTGAAACTACCGATTCTGCGAGAAATTCATCAAATTCAATATTAATATTGCAAATATTATGTTCAATCACGTGCATCCTTCTGCCAAATGTGTCAAATTGACGTTGATTTATGTTTCGGGTGAACTAAAAATTATGGACAAAACAAAAGGGAGTCCATAGACGTGGATTCATGTTTCCAATGAACTAAACATTTATGGACAAAACAGAAGGGAGTCCCTTGACGTAGATTTATGTTTCGGATGAACTAAAAAGTTATGGACAAAACAAAAGGGAGTCCATTGACGTGGATTTATGTTTCGGGTGAACTAAAAATTTATGGACAAAACAAAAGGAAGTCCATTGACGTGGATTTATGTTTCGGATGAACTAAACATTTATGGACAAACAAAAGGGAGTCCATTGACGTGGATTTATGTTTCGGGTGAACTAAGCATTTATGGACAAAACTAAAGGGAGTCCATTGACGTGGATTTGTTTCGGATGAACTAAAAATTTATGGACAAAACAAAAGGGAGTCCATTGACGTGGATTTATGTTTCGGATGAACTACAAATTTATGGACACAAGAAAAGGGAGTCCATTGACGTGTATTTATGTTTTGGGTAAACTTAACATTTATCGACAAAACAAAAACAGAAGGGAGTCCCTTGACGTGGATTTATGTTTCGGATGAACTAAAAAGTTATGGACAAAACAAAAGGGAGTCCATTGACGTGGATTTATGTTTCGGTGATCTAAAAAGTTATGGACAAAACAAAAGGGAGTCCATTGACGTGGATTTATCTTTCGGATGAACTACAAATTTATGGACAAAACAAAAAGGAGTCCATTGACGTGGATTTATGTTTCGGATGAACTAAAGATTTATGGACAAAACAAAAGGGAGTCCATTGACGTGGATTTATCTTTCGGGTGAACTACAAATTTATGGACAAAACAAAAGGGAGTCCATTGACGTGGATTTATGTTTCGGATGAACTAAAAAAATTATGGACAAAACAAAAGTATAAAACTCAGACAATATTTCTTACCCCAATAAAATCCCAAAATTACGAAAATTTCTTCATGCATGTATAAATCGTTTTCTTTTCTTTTAATGGTACTATATTTAGAAGCAAATTTGATTTTGATGCACATTTTAATCCGTATCATTTTAGATGTTGATTACACAAAAGCACTACAGTAGACTTCCAGCAAATAGGCGTTTTACAAAGAACGTTCAATTATCGGATTATATAAAGGGTACAAAATGTTTTGATAACATTCATAAAGCAATTTTGAAAACGTGATGCAAAACATTTTAATGTTTTGCATCACGAACATTTTGTTAACACTTAAAAGTGTTGACAAAATACTTTGCAAAATTATTTGCCCAAACTATTTTACAATATTACGTTTTAAAAACGTATTTATGAGCTTTATATAACCCGATATTTAAACATTTTGAATAAACGTTTTCAGAGCATATTTGTGTTTGCTGGGACCATCAAAATAAATTTTAGGTCAGGGTCGGATCCAGGAATTTTTGATAGAGGGGGCGCCTTTTGGTCGACGACGAAAAAATTGTGTTAAGGGGGTTACCCCCTCGAAAACTCAACGGGTTTGGCCCATTGTTTGCTGTTCATGGTCGAATTTGTTCAATTTTTTGTATTTCTTTCATATTTTGTATTTTTAACTTAGGCCGGGGCCCTTTGCTAGAAAAAAATAGAGGGGCGTGTGCCGGCTGCGCCCTCCCCTAAATCCGCCCCTGTAGGTGCATGTATTGCTATGGCAATTAAAAAAACAACGGGTACGACGGGACGGATTAATAAATTCTTGTCTTTGTGAACATGGGACATTTGTGAATATCTTATTAGAAATTTATTGGAGATCAATTTCACTGGTTTCAGTTCAGATAATAACTTTTGATTCGATCGTATGATCACCCTCTGTTGACGTAACAATATGTATCCGAACACGTAAAACAAAAGCCATATCTAAAAGAAGTCTAAATTGCAAAATAAAGTAGCTTAAAGATCAAGAATTTTATTCTGCATATTTTGACACCTCAAGTTATTTGACACAATGCAATTTTATTGCACTAGAGTTTAGAAAGTTAGAAATTTAGATATTTCCTTCTTCAACCCAATTTCTGCTACCTATTGTTATGGGTTCAATAATGGTGGATGGGAAGCCCACTCTACTGTGATCCATATGCTTCGATACTTGGATAGAAAAGTCATACAAATATTTTTCAAATTGTTGTAAGTAAGGAAAATAAAGTTGTATCGTACCGAATAAGGTTTCAAAATACTCAGAACAAAATTCTCTATTTATTGAGTACTTTATTTTGTAATCTGGTTTTAGTGTCTTTAAGAAATGGCTTTTGATTTCAAAGTGTTTGGATACTTTATGGGTGCAATAGTAACCACAATGATATCCACCCCCCACATGATCCCTGTCAAAGTTGGTACTTCCCTAAAAATTATGATTTTCAAAGCAGCTGTTAAGATGATACTAAAATAAACACACAAAGCAATGAAGATCACAGTCTGTTTCGTTTGTAGCTCATTTAATTTACAATGCATATGGAATGAATGGAAGAAATAGGTATAATGCATAAATATACATGATTAATATGCTTGCAATAAAAAACATGATTTGCAATTTGCACAGCTCACATAAAAAAAGGAAGTTTGGTGCTGGTTTACCACTAATGTCTACTGTGTATCATGTGATACATGATATCAATATCAAAATTTGAAGGACACTCTGGTGGACTTGCAATAGAGGAATACAATTTTTGAGTAGAGCGCCCTGCACGACAAGCAGATTTCACTAATCAGCTGTGTATGTCAGCAAACATAGATTGAATACAATACCGCTCTTTTCAAAGATAATAATCTTACAGGTGCGAGTGATCAACCTTTCTTTGGTTCAATGCATAAGTACTGCGTGAATGTTGTAGTGCAGGGCGATATATTCAAAATTGTATTCTTCTATTGCTATGGTAGTTAATCTGATTAACTACGTCACTTCTACGGCAAATAGTTAGTATAATAACCATTTTCAAAGTACAATAACCTTTATCTTTATGGAAAATAATTGCTGCACAAAGCAAGATTTGAAAAAATGATCTATTAAAATTGCTTCTTGTAGCTTTTGATAAGCTGTATTGGGCTGATCCATTTGAAATCCACACCCCACTGAGAAGATTTTGGAATTCCATTTTCATCCACAAAAAGTGGAAAAGCTATGAAAAGATTTTGGGAGTTCCAAGCCAAATTGTCTCATTTGGGGCTAAGTTGTGTGTAAATTTCTTAAATTCAAGTTTTCAATTAGAATTTAACATAAAAAATAGCCAACATTTCTAGATGCATTGAACATACGATGCAACTGAACTTGAGATGACTGTGTAATCTTCCACAGGGGGTAAAGCCAGCCAACAGAAGAGCCCATATCAAATGGAAGGAAACTGTAAAATAAGCTCGAAGATACCAGCCAGTACTAACTTAATCATATCAAAGCTTAAGCATCTTTCACCACAATAATTGGCAGAGAAAACCGTCCACAAAGCAAACATAAAAAATGTACTATAGTCTGTATATCTTATCTACCACGAGTCACCGGCACTAGCTTTGAAGTTCAGCGTGTGCTGCATTGGCTTAGCGTAGTTTCTTGCGTGTACATATTCGGCACGTTGATCGCGTGCGTAAAAGTATGTACATTCACCAACCAACGCTAAGCTAACACAGAACACGTTGAACTTCAAAGCTAGTGCCGGTGACTCGAGGTAGATATACAGACTATAAGCATCTAGTGGAGGAAGTAGTTACTAGCTGACCAATAAATTGGTCCGATTTTTCGACAAAATATAAATTGTACAAGGCAGCTAATGTACTTGACTTACTCCACTAGCTGATTTTGACTTGATGTAATCAATGTTAGCATAGCTTTAGAAGTATTCACCGATCACACGGTCATCTCAAAACGAGGTTCTACCCATAAAATGCGTAATGTGTGTGCGTACGCCTGTCAAATGCATGCTTTAATTACTGCATACACTTTGCAAAAGCCTTCTGGCATGTATGCTAGAAAAGCGTGAGAAACAGAAATGCATGTTTTGCGCATGCGTTTGCAGGGATAACCTCGTTTTGGCAGCAAGATGGCGGATCCGTGCAAAGTACTACAATCTCGGTAGAAAATGGTTATGGCAAAAGAATAACCAAAACCAATTTTTCTATATAAAAATCCTGAAATGATGCCGCTGGTTAGCGCTATTAGTACTTTGAATGCTAGTATAAAAGCATTTTGTTGTTAAATTGTGATGTCGCAAGTAGTTTCTTCATTTTCTGCTACACGCAAAGAGGTTAAATCCAAAGAGTACTGACTCGGCCAATTCTGAGTTAGAACTCTTTGGGTCTAATCTCTTTGGCCACACAAAATCCAGTTTAAAGACAATTCATACAGCAGATTAGATGAGGTTCAAAACAAGAAGTATGCATCTCGTCTCCCGTATTAATTTTGTTTGAAAGTTAGCATTGTATAAGAAAAAGAGAAATGTTGCAAGCACTTATGAAGTAGAATGTTGTCTCCTTCGAAGTAGACATTATTGCATGTTTAGAAGCTGCATTATTAATTAGCCGGTTCAGCACAAATGTTTTAGCTATACTCTCCAGGCTTGGTTTATTACTGTGTACTTCATTCAATATTCAATCTAGGCAATTCCATTTGAAATCATATACCCTCTGTAAAAGATATGATCTTAATCTTTCACACAGGGAGTGTGAATTTTAAATGGGGTTACCTTAATGGGTGAATCCGTTTAAAATCTACACCCCCTGTGTGGGAAATTAAGGTCATGTCTTCCATAGGGGGTGTATGGATTTCAACTGGAACAGCCCATTGATATTGGGCTATTCCATTTAAAATCCACACTACCCCTGTGGAAATTTAGCTGAAGTCTTCCACAGCTGGAGTATGAGTTTCAAATAGAATAAACCATTGGGTAACTTCCATTTGAAATACTCACGCCAGTTGTGAAAGATATAGGTTAAGCCATAATACAGGGGGAGTATGGGGTTCAAAATGATTAACTCTGACCAATTACATTTGAAAAACATGCTCCCTCTGTGGAAGATATTTCAAAAATCTTCCACAGGGGTAGTGTGGACTTCAACTGGAATAGCCCATTGATTAATGCAAAGAGGTTAGACTAATGGAGTCAAGACTCTGCTATGATTGTCGCTCATGAAAACAGTGTCCTTCTAGATTAATATTTGGCCAGAACATGATTTTAGATAGTTTGAGGTATGTGTGTAATATGTTGTGACGATTACACACTCTAAGCGCTACAAGAGCAAACTTATCTGAATACCTGTGGCTTTAACCCCATGAGATCTACCTGCCGATTGGCAAAAGAGACGTTTTCATCATTATCAATTGGACCAATCAGCAACATTGTTAGAATAATTTCACCACGCAAACAAATTGGGGTGAATTATTTGCAAAGCTTCATTCTGATTGGTGATTAAAATAAAGATATCATGTAATTGACCAATCAGAGGTAATGTTAGTTCGGCAGGTAGTGCTCAGCGGGTTAAGATCCAGATTGTTTTGATTTTGGGTTTCTGTGAAAAAAAAATGCCAGAGGTACACTATTTTCATATCATGACTGACAATACACACAGGCTATATCTTGTTTCACCTTGTTTGGTAGACGTCAGTGGCTTTTAAGCGGTTGCACTGCAAGCGTGCCGACAAACACCTGTGTACATGTGTATAGGCTCTGCGGAATTAGGGAAACACACACGATTCGATACTGCGAATTTGCAAAACATCACTACCAAACTCGAAATGAAACAATGTATAGTCCAACTCCAACCTGAGACGAATATACATACAGGTATATTCGTCTCAGAGTCCAACTGTGTCAACTTGAATGAAAACAAAGTATAGTGGATTGGATGGAATATGGCAATGAAAGCACATAACAAATAAATAATTGTGACTAAGTATTACCACACCAGCTGGATAAGATTAACTTTATCTCTTGAATGGTCTGAGATGCAGTTCTGATATTTTTGGCAACCGGAAGGTGCGGGGTTGAGATGCAACCGTTCTTGTTTTGAGCCTCTCTGCACTGCTGCGTAGCTGCAGTGTGAAGCTTGTATTGTAGACTGGGAAGTATAATTAGGATTAAAACATTTAAACATCATCTTCATCCAAAGCATTAAAAAAAAAAGTTTAACTTCAACACTACACTATTTTTTTACTCACATGGAACGTTTTTGTCATCAGCATATGGTGATACTGTGATATCTTGTCCGAACATCATCTGTCCATCATGATGAATGGTGTCATCAGAAAGGACTATTCTGCGGATTGTAGACAGGATATCATCATAGCAGACCCCCACAAAACCATCTGCTGAAGGTGGTAGTCCATCTACCATGTTCTCAAAATTCCAGGTGAGCAAAAAAAAAAATAGTGTAGTGTTGAAGTTTTTAAAAAAGTACTATGTATATAAATATCCACTTGTTCACTTTTTTAACATGTACACAACGAAGTCAAAATCTTAAATGGATATTTTATCACCGAAGCTGAATTTACATTTGATTGCTTTAACCCCCTGAGCACTACCTGCCGATCTAACATTGCCTCTGATTGGTCAATTACATGATATCTTCACTTTGATCACCAATCAGAAAGGGGGTTTGTAAATAATTCACCCAATTTTTTTTTGTGGTGAAATTATTCTAACAAATGTTGCCGATTGGTCCAATTGATAATAAAAACTTCTTTTTGGCCAATCGGCAGGTAGTTCTCTTTTAAACAGAGAAACGTACACAACACATAAATATGTGCATCAAGCTCATACAATTGAGACATGCACACATTGGAAGCATTAACAGATTTCCTTATTTCAAAGAAAAATTTATCAAAAAAAATGGAAAACCAAACACTGGTATAAAATAGCAAAATTTTAAGTTCCAACATGAATATTTCATGTAGCTTTGGAAGGCAAAATGGCTCGTAAGACTATCATGATTTATTATGTGACATATATTTTGTTTTTATTTCAGGCACAACACTCTAACTTGAAAATATAAAGAATTTTGTTGATCGTGTAAAGGATAGTACTCTTAATGTAAAAGAATGAACTTGTTCACTCTTTTGAGAGTGAATTGCACTTCATTCTTTCCAGAGTGAATGTAATTTCTATAGTGACCAATGTAGGCAATCTTTTTTCACTTGTCACTGCTTTCACCACATCTCTATATGTGTACATTATATCCATATCAAAAGGATGCACGTATCTGCTACATGTGTCTCTTTTTACATATTAGCTAGAAATAAATACCAGACTCATTTCTCAAGTGGAGGTCACTTCAAATCATCCTCAAGTCATGTGGTTTAGGAATGAAGGACTTGAATGAAGGACCTCCACTTGAGAAAAGTCTGGTATTTATATTATGTACATATGAGGCACAGGTAGCAGGACAAGTCCATCCTTTTTGGTGTAGTCACATATGAATAGAGGTTATCCACTTTACTCATGCGTGACTTCTAACAAAAGGCGCTGATTCCCGTAGTATTCCTCATTCAAATCAATTCAATGCACTACCTCGGAGTTACCTGCATGACTTTGGTGGGCTATTTTGAAGCAGTCATGCTTGCACATGCAGGTACTTCTCAGCCCTCGAATTAAGGATCTGAAGGGGCACGGCAACTATTTTAGGGCAAGTTGAAAATTGCCTTGGATTTTCACTGAAAAGGCAAGGCAGCATGGCTGTTTGTAATATTTCAAGAGGGCATCATGGCAACTGTTGAAAATTTGAGAAGGGCACCAAGGCAATTTCGATGAATACACACACAAACATAAATAGATGATTTTATTATGAGAAGGCAGGGCTGGGGCAACGACGGCAACTTCATTAGAGGGCACGGCAAGTGACTGCCTTGGGTAAAGGACATATTTTGAGGGCATTACGACAGTGGGGATGGGCACCCACGGCAAAATGCCATGGGTGCCGTGGGTTAATTCGAGGGCTGGTACTTCTTTTGAAAGTCCTAAACAAGGTATAGCAGTCGCTGAGAGGATATGCAACTTATAGAACACGGATAACCTCTATTCTAAATTATGCTAACTTGAAGTTAACTTGTGTGCTAGGGAACTTGACCTTTTCCTTTTGAATTTAATTGAACTTGCTAACCTTTATAACATTACATTATACAGGCTTGGAGCTTAATACAAAATGTAATACAGATACATAACAACAATCATTTTTGTAATAAATAAAAAATGCAAAATATACAGTTTTTACAAAATATATATAAACAAACATGCTCCTTGAAGTTATCAACATGCAACTATTGCTTACATACCCATGATTTGCACATTGTAAATAAAATAAAAAATTTAACGAAAAAAATCTTCCTCGTTGTAATGATAGACATTATATTGTTGATAATACAACTTAAATTACAAGCACGCTCTTTATGGATTTTTTTTTCTTTTTAACAACTCATAGCACACAATCTACATACAATTTTTTTATCCTATACATACATGCTACTGCTAATGAAAGTAGTAGTACCATATTTATTACAAATTATTTCATCTACTTTGATGCCCAACGGCTAGCAGCATTGAACTTCTCCGTCTTAAGTGCTGGGCAATATTATACACAGGCAGTTGTGCCTTATACTTACACTACAGTACTCTACTACTATACTACTACTACTTTCATGTCATCTCCCAAGACTATTGGACACAGCATGCTTAAACGGTTCTGGCAGTATTTTGGAATCCACAGTTTCAAATATAATCGGATTTTTCCTTCGATTTCTATTCAAATTCGGTTTTACTTTGCCCTGCATGAATCCTGCTCGTCCAATCTTGTGCATGCCTTGTATCGGGTCGCGACCGTTAAGAGTCACTAACTCTCCTTTGCGATTACTTATAAACGTTCCGCTGCGAGGAATCGGTTCTTGCACTTTAAAACTTGGTATAAGAGGTTTACCAGGAGGTTGTATAAAAGGAGCTGGGACAATCAGGTTATCCTTGCGACACCGGCACTTGGCGTCGGCTTGATCGGGGGCGAGTTTGACCCCGGCTCCATTGCCGCATCGGCCGCAGGTGCGTCCCCAGGCTACATCTACAAGCGTGGTGCTCGATGCTGTAAGTGTGAAAGCAGGGAAGTGAGTGCGTGGTTAGATGCAGAATTATTTGGAAATGGTGCTTTTATATCATGCATTTACAGGTGAAAGTTGTAAATTTTTAATATGTAATTTATCACATTTACTTGAGGCAAAAATTTAAAAAAATAAAAATTTAATAAATAAAATAATAGAATCTATGAAATGAATTATTAACTATGCAGAGAATGATCAACAATGAACTTATTTTTAAATATAAAGACCTATGTTGCTTCCTTCAAAAGATTGTAATCAAGTAGTAAAATTTTGTGATTTGAAATCTTCCCTAATTTAACTACAATGTACTTATCTTTAACTTGCTGCTTGTATTTTTATTTTTTCTAATTAATGCCAGTGAAGTTCAACCCAATACTACTTTCAAAAATAGACTGTTGTGCTCTAAAAGTCTATATCCGACGCATGAAATTGTTTCCTTCATAAAACTTTAGTTATAATCATGCAAACAGACTTTAAACAAGATGCGTTTGAAAAAGGACAAAATTACACTGGTCTAAAAACACTAAAAAAATCCACATAAGCCTCATACAGGACTCTCATTCCATGTGCAGCATAATACAAACAATATTGTCCCTAGTGATTTTAAATTTCCTCCCAATCTATTGCACATTATTTGTACTACAAAAACATATTTGTTTAAAAAAACGTACTACTTTGGTGAGGCTGGCTATCTCCTTGTGAATCAGGCGTAATTGTTCCTGAATTCGACGGTTGTGGAGGCGACTCTGTTGATTGAAAGGCAGATGAAAATGATTTGTGAGGAGGATGAGCAGAAGAACGAGATGAGAAGAACACTGAGAAGAGACAGATAGAAAAGATGTGCAATGCTTTGTCAATAAGGCTGTCAGATATTATACACTATATATATGCCATTTCATTTTTCATTTATGATGTCCCAAGTGAAAATGCTTTATCTGTACATTAATTACATATCAGATACTGCCTTTTACTTTTGTTTTTTGAAACAGAATGTCTTCAAAGAAAAATGCAGTAATACAAGGCATAGTCCATATGATACACGATATATGTTTAAAGGGAATAACCGAGTCGGTGACGTCAATGCAAAATTCAGTGGTTGTACAGCATGAAATTGTGTACGTTGAATGAAAGCACTGGTGTAAAGAACCATACTGGTGTACAGACAGGCGGTGTGTAGATCATATGCATGCCAAACAATAATGATGACCTGCACATGTTGATGTCACCGACTCGTGGAAGGCAAATAGCCGTATGTACTGTATTACTATTTGGAGGCAGATATTTTGAATCGGTCTGCTCTGATGTAAAAAATACATAAATTTCCACTTTTTTTGCATCAATTTTGTGCAAAATTTGTTGATTCTATGCATTGAATATATTTGACAAAAATGTGATGAATCATATTTTTTGTACTGAATAAAATGACGCTTTGATGTTAACTCATGACAGCCTTATCAAGGTAGATTTGTTAGTATGTATAGTGTTAGTATTTGAAGCTGCTATACAAATGGAACACAACAACAGAAAGGTTAGTACACAAGTGTTACCCAAGTGTTAGTAATCAACTGTTAACAAGGCAAAGTATGTGTCATTTAGTTGTAACGGGGAAGGATATATATAATTATATATGTTCTTGCGGCAGGATGATTGATTTAAGTTGTGAATTCAACAGAAGTTTGTTTATGTGAGAAACTTCAACATCCAGACATAAATTTTGAAGTTACCAAACTTAAATCTAGTAATAGATCAAGCCTATTTGGAAATTTTTGACAATCTACATAAATAAAAGTCTTCAAACAGTTGAAGCCAAGTTTTATCAAAATTTTGTTTTGATGAATCCAAGTGTGTCAAAATATTGGTTCCAACACATAATAATGATAAGATTGGATGCTTTACGCCCAATATTTATTGGTCTCGCTATGAGTTTTAAAATATTGGAAATGACTATGTCTCGTCCAATGTTTTAAAACTCATAGCGAGACTAATAAATATGGGCTCAATCGATCAATTTTATATCAAAATTTTCATCCAATGACCCAAAATCCTAATTGACTGACTATAGTTTTTCTTTTCTTCTTGAGGAGGGTATCTAAGGGAGGATTTATTGCTCGCACCCTTTATATGGTTATGATGATGTTATTATGGCTATGTCCTTGTTTCAAACCCACCATTTGCAATGTGTAAGTGCATGGTGCTGTGAACTACACAGTGAATTACATACATTCCAGACATTCCTAGCTAGTAAGACTGTGCTTAACTTTAAACAACACGGTGAGATACAGGAATTGATGAGTACAGAATGCTTGATATAAACATGTATGCAAGTGCCATGTGTTGAGTAATTAATTATGTAACTGCAATGTTAGGTGATTCGCTGGGGAAGCACTTGAACAAAGGAGCTTATAGATTATGAAACTTTGGACAAAATGGCCGTTCCGAGGGGAAAAAGCATGGTCGTAGAAATTTGTGTTCCATGCGCATGCAGTGGGAAAAAATGCCCCCAAAAGACTTAGTTTTGTTCTTTCTGTCCAGAATTTACCAACAAATATTTTATTGCGGTGGGCACTCTGTTCTTCCTATCACCCCGATCCCTTCTTTTGCAGTACAGTGTTATCTGGTAGATATACATGTATCTTCTCTAGACCATAGAGTAAAATGTCAACTATATCACTAGTTCAAGGAAGAACCGGATGTTCATTGGTGGGGGAAATAGTCTGGGGAAAGATGTGTTCCATTCAGTAGATTATTCCACTTTTCCTTTGTTGTGACTGAAACATAAGCTATTTGTCAGTAGACACAGTATTTATCAGTACAAAGAGAAAGCATGAAAGTTTACTCACAAAAGAAAGTTTTAGTTACGGATGTGAAACCAACTGCCTGAAAAGATACCAAAACCTTGGCACTAAATTCAGTTTTTATGGAAATTATTCATGGACCATGTAAACATGAGACTTTCTTGGCTATGGTCATACAATAAAACATTATATAATGGAAAGATATAAACAGACTCAAAATTTTACATTCGTAGGAAGTTACAAGAGTCTGAGAAAAAGTTTTGAACTGATTTCAACTTCTCAATGGAAATGTTTTAAACCACTTCATTTACTTCAAGTGTGTCAAAATATTGGTTCCAACACATAATAATGATAAGATTGGATGCTTTACGCCCAATATTTATTGGTCTCGCTATGAGTTTTAAAATATTGGAAATGACTATGTCTCGTCCAATGTTTTAAAACTCATAGCGAGACCAATAAATATGGGCTCAATCGATCCAATTTTATATCAAAATTTTCATCCAATGACCCAAAATCCTAATTGACTGACTATAGTTTTTCTTTTCTTCTTGAGGAGGGTATCTAAGGGAGGATTTATTGCTCGCACCCTTTATATGGTTATGATGATGTTATTATGGCTATGTCCTTGTTTCAAACCCACCATTTGCAATGTGTAAGTGCATGGTGCTGTGAACTACACAGTGAATTACATACATTCCAGACATTCCTAGCTAGTAAGACTGTGCTTAACTTTAAACAACACGGTGAGATACAGGAATTGATGAGTACAGAATGCTTGATATAAACATGTATGCAAGTGCCATGTGTTGAGTAATTAATTATGTAACTGCAATGTTAGGTGATTCGCTGGGGAAGCACTTGAACAAAGGAGCTTATAGATTATGAAACTTTGGACAAAATGGCCGTTCCGAGGGGAAAAAGCATGGTCGTAGAAATTTGTGTTCCATGCGCATGCAGTGGAAAAAAATGCCCCCAAAAGACTTAGTTTTGTTCTTTCTGTCCAGAATTTACCAACAAATATTTTATTGCGGTGGGCACTCTGTTCTTCCTATCACCCCGATCCCTTCTTTTGCAGTACAGTGTTATCTGGTAGATATACATGTATCTTCTCTAGACCATAGAGTAAAATGTCAACTATATCACTAGTTCAAGGAAGAACCGGATGTTCATTGGTGGGGGAAATAGTCTGGGGAAAGATGTGTTCCATTCAGTAGATTATTCCACTTTTCCTTTGTTGTGACTGAAACATAAGCTATTTGTCAGTAGACACAGTATTTATCAGTACAAAGAGAAAGCATGAAAGTTTACTCACAAAAGAAAGTTTTAGTTACGGATGTGAAACCAACTGCCTGAAAAGATACCAAAACCTTGGCACTAAATTCAGTTTTTATGGAAATTATTCATGGACCATGTAAACATGAGACTTTCTTGGCTATGGTCATACAATAAAACATTATATAATGGAAAGATATAAACAGACTCAAAATTTTACATTCGTAGGAAGTTACAAGAGTCTGAGAAAAAGTTTTGAACTGATTTCAACTTCTCAATGGAAATGTTTTAAACCACTTCATTTATGTTTATTGCCATATCCAGGCAGTTAATTTCACATCCAACAAGGCCAATACCTTGGTTACCATGACAACAATACCTAGCCCTGATAGATTAGGTCTTTCTTTCCCTTTTAATCAAATCTAGAAAGATCTTGTTCCTGTGGCCTCTAGAGAAATGCATTGATCAGAGAACTACCTTTTGCACCGGGGTAGAAGCTCTTGGATCAAGACGGTTTCAGTGGGCTCAGTAACTTGATAGATTTTGATAATAAGAAAACAAAAGACCCTATCTAAGTGGCATAATTACACCAGAAGACATACAGATGATAATTACCTGCACTGCATTCATTGAAGCTTCAAATATGAAGCAAAGCAGTGATCAATTATAGATTGATCAAATCAGAAATGATTTGGAAAAAAAAGTCAACAAATCTATATTAGTTGAAGAGATCAAACTACATCAAACTCTATGTTACATATCGAGTGCATGAAGGTATCTGCCATCCAGAGAGTCCTTCTAAAACTTTTACACAATGTTGAACTTTTCTTTAAATAATTGCCAAGAATATTCCTTTCAACTGCAAACTGAAATCTTTCAGGTCATGATATTTAATTCCCTTACAAAACAACTTTATTATCATAACATATAAAACAATGCAAAAAATGTTGATAGAGTATTTATAAACACAAAAAAGTTTATATTAAATAATTTGAAAGCAATCTATGTACATAAAAAGTTTATATTAAATAATTTGAAGCCAATCTATGTACATATGCGGCAAGTGTTGATCATCATTTTATATTATATATAATTAATTTCAAAGAATAAAATATTTCACAAAATTTAGTAAAAATGCAATTAAAATATATACAAATAATAAAAATACAAAATATATATTGCGTATAACTTCTTTAATGACCAGAAGTTGTTAAAAGAAAGCAGTAATGAACTATGTTGAAAATTTCATGGTATTTTATAGTGGTGTATAAAATAAATTTGAACTTAAAGGCAAAAAAAAGTCTTTTTAAAATTTCAGATAATTCTATAATCCAGACAATGTATGCGTATTTATTACGGGCCGAAATCAAAACTGGACCGGTGGTCGACCGCTGTTTCCGGGAGGTTCCTTCTGGTTGCTATTGTTCTAAACAATGGAAACCGGATGGACCCGGTGGTTGACCACAGGTCAAGTTTTGATTTCATCCCTAAGAGTATATTCACTGCCTAGTAAGTTTATGGAAGAACATGTTCATTATTACTTTTCTAACAACTTAAGGACCGTCAATATGATTGCATTGTAAATGC
Organism: Amphiura filiformis; assembly: GCF_039555335.1. Taxonomy (NCBI): domain Eukaryota; kingdom Metazoa; phylum Echinodermata; class Ophiuroidea; order Amphilepidida; family Amphiuridae; genus Amphiura; species Amphiura filiformis. The sequence goes on along the minus strand of NC_092630.1, from coordinate 30,285,300 downwards.
TAACACTAAAAATTTTACATTATGAAGCTCATACAAGTAGCCTCATATTGGGACCAATTTTAGATTAGACCTATTAAATAATCAGGAAGCCTTCTTAGATGTAAGCCTCATTCATGATATTTCAAATAACAGACCATTTTTCCTATATTACATCATGGACTTTTCCAGGGAGCCTTGAAAAACTATGCAGCAGTAATTGATAACAATCATAAAGAATCCACCTTTTTTGTAATTGACCACTTTGTTGCTGTTGGCGGTGTTTGGCTCTGCTAACTTCAATTAGGCCGTTGGCGGCATTTGGCTCTGCTAACTTCAATTAGGCCGGATTTAGCAAAGTGGAAAAATGAAAGTAAGGCCAAAGATGTACCAAGTCTCAGCTAGATAGTCCTTAGTTACTTGGCAAATTAACTTTGCAGTAATTGGGGGTATGTAATTTACATCTTTGGCATCACTTTTAGTTTTCTGCTCCGCTAACTCCGGCCTAATTGGAGTTAGCAGAGCAAAACGATGTCAATGACAGCGAAGTGGTCAATTACGAAAAAGGTGGAATAAGTCTATTATAATACAGGTGACCCCATGGAAATGCGCAGGATGTGATATTGAGAATTAAGTCTGTATGTCTGATATAGCTACATCATACATGATGTGCTATTACAATAATACATGCTGGGCAAATCACAAGAGAGCCCATCATGCACTAGAGTACACCGATATCCCATTAGGACCATACACATATAAACAATTATCTTGTTTTCTGTGCTGATGATGTAACTTTAACTTAGGGTTTTTCACTGGTTTATATTTGGCATTTGAATTGCTACCAAATCCCATCTCTGGCTGTGACTGAGATAGATGCTGTTGCTGTAGTTTGTGTTTGCTCTGGAATGAGGGGTTACTAGGTACCCCCGGTACCCCCATACTTATCCCTATATGATACGACCCTATGGTTGGGATCTCTGCATAAACCGGAGGTGGTTGCTGCAGATGCGTCTGAGATTTACTGAAGTATCGTGAGGCTTTAAGGGTCTTAGTTTGCGGTAGCGCATTTTTCACTACCGCATTCCTGTTCTGTTTCTTAGTCTTTTTCTCATCCCCATCCCCCGTTTTATCCAAATATTGATCGGACGACTCAACATTAATTGGTTTGGGTATTAGTTCCTGTCGGACCCGTTCCCCATCTTGGCTAAGCTTTGGCAATCGAAAACGTTTCCCATGCCCCTTCCTTTTCTTTTTGTGTTTCACCCCACCCGCCTTCCCAGTTTCTGTACCTGCAAGTTTCTTCTTCATTTCTTCCAGGTTGGTAGCTCTTGCAAGGGTTGGGTCATCTGACATAGCAAGAGCTTTCTCCGTCTTGGATACAGTTGTTCTACTGCGTGTTGGTTCACTACACTTTCTAGGGGATAGTTTTGGTGCGTTGACAAGATTTGGTGAGCTCTTCATACGGTTGAGAGGTCTGCGTACTGCGGCACCTTCTACTGACAATGCTTGGCCTACATACTGAGGCTGGGCTACGCTAATCTGAAAGAAACAAATTATAACAATCCATTGTAAGGTATGTGCACAGATTTTTTTAAATTTATTCTCATTTTATTCAGATATGTGACCAGCTACAACAAAACCTGGAACAAGATACAGTCAGATATTTTAGTTATAGGCTTTTAAAGATGACATTCCCATAAAAAAAAATCAAATTTTGGAATTCTTAATTTCATGGTATTTGACTGTGGAACTAAGTGGATTTTCAAATCCTTGAAAGTACTTAGTTATTCAACAGAGGTTTATTTAAACAATAAATAACAGTTGAACTATGATATTCCCTATTCAATCCCGTGTAAGGGCTCATATTGAAATTCCCTTACACAGGAAGGTGTGCGCCATCTTGCAGCTTTCCTGTGCTAGCCTTCTTTTGTTAAAATCCTGGGCAGGGTGTATCACTTATGCATATAATCCATCCGTTTGATGACCGAGCTTTCCTGAGGTGCGCGCTTAGCGAGGGGAATCCTGCCTTCTTTCTGTGTGAAAACGTGGTAGGGTATTTCAATATGAGCCCTAAGGCAGGAAACTAATTATCTAACAAAATTATCTATATCTTGAAAAGTATTGATGCTATTTATATAATTTTGGTATCATTTTAAAGATTATTGTCTAGTGCTTACATTTTTATTCAACTCATGAAATGTCAAAAATGTGACTTGTTCCTGGTTTTGTCAGCAGATCACACATATGTTATTTTAATCAACTAAAACTATTTAGGGGGGGGGTGTTATGAAATGTATGGAAATCCCCTAGTTTATAGTTTATTTTTGTTGATTTTCAAACATTTACAACTTTTGCTGTTAAAGTGTGCAATTTGATTATAATCCTCCCAAAACATGCTATTTGTTGCTAAAATGTATCTGTTTTGAAATTTTACCCATCAATTGGACCCTGCAAAGGTGTATGGCTACAAATGATTTTTTAATGATTCTCTACACCACCGAGATCTACACCAATTTTTTACTTAAACAAAATGAACTTCATCATCGTATCAGGCTATATAAACCACCAAAATATACAAAATCTTTTGGACATTCGGAAATTTGATGCATGAAATTTCATCTTGTTCTTTTTCAGATAAAAACAAAAAGCTCTCTCTTACCTGCTTAAAGGCCAACTCAAAGTCGCCTGTGTCACAATTTTTATCGTATTTCCTATCTAAAACTACTTTCATGGTGTCCTCTATGACATCATAGCACATCTTTTCTGTTACGTCAGAAGTGGCGCCCATTGCTGGACTGGAATTGATTTCTATTAGCCATGGGTGGAAGTCTTCTGTCAACATGAAATCGGCACCATACAGCTCAAAACAGCCCTGAAAGAGGCAAAAATGTGAATTATAATGAAAAAAAAATTTTTGACACTATTGTTATGTGTCATCTAATAAAATGTACTGCGAACGTCTCTAATTTATTTTATTATGAAATGGGCTATTCCATATAAAATCCACAATACTCCTGTGGAAGATTTTGGAAATATCTGCCACAGAGGGAGTATGAATTTCAAATGGAATGAGCACACTAGGCAGCTCCTTTTGAATTTCATACACTATCTAAGAGAAGATTCAACCTGAATCTTCCACAGAGGGAGAGTGTATGAAATTCAAATGGAGCTGCTAATGTGTTAGTTCCATTTGAAATTCATACTCCTCTGTGGAGAAAATTTTCAAAATCTTCCACAGGGGTAATGTGGATTTTAAATGGAATAGTCCAATACATATAGCTTGGAAGTTTGAAAGGACAGTTTGAAATAAGACAGGGCTATTTTAGGAGCAGCAAGTTGGTTCAGATCTCTAGCACTGATGAAAGAAAATGATCTATTTTCTTCATTTGAAAATTCAAAGTTAAACCTTCCATATTTCAGTGGCACACTGAAGGATCCCAGAACAACCATCTTTGATACTAGGTAAGGTCAGCAGTTCAATCACAGGAGTCCAAATCGTAACAACAATACACACATGCAGCTGCTGAGACAAATAAAATTCTGAAACAAAGTTTGTATTTTCCTAAAACAGAAAAAATACAAATCTCCTCTGTTAACCAAGGAATGCCAAGACTTTAGAGCAACTGCTGTGAGATTGGAATTAAGGCTTATAGGGTTAGGATCAGGTAGGGGTTAGGGTTAGGTTTCAAGGAGTGGGGAATACATTTGGCATGGTAACCACTATTCTGAAGTTCCTAGGCAGCTCCTTTTGAATTTCATACACTATCTAAGAGAAGATTCAACCTGAATCTTCCACAGAGGGAGAGTGTATGAAATTCAAATGGAGCTGCTAATGTGTTAGTTCCATTTGAAATTCATACTCCCTCTGTGGAGAAAATTTTCAAAATCTTCCACAGGGGTAATGTGGATTTTAAATGGAATAGTCCAATACATATAGCTTGGAAGTTTGAAAGGACAGTTTGAAATAAGACAGGGCTATTTTAGGAGCAGCAAGTTGGTTCAGATCTCTAGCACTGATGAAAGAAAATGATCTATTTTCTTCATTTGAAAATTCAAAGTTAAACCTTCCATATTTCAGTGGCACACTGAAGGATCCCAGAACAACCATCTTTGATACTAGGTAAGGTCAGCAGTTCAATCACAGGAGTCCAAATCGTAACAACAATACACACATGCAGCTGCTGAGACAAATAAAATTCTGAAACAAAGTTTGTATTTTCCTAAAAACAGAAAAAAATACAAATCTCCCTCTGTTAACCAAGGAATGCCAAGACTTTAGAGCAACTGCTGTGAGATTGGAATTAAGGCTTATAGGGTTAGGATCAGGTAGGGGTTAGGGTTAGGTTTCAAGGAGTGGGGAATACATTTGGCATGGTAACCACTATTCTGAAGTTCCTCCTTAAAGGAAGAACCCTTACTAACCTTTCTTGGTTCCAAGACATCTTGACAGCTTTCCATAGCCGCTATGACAGCATTCTTCATGCCAGGATAGACCACATCTTGCCACACATTGCCACAACCTCTCTTCTGGAGGTATTCCTCAAAGTCTGCATTGGTCCACATGTTGTCGTCAGGAAGCATGCGTGATCTTGTGGGACAGTTACTGTAATATTTCTGGATGGATTGGTTCGAGAGATGTATGGCTCTGTACGACAAAGGAAGGTATAATTTTAAACCACGTAACACAAAAAAAAGGGGTTTGTCTCACGTCTCCCCATGCGCATTGGATTTTTGGTGATGAAAACGTTCAAAAATAAAATTTTATTTCACAATTTTTATTTTATTTTCAAAAAATGAAGACAAATTGCCATTGGCAAAACATAATGGGCTAAAACCGGTGAGTTTTCAAAGGGGTAACCCCCCTGAATACCTGATTTATTGATAAAATTAAAAAACGCATACCGCATTGGATTTGTAATCATTCGGAGGACATGAGACAAACCTTTTTTTTTTTGCCTAATAACAGGTACTACGTGTGACATGGTGTGTGTTTATATAGAACTTGTTGCACAATAATTTCTTAAACAAGAGTCAACTTTGTAATAAAACTAGATACATGTGTTAAAGGCTTCATCAATCTTTTGCAGGACTTTTAATTTATGACAACAGAGGTTCTGTTGCATATTATCATCTCTCAGTGGGTCAGCATTATTGCATCTGCATTGCATTACTAGCTTCATCTTAGATATTGGGCTAAAATGATTGTTATATGTGACACGATCAAAGGGAAATGAGTCGGATGTCGCTAATATTGATTTTGAGATATTGGCAAAGACTGTGTTAAAATTCTTTTGTTTAATATTTCAGTGATTGATAAATTGATGTAACTTCGCAAAGAAAGTCGTATCAACATGGGGTTTTCAATTTCTGGAAACTCTAAACATCCTCTTTAGAAATGTATGTAAAACTCATTTTCCACCAGGGTCTACATGTGACTCATTCCCCTTGATCATGTCACATATGTGACCAGATCTGATCCAATCAGGCTCAAGTCAGCAATAATGACATGGAGATATAGGCAAAAACATAAGAAAAAAACAATAAAAAACATACGAAAATGGACATATAAAAGGTTCATAACTTTGCATTCAAGTATTCAAGAGACCTTGGGATTCAACATCAGTAAGTGTAGGTACTGTGCAAGTTAGAAATGGTTGCAACTCATTTTTCAACAATTCCGACTTTGGTCCGAGTGAATCAGATCAGGTCACATACAGAGTTTAGGATAAGAAGGCCCTACATGTAATAGCTGCCATGTGTTATATTTCTAGATTGTGTACAATTATAGAATGCAGAATTTGTCCAATAACTACAGGGCAGCTATTGCATGTATGGTGAGGGAGGCCCTTCTTGCACTAACCCCTCGATATTAACCCCCTGAGCACTACCTGCCGATCAAACATTGCCACTGATTGGTCAATTACATGATATCTTCACTTTAATCACCAATCAGAATGGAGCTTAATTCATCCCAATTTTTTTGGTGTGGTGAAATAATTCTAACAATATTGCTGATTGGTCCAATTCATAATGAAAGCTTCTTTTTGGCCAATCGGCAGGTAGTTCTCATGGGGTTAAGATTTTTATACTTACGAATCAAACTTGTCTAAGGAAAATATCTGACCACAGAAACGCAGAATAGGAAGATTTATAGAACCACACTGTTAATGGATTCCAATCAGTGACAAGGAACCACTGACGAATGTCAAATTTGGTATCGTAAATCAACAGAGGGCGCTCGATATATTTCTGTACAACCCATTTGCCTTCTTTTTGGACGAGGGCAGAGCCAACTAGCTTCACTATTTCCTCTAGTTTGTTCATACATGTAATTCCTAGAAAAGAAAAAGAAAGAAGTAATTAGTTTTAGTACAAAGACTCCACTCTCGACACCAACCATCATATAAGAACCAAAAATATGTGGTTGGCCTTAAGTATCATGCTACTTGCATCATCTCCCACTATTGCATAACATGGTCAATCTGAGGCTATTGACGGACTTGTTGATACTACGCTTTATTCTGTGCAGTACATGTTTTGTTATAGAGGGCCATACTACAGGTTGTATGCATTGTAATGTACAAAAAGTAGCCTGGGTTTGGAAAAGTAACCTCAGATCGTGCATTGTCTACACTATTGTATCAATCAGATTTCGAAATGAATACATTTTGCAAACTTATTCTTATTAAAGGAGTTAGTTTCATGATCCTAGCATCCTCTTTTTAAGACATTTTTCAGTAGCTATCCACGAAAAAAGTATATTCCCAAAATTTCAGTTGATTTTGCGTTTGCGAGTTATGCATGATTATGTGCATTACACTGCTCCATAGACAATCTGTTGTAATTTCGTTCTGGCGTACCAAAACGTAATTCAAATTTCACGATATTTTTGATAAACGAATTAATCTGCTAAAAATGTTTTGTACATAAACATTATGTAGCCAGAGGTTTCCAGTGGTATAAAGATCTCAACTTTTTTTGAGAAAAGTGTGGGGGGGGGGGGATGATGCTGTTGATCACAAAATGCCCTTTCAAATGAAACTAGTTAAAATAAACATGTCATACCTCTGCCCCTTGATTTAGCACCAGGTTTCACAATCCAAATGTTGCGCAAACCTTCCATATCTACTTGTAGTTTAGATGCTCGCAACCTATTTAATATACTACTGCACTGGCCTATGTAATCGGCCGAGCCTTGTATGATGCCTCCATCACTGAAACATGAACAAATAGCATAAATTAGTGGATTACAAACAATTTAGCATCTCAATGGATTCCATAATGGAGCCACACATTTTTTGATATAAATATTAAAGTCTACAGTACATAATGTATCTTCATAAGTAAATGACATCCTAGATCTGACCTTGATGGCTTCTCATTAGTTGTTTTTATTTTCAATTTTTCATTGCTATATTTACCAAGTAAAATGTTTAATTCAAGTTTTGTTCTTTAAAGCAATAATGTGTGATTTGCATAAAGAATAGATTCTTATTTAAATGTTTGTTTTTACTGATCACATTATCCCCTTTTAATTTCGAGCCAAACAAATTAGGTATAATGAAGAAAATTGCAATTCATTCCAACGCCTACAATGTGTGTACTACGCTCGCCGATCGTATTACATGTAACTGCACGGAGCATCGTGCTCGACGTGTGTACATACAAGCTGCAGACATCCACGGTACATGTTAGCAAGTACTCGATCGTTGAACTCTGAATAAAACCGGGTCGACCAAAAAAAAAAAAAAAAAGTTAAATTTTACTGTTATTAAAGCACGTCAGGCTTAGTCTTTTACGTGGTATTTTAGTATACCACTGGGCATTATAATTATGCAAAAAGTAGAAATCCGAGTAAAATTGAGGGCGTCGCTGTCAAGCAAATCACACATTATGGCTTTAACTGTGCCAATCAAACTTTGTTTAGAATCTCAATCAATGCAAGCAAAACTTTGAATTCTCAAACTTTGCCAGGCATGAAATCAGGCACAAGATGGTGCACAGATTTTTAAAACAATTACTAGAATCTAAACATGGGGAGTGCTAGTCTCTGAAGTCTATCTGGGGTTTAGGAAAGAGTAGACTATTGGGCATTGAAGTGGTCAAAATTGGGGGTCCTTGATCCTCAGAACCCAACTTAGGGCCAAACTTGTGAAAACAAAATCAAATAACTTTTACATGGAACTTGTACTCAAAAAGTTTATGACTGTGAAGAAGTTTTAAATTTTCAACATTATGTCTCTTGTACCATACACATTGCAGGGATTCCCACCCATTAAAACATAGCCCAAATTCTTAAAAGTCATATCAATCATGGCACCCCATGTCACAATTGTTTAATGTTTCCCATTTAATTCCTGGATCTTCTTGCAACCCCAGGTTTTGAATTTGTGATCCTTTCTGTGGTTGTAACCCACTAAGTTGGGAACCCCTAGTAGTAGTATATTGGGCTAAGCCATTTATTATTATTTATTATTTTTTATTATTTAACATCCGTATGGCCCTATGTAAGACATGACCTTTATCTCCTATGCAGAGGGTGACTTTCAAATGGGATTACTTGAATGGGTGACTCCATTTGAAATCCACACACCCTGTGTGGGAGATTAAGGTCAAGTCTTCCATTGAGGGTGTATGGATTTCAACTGGAATAGCCCCATTACCAAGTTTGACTTACTGTATGAGTTGATAGTATTCTCTAATGAACTGATTCCATTCATCTTCTGACATTACCGGTGGTGAGTCTAACGGCCAATCTATATCCTCATGGTCTAATATACTAAAGTAATAATCTATAACTTTGATAGCTCTTTCTATTAGTGATGTTGCTAAAATGGTTTTGTTCTTCTTGGCTTTCAAAGCCTTTCCTGTAAAATGCAAAATTAAAAAAAAGTTTGTTAAAATCTGTTGGGGAGAGTAACAAATAATTTTTAGTGGTAAAATTTAATGATAGCTTCTTACATCAATTCTTGATGATAGCTTCTTACATTAATGTTGTATCATAATTTAGACAGGGGAGCCAGCTTGATATTCAGTGCAGAACTTCAAAATTTTAGGGTAGGTCAATGGGAGGACATTATCGTCAGTAAAATAATTGACCAGAATATAAAACTACAAACATACTGAGTGAAAATGATGCACACATTTTTTGATCTTTGACAACTGACCTCTGATACATTCATGTGTAATTTCAAAACTGGTATAGACATTGAGAGTTGTGATTTCTCCATTAACGGCCGCTAATGCGAATATGCAAAATCTTTTAAACATCGGTCTTACATAATTATAGATTGACAGGTTTGCATATTTGTGTGCTATGTGAAGTTATGGCAAATCGTAACCTTTTAAAAGACCTAATTTTTGTAGGTGTTTTGGGGGAAATGTATATCTTCAATACAAAAGGCCAAAAGTTTCATATGATGGACAGCTTTTCCTCCCAGCTACATACACTTTTAAGTATATATCATTAGATTTATAAAGTTTAGAGGACTGTTAAATATCAGAAATATTAAGAGGAACTATCTGTTATTTTTGAGAATATAATTGCCACGGTCAAAAATAGATTTTCTTTATACTTTCATATTTGATGGACCTTGACTTCAAACTAACACACATGGGATAAATTTCGGAAAAATATCCCCGTTGCCATGGTAACAGGCAAATTTCAATTTTAGGCCTATTTTTACAATTTTGCATTTTCAGCAGTCAAATTGTCAAGTTTTGAAGCCAGTGTTACTAATATACACATTATAAATATGATTTTTTCTTTATAAGGTATGAATAGGTCAAACCTTAGATGCCGCAATGAAAGTATAAAAATAATCACCAGATGTCAGGGTGGGTTATACCATTTATTTGAAATAGGGGTGTTTTCAATTTTTCAAAGTATGAAAATATACCAACTTTGTATAGCTCATAAACCATATGGTAGTGTTCCGATTTCAACATCGACCACAGCATGTTGAGATGATACATTGGTCTTATGAAAAAGTTACATTTGAGCTTGGGGAAAACACATCTGTATATACAGTGTTGCCAGACATTTTCCTATTTTTCAAATTCAACACAAATCTCACCTTAAGTTAAATGATGTGAAAATGAAACATCATCCTTTCAAGGAACATTTATTAGAAAGAGAGTTTTATTCATATCAAATTTGATCAGTTATAATGGTCAGTGTTGTTCTAAGCCACATGGGTGTTGCCATAATTGGGGTTTAATTGTGATTTGTGGATATTTTCAACTTTTTACAAGTCATAAAAATACCAAAATGCATTTCTATAATAAAGAAAGAAACATCGACCTCGTCATGTTGAGATGATATATTGGCCTTATGAAAAAGTTATTTTGATCTGGGGGCGGGGTAAGACATCAGTTTATACAGTGTTGCCAGATAAACCACATGGGTGTTGCCATAATTGGGGTTACTTTAATTGTGAGGTGTGGATATTTTCAACTTTTTACAAGTCATAAAAATACCAACTTGCATTTCTATAATAAAGAAAGAAACATCGACCTCGTCATGTTGAGATAATACATTGGCCTTATGAAAATGTTATTTTGATTTGGGGGTGGGGGGTAAAACATCAGTTTATACAGTGTTGCCAGATATTTTCCTATTTTTTCAAATTCAACACAAGTCTCGCCCTAAGTTAAAAGATATGAAAATGAAAATTCACCTTCATACGGAACATATCTTTTTAGAAAGAAAGTTAATTTCATATTCAATTTGATCATCTGGGATGGTCAGTGTTATTTCTAAGCCATATGGGTGTTGCCATAGCTGGCATTTAATATGACAATTTAGATATTTCCAGCTTTTTACAAGTCTTAAAAATAGTACACATCCTTAAAATTATTGTGGAATGAACGCATAATATTAAGGTTAAAAATTACCCTAAGAACACTTAGTATGTGAATTTAAATTTGAGTTCGGAAAATATTTCCTTCTATACAGTATTGCCAGTTATTATCACATATATTCAAAATTCAATGTATGTCTCACTTTAGGATTTATATTGTTTAAATCGCTGCCATGAATAAACCACATAGATGATGCCACTATAAATTGAGTTAATAGTGAAATGTGGATACATTTTCAATTTTAAAATGGCACCTTATTAAAGTTACATCTATAGTATTTCAATTTTTCACAAAAAACACCCAAAAAGCACACACATTTGTCCTAATTTGGCGCTTTTATGGGCACTTTTGCCTTAATGCACCCAATTTGGTGTATTGTCTCCACTGCAAACCCACCAATCGACATACCAAAATTGCTAAGGTACCCCCAAAACCGTGGCACATCCCTGTATACCTTTAACCAGGGAGAACCCCCTCCGGCGTCATGTCATAGGTATACTGTGCCCAGTAGACCTCTTTTTCTACTTGAAACGGGTATTTCCTCAGACAACTTTTATCAACATTTGGTGATTTTTTATTTTGCTTTAACCCTGCAAGTATCTGCAAAAGTGTTCATATAAATCTCCTTCAGTCTTGAAAGCTTAATTTTAGTTGCTTCCTTTTTACAAGCTCATACAAATTCATGTCATCAATGATGAGCAGGGGATGCTTGAATGACAGAGAATTAGCAACAATATCATGCAACATTTCAATGGTCATTTCTTCTTCATACTTTCGACTCTCCTCAAGTGAGCTCCTCTCGGGAAAGGTAACTGGACATTAATTTGTCTGGCTGTGAAAAGGTTCTGTGCGTTATTGTCTTTGACTACAGCTCAACTTACCGTACTTTTCCTAACCAGACAGTCCATGCCAAAATTGTTACTACACCTTTACATTTCATCGAATCTCTTTTTGATGTCTGTCATTTTGAACATCACACTTGAAAGATGTATGCTATGTAGAAACTTTATTTTGCAATTTCATAATTTGCATATTATTAGCATATTTACAAGAAAAAACATGAAAATCAATAAATACCTATATTTTTCACAATTTCAATATTTTATTAGAAATTAAGCATCTAGGCCGTTTGTTATGACTTGATGAATGAAGTTGTTAAAGCAGATTTTGATACTTTTGCTTATTTTTCCTTTTTTGCCCCAAAATGTGTAAAAATCCATTTTTTTTGGGTGACCTATATTTTCTTTGAATATTTATCAAATTTCTTAATTTAGGTATAATACAGTGCAGAAAAAGATGTCAAAAAAATCTGTTAAAACTGATTTCCAATAAATTGTTCCATTTTCCATTTTGGGTTAAATACTCAATTTTCATGCGCTGGATATTTGAAACATAAAATGAAAACATGTCCATTGCACTTTTTCCTCGAGATGTACTATAATATCAAGGTTACGGATATATTTTAATCCCTTTTATCTTCACTGATCCATCAGATACCTATTGTTATGAATGATCAATGAAAAGGTTCAGAACTGGGCTACTAATTGTCTGTCAAATATCTATAGTTATTTTCATGACTGTGTCAACTCAAAAATCATGCAAGGTCGAATGTAGGAAAAGTATGATCAGTTGAGCTGTATTCTCATATCTTTCGAGACATTTGCTGGATCTATATAGTTTTTGCCCATTTCTTCCCCATATCTTTTTTGCAAGTATAGTTGGGATGTGTGCTTTAATAATATGGGGTAGGCGTAATTTAAACATTATCTTACTCTTATATGCATCTTTTTGCAATGTAACAATCTTATGTTATTTTAATTTATTTTAGCCTAGCTAGTATGTGTATATTGGTAAAAATATTATGGCTTTTATGTATATTTTAAAGTATACATGTTTGATGTTTTCTGTGTTGTATTTTAAGGGGTTGGTCACCCACCTTTGCACAGTATTTTTGTCGGACCTGAGAGCACATCAGACATACCAAATTGCATTTTGAATACGAGGAATGTCCTTCTGATATAAAATAATTTTGATTTTTTTAAATTCGCGATACAATAAAAATTTTAGGGTAAATTATGCATATTGAATTGTTTTTATTTTTTGACATATTACAGTTAATTTAATAAATCTAATGATGTGTATTTTAAAGTGTATGTAGCTGGGATGAAAAGCCACCACTAATCAATTAATTAATGTTAATTGAAAAATTTGACCTTTCATAGTGAAGATATAGATATTTCCCCAAAAGACCTTAGGTGTTTTGGTGAAAAAATCTATATCTTCAATCTGAAAAAAGTCAAATTTTCATATGGACGACTTTTCATTCCAGCTACATACACTTTAAGTACATATCACTAGATTTATACAATTTACTTTTGAGATCTGTTAAATTTCAAAAATATCAATTTTTAATCATTTGCCATAAAATGTTTGATGTTTTCTGTGTTGTATTTTAAGGGGTTGGTCACCCACCTTTGCACAGTATTATTTGATATCAGACATATCGAATTGCATTTTGAATACGAGGAATGTCCTTCTGATATAAAATAATTTTGATTTTTTAAATTCAGCGATACAATAAAAATTTTAGGGTAAATTATGCATATTGAATTGTTTTTATTTTTTGACATATTACAGTTAATTTAATAAATCTAATGATGTGTACTTAAAGTGTATGTAGCTGGGATGAAAAGCCGACCACTAATCAATTAATTAATGTTAATTGAAAAATTTGACCTTTCATAGTGAAGATATAGATATTTCCCCAAAAGACCTTAGGTGTTTTGGTGAAAAAATCTATATCTTCAATCTGAAAAGTCAAATTTTCATATGGACGACTTTTCATTCCAGCTACATACACTTTAAGTACATATCACTAGATTTATACAATTTACTTTTGAGATCTGTTAAATTTCAAAAATATCAATTTTTAATCATTTGCCATAAAATTTGTATTATATCGCAAATTTCAATATATGTCTGATGTGCTCTCAGGTCCACAAAAAAATATGTGAAAACGTCGCTATTTGAACCCTTATGACTTATAAAAATATCGACATCTCACTATTAAACCCTAATTATGGCAACACCCATGTGGATTGGAACAACACTGACCATTTATACAACTGATCAAATTTAATATGAAAGTAAATTTCATTTTAATAAACTCTCCTTGTGAAGGTGAATTTTCATTTTCGCATCATTTAACTTTAGGTGAGACTTGTGTTAAATTTCGAAAAAATAGGAAAATATCTGGCAACACTGTATAAACATATGTTTTCCCTTAATTAATGTTAATTGAAAAATTTGACCTTTCATAGTGAAGATATAGATATTTCCCAAAAGACCTTAGGTGTTTTGGTGAAAAATCTATATCTTCAATACTGAAAAGTCAAATTTTCATATGGACGACTTTTCATTCCAGCTACATACACTTTAAGTACATATGTATCATTTCAACATGGTGAAGTTGATGTTTCACTTCCACATATTTTTTAAGGAATGCATACCATGGTATTTTGGTATTTTTAAAACTTGTAAAAAGTTCAAAATAACCACATCTCGCTATTCAACCCTAATTATGGCAACACCCATGTGGTTTGGAACAACACTGACCATTTATACAACTGATCAAATTTAATATGAAAGTAAATTTCTTTCTAATAAACTTTCATTTTCAACCTAAGGTGAAACTAGTGCTGAAAAAAAAAAAAATAGGAAAATATCTGGCAACACTGTATAAACAGATGTTTTTCCCCAAGCTCAAATGTAAATTTTTCATAAGACCGATGTATCATCTCAGCATGATGAGGTCGATGTTTCATTTTCACATCTTTATTTTAGGAATGTATGCCATTGTATTTTGGCATTTTAAAGACTGAAAAATAGCTGAAAAAGCTGAAAAAAAGCTGAAAAAAAGCTCAACATATGTTGAATTTTGAATTATGTGATAATATCTGGCAATACTGTATAGAAGGAAATATTTTCCGAACTCAAATTTAAAATTTAAATTCACATACTAAGTGTTCTTAGGTTAATTTTTAACCTTAATATTATGTTCATTCAATAATTTTAAAGGTGTGTACTATTTTTAAGACTTGTAAAAAGCTGGAAATATCTAAATATTGTCATATTAAACGCCAGCTATGGCAACACCCATATGGCTTAGAATAACACTGACCATCCCAGATGATCAAATTGAATATGAAATTAACTTTCTTTCTAAAAAGATATGTTCCATATGAAGGTGAAGTTTCATTTTCATATCTTTTAACTTAGGGCTAGAGACTTGTGTTGAATTTTGAAAAAATAGGAAAATATCTGGCAACACTGTATAAACTGATGTTTTACCTCCCCCTCCCCGATCAAAATAACTTTTTCATAAGGCCAATGTATCATCTCAACATGACGAGGTCGATGTTTCTTTCTTTATTATAGAAATGCATTTTGGTATTTTTATAACTTTTAATAAGTTGAAAATATCCACAAATCACAATAAAACCCCAATTATGGCAACACCCATGTGGTTTAGAACAACACTGACCATTATAACTGATCAAATTTGATATGAATAAAAACTCTCTTTCTAATAAATGTTCCTTGAAAGGATGATGTTTCATTTTCACATCATTTAACTTAAGGTGAGATTTGTTTTGAATTTCGTAAAATAGGAAAATGTCTGGCAACACTGTATATACAGATGTGTTTTCCCCAAGCTCAAATGTAACTTTTCATAAGACCAATGTATCATCTCAACATGCTGTGGTCGATGTTGAAATCGGAGCACTACCATATGGTTTATGAGCTATACAAAGTTGGTATATTTTCATACTTTGAAAAAATTGAAAAACACCCCTCTTTCAAATAAATGGTATAACCCACCCTGACATCTGGTGATTATTTTTATACTTTCAATGCGGCATCTAAGGTTCGACCTATTCATACCTTACAAAGAAAACAGTATATATATATTGTGTATATTAGTAACACTGGCTTCAAAACTTGACAAATTGACTGCTGAAAAATGCAAAAATTGTGAAAATAGGCCTAAAATGAAAATTTGGCTGTTACCATGGCAACGGGGATATTTTTCCCAAATTTATTTCATGTGTGCTTGTTTCAGGTCAAGGTCCATCAAATATGAAAGTTTAAAGGAAATCCATTTTTTGACCGTGGCAAACATTTAACAAAAATTCTCCAAAATAACAGATAATGCCTCTTAAGTTTTGATAATTTGCCATATATTTGTATTAAATCTTGAATTTCAAAAATCAAAATTATTTGATATCAGAAGGACATTTCTTGTATTCAGAATGCAATTTGTTGTGTCTGATGTGCTCTCAGGCCCCACAAAAAATACTGTGCAAATGTGGGTAACCGACCCTTTAACTCTGCAGCAATCAGTCACAACACACAGTGTCAACAGCGTCTAAATAAATACTTTTTCCCTGAAATGAATCACGTCCTAATACTCCGTTGGTGAGCGACGGGCGATTGGTATTTCACTAATAAGAGACCTCGCCTTTCCGAACGCAAGAAAAGGAGTCCTATCTGATTGGCTAGAAACCGATCGCTAGATCGCTCAGTGACGAGTGTACAAACTCATGTATTCAATTCCATTTAAATCAATATTCTATTATTAACGCAGATAAAGAAAGTTTTATAGCTATTCACTGTGCTGTATTGTATTATAGATTTCTGATTTAATATTCTATAGCCAGTGTACAGCACTGTGGTCTTAGCTGAATGGGCTTTCATTTCGTTCTTTTCATAAATAATATTCTCAAACAGTTTAATATATCACAATTTTGACACACGATTAATTTTTTACTCTGAAAATGCAGTAAAATATGTCTACACCAAACAGCAATCCCCGCTTATTAGTGTATTGTATTTCCAGTTAGTGTATTGGAAACAAATCCTGCATTTTACCTGACAACAAATCAAATTTTCTTGTAATAGCAACACCATGTGGGGTACTGAGCATGCACAGATTGCATAAACGTGTATGAATGGAAACGCTGCGGTATTTCATATCGTGTAATTGATATGCTTAGCCTGAGTCGATCGGCCTATCTCAAACAAAATCACCATGTGTAGCTTTTGAAGAAAGAGTGGACTCGCCATACTATCAAAGCAATTTTTGACACAAAGATATAGGATGATGACGCTGTGCAACACTTACTAGGAGTACTTGTAGTAGACTTTGGCTTAGGTGAATTTGTTGTCGATGTTGGTCTAGGTGGGTTCTCTTCACTAGCAGCACCGCCTTCATTATCAGCCGTATCATCATTATCATCTTCATTGTCGTCCATAGGGATATCTAATTCACCATTATGTCTCTGGACAACCCATTTCATGATGCTGCATGCAGCCGTTAACCTATAATCATCTGCAATGTTAACAAAGCATGAGGCGTGGATTGGAAATAAATGATGTAAGCCAAAGAAATTATGATTTAAC
Organism: Amphiura filiformis; assembly: GCF_039555335.1. Lineage (NCBI taxonomy): Eukaryota > Metazoa > Echinodermata > Ophiuroidea > Amphilepidida > Amphiuridae > Amphiura > Amphiura filiformis. Next base: position 30,267,996 of record NC_092630.1, on the reverse strand, counting down.
CCCATGAGAACTACCTGCCGATTGGCCAAAAAAAAGTTTTCATTATCAATTGGACGAATCAGCAACATTGTTAGAATGATTTCACCACACAAAAAAATTGGGGTGAATTATTTACAAAGCTCCATTCTGATTGGTGATTAAAGTGAAGATATCATGTAATTAGCCAATCAGCAGCAATGTTAGACCGGCAGGGGGTTAAATGACTTCATATGAGGCTTGGGCAAACTGACATCTAAAAAATTAAGTGAGGGAAAAAGTCAAGGCTCAGCTGGGATTGAACCCCAGGCCTCACAGTTACCGGTCCATGGGTAATTGTGGTGGAGATTGAAAACCTGGCCTAATAGTGTTCAATCCTCACTGAGTCAAATTTTAAACAATAAAAATTTTTCCCTCTTTAGCCAGTTCTCAAGTTCAGTCTGATACATTCCAATATAACATGAAAATGCCACTGTGTTATCATCTGCTTCAGCATGGTCAAATCATGGTGAAACATAGAGTTGGAATTCCTTTCTTTCTTACTTTTTGTTAATTACATGTTCACTTGCCAGTGTTATACTATTCAAACATAGCTCTTTTAAACACACAAACAATCAAAAACACTTCTTCATCTAGTGTGTTAGTGTTTCTGTAGAATCATCAAATTTTTGTCTGTTTTTCTCACCTAATTGATTTTTCCCTTGTATGCTTTTTATTACTATTCTAATTTCTTTTCATTCTATGCTTGTCACTTTCTTTTGCTGTCTTTCTCGTTTAATCTCTTGCAGTGCTAGTTACTAGTGCTACTTGTTTTTACCTAGTAAAAGGGATTTTTTATGCTCCCGAAACGTCGGTTGTTTTGTCTTTTTTAACCCTAAATTTTGGATGTTGTTGTACATATTAAACAGTTTTTAACATCAAATTTGTGATTTTTTTGTGTCCGTCCGTCCGTGCGCTATCGCGTAATTCACATTCGCGTGCTCGCAGTGCGCTATCGCTGAGTATCAACAGGATTGTGCGCGAAGTACAGTGTGCGCATCGGAAAGCATTACAGTGTGACTAACAGGTGCATCTCATCGGACCAATAGGCCTATTTTCAACACATAATTATTTCAATACGGAACACGTGCATAGGCCTTATTTCAGCAGAACATGACTATTTCCGGGGTCCTCCAGAATGGTTAACCTAAAAATAATCAGTTATGGTAAGTTACTTTAATAACGGCCTATATCCACGTCCAGATACTAATTTCGGGTCTTCCAATGTGGTAGCAGGACAGGGCTTGGAAGAGGAGAATGATGGGTTTCCAGATTATGGGTAGGCACACTAAACAAACAGAGTTGATTAAATTGTATCAAGTTGGGTCTTGATCATTGAGAGACACATTTCATAGTAGTTTAAAAGGTCAGGGCAGGTATATGGGTAACAGGTGTTGGGTAATTAGAAATAGGCCTATCACGAGAACCGCCTGACCCGAGAACCGCAAAATCTAGTTCTATATAGTGATGCCAATAGCCTACTATAAGTTGAATTCAATTAATTACCAGCCATTCTTCTACTTACCTACAAACGCATTTTTCTCCTCTTCTGAACAAATTTTGTAACAACGTGGAAAGAAACTGTCCGGGTCCACAGTTCCAAACCTCGCAAGACTTCTTAAATGCGTACATAAGCCAACCTATACATAGAAATTAAATCAAATTATTGTTAGAATAAAAAAAATACTAATTTAAATTCACTTTCTTATTTCATCTTGAGAGTCCATGCCCATGCAACTGATTTCATCTGAATGGGGAAACCCGTAAGGGCTATTTATTTCTTCACCATCAGTAACACATGCTGATTACTTCTTATTCTTCTGTAAGTCTCAAAACAATTTCTAAAGTTGATGGATTCACACAGGGGATACCTGAACAGAATTGTTCATGTCTCACCCCCTTTTTCAACCAAATCAACAGTAATAACTCTTGTAGTAAGAGATCAACATTTAACCACAAATTGCCTCAGGCAAAACTCACTTCCTGGGAACTAAATACCACACAAGGTCCTTTTTATGTAACTCATTGACCCATCTGTGTCATAAACTGCCTCTAGCTATAATGACAGCCTGGTTATCTGGTCACCTCACTAACCTCAGGAGGGAATTCAAGATGTGTTCAATTCTCTTCAGGCAGTGAAACCCAATGAACTGTTTGGCTAGTTAGGATTTGGTTAGTTAAATTCAAAATCAATAGAGGCACAACATTTTAACTAGCCCGAGGGACAACATTTAACTTGCTTGAGGGACTAATATTTAACTAGCTTGGGCGACCAACATTTACTAGCCTAAATAGGATGCCCTCTATTGAGTTTGAAACTAACTAGCCAAATAACAAATCCTGTTCACACAGAAGCACACCATAATTATTTCTTTCTTTTTAAATCAGATAAGCACAAACCTACCTTAGTTGTGAAAGCACTATTTTTAGGGAAGTGATTAATATAGGTATCCTTTTTCAAGAATTTGTAGTCTATACCACTAGCTTTGACTGTCCAGATGAAGGAGGGAGAATGGTTGCGTACTATTCTTGACTGTAAGAGAGGAACAAAAGAAACATCAATAAGTTTTTAATTAATAATATGTGATGTCCAAATAGCATGCATGTATTTTATGACCATGTGGAGTTCAGACACAAAGAGTTGCAAGGTATTGCTGCGTTTCTTGAGATATATGTCAAAAAAGTGTTCAACTTTTATTTCCTATTACCAAAGTACCACACAAAATACATAACTACCACTGTAATATTTGTGATATTCCCTCTACGATGCCCGAAGCTGTTTTTGTGAAAAGGTTTTACTTTGTCCACAATACTGGCATGAGAATGATCATTCATGAAAAAACCTGAAGTGTTTGTAAAAAGCTTGAAAAAGTGTGTGAAATTGGGCTAAAAAGGCCAAAAACGGGCTGAAATTAAAAGAAAGTGCAGAAATTTGGACAACAAAAAAGCCTGAATTCAGGTTTAAACTTGAAAATTCCCATGCCTGAAAATAGTGAAAAAGTTATACAAAAGGGCAATTGATTTGAGTTTAACTCACCAAACAATAAAAAACATACACCGCTGATATTGCTTATTATTGATATGCTTATTTAAATGTGTTTGACACACAACATATTAATTAACAAACTGTCACAAATTAATGATGTACGCATGTTCATATAAAAACTATACATTCAGTGTATATATTTAGCAGAAACTGAAAACGTAATAAATCTCTTTCCACTTACCATGATACCATAAACACTATCGGAAGCATCCAAACCAGTATCGTCTTCTACATCACTGCCGCCATGGCAACCGTTGTCATCTGAAAGCAAAATAAAAAAGGGTAGGAATTCAAGAATGTTTATCATGATAATAAGCTGCCATTATTTGGTAAGTATCTTCCAAATTAGTAAACTTAATTAGTGTACTCAATCATGACAGGTAAACAAGATACACTTAATCAGTCTGGGCTTAGGGACTGTTCACAAACACTTGTAGCAGGGGGGGTGTGATGCAAAATGGGGACCCCTGAATCCCTCAGAAGGGGAGGGGGCTTTTAAAAAAAATCACCAACCTTAATTTTTCTTGTAGAGTTTATGCTATTTTCTATGAGGTGACGTAAATTTTTCACGGCCAAAAGGGGGCCCTGAATTTTTTTTTCTTTATGCATCAGGCCCCCCTTTACAAGTGTTTGTGAATGGTCCCTTAATAAAATGTATCAGTAGGCATGTTCAGGTGGTAACAGAATTCTTGAGGATTGGGGAAGTCAGGAGAATCATGATTCCCAAGTCAATCTCTGACTGCCTGTCCACATGGTGCTCCATTGAAGAGTGGAATCCTTGAGTTTGCGATGCCTGATAATGAAAGTGTTTGCATTACAACCAGAGGCTGGCTGTGAATCTCTAGTGGCGTGCCAAAGTAAACCACATGAAATAATTATAATTAAACCAAGGTCAAAGATTACGCCCAGCACATGGCAGCAGCACTCAAGAATTACTTCAGGAATCAGGATCATTTGGTGATATCGTGAAATCCTCTAAATTTCATGTGGATACATTTGGGGACAAAAAGCAGGATTTCCCCTAAGCTTTTCTCGAGAATTGTGTTGCTTTTAAGCATAAAGACCGCCATGTGGATATGCCTAATAATGATCCCAGAGAAACAGCCTTGAATAAACATCATGAACACAATTTGTAACTGTTATTAATATTATTATTGATTGCAACTGAAAGAAACACATTCATTGATTTTTACTTTCTGAAAGTACATTGTGATCAACTATGACCAACTACAGTAATGCCAGCACACAATACATTCATGATTGCATTCATCAATTAATCAATTAACAATCAATAATGTTATTAGCTTCAACAAACGGTTATATGATTATGAAAGCAGATATACAAGTTACTTAAAATAGAAAAATAAAAGGGGCACACTAAAAATTTGCAATACATGTCTGAATGCAGTTAAGGTGGTACTACACCCCCTGATAAATTCTGTGACTAATTTTGCATTTTTCTCAAAAATGTAAAGTTACACACTGGTAACAAAAGTTATGTATATTATAGGGGCAAGGAATCCAATTACTTCACTGAAATTTCAGTGATTCAAGACAAGTGGTTCATTATATATGTTAAGAAATTAGGTACATTCTAGCGGTACCTCTTTTATTATCATAAATTAACGTACCGCTTGTCTTGAGTCACTGAAATTCCAGTGTAGTAACTGGATTCCTTGCCCCTATAATATACATAACTTTTGTTACCAGTGTGTTTATATTATTTTTTGAGAAAAATGCAAAAATAGTCACAAATTTATCAAGGGGTTTAGTACCACCTTAATACATGGAAAATGTTGTATTTATATCCCAATAAGAAAATGTAAATGTTGATACAGAAATGGGAATTCTTAAAAATGTTCCTACATATTTGGAGTGAAATCTCAATCTGCAATCTATAGTACAAGTTTCTGAACCATGATATATGATGAAATCATGTTTTTGGCTTTGATTGAAACTGCTGCAAAAAAAAAAATCTTGATTCACTGGTTAACCATTTCCAAATGGCCTACAAGTTTCTGAAAAGTAAAAACCAATATATGCATGTGCCCTTGAAATAACTGAAGACACCGAAGTGCGCTGATGCCACAAAGGTAGTAACTTCTGAAAAGTAAAAAGCAATATGCATGTACAATTGTACATGCACAATCCACCCTTGAAATATAACTTGAAATAAGGCCCCAAATTGCGTTGATGCCCAAGACTCGGGCTGATGCCATGTACAGCATTGCATTGGTGCTATTTAAGGTACGTAGCTATTTATAGGAGACACACCTGTTTTCAAGCCATTCAATAGCATGTAATCAAAGTACATTGCCTGAGTGAAATTGTCAAACTGCCTTTGATTGACTGTCCTTTCAATGTCTTATTCAAGGATTGCATATGATAGCTTCATCACCAGTCTTACATCACTTGGATAGATTCCAGAATGTGTCATGACCTTTGAATGTGTTGGATTATTGGATACAAAACTCATACCCACATCTTAAGGTTAACTTTACGGGGGTACTAGTACACCCCTGCCCAATTTTGTGCCTATTTTTGCATTTTTCTCAAAAATTTTAGCGCGTTAGTGACAATTAAGATTAATATTATAGGGGCAAGGACTACAACTACTGTACTGAAAATTCAGTAACTCAAGGCAAGTAGTTATTGATTTATTGATCAAATATTGGTTTTCCCTCATTTTTGACTGTAACTCCACAACTGTTGTCTGTGCTGAAATAAAATTTCCAGTGCAGTAGTTGTAGTTCTTGTCCCTATAATATACATATCTTAATTGTCACCAATATGCTATAATTTTTGAGAAAAATGCAAAATTAGCACAAAATTTGCCAGGGGTGTAGTACCACCTTAAGGCTATGACTGTTGAATGTCATTTACTCCCGGGGGTGCCACTCATATACCATTGCATGTTGTCATCACTGACCAGACACTTTTATTTTTCACCCAAAACACTGACATGCCCAAGGGCTGAAAGGTAACCCTTACCACTGACCTGCTATGAAAAAAGGATACCCAAATCACTGACCACAGCCATGGTGCAAACAAAGGTACCCATATCACTGACCTTACACAGTATCTGTACCTTGTACAAAATTAAGTAGTCTCTACGCCCGTCTCTCGCAGCCCGCTTCGGCAGCATGCACAAACATCACCGAGTTTTAATCATGGTACAAGACCGGGCACAAGACTAATATATTACACTTACAGACCCGAAGTAAGAAGTTGTTTACAATCAGGAGCGAAAACAGCGGCTGACGTCAAATGCTGGACTTTGATTTTTCATGAACCCAAAACGCCGACATATCTATTGTAAAAAGGTACCCTTTTTCCAGAAAACACCAAAATTGAGACCCTTTTTCGCGTCCCGCTGGGCGTAGCCTATGCTTAAAAAAGATACCCTTTTACCGCGAAATTTTGGTCGGTGATGACTTCATTGACGGTTCAACTGGCACCCCCGGGCATTTACTGAACTGTGCCACTGACAATGAGGTCTACCCTTTGGTCACATAGTGCATATTTCTGTTCGCAGTAATCAAAATAATAACTTACCATCTGGATCACCGCCATCATCATCAGAATCATCATCGCTATCATTCTTTTTCTTAAATTTATGTGGGGCCATTGCCCGATACTGTTTTTCAACCCAATCTCTCCTACGAAGACATTGTCTCACTACCGGATATGGACCTTGGATCATAAAAACTTTATTTTTCTGGGAAAAAAAGAAAGAAAAAAAATCATATATAACTTTGTTCCATATATTTTCATGTTTGAAAGAACAGGCATATTTCTCTCTACTTTTACTATAAACACAATCAGTAGCCACTCCTTCCAGGTCCATAACTCACCCACAAGCTGCCCAAAACTGATAACAATACTGGTAAAAAGAATTTGGGCAGTGCAGGTAATAATTTTCAAGTTTTCCCCACCAAGTCTTGCCATTGTTATTTCAATAATTAACCCTAACCGTACCAAACATCAAAAAACCTCAATTCAATTCTTTCCTTCCCCCTTGCCAAAAAGCAACTGGGTGTTAGGGTTAAGATATGTAAACAAAATTATACTCATGAGAGCTAGTTCCAATATACAAAGTTCAAAGCAAGTCCTAGTTTTGACTTGGTAATAACACAGGTGAACTTTATACTGAACTAAGACTCACTTCTCAAAGTGGATCCTGTTATACTTATAGTGTGTCTCGTCTCAAGTTGTGAGTAACTCGCAGTGGCAGATTCGAATCAGTGCGTTTACGCGGTTGCCTCACCAGCATATGGATAAAACGCCCTCCTACGCATGTGTATACGCCATGCGGGAAAAGGTTAGTGGGCAGGATTCGAATCTGCCACTGCAAAATCCAACATGGCGTTACTCTAAACATGAGACGTGACAGACAAGACAATAGACATGTTGATAATGTGCACCCTTGCCTGAAACTACAAATTACAATACTTAAATTGTTATTGTCAAAAGCACAGTCACAAAAGATTTTGTGCTCTTAAGTAACCCTGTGATTCATTTTCTTACTTTAATAGCTTTCTCAGCAATAAGCTTTGCCACCCTCAGTCTTTCTCCAGTAGGGGGTCCAGAACCCTGTCCAGCCATAACCCTAGCTTTGGTACGCGGAGAAAGCGGTTCAGGAGATTTACTTCTGAGATGTGTGCCGGCAGAGGGTCCTGGTGTGTCAGAATCATTGCCGCTGTCATTGGAGCCAGCTAACGGAGAATAAAATCATGAGAAACACCATAATTATACTTTCATATAAAATGTCAGGCCAACTAAAAAAAGCCTCTCAAAGCTTACGACGATTTAAAATAAGGAAATGGTCTCATACATTACGTTTTGTTACCTGGAGAGATTTGATCATGTCTCACCTCTTTTTTCAACCAAATCGACGGTAATAACTCTTGTAGTGAGGGATCAACATTTAACCACAAATTGCCTCTGGCGAAGCTCACTGCCTGGGATCCAAATACCACACAAGGTCATTTTATGTAACTCATTGACCCATTTGTGTTATATACTGCCTCTAGCTATAATGACATCCTTGTGATCTGGTCAACTCATTGACAGATACAAACCTCAGGAGGGAATTCAATTTTTGATCAATTCTCTCCAGGTAGTGAAACGTAATGAAATTTGAAGTACTGATCACATAATTCTTCCAACAAATGCTTTTAAAACATAAAATTAAGTTGCTGATAGTCCGAATAAGCAGTCCCAGAACTAAATATTAATTTCTGACATGATCGTGTTCTGGGTCTGAACTGTTTCCATATGAAATCTTGATGGCAAATTGAACAAAAGAAGCACATTCTACTTGACAGCTTTTTAATCCCTATTCATGTTACGTGAATCACGCTAGATTGTGGACCATCCTTCTGATACTTGAGTGTTTGGACAAGCAGAACAGTCTTTTGTCTACCTCTCTGTTTGCAAACACACAAGGAGGTCATCCTCGCCGAATAGGAAAGACAGCGTAATATTTAGTACGGCCCTAAGTTGCCGATATTTTTGTATTTATACAAAAATGAAGGGAAATTAAATTGTTTAATTTCCCCAAGACAAATGCATTTCACTGACAAATTTCAGTGTGGTCAGGTTTAGCATATCGTCACTGGGCGGGAAAAACCTCATATGTACTTTTGGCCCTTGAACATGGATAAAGCCTTGTAGGTGTAGACTTTATATTGAAGAGGTTGCTTCATCCATGTTCAAGGGCCAAAATTACATGCATAAAACATCTCATATTTACTTCTGGCCCTCAAACATGGATAAAGCCTTGTAGGTGTAGACATTATATTGAATGGTTTGCTTCATCCATGTTCAGGGGCAAAAAGTACATATGAAGTTTTTCCCGCCCAGTGACGATATATCATTGATGCCACATCTCTCATTATATTGATAGATTAAAATCAGAGCAACATAAATATAATAAGCAGTTATTAAAGTTGATCAATATTTGAAACCAATATTATTACCTTCAGCTGGGTGTGTGTAGCTGCGTTTATGTAATCGTGGGGATCTGTCTTTGACATCTTTCTTCTGTCTGCTCACCAGTAGACTGTTTCCTGGAGCATATGGAGCTGTAGAAAAACATTTTTAAGTTACTTTAACATGTATATGGCATATCTGGGTGGCCTGTGGGTGGGGGCAAACCCCCATTAACACAGAGGTTAGTGTAGCCTACATTTTAAGCTAGCATCATTAATTACACTACAGGCAGTTAAGATCCCACCCTCTTTAGAATACCCAATGCATATCTCAGTTAGTTCAGGGTAAAGGTAGATACTAGCAATCGCAGTATGTGTTCAAAAATTGCTAATGATCACAGGCTGGCAGCATTTTCACAATTGCTTGTAGCGATATCAGATCAAGTGTCAAAGTTGCCTTGAAGTTAACTGGCTTGCGACTTGATGCTCAGGCATGCTTCATGTGGCAACCGATTAGATATCGGCAGTCACTCTGCCGATCAGCAATGGAAGTCCAAAGTGATGTCATAAAAACGCTACGCTCCTAGCGATTGCTTCTTATGATTTAATGGCCCTTAAGAATTTCAATGCACATGTGAGATAATCAAATTTGATTCTTGCAAACGAATTATAAATTGTAATCATTTGGAATCAGATGTAAATGTTGATAATTTTACAATAATCAAAGCTGATTCATGTTTTCATAATAGAGAATTGATTTATGCAATGTACATATATTCTAAAATACTGGATTTGACATGTAGTTCATTATTATGCAAGCAGAGATAAATTGTGTGGCACTTACTTAATGTTTCACTAATTCGTTGGAGATTGATTGAGGACTGCATCGGAGGCATCGTCCTGCCCCCTCTGAGCGGATTAAGCTGGGAATCCAGCAAGGAAGTTGATCCAGAATGATGGAAGTCATGGATGCTATCGGTGGTATTTAAAGGTGAATGACTGGACGATCGTCTTCTGCTTGTTAGATTTGGTGTTGACGTGGGCGTACCCCAGGCTGAGTTATCAGAATTCTGTACAACAACAAACAAGAACATACATGTACAAGTATGATAATCAATTGTCAACAACAACAAATAAAGTAACAAAACCGTGCCTGTAAGTTCTTGGCTGCCTTGGAGAGACACAATTTACAATGTCAATTCAAGAATTTATCAAATTACAATTTTGTGGATGGATATGATGACACATGATGTATGTATTTTTAGTAGCTTTTAGAAATTTAAAAATCATATAATTTGAAAACTGAACGGTCCAATTTTGGACATTCAATGGCATAGATCAGATTGTCACAGGGGTTTAATTTTGGTATAAATCGGTGAATCACTTCTTGTTTACAAGAAGATTGTATAATTTTAAACTTCCAGGAATCAAAATGCATTCTTTTTATCATTTTATGTTTACAAAATGGATCATTGAATAAATATATGTGATGCGATCAAGCAAAATCAGTCGGAACTCGGAAATATTGATTTTGAGATATATAGCCAATAGCCATACAAAGGAAATATTTCCTTTTGTTTGCCTTTGTTTTGGAAGCTCTTTAGTTGCTCATATCTTTGGAACTGAATGTTCAATTTCAATGGTGTTTTCTGCAAAATCCAGATTTGTAAATGCTTATAAATTTACTATCCTATAAGAAACTGAAAATTTAATATTTCCGAGTTCCAACTGATTTTGCTTGATCGCATCACGAATATATTTGGTTGAAAATTGTTTGATTAAAAATTTAGGCTCTAAACCATTTGAACTGAGCCTTGTGAAACTAAGTCTGTACATGGGGAATTCAGAATATATTAAAAAAATAATTGAAATTGTTCAACAATTTTATCTTACCTCTTTGTCTTTAGTTTTCTTGTTTTTTGTTATTGTTGTTACAGGTGAAAGTCTTCCTTTTAGTTGCTTGCTTTGTTCCAACTGTAATAACAACAAAATACAATTTTGAATTTACATACATGTTAATATAACATGTACCAACAAGAAAATACAAAACCATCTATATTTTATTTTACAAAATCTGATGATTCTGATCTCTATCCTCGGATCGCAATCACCAGCATGCATCAAAACAGTAACCACCCTGACTTTGAGCAATTATGCCGCCAGCATACTTTCCTGCCGCTTGCCGCTGCGGCAGGGCGTTTCCACCAATGATAAGCCTTGATTGTGTCCGTTTGTCTGCAATGCGTGTGCGCCACGCCGCTCAGCGGCAAGCGGCAGGGTAGTATGAAACCAGCTTAACTGAAACTATGCAATTCTATAAATTGTAGCAGTCACATCTGTTTCTCTATGATTTTCACTGACTGTTCTGCATATATATATGATATATGTGACCCCTCGGCACAACTGAGCCCTGAAGTCGCCAATCATCATTTTTGAGATATTCAACCAAAATATTCTGCTTGAAATTAGCTTTAAAATGATGTATATCATGTCTATAGTACTTGGCATTTAAGTAGTGAAAAATCAATAAAACAGTCAATAAATCCTTTGTTTCCTATTGTTTATTGTTAAGTTCGATGGAGCATATCTCAATAGTGGCACTGGCGACATCCGGGCTCAGTTGTGCCGAGGGGTCACATATAGTGATGTAAACAGGGAACAAGGGCCAAGATGTTTTTGATACTTTTGGGCTATATGCAAATAATGCAACCAAATTGATGACATTGAACAATGAACATTGGTCATAAATTAGATATAATTTTAAGAAAAAATAAATGTATTTTCAATGTTGACAAGTGGTGTTTTAAACTTCAATGCAACACTCAATAAATAAATTCCCACAAACATTCGCAGTTATTAAGGCCAAATTGGTCAAGCTGGGAGATTCCATGTTTGTTGATAGAAAGACAGCTTAGGCTAATAGAAATTGGCACTCCATTCGTGGTGGATAATCATGATAAATAAAGTTTAAAACATGTAGGCCTATATCCGGCACTAGAGTGATTCTTTGTTGGATTATTTTATTTGATCCTATTAACCTTTTTCCTTTTCTCACAAGTCTGAAACATCGAGTCGTAGTACCGTCCATTCGAACTTGGATGTAAGCTTAATGAGCGAGTTTAGGCCTACAAGCTACATGTTGACGCAAATTCAAGAACGGTAGAAAACTTGGAAGTATGACTATAATATCCCGGGACTATATCTGCCTCTGTATTTTGCAAACTAAAACAAGAATAGGGCCTACTCTATTAAATAAATACGAAAATGAGAGTAGGCCTATGACTGAATTAATTTATAAAAAATGCCAAGTCCCAGACACTGAAACTGATATCGTAAAAGTCACACCGGCGCTTGCACAAAGTTTATGAATGAATCAATGCCGTACAATGGTTTTTTTATTTATACTCATCACATGTATAACGCCATGGTCGGGGCGCGTATGTAGGGCTATTTGCATGCTTGTCATGGGTAAAAATCCTGGCGTTTGCGGGCCGAATGTGGCAACCCAAAATTTACGGTCGACCTGGGAGAAACCGATTTACAATAACTTAGGTGGTCTATCGGTAATGCGATACGCTATTTTTGGTCGACCTGGGATTTTTTCTCCCAGCTTGACCCAAAATCAAGTTATTAAGGGCGTGCTACACCCCTCGATAAATTTGTGTCTATTTTTGCATTTTCTCGAAAACTAATAACACACTGGTAACAAAAGTTATGTATATTATAGGAACGAATCCAATTACTATACTGGAATTTCAGTGACCAAAGACAAGCGGTTCGTTATTTATGATAAGAAATAAGGTACCGCTAGGATGTACCTCATTTCCTATCATATATTAAATATAGGCCTACTGAACCGCTTGTCTTGAGTCACTGATGAAATTTCAGTGTAGTAATTGGATTCCTTGCCCCAACAATATACATAACTTTTGTTACCAGTGTGTTATTATTTTTTTGAGAAAATACAAAAATAGTCATAATTTACCACTGGGGTGTAGTACCACCCCTTAACAGAACCAAAATTCTTGTTGACAAAAGTTTGCAAACAAATTCACAAAACATTTATATGTTGTCAACTTCTGAGTTGACTTTTAAAAATATTTAGTCTTTTATTTATTATCATGATCATGTTTGTATTTAATTTAAGCTTACCAATTTCTTCTGTTTTTCAAGATGCATTTCTTGTCTTGCCATGAAAGTTGTCCCCAATCCCTCAGCAATTTTCAGGCTAGCTGTGCTCATTTGAGGCCTGAAAGTAAACTCTGAACTCTGTCGCGTTTCTGACCTGGAGCTGGGACGCTGCTGCGACAAATTCTGATCTCGACGATCTTGTACCAATTTCAAGCTAGTGTCATTTAATTTTGGGCTAAATGTAAGTTCTGAATCAAATTCGAATTGTTGTGGTGATTTTGGCGAGCGTACTTGGAGGCCACGGGAAGAAGAACGTGATTGCGGGCGAGAAACTGGTGGTGGTATCGCTGATGCCGCACGACGAACCCCAGTAATTGCAGGTTCCTCTTGCATGTGCAGCATTCCTTTTCGGCTGAAACAGGCCGACAAGGCTCTCGAGTTCCCTCTCCGTTATTTGATCTACACATTCTACATTTTGAAACGTCCGTTTTGATGAGTAGCTGAATTTTTAAAATGTTTTAATTGGGTTGTTATTCTGTTACCATTTCGCAGGTGCCTGTCTTGTCTGTCTGTGTTGGCTTCGCTTTGCTTGCTTTCAATCAAATCTCCATGGACGCATACATCCCATCAATAAATGTAAACAAATCAACTTTAGTATAGTTTCATCACCTGGTTATAGACGCTATGTATTTTAACGAACGCAAAGTGTGTGCAAGCTAGTACGACTGACAACACGGTATTATAATAATGTATCAATACAGGGTAGAGGTTATATTAGATAGAGAGCGCTTTAGCGCAAATGAAAAGAAAAGGCAGCTGGTGACAGTTGCGTGAGAGAATAAAGAGAGATAGAGAAAGAAGAGAGAAACATAAAGGGTTAAAAGCTGTTAAACAAAAATACCACCCCCTAAAATTACAATACATAACCTGACATACATTTGAAAACTTTGAAAACCTGAATAAATGAGACATTTTTCTATCCTCCCAAAGTTCTCCCTTCTCAAAATTATTTTTCTTTGGTCAAAAACCAGCCTGGTCAAAAATAATCACATTTTAAAGAGACCGTTCCTGATGCAAAAAAAATTTCATCACGAAAATTTTTCGGGCCCCCCTTTTCAGATCTCAAAAATTTCAGGGCCCCCCTTTTTGACATGAAAATTATGGGTCAACCCCATAAAAAAGCATATAGGCCTAAACTCAATTTTCCCTGGAAAATTTGTGGTCATAAGTTTTCAGCCCCCCCCCCCCGAGTCAAAACTTTTAATGGCCCCCATTTTGCATCAAGCTCCCCTAACAAGTGTTTACGATCCCTTAAAATGATCCTTTCAGTAACACTTTTCAACATCCTATACATTTAATGTAAAAACGTTTACGATAGGCCTATTATGAGTGATCAATGTTTTTATTTAAGTTGTTTGTTTGTTTTCTTGAATCTTATTTCGTGATATTTAAACTCAGTCACCCATGCAATCACCACAATGAATTATTTCAGCTTATTTACATAATTTTGACATTCTTCAAGTTTTTATTAAGCAGGTGTTTCAAAAATGGTAAAATCGCTACAGGAGGAGGTTTGTGGTGCATAGTTCAGTTCTTTCGTTGGCAAGACTGAAGAGCTCAGTGAAATTTACTTGCAGACCTATTAAATGGTAGACTGTTAGCATGATCAGAGATCGCTTGGATTTGGATGCATGCACTAAGCCTATAGGATTTAGAATCTCATCCCGATTCATTGCATCTTTCTACTCTAGAAGTAATGTTTTAGGCCTACATTATTTTCTCTAAATTTTTACTTCATCATGTAGCGGCGAGTTTTTTCTTTCTAATAGGCCTACATCAGTTCCGAGCAGATTGAAGTTTAAAGCGATATTACAGACTCATCACTTTCCGCATCTGTCTGTTTCTCTATTTTTGCCTCCCCCCCTTTTTTTTATATAAATAGCGCGGCACTATCTATTAGGCCGAATGCCGGGTTTTTTTAAATTCGCACAGAGTAACCGTGCGTGCTTTAGGATTTTCTCGCTGTATCTACCGTAAGGCTTAGCATTTAGAATTTCATATAGTCCCTAATTAACGCCTATAGTCCCAAATTAAACCAAAACAAAATGTCGTATAACATTTGAAAGTTTAATTTGATTCTCAGTAGAAAGAGCACCAGTAGGCCTAATTCGTTTCGAAAATATATATCTCGCACATGGCCCTAGGGGACAATGAAAACATAGGCCTGCATTTTATTTCAGCTATATAGGCTACTAGTATTCAGTAGGTAGAACAAAAACCACGTGCAATTAAATAAACCAAAACAAAATGTAGCAACATTTGAAATTTTAATTTGATCTTCAGAAGATAGCACACCAGTAACATGATTCTATAAAATATCGCTTTAGGGTTCATATACCACTAAATCCGCCTGTGAAGCGGTTTCCGGTAAAAGTTTATCACGCCTGTAGTCCCAAACTTTGCATAAAAATTCTATAAAATCGATACAATATTAACAATTTTAGTGTTGAAAATCGTGTTTTACTATAGAACTTGTGAATGTGATCTCTACAAATTTGAAAAGAAAATGCGAAAATTTGAGTGATGTTTACGATTATGTGCGCATGAACAAACGAGGTGAGAACGCGGTTAGCAGTCGGAGGTAAACACGGGAAGATGTGGCCTTTTTATATAGGGCCTAGCACTAATTTTCTCAAAAATTAGTCGGACCTAAAATGTGTAGTCATTTTTAGAAATGTTATGCAGAATTTTGCTCTAGTTAAGATGATATCAAATATATATTTCAAATTTGGACGTAACTCGACTTATGGCCAAAACGCGACCTATTTAGCACGTAAAGTCTCTGGAAAGCTTTTTTGTGGTATGTAGGCCTACCGTTTATCTCAGCAGAGAAAAACGACAACCAACGGGCACTTGAATTTGAGCTATCTGCAGTTGATAGCAAAATCACACGAATCCGACAAACACCAAAATGACATAAAACAGATAGAGCAATGTAAAAGCTTTATTTCAAAGTTTGTTTCAGCGTCATACGGTATTCGGTTCTTGAGATATTTCAATTTTAATATTACCCATGTAAATCAATGCAGGAGCTCTATAGACACCGGCACCAGAATCGAGCAAATTACGGCATGTCTCGACACATTTTCTTTTAGTATAAAAATCGGCACTAGGCCGAATGCAAAGCTAAAAAATAAATGTTAAAATGACGAAGCTGACCAAAATTGCTATCTTCAGAAGATAGCAAGCAAAAAAAATAAATAATAATAACATTAAAAAAAAAAAAAAAAAACATTGCCTAGCACGCGTTGTAGATGATGATTCAGTACGGCGCGAAACGGCAAAACTGCATTGAACGGGGTTGCACGCTCAGAGAACAATCGGCATTGGGCCGACTGCAGAGCTATAAAGAAATGTAAAAATGACGAAGACCAAAATTTAAAACGGCACTTATAAAGCAGAGATTATCATCTGCCTATTTCTTTATTTTTACCTTCTTCCCCCCCCCCCCCTCCCTGTTTTTTTTTTAATAGCGCGGCATATAGGCTGAATGCCGATTTGTTAATTCTGGCAGAGTAACCGTGCGCGTTTTAGGATTTTTTCGCTATATCTACTGAAGATAGCATTTAGAATCTCATCCCGATTCATTGCATCTTTCTACTCTAGAAGTAATGTTTTACATTATTTTCTCTAAATTTTACTTCATCATGTAGCGGCGAGTTTTTTCTTTCTAATACATCAGTCCCGATCAGAAAGTTTAAAGCGATATTACAGACTCATCACTTTCCGCATCTGCCTGTTTCTCTATTTTCACCTCTTCCCCCCCCCCTTTTTTTTTTTTTTTAAATAGCGCGGCATATAGGTCGAATGCCGATTTCTTTTATTCGCGCAGAGTAACCGTGCGCGTTTTTGGATTTTTTTCGTTATATCTACTGAAGATAGGCCTAGCATTTAGAATCTCATAAATTATAGTCCCAAATTAACGCCTTTAACGGTAAAGGTTTATCACGCCTGTAGTCCCAAACTTTGCATAAAAAAATTCTATAAAATCGATACAATATTAACAATTTTAGTGTTGAAAATCGTGTTTTACTATAACTTGTGAATGTGATCTCTACAAATTTGAAAAGAAAATGCGAAACTTTGAGTGATGTTTACGATTATGTGCGCATGAACAAACGAGGTGAGAACGCGGTTAGCAGTCGGAGGTAAACACGGGAAGATGTGGCCTTTTTATATAGCCTAGCACTAATTTTCTCAAAGATTAGTCGGACCTAAAATGTGTAGTCATTTTTAGAAATGTTATGCAGAATTTTGCTCTAGTTAAGATGATATCAAATATATATTTCAAATTTGGACGTAACTCGACTTATGGGCAAAACGCGACCTATTTAGCACGTAAAGTCTCTGGAAAGCTTTTTCTGTGGTAGGCCTATGTACCTACCCTTTATCTCAGCAGAGAAAAACGACAACCAACGGGCACTTAAATTTGAGCTATCTGCAGTTGATAGTAAAATCACACGAATCCGACAAACACCAAAATGACATAAAACAGATAGAGCAATGTAAAAGCTTTATTTCAAAGTTTGTTTCAGCGTCATACGGTATTCGGTTCTTGAGATATTTCAATTTTAATATTACCCATGTAAATCAATGCAGGAGCTCTATAGACACCGGCACCAGAATCGAGCAAATTACGGCATGTCTCGACACATTTTCTTTTAGTATAAAAATCGGCACTAGGCCGAATGCAAAGCTAAAAATAAATGTTAAAATGACGAAGTTGACCAAAATTGCTATCTTCAGAAGATAGCAAGCAAAAAAAAAAAAATAATAATAAGATTAAAAAAACAAAAACAAAAAAACATTGCCTAGCACGCGTTGTAGATGATGATTCAGTACGGCGCGAAATGCCAAAACTGCATTGAACGGGGTTGCACGCTCAGAGAAAAATCGGCATTGGGCCGACTGCAGAGCTATAAAGAAATATAAAAATGACGAAGACCAAAATTTAAAACGGCACTTATAAAGCAGAGATTATCATCTGCCTATTTCTTTATTTTTACCTTCTTCCCCCCCTCCCTGTTTTTTTTTTAATAGCGCGGCATATAGGCCGAATGCCGATTTGTTAATTCGGGCAGAGTAACCGTGCGCGTTTTAGGATTTTTTCGCTATATCTACTGAAGATAGCATTTAGAATCTCATCCCGATTCATTGCATCTTTCTACTCTAGAAGTAATGTTTTACATTATTTTCTCTAAATTTTACTTCATCATGTGTAGCGGCGAGTTTTTTCTTTCTAATACATCAGTCCCGATCAGAAAGTTTAAAGCGATATTACAGACTCATCACTTTCCGCATCTGAGTGTTTCTCTATTTTCACCTCTTCCCCCCTCCCCCTTTTTTTTTTTTTTTTTTAAATAGCGCGGCATATAGGCCGAATGCCGATTTCTTTTATTCGCGCAGAGTAACCGTGCGCGTTTTAGGATTTTTTTCGTTATATCTACTGAAGATAGGCCTAGCATTTAGAATCTCATAAATTATAGTCCCAAATTAACGCCTTTAACGGTAAAGGTTTATCACGCCTGTAGTCCCAAACTTTGCATAAAAATTCTATAAAATCGATACAATATTAACAATTTTAGTGTTGAAAATCGTGTTTTACTAGAACTTGTGAATGTGATCTCTACAAATTTGAAAAGAAAATGTGAAAATTTGAGTGATGTTTACGATTATGTGCGCATGAACAAACGAGGTGAGAACGCGGTTAGCAGTCGGAGGTAAACACGGGAAGATGTGGCCTTTTTATATAGCCTAGCACTAATTTTCTCAAAAATTAGTCGGACCTAAAATGTGTAGTCATTTTTAGAAATGTTATGCAGACTTTTGCTCTAGTTAAGATGATATAAAATATATATTTCAAATTTGGACGTAACTCGACTTATGGCCAAAACGCGACCTATTTAGCACGTAAAGTCTCTGGAAAGCTTGTGGTAGGCCTATGTAGGCCTACCCTTTATCTCAGCAGAGAAAAACGACAACCAACGGGCACTTAAATTTGAGCTATCTGCAGTTGATAGCAAAATCACACGAATCCGACAAACACCAAAATGACATAAAACAGATAGAGCAATGTAAAAGCTTTATTTCAAAGTTTGTTTCAGCGTCATACGGCATTCGGTTCTTGAGATATTTCAATTTTAATATTACCCATGTAAATCAATGCAGGAGCTCTATAGACACCGGCACCAGAATCGAGCAAATTACGGCATGACTGGCCAGATTTTCTTTTAGTATAAAAATCGGCACTAGGCCGAATGCGAAGCTAAAAATAAATGTTAAAATGACGAAGCTGACCAAAATTGCTATCTTCAGAAGATAGCAAGCAAAAAAAAAAAAATAATAATAACATTAAAAAAAAAATTAAAAAAAAACATTGCCTAGCACGCGTTGTAGATAATGATTCAGTACGGCGCGAAATGGCAAAACTGCATTGAACGGGGTTGCACGCTCAGAGAAAAATCGGCATTGGGCCGACTGCAGAGCTATAAAGAAATGTAAAAATGACGAAGACCAAAATTTAAAACGGCACTTATAAAGCAGAGATTATCATCTGCCTATTTCTTTATTTTTACCTTCTTCCCCCCCCTCCCTGTTTTTTTTTAATAGCGCGGCATATAGGCCGAATGCCGATTTGTTAATTCGGGCAGAGTAACCGTGCGCGTTTTAGGATTTTTTCGCTATATCTACTGAAGATAGCATTTAGAATCTCATCCCGATTCATTGCATCTTTCTACTCTAGAAGTAATGTTTTACATTATTTTCTCTAAATTTTTACTTCATCATGTAGCGGCGAGTTTTTTCTTTCTAATACATCAGTCCCGATCAGAAAGTTTAAAGCGATATTACAGACTCATCACTTTCCGCATCTGAGTGTTTCTCTATTTTCACCTCTTCCCCCCTCCCCCTTTTTTTTTTATAAATAGCGCAGCATATAGGCCGAATGCCGATTTCTTTTATTCGCGCAGAGTAACCGTGCGCGTTTTAGGATTTTTTTCGTTATATCTACTGAAGATAGGCCTAGCATTTAGAATCTCATAAATTATAGTCCCAAATTAACGCCTTTAACGGTAAAGGTTTATCACGCCTGTAGTCCCAAACTTTGCATAAAAATTCTATAAAATCGATACAATATTAACAATTTTAGTGTTGAAAATCGTGTTTTACTAGAACTTGTGAATGTGATCTCTACAAATTTGAAAAGAAAATGCGAAAATTTGAGTGATGTTTACGATTATGTGCGCATGAACAAACGAGGTGAGAACGCGGTTAGCAGTCGGAGGTAAACACGGGAAGATGTGGCCTTTTATATAGCCTAGCACTAATTTTCTCAAAAATTAGTCGGACCTAAAATGTGTAGTCATTTTTAGAAATGTTATGCAGACTTTTGCTCTAGTTAAGATGATATCAAATATATATTTCAAATTTGGACGTAACTCGACTTATGGCCAAAATGCGACCTATTTAGCACGTAAAGTCTCTGGAAAGCTTGTGGTAGGCCTATGTAATCCTACCCTTTATCTCAGCAGAGAAAAACGACAACCAACGGGCACTTAAATTTGAGCTATCTGCAGTTGATAGCAAAATCACACGAATCCGACAAACACCAAAATGACATAAAACAGATAGAGCAATGTAAAAGCTTTATTTCAAAGTTTGTTTCAGCGTCATACGGTATTCGGTTCTTGAGATATTTCAATTTTAATATTACCCATGTAAATCAATGCAGGAGCTCTATAGACACGTACGTACACCGGCACCAGAATCGAGCAAATTACGGCATGTCTCGACACATTTTCTTTTAGTATAAAAATCGGCACTAGGCCGAATGCGAAGCTAAAAAATAAAAGTTAAAATGACGAAGCTGACCAAAATTGCTATCTTCAGAAGATAGCAAGCAAAAAAATAAATAATAATAACATTAAAAAAAAAAAAAAAAAACATTGCCTAGCACGCGTTGTAGATGATGATTCAGTACGGCGCGAAATGGCAAAACTGCATTGAACGGGGTTGCACGCTCAGAGAAAAATCGGCATTGGGCCGACTGCAGAGCTATAAAAAATGTAAAAATGACGAAGACCAAAATTTAAAACGGCACTTATAAAGCAGAGATTATCATCTGCCTATTTCTTTATTTTACCTTCTTCCCCCCTGTTTTTTTTTTTAATAGCGCGGCATATAGGCCGAATGCCGATTTGTTAATTCGGGCAGAGTAACCGTGCGCGTTTTAGGATTTTTTCGCTATATCTACTGAAGATAGCATTTAGAATCTCATCCCGATTCATTGCATCTTTCTACTCTAGAAGTAATGTTTTACATTATTTTCTCTAAATTTTACTTCATCATGTAGCGGCGAGTTTTTTCTTTCTAATACATCGGTCCCGATCAGAAAGTTTAAAGCGATATTACAGACTCATCACTTTCCGCATCTGAGTGTTTCTCTATTTTCACCTCTTCCCCCCTTTTTTTTCTAAATAGCCCGGCATATAGGCCGAATGCCGATTTCTTTTATTCGCGCAGAGTAACCGTGCGCGTTTTAGGATTTTTTTCGTTATATCTACTGAAGATAGGCCTAGTATTTAGAATCTCATAAATTATAGTCCCAAATTAACGCCTTTAACGGTAAAGGTTTATCACGCCTGTAGTCCCAAACTTTGCATAAAAATTCTATAAAATCGATACAATATTAACAATTTTAGTGTTGAAAATCGTGTTTTACTAGAACTTGTGAATGTGATCTCTGCAAATTTGAAAAGAAAATGCGAAAATTTGAGTGATGTTTACGATTATGTGCGCATGAACAAACGAGGTGAGAACGCGGTTAGCAGTCGGAGGTAAACACGGGAAGATGTGGCCTTTTTTATATAGCCTAGCACTAATTTTCTCAAAAATTAGTCGGACCTAAAATGTGTAGTCATTTTTAGAAATGTTATGCAGAATTTTGCTCTAGTTAAGATGATATCAAATATATATTTCAAATTTGGACGTAACTCGACTGATGGGCAAAACGCGACCTATTTAGCACGTAAAGTCTCTGGAAAGCTTTTTCTGTGGTAGGCCTATGTAGGCCTACCCTTTATCTCAGCAGAGAAAAACGACAACCAACGGGCACTTAAATTTGAGCTATCTGCAGTTGATAGCAAAATCACACGAATCCGACAAACACCAAAATGACATAAAACAGATAGAGCAATGTAAAAGCTTTATTTCAAAGTTTGTTTCAGCGTCATATATACGGTATTCGGTTCTTGAGATATTTCAATTTTAATATTACCCATGTAAATCAATGCAGGAGCTCTACAGACACCGGCACCAGAATCGAGCAAATTACGGCATGTCTCGACACATTTTCTTTTAGTATAAAAATCGGCACTAGGCCGAATGCAAAGCTAAAAAAGAAATGTTAAAATGACGAAGCTGACCAAAATTGCTATCTTCAGTAGATAGCAAGCAAAAAAAATAAATAATAATAACATTAAAAAAAAAAAAAAAAAAACATTGCCTAGCACGCGTTGTAGATGATGATTCAGTACGGCGCGAAATGGCAAAACTGACTGCATTGAACGGGGTTGCACAGAGAAAAATCGGCATTGGGCCGACTGCAGAGCTATAAAGAAATGTAAAAATGACGAAGACCAAAATTTAAAACGGCACTTATAAAGCAGAGATTATCATCTGCCTATTTCTTTATTTTTACCTTCTCCCCCCCCTCCCTCCTGTGTTTTTTTTTTTTTAATAGCGCGGCATATAGGCCGAATGCCGATTTGTTAATTCGGGCAGAGTAACCGTGCGCGTTTTAGGATTTTTCGCTATATCTACTGAAGATAGCATCATAGAATCTCATCCCGATTCATTGCATCTTTCTACTCTAGAAGTAATGTTTTACATTATGTTCTCTAAATTTTACTTCATCATGTAGCGGCGAGTTTTTTCTTTCTAATACATCAGTCCCGATCAGAAAGTTTAAAGCGATATTACAGACTCATCACTTTCCGCATCTGCCTGTTTCTCTATTTTCACCTCTTCCCTCCTCCCCCCTTTTTTTTTAAATAGCGCGGCATATAGGCCGAATGCCGATTTCTTTTATTCGCGCACAGTAATCGTGCGCGTTTTAGGATTTTTTTTTCGTTATATCTACTGAAGATAGGCCTAGCATTTAGAATCTCATAAATTATAGTCCCAAGTTACATGAATTAACGCCTTTAACGGTAAAGGTTTATCACGCCTGTAGTCCCAAACTTTGCATACAAATTCTATAAAATCGATACAATATTAACAATTTTAGTGTTGAAAATCGTGTTTTACTAGAACTTGTGAATGTGATCTCTACAAATTTGAAAAGAAAATGCGAAAATTTGAGTGATGTTTACGATTATGTGCGCATGAACAAACGAGGTGAGAACGCGGTTAGCAGTCGGAGGTAAACACGGGAAGATGTGGCCTTTTTAATATATAGGCCTAGCACTAATTTTCTCAAAAATTAGTCGGACCTAAAATGTGTAGTCATTTTTAGAAATGTTATGCAGAATTTTGCTCTAGTTAAGATGATATCAAATATATATTTCAAATTTGGACGTAACTCGACTTATGGCCAAAACGCGACCTATTTAGCACGTAAAGTCTCTGGAAAGCTTTTTTGTGGTATGTAGGCCTACCGTTTATCTCAGCAGAGAAAAATGACAACCAACGGGCACTTAAATTTGAGCTATCTGCAGTTGATAGCAAAATCACACGAATCCGACAAACACCAAAATGACATAAAACAGATAGAGCAATGTAAAAGCTTTATTTCAAAGTTTGTTTCAGCGTCATACGGTATTCGGTTCTTGAGATATTTCAATTTTAATATTACCCATGTAAATCAATGCAGGAGCTCTACAGACACCGGCACCAGAATCGAGCAAATTACGGCATGTCTCGACACATTTTCTTTTAGTATAAAAATCGGCACTAGGCCGAATGCAAAGCTAAAAAAGAAATGTTAAAATGACGAAGCTGACCAAAATTGCTATCTTCAGAAGAAAAAAAAAAAAAAAAATAAATAATAATAACATAAAAAAAAAAAAAAAAAAACATTGCCTAGCACGCGTTGTAGATGATGATTCAGTACGGCGCGAAATGGCAAAACTGCATTGAACGGGTTGCACAGAGAAAAATCGGCATTGGGCCGACTGCAGAGCTATAAAGAAATGTAAAAATGACGAAGACCAAAATTTAAAACGGCACTTATAAAGCAGAGATTATCATCTGCCTATTTCTTTATTTTACCTTCCCCCCCTCCCTGTTTTTTTTTAATAGCGCGGCATATAGGCCGAATGCCGATTTGTTAATTCGGGCAGAGTAACCGTGCGCGTTTTAGGATTTTTCGCTATATCTACTGAAGATAGCATTTAGAATCTCATCCCGATTCATTGCATCTTTCTACTCTAGAAGTAATGTTTTACATTATTTTCTCTAAATTTTACTTCATCATGTAGCGGCGAGTTTTTTCTTTCTAATACATCAGTCCCGATCAGAAAGTTTAAAGCGATATTACAGACTCATCACTTTCCGCATCTGCCTGTTTCTCTATTTTCACCTCTTCCCCCTCCCCCTTTTTTTTTTTTTTTTAAATAGCGCGGCATATCGGCCGAATGCCGATTTCTTTTATTCGCGCACAGTAATCGTGCGCGTTTTAGGATTTTTTTTCGTTATATCTACTGATGAAGATAGGCCTAGCATTTAGAATCTCATAAATTATAGTCCCAAATTACATGAATTAACGCCTTTAACGGTAAAGGTTTATCACGCCTGTAGTCCCAAACTTTGCATAAAAATTCTATAAAATCGATACAATATTAACAATTTTAGTGTTGAAAATCGTGTTTTACTAGAACTTGTGAATGTGATCTCTACAAATTTGAAAAGAAAATGCGAAAATTTGAGTGATGTTTACGATTATGTGCGCATGAACAAACGAGGTGAGAACGCGGTTAGCAGTCGGAGGTAAACACGGGAAGATGTGGCCTTTTTAATATATAGGCCTAGCACTAATTTTCTCAAAAATTAGTCGGACCTAAAATGTGTAGTCATTTTTAGAAATGTTATGCAGAATTTTGCTCTAGTTAAGATGATATCAAATATATATTTCAAATTTGGACGTAACTCGACTTATGGCCAAAACGCGACCTATTTAGCACGTAAAGTCTCTGGAAAGCTTTTTGTGGTATGTAGGCCTACCGTTTATCTCAGCAGAGAAAATGACAACCAACGGGCACTTAAATTTGAGCTATCTGCAGTTGATAGCAAAATCACACGAATCCGACAAACACCAAAATGACATAAAACAGATAGAGCAATGTAAAAGCTTTATTTCAAAGTTTGTTTCAGCGTCATACGGTATTCGGTTCTTGAGATATTTCAATTTTAATATTACCCATGTAAATCAATGCAGGAGCTCTACAGACACCGGCACCAGAATCGAGCAAATTACGGCATGTCTCGACACATTTTCTTTTAGTATAAAAATCGGCACTAGGCCGAATGCAAGCTAAAAAGAAATGTTAAAATGACGAAGCTGACCAAAATTGCTATCTTCAGAAGATAGCAAGCAAAAAAAATAAATAATAATAACATAAAAAAAACAAAAACAAAAAAAACATTGCCTAGCACGCGTTGTAGATGATGATTCAGTACGGCGCGAAATGGCAAAACTGCATTGAACGGGGTTGCACAGAGAAAAATCGGCATTGGGCCGACTGCAGAGCTATAAAGAAATGTAAAAATGACGAAGACCAAAATTTAAAACGGCACTTATAAAGCAGAGATTATCATCTGCCTATTTCTTTATTTTTACCTTCCCCCCCCTCCCTGTTTTTTTTTTTTTTAATAGCGCGGCATATAGGCCGAATGCCGATTTGTTAATTCGGGCAGAGTAACCGTGCGCGTTTTAGGATTTTTTCGCTATATCTACTGAAGATAGCATCATAGAATCTCATCCCGATTCATTGCATCTTTCTACTCTAGAAGTAATGTTTTACATTATTTTCTCTAAATTTTACTTCATCATGTAGCGGCGAGTTTTTTCTTTCTAATACATCAGTCCCGATCAGAAAGTTTAAAGCGATATTACAGACTCATCACTTTCCGCATCTGCCTGTTTCTCTATTTTCACCTCTTCCCTCCTCCCCCTTTTTTTTTTTTTTTAAATAGCGCGGCATATAGGCCGAATGCCGATTTCTTTTATTCGCGCACAGTAATCGTGCGCGTTTTAGGATTTTTTTTTCGTTATATCTACTGAAGATAGGCCTAGCATTTAGAATCTCATAAATTATAGTCCCAAATTACATGAATTAACGCCTTTAACGGTAAAGGTTTATCACGCCTGTAGTCCCAAACTTTGCATACAAATTCTATAAAATCGATACAATATTAACAATTTTAGTGTTGAAAATCGTGTTTTACTAGAACTTGTGAATGTGATCTCTACAAATTTGAAAAGAAAATGCGAAAATTTGAGTGATGTTTACGATTATGTGCGCATGAACAAACGAGGTGAGAACGCGGTTAGCAGTCGGAGGTAAACACGGGAAGATGTGGCCTTTTTAATATATAGGCCTAGCACTAATTTTCTCAAAAATAAGTAGGACCTAAAATGTGTAGTCATTTTTAGAAATGTTATGCAGAATTTTGCTCTAGTTAAGATGATATCAAATATATATTTCAAATTTGGACGTAACTCGACTTATGGCCAAAACGCGACCTATTTAGCACGTAAAGTCTCTGGAAAGCTTTTTTGTGGTCTGTAGGCCTACCGTTTATCTCAGCATAGAAAAATGACAACCAACGGGCACTTAAATTTGAGCTATCTGCAGTTGATAGCAAAATCACACGAATCCGACAAACACCAAAATGACATAAAACAGATAGAGCAATGTAAAAGCTTTATTTCAAAGTTTGTTTCAGCGTCATACGGTATTCGGTTCTTGAGATATTTCAATTTTAATATTACCCATGTAAATCAATGCAGGAGCTCTACAGACACCGGCACCAGAATCGAGCAAATTACGGCATGTCTCGACACATTTTCTTTTAGTATAAAAATCGGCACTAGGCCGAATGCAAAGCTAAAAAAGAAATGTTAAAATGACGAAGCTGACCAAAATTGCTATTTTCAGAAGATAACAAGCAAACAATAAATAATAATAACATAAAAAAAAAAAAAAAAAACATTGCCTAGCACGCGTTGTAGATGATGATTCAGTACGGCGCGAAATGGCAAAACTGCATTGAACGGGGTTGCACAGAGAAAAATCGGCATTGGGCCGACTGCAGAGCTATAAAGAAATGTAAAAATGACGAAGACCAAAATTTAAAACGGCACTTATAAAGCAGAGATTATCATCTGCCTATTTCTTTATTTTTACCTTCCCCCCCCCCTGTTTTTTTTTTTAATAGCGCGGCATATAGGCCGAATGCCGATTTGTTAATTCGGGCAGAGTAACCGTGCGCGTTTTAGGATTTTTTCGCTATATCTACTGAAGATAGCATTTAGAATCTCATCCCGATTCATTGCATCTTTCTACTCTAGAAGTAATGTTTTACATTATTTTCTCTAAATTTTTACTTCATCATGTAGCGGCGAGTTTTTTCTTTCTAATACATCAGTCCCGATCAGAAAGTTTAAAGCGATATTACAGACTCATCACTTTCCGCATCTGAGTGTTTCTCTATTTTCACCTCTTCCCCCCCCCCTTTTTTTTTTATAAATAGCGCGGCATATAGGCCGAATGCCGATTTCTTTTATTCGCGCAGAGTAACCGTGCGCGTTTTAGGATTTTTTTTTTCGTTATATCTACTGAAGATAGGCCTAGCATTTAGAATCTCATAAATTATAGTCCCAAATTAACGCCTTTAACGGTAAAGGTTTATCACGCCTGTAGTCCCAAACTTTGCATAAAAATTCTATAAAATCGATACAATA
The DNA here is from genome assembly GCF_039555335.1 of Amphiura filiformis. Classification (NCBI taxonomy): domain Eukaryota; kingdom Metazoa; phylum Echinodermata; class Ophiuroidea; order Amphilepidida; family Amphiuridae; genus Amphiura; species Amphiura filiformis. Next base: position 30,239,849 of record NC_092630.1, on the reverse strand, counting down.
TTAACAATTTTAGTGTTGAAAATCGTGTTTTACTAGAACTTGTGAATGTGATCTCTACAAATTTGAAAAGAAAATGCGAAAATTTGAGTGATGTTTACGATTATGTGCGCATGAACAAACGAGGTGAGAACGCGGTTAGCAGTCGGAGGTAAACACGGGAAGATGTGGCCTTTTTATATAGCCTAGCACTAATTTTCTCAAAAATTAGTCGGACCTAAAATGTGTAGTCATTTTTAGAAATGTTATGCAGACTTTTGCTCTAGTTAAGATGATATCAAATATATATTTCAAATTTGGACGTAACTCGACTTATGGCCAAAATGCGACCTATTTAGCACGTAAAGTCTCTGGAAAGCTTGTGGTAGGCCTATGTAATCCTACCCTTTATCTCAGCAGAGAAAAACGACAACCAACGGGCACTTAAATTTGAGCTATCTGCAGTTGATAGCAAAATCACACGAATCCGACAAACACCAAAATGACATAAAACAGATAGAGCAATGTAAAAGCTTTATTTCAAAGTTTGTTTCAGCGTCATACGGTATTCGGTTCTTGAGATATTTCAATTTTAATATTACCCATGTAAATCAATGCAGGAGCTCTATAGACACGTACGTACACCGGCACCAGAATCGAGCAAATTACGGCATGTCTCGACACATTTTCTTTTAGTATAAAAATCGGCACTAGGCCGAATGCGAAGCTAAAAAATAAATGTTAAAATGACGAAGCTGACCAAAATTGCTATCTTCAGAAGATAGCAAGCAAAAAAAATAAATAATAATAACATTAAAAAAAAAAAAAAAAAAAAAAACATTGCCTAGCACGCGTTGTAGATGATGATTCAGTACGGCGCGAAATGGCAAAACTGCATTGAACGGGTTGCACGCTCAGAGAAAAATCGGCATTGGGCCGACTGCAGAGCTATAAAAAATGTAAAAATGACGAAGACCAAAATTTAAAACGGCACTTATAAAGCAGAGATTATCATCTGCCTATTTCTTTATTTTACCTTCTTCCCCCCTGTTTTTTTTTTTTAATAGCGCGGCATATAGGCCGAATGCCGATTTGTTAATTCGGGCAGAGTAACCGTGCGCGTTTTAGGATTTTTTCGCTATATCTACTGAAGATAGCATTTAGAATCTCATCCCGATTCATTGCATCTTTCTACTCTAGAAGTAATGTTTTACATTATTTTCTCTAAATTTTACTTCATCATGTAGCGGCGAGTTTTTCTTTCTAATACATCGGTCCCGATCAGAAAGTTTAAAGCGATATTACAGACTCATCACTTTCCGCATCTGCCTGTTTCTCTATTTTCACCTCTTCCTCCGGCCCCCTTTTTTTTTTTTTTTTTTTTTAAATAGCGCGGCATATAGGCCGAATGCCGATTTCTTTTATTCGCGCAGAGTAACCGTGCGCGTTTTAGGATTTTTTTCGTTATATCTACTGAAGATAGGCCTAGTATTTAGAATCTCATAAATTATAGTCCCAAATTAACGCCTTTAACGGTAAAGGTTTATCACGCCTGTAGTCCCAAACTTTGCATAAAAATTCTATAAAATCGATACAATATTAACAATTTTAGTGTTGAAAATCGTGTTTTACTAGAACTTGTGAATGTGATCTCTGCAAATTTGAAAAGAAAATGCGAAAATTTGAGTGATGTTTACGATTATGTGCGCATGAACAAACGAGGTGAGAACGCGGTTAGCAGTCGGAGGTAAACACGGGAAGATGTGGCCTTTTTATATAGCCTAGCACTAATTTTCTCAAAAATTAGTCGGACCTAAAATGTGTAGTCATTTTTAGAAATGTTATGCAGAATTTTGCTCTAGTTAAGATGATATCAAATATATATTTCAAATTTGGACGTAACTCGACTGATGGGCAAAACGCGACCTATTTAGCACGTAAAGTCGCTGGAAAGCTTTTTTCTGTGGTAGGCCTATGTAGGCCTACCCTTTATCTCAGCAGAGAAAAACGACAACCAACGGGCACTTAAATTTGAGCTATCTGCAGTTGATAGCAAAATCACACGAATCCGACAAACACCAAAATGACATAAAACAGATAGAGCAATGTAAAAGCTTTATTTCAAAGTTTGTTTCAGCGTCATATATACGGTATTCGGTTCTTGAGATATTGCAATTTTAATATTACCCATGTAAATCAATGCAGGAGCTCTACAGACACCGGCACCAGAATCGAGCAAATTACGGCATGTCTCGACACATTTTCTTTTAGTATAAAAATCGGCACTAGGCCGAATGCAAAGCTAAAAAGAAATGTTAAAATGACGAAGCTGACCAAAATTGCTATCTTCAGAAGATAGCAAGCAAAAAAATAAATAATAATAACATTAAAAAAAAAAAAAAAAACATTGCCTAGCACGCGTTGTAGATGATGATTCAGTACGGCGCGAAATGGCAAAACTGACTGCATTGAACGGGGTTGCACAGAGAAAAATCGGCATTGGGCCGACTGCAGAGCTATAAAGAAATGTAAAAATGACGAAGACCAAAATTTAAAACGGCACTTATAAAGCAGAGATTATCATCTGCCTATTTCTTTATTTTTACCTTCTCCCCCCCCTCCCTCCCTGTTTTTTTTTTTTTTAATAGCGCGGCATATAGGCCGAATGCCGATTTGTTAATTCGGGCAGAGTAACCGTGCGCGTTTTAGGATTTTTTCGCTATATCTACTGAAGATAGCATCATAGAATCTCATCCCGATTCATTGCATCTTTCTACTCTAGAAGTAATGTTTTACATTATTTTCTCTAAATTTTACTTCATCATGTAGCGGCGAGTTTTTCTTTCTAATACATCAGTCCCGATCAGAAAGTTTAAAGCGATATTACAGACTCATCACTTTCCGCATCTGCCTGTTTCTCTATTTTCACCTCTTCCCTCCTCCCCCCTTTTTTTTTTAAATAGCGCGGCATATAGGCCGAATGCCGATTTCTTTTATTCGCGCACAGTAATCGTGCGCGTTTTAGGATTTTTTTTTCGTTATATCTACTGAAGATAGGCCTAGCATTTAGAATCTCATAAATTATAGTCCCAAGTTACATGAATTAACGCCTTTAACGGTAAAGGTTTATCACGCCTGTAGTCCCAAACTTTGCATACAAATTCTATAAAATCGATACAATATTAACAATTTTAGTGTTGAAAATCGTGTTTTACTAGAACTTGTGAATGTGATCTCTACAAATTTGAAAAGAAAATGCGAAAATTTGAGTGATGTTTACGATTATGTGCGCATGAACAAACGAGGTGAGAACGCGGTTAGCAGTCGGAGGTAAACACGGGAAGATGTGGCCTTTTTAATATATAGGCCTAGCACTAATTTTCTCAAAAATTAGTCGGACCTAAAATGTGTAGTCATTTTTAGAAATGTTATGCAGAATTTTGCTCTAGTTAAGATGATATCAAATATATATTTCAAATTTGGACGTAACTCGACTTATGGCCAAAACGCGACCTATTTAGCACGTAAAGTCTCTGGAAAGCTTTTTTTGTGGTATGTAGGCCTACCGTTTATCTCAGCAGAGAAAAATGACAACCAACGGGCACTTAAATTTGAGCTATCTGCAGTTGATAGCAAAATCACACGAATCCGACAAACACCAAAATGACATAAAACAGATAGAGCAATGTAAAAGCTTTATTTCAAAGTTTGTCTCAGCGTCATACGGTATTCGGTTCTTGAGATATTTCAATTTTAATATTACCCATGTAAATCAATGCAGGAGCTCTACAGACACCGGCACCAGAATCGAGCAAATTACGGCATGTCTCGACACATTTTCTTTTAGTATAAAAATCGGCACTAGGCCGAATGCAAAGCTAAAAAAGAAATGTTAAAATGACGAAGCTGACCAAAATTGCTATCTTCAGAAGATAGCAAGCAAAAAAATAAATAATAATAACATAAAAAAACAAAAACAAAAAAACATTGCCTAGCACGCGTTGTAGATGATGATTCAGTACGGCGCGAAATGGCAAAACTGCATTGAACAGGGTTGCACAGAGAAAAATCGGCATTGGGCCGACTGCAGAGCTATAAAGAAATGTAAAAATGACGAAGACCAAAATTTAAAACGGCACTTATAAAGCAGAGATTATCATCTGCCTATTTCTTTATTTTACCTTCCCCCCTCCCCTGTTTTTTTTTTAATAGCGCGGCATATAGGCCGAATGCCGATTTGTTAATTCGGGCAGAGTAACCGTGCGCGTTTTAGGATTTTTTCGCTATATCTACTGAAGATAGCATTTAGAATCTCATCCCGATTCATTGCATCTTTCTACTCTAGAAGTAATGTTTTACATTATTTTCTCTAAATTTTACTTCATCATGTAGCGGCGAGTTTTTTCTTTCTAATACATCAGTCCCGATCAGAAAGTTTAAAGCGATATTACAGACTCATCACTTTCCGCATCTGCCTGTTTCTCTATTTTCACCTCTTCCCCCCTCCCCTTTTTTTTTTTTTTTTAAATAGCGCGGCATATCGGCCGAATGCCGATTTCTTTTATTCGCGCACAGTAATCGTGCGCGTTTTAGGATTTTTTCGTTATATCTACTGATGAAGATAGGCCTAGCATTTAGAATCTCATAAATTATAGTCCCAAATTACATGAATTAACGCCTTTAACGGTAAAGGTTTATCACGCCTGTAGTCCCAAACTTTGCATAAAAATTCTATAAAATCGATACAATATTAACAATTTTAGTGTTGAAAATCGTGTTTTACTAGAACTTGTGAATGTGATCTCTACAAATTTGAAAAGAAAATGCGAAAATTTGAGTGATGTTTACGATTATGTGCGCATGAACAAACGAGGTGAGAACGCGGTTAGCAGTCGGAGGTAAACACGGGAAGATGTGGCCTTTTTAATATATAGGCCTAGCACTAATTTTCTCAAAAATTAGTCGGACCTAAAATGTGTAGTCATTTTTAGAAATGTTATGCAGAATTTTGCTCTAGTTAAGATGATATCAAATATATATTTCAAATTTGGACGTAACTCGACTTATGGCCAAAACGCGACCTATTTAGCACGTAAAGTCTCTGGAAAGCTTTTTGTGGTATGTAGGCCTACCGTTTATCTCAGCAGAGAAAATGACAACCAACGGGCACTTAAATTTGAGATATCTGCAGTTGATAGCAAAATCACACGAATCCGACAAACACCAAAATGACATAAAACAGATAGAGCAATGTAAAAGCTTTATTTCAAAGTTTGTTTCAGCGTCATACGGTATTCGGTTCTTGAGATATTTCAATTTTAATATTACCCATGTAAATCAATGCAGGAGCTCTACAGACACCGGCACCAGAATCGAGCAAATTACGGCATGTCTCGACACATTTTCTTTTAGTATAAAAATCGGCACTAGGCCGAATGCAAAGCTAAAAAAGAAATGTTAAAATGACGAAGCTGACCAAAATTGCTATCTTCAGAAGATAGCAAGCAAAAAAATAAATAATAATAACATAAAAAAAACAAAAACAAAAAAAAACATTGCCTAGCACGCGTTGTAGATGATGATTCAGTACGGCGCGAAATGGCAAAACTGCATTGAACGGGGTTGCACAGAGAAAAATCGGCATTGGGCCGACTGCAGAGCTATAAAGAAATGTAAAAATGACGAAGACCAAAATTTAAAACGGCACTTATAAAGCAGAGATTATCATCTGCCTATTTCTTTATTTTTACCTTCCCCCCCCTCCCTGTTTTTTTTTAATAGCGCGGCATATAGGCCGAATGCCGATTTGTTAATTCGGGCAGAGTAACCGTGCGCGTTTTAGGATTTTTTCGCTATATCTACTGAAGATAGCATCATAGAATCTCATCCCGATTCATTGCATCTTTCTACTCTAGAAGTAATGTTTTACATTATTTTCTCTAAATTTTTACTTCATCATGTAGCGGCGAGTTTTTTCTTTCTAATACATCAGTCCCGATCAGAAAGTTTAAAGCGATATTACAGACTCATCACTTTCCGCATCTGCCTGTTTCTCTATTTTCACCTCTTCCCTCCTCCCCCTTTTTTTTTTTTTTTAAATAGCGCTACTAGCGTGGCATAGGCCGAATGCCGATTTTTTTATTCGCGCACAGTAATCGTGCGCGTTTTAGGATTTTTTTTTCGTTATATCTACTGAAGATAGGCCTAGCATTTAGAATCTCATAAATTATAGTCCCAAATTACATGAATTAACGCCTTTAACGGTAAAGGTTTATCACGCCTGTAGTCCCAAACTTTGCATACAAATTCTATAAAATCGATACAATATTAACAATTTTAGTGTTGAAAATCGTGTTTTACTAGAACTTGTGAATGTGATCTCTACAAATTTGAAAAGAAAATGCGAAAATTTGAGTGATGTTTACGATTATGTGCGCATGAACAAACGAGGTGAGAACGCGGTTAGCAGTCGGAGGTAAACACGGGAAGATGTGGCCTTTTTAATATATAGGCCTAGCACTAATTTTCTCAAAAATTAGTCGGACCTAAAATGTGTAGTCATTTTTAGAAATGTTATGCAGAATTTTGCTCTAGTTAAGATGATATCAAATATATATTTCAAATTTGGACGTAACTCGACTTATGGCCAAAACGCGACCTATTTAGCACGTAAAGTCTCTGGAAAGCTTTTTTGTGGTCTGTAGGCCTACCGTTTATCTCAGCATAGAAAAATGACAACCAACGGGCACTTAAATTTGAGCTATCTGCAGTTGATAGCAAAATCACACGAATCCGACAAACACCAAAATGACATAAAACAGATAGAGCAATGTAAAAGCTTTATTTCAAAGTTTGTTTCAGCGTCATACGGTATTCGGTTCTTGAGATATTTCAATTTTAATATTACCCATGTAAATCAATGCAGGAGCTCTACAGACACCGGCACCAGAATCGAGCAAATTACGGCATGTCTCGACACATTTTCTTTTAGTATAAAAATCGGCACTAGGCCGAATGCAAAGCTAAAAAAGAAATGTTAAAATGACGAAGCTGACCAAAATTGCTATTTTCAGAAGATAGCAAGCAAAAAAAATAAATAATAATAACATAAAAAAAACAAAAACAAAAAAACATTGCCTAGCACGCGTTGTAGATGATGATTCAGTACGGCGCGAAATGGCAAAACTGCATTGAACGGGGTTGCACAGAGAAAAATCGGCATTGGGCCGACTGCAGAGCTATAAAGAAATGTAAAATGACGAAGACCAAAATTTAAAACGGCACTTATAAAGCAGAGATTATCATCTGCCTATTTCTTTATTTTTACCTCCCCCCCTCCCTGTTTTTTTTTAATAGCGCGGCATATAGGCCGAATGCCGATTTGTTAATTCGGGCAGAGTAACCGTGCGCGTTTTAGGATTTTTTCGCTATATCTACTGAAGATAGCATTTAGAATCTCATCCCGATTCATTGCATCTTTCTACTCTAGAAGTAATGTTTTACATTATTTTCTCTAAATTTTACTTCATCATGTAGCGGCGAGTTTTTTCTTTCTAATACATCAGTCCCGATCAGAAAGTTTAAAGCGATATTACAGACTCATCACTTTCCGCATCTGCCTGTTTCTCTATTTTCACCTCTTCCCCCCTCCCCCCTTTTTTTTTTTTTAAATATCGCGGCATATCGGCCGAATGCCGTTTTCTTTTATTCGCGCACAGTAATCGTGCGCGTTTTAGGATTTTTTTTTTTTCGTTATATCTACTGATGAAGATAGGCCTAGCATTTAGAATCTCATAAATTATAGTCCCAAATTACATGAATTAACGCCTTTAACGGTAAAGGTTTATCACGCCTGTAGTCCCAAACTTTGCATAAAAATTCTATAAAATCGATACAATATTAACAATTTTAGTGTTGAAAATCGTGTTTTACTAGAACTTGTGAATGTGATCTCTACAAATTTGAAAAGAAAATGCGAAAATTTGAGTGATGTTTACGATTATGTGCGCATGAACAAACGAGGTGAGAACGCGGTTAGCAGTCGGAGGTAAACACGGGAAGATGTGGCCTTTTTAATATATAGGCCTAGCACTAATTTTCTCAAAATTAGTCGGACCTAAAATGTGTAGTCATTTTTAGAAATGTTATGCAGAATTTTGCTCTAGTTAAGATGATATCAAATATATATTTCAAATTTGGACGTAACTCGACTTATGGCCAAAACGCGACCTATTTAGCACGTAAAGTCTCTGGAAAGCTTTTTTGTGGTCTGTAGGCCTACCGTTTATCTCAGCATAGAAAAATGACAACCAACGGGCACTTAAATTTGAGCTATCTGCAGTTGATAGCAAAATCACACGAATCCGACAAACACCAAAATGACATAAAACAGATAGAGCAATGTAAAAGCTTTATTTCAAAGTTTGTTTCAGCGTCATACGGTATTCGGTTCTTGAGATATTTCAATTTTAATATTACCCATGTAAATCAATGCAGGAGCTCTACAGACACCGGCACCAGAATCGAGCAAATTACGGCATGTCTCGACACATTTTCTTTTAGTATAAAAATCGGCACTAGGCCGAATGCAAAGCTAAAAAGAAATGTTAAAATGACGAAGCTGACCAAAATTGCTATTTTCAGAAAAAAGAAAAAAAAAAAAATAAATAATAATAACATAAAAAAAACAAAAACAAAAAAAACATTGCCTAGCACGCGTTGTAGATGATGATTCAGTACGGCGCGAAATGGCAAAACTGCATTGAACGGGGTTGCACAGAGAAAAATCGGCATTGGGCCGACTGCAGAGCTATAAAGAAATGTAAAATGACGAAGACCAAAATTTAAAACGGCACTTATAAAGCAGAGATTATCATCTGCCTATTTCTTTATTTTTACCTTCCCCCCCCTCCCTGTTTTTTTTTTTAATAGCGCGGCATATAGGCCGAATGCCGATTTGTTAATTCGGGCAGAGTAACCGTGCGCGTTTTAGGATTTTTTCGCTATATCTACTGAAGATAGCATTTAGAATCTCATCCCGATTCATTGCATCTTTCTACTCTAGAAGTAATGTTTTACATTATTTTCTCTAAATTTTACTTCATCATGTAGCGGCGAGTTTTTTCTTTCTAATACATCAGTCCCGATCAGAAAGTTTAAAGCGATATTACAGACTCATCACTTTCCGCATCTGCCTGTTTCTCTATTTTCACCTCTTCCCCCTCCCCTTTTTTTTTTTTTTAAATAGCGCGGCATATCGGCCGAATGCCGATTTTTTTATTCGCGCACAGTAATCGTGCGCGTTTTAGGATTTTTTTTCGTTATATCTACTGAAGATAGGCCTAGCATTTAGAATCTCATAAATTATAGTCCCAAATTACATGAATTAACGCCTTTAACGGTAAAGGTTTATCACGCCTGTAGTCCCAAACTTTGCATAAAAATTCTATAAAATCGATACAATATTAACAATTTTAGTGTTGAAAATCGTGTTTTACTAGAACTTGTGAATGTGATCTCTACAAATTTGAAAAGAAAATGCGAAAATTTGAGTGATGTTTACGATTATGTGCGCATGAACAAACGAGGTGAGAACGCGGTTAGCAGTCGGAGGTAAACACGGGAAGATGTGGCCTTTTTAATATATAGGCCTAGCACTAATTTTCTCAAAAATTAGTCGGACCTAAAATGTGTAGTCATTTTTAGAAATGTTATGCAGAATTTTGCTCTAGTTAAGATGATATCAAATATATATTTCAAATTTGGACGTAACTCGACTTATGGCCAAAACGCGACCTATTTAGCACGTAAAGTCTCTGGAAAGCTTTTTTGTGGTATGTAGGCCTACCGTTTATCTCAGCAGAGAAAATGACAACCAACGGGCACTTAAATTTGAGCTATCTGCAGTTGATAGCAAAATCACACGAATCCGACAAACACCAAAATGACATAAAACAGATAGAGCAATGTAAAAGCTTTATTTCAAAGTTTGTTTCAGCGTCATACGGTAGTCGGTTCTTGAGATATTTCAATTTTAATATTACCCATGTAAATCAATGCAGGAGCTCTACAGACACCGGCACCAGAATCGAGCAAATTACGGCATGTCTCGACACATTTTCTTTTAGTATAAAAATCGGCACTAGGCCGAATGCAAAGCTAAAAAAGAAATGTTAAAATGACGAAGCTGACCAAAATTGCTATCTTCAGAAGATAGCAAGCAAAAAAATAAATAATAATAACATTAAAAAAACAAAAACAAAAAAACATTGCCTAGCACGCGTTGTAGATGATGATTCAGTACGGCGCGAAATGGCAAAACTGCATTGAACGGGGTTGCACAGAGAAAAATCGGCATTGGGCCGACTGCAGAGCTATAAAGAAATGTAAAAATGACGAAGACCAAAATTTAAAACGGCACTTATAAAGCAGAGATTATCATCTGCCTATTTCTTTATTTTTACCTTCTCTCCCCCCCCTCCCCCTGTTTTTTTTAATAGCGCGGCATATAGGCCGAATGCCGATTTGTTAATTCGGGCAGAGTAACCGTGCGCGTTTTAGGATTTTTTCGCTATATCTACTGAAGATAGCATCATAGAATCTCATCCCGATTCATTGCATCTTTCTACTCTAGAAGTAATGTTTTACATTATTTTCTCTAAATTTTACTTCATCATGTAGCGGCGAGTTTTTTCTTTCTAATACATCAGTCCCGATCAGAAAGTTTAAAGCGATATTACAGACTCATCACTTTCCGCATCTGCCTGTTTCTCTATTTTCACCTCTTCCCCCCTCCCCCCTTTTTTTTTTTTTTTAAATAGCGCGGCATATAGGCCGAATGCCGATTTCTTTTATTCGCGCAGCAGTAATCGTGCGCGTTTTAGGGTATTTTTTCGTTATATCTACTGAAGATAGGCCTAGCATTTAGAATCTCATAAATTATAGTCCCAAATTACATGAATTAACGCCTTTAACGGTAAAGGTTTATCACGCCTGTAGTCCCAAACTTTGCATAAAAATTCTATAAAATCGATACAATATTAACAATTTTAGTGTTGAAAATCGTGTTTTACTAGAACTTGTGAATGTGATCTCTACAAATTTGAAAAGAAAATGCGAAAATTTGAGTGATGTTTACGATTATGTGCGCATGAACAAACGAGGTGAGAACGCGGTTAGCAGTCGGAGGTAAACACGGGAAGATGTGGCCTTTTTAATATATAGGCCTAGCACTAATTTTCTCAAAAATTAGTCGGACCTAAAATGTGTAGTCATTTTTAGAAATGTTATGCAGAATTTTGCTCTAGTTAAGATGATATCAAATATATATTTCAAATTTGGACGTAACTCGACTTATGGCCAAAACGCGACCTATTTAGCACGTAAAGTCTCTGGAAAGCTTTTTTGTGGTATGTAGGCCTACCGTTTATGTCAGCAGAGAAAAACGACAACCAACGGGCACTTAAATTTGAGCTATCTGCAGTTGATAGCAAAATCACACGAATCCGACAAACACCAAAATGACATAAAACAGATAGAGCAATGTAAAAGCTTTATTTCAAAGTTTGTTTCAGCGTCATACGGTATTCGGTTCTTGAGATATTTCAATTTTAATATTACCCATGTAAATCAATGCAGGAGCTCTATAGACACCGGCACCAGAATCGAGCAAATTACGGCATGTCTCGACACATTTTCTTTTAGTATAAAAATCGGCACTAGGCCGAATGCAAAGCTAAAAAAGAAATGTTAAAATGACGAAGCTGACCAAAATTGCTATCTTCAGAAGATAGCAAGCAAAAAAAAAAATAATAATAATATTAAAAAAACAAAAAACAAAAAAAACATTGCCTAGCACGTGTTGTAGATGATGATTCAGTACGGCGCGAAATGGCAAAACTGCATTGAACGGGTTGCACAGAGAAAAATCGGCATTGGGCCGACTGCAGAGCTATAAAGAAATGTAAAAATGACGAAGACCAAAATTTAAAACGGCACTTATAAAGCAGAGATTATCATCTGCCTATTTCTTTATTTTTACCTTCCCCCCCCACCCTGTTTTTTTTTTAATAGCGCGGCATATAGGCCGAATGCCGATTTGTTAATTCGGGCAGAGTAACCGTGCGCGTTTTAGGATTTTTTCGCTATATCTACTGAAGATAGCATTTAGAATCTCATCCCGATTCATTGCATCTTTCTACTCTAGAAGTAATGTTTTACATTATTTTCTCTAAATTTTACTTCATCATGTAGCGGCGAGTTTTTTCTTTCTAATACATCAGTCCCGATCAGAAAGTTTAAAGCGATATTACAGACTCATCACTTTCCGCATCTGCCTGTTTCTCTATTTTCACCTCTTCCCCCCCCCTTTTTTTTTAAATAGCGCGGCATATAGGCCGAATGCCGATTTCTTTTATTCGCGCAGAGTAATCGTGCGCGTTTTAGGATTTTTTTTTCGTTATATCTACTGAAGATAGGCCTAGCATTTAGAATCTCATAAATTATAGTCCCAAATTACATGAATTAACGCCTTTAACGGTAAAGGTTTATCACGCCTGTAGTCCCAAACTTTGCATACAAATTCTATAAAATCGATACAATATTAACAATTTTAGTGTTGAAAATCGTGTTTTACTAGAACTTGTGAATGTGATCTCTACAAATTTGAAAAGAAAATGCGAAAATTTGAGTGATGTTTACGATTATGTGCGCATGAACAAACGAGGTGAGAACGCGGTTAGCAGTCGGAGGTAAACACGGAAAGATGTGGCCTTTTTAATATATAGGCCTAGCACTAATTTTCTCAAAAATTAGTCGGACCTAAAAGGTGTAGTCATTTTTAGAAATGTTATGCAGAATTTTGCTCTAGTTAAGATGATATCAAATATATATTTCAAATTTGGACGTAACTCGACTTATGGCCAAAACGCGACCTATTTAGCACGTAAAGTCTCTGGAAAGCTTTTTTGTGGTATGTACCCTTTATCTCAGCAGAGAAAAACGACAACCAACGGGCACTTAAATTTGAGCTATCTGCAGTTGATAGCAAAATCACACGAATCCGACAAACACCAAAATGACATAAAACAGATAGAGCAATGTAAAAGCTTTATTTCAAAGTTTGTTTCAGCGTCATACGGTATTCGGTTCTTGAGATATTTCAATTTTAATATTACCCATGTAAATCAATGCAGGAGCTCTACAGACACCGGCACCAGAATCGAGCAAATTACGGCATGTCTCGACACATTTTCTTTTAGTATAAAAATCGGCACTAGGCTGAATGCAAAGCTAAAAAAGAAATGTTAAAATGTCGAAGCTGACCAAAATTGCTATCTTCAGAAGATAGCAAGAAAAAAAAAAAAAATAATAACATTAAAAAAAAAACAGAAACAAAAAAAACATTGCCTAGGACGCGTTGTAGATGATGATTCAGTGGGCGCGAAATGGCAAAACTGCATTGAACGGGGTTGCACGCTCAGAGACAAATCGGCATTGGGCCGACTGCAGAGCTATAAAGAAATGTAAAAATGACGAAGACCAAAATTTAAAACGGCACTTATAAAGCAGAGATTATCATCTACCTGTTTCTCTATTTTTATCTTCTTTCCCCCCCTTTTTTTTAATAGCGCGGCATAGACCCGAATGCAGATTTGTTAATTCTGGCAGAGTAACCGTGCGCGTTTTAGGATTTTTTCGCTATATCTACTGAAGATAGCATTTAGAATCTCATCCCGATTCATTGCATCTTTCTACTCTAGAAGTAATGTTTTACATTATTTTCTCTAAATTTTACTTCATCATGTAGCGGCGAGTTTTTTCTTTCTAATACATCAGTCCCGATCAGAAAGTTTAAAGCGATATTACAGACTCATCACTTTCCGCATCTGCCTGTTTCTCTATTTTCACCTCTTCCCCCCTCCCCTTTGTTTTTTTAAATAGCGCGGCATATAGGCCGAATGCCGGTTTCTTTTATTCGCGCAGAGTAACCGTGCGCGTTTTAGGATTTTTTTCGTTATATCTACTGAAGATAGGCCTAGCATTTAGAATCTCATAAATTATAGTCCCAAATTAACGCCCTTAACGGTAACGGTTTATCACGCCTGTAGTCCCAAACTTTGCATAAAAATTCTATAAAATCGATACAATATTAACAATTTTAGTGTTGAAAATCATGTTTTACTAGAACTTGTGAATGTGATCTCGTGTTTTACTAGAACTTGTGAATGTGATCTCTACAAATTTGAAAAGAAAATGCGAAAATTTGAGTGATGTTTACGATTATGTGCGCATGAACAAACGAGGTGAGAACGCGGTTAGCAGTCGGATGTAAACACGGGAAGATGTGGCCTTTTTATATAGCCTAGCACTAATTTTCTCAAAAATTAGTCGGACCTAAAATGTGTAGTCATTTTTAGAAATGTTATGCAGAATTTTGCTCTAGTTAAGATGATATCAAATATATATTTCAAATTTGGACGTAACTCGACTGATGGGCAAAACGCGACCTATTTAGCACGTAAAGTCTCTGGAAAGCTTTTTCTGTGGTAGGCCTATGTAGGCATTATAGCATTATGTAGCCAGAGGTTTCCAGTGGTATAAAAATCGCAACTTTTTTGAGAAAAATGGATAATTAAACACTTGATGGGTGTAGGCCTATAGGCAGTAGAAACGGTCGGTGCCCAAGACATCATGCAGTGCCAAAAATCGTTTGACCCCCCTGTCCCGACCTGCTTTCCCCCTTCGACCTGCCAAAAAATGCTTGCTTCCCACTTTTTTGGCTAGCCAAAAAATCTTTGTCCCCCATATATAGGCCTAGGCCTAATTCATGCCCCCTCAATCCACCAGGATTTTCAAAGCATCAGGATCAGGACCCCTAGTCAGGACCCGATACGCATGTAACGCGTATAGGTGCGCAAAATTGCACGAAAAAAGGTTTTGCTCCACAAAAAGGAGGTTAAAATAGGGTACCTGCAGGGAATATGGGACCATTAAGGACGTTTAGCTTATTTGCATAAAAACTAAAGAAGATATGCCCACAAGAGATTGTTATGATGAACAACCTGTCCTTTAAGATTAATAAAACAGGCAATGTTACCTTGTTTTTATGTTTGTTTGGACGCTATGACGTCAAAATGACGTCATCGTCAAGTGTCCCATATTACCTGCATGTGCAGGTAATATGGGACACTGTGTTATCTCTATGGTGAAAATCAAAAGTTCAGAAAATCACTCTTTTGTTCTAAAAACATTTTTGTTACATGATTTTGAATGTTAAATGCAAATTTCTACAAGAAAATTCAATTTTCTAAATAGTTTTGCTTTTCGCATTGACAATGCACACAATTTCCTATGTGTCCCATATTACCTGCACCCATTCAGTTGAAAATCAGAGAAAATAATCATTTATAAAAGGAAAGTGCCACTTGTCAGTGAAATTTTACTTGCTGATAAGCTTAACCCATCACCTAAAGATCATAAAAAATGACAAATGCCCCCTCAGTACCAGAGTTTTTGGATACACAATCATAAAATGTGACGTCATTGATTTTATATCAGGCCAAAAAAACGACATAATTTTTTGGGCCTTGATTTCCAGGAGTTTGATACACAGACTCCAAAACTGCATTTCTAGAAGCACAATTGATGTCTCTAAACACTTAACAAATCAACTTAAAGTGTTTACCTTCTCTAAGCTACTTTTTGTTAAAATGAAAACAGGTGTCCCATATTACCTGCTGTCCCATATTACCTGCAGCTACCCTATTTTTAAACATGAGCAACTTATTTTTTCCAAAGCAGTAGGCCTACTTTAGTATTTTTGAACACTCCCTAAAAGGAAAAAATAATTATTGCACTGCCCGTTATAATCAGTCAACTTTCCTTTTACTTCATTGTGATGAGATGTTGAGCCAGCCCCCCCCCCCCCAAAAAAAAGAAGGTGGTCATTTTTGGGCAAGCCGAGGGGAGGGGAGGAGCAATATTTGGCACACATCCATGTGCCGTATTTTAAATAAAACGCTCCAAAAAGCACTACATAAACGGTTGTAGGTCGGTAATACCGTAATCATAATAAGGGGCTGTGCAATAATTATTATAAAAAACAAAGAAACATCGTGAGATCGTTTATCAACTACGGTAATTCATAAAACTCCGCATTCCAGAAAAATACAGCAATATATTTTTTTTCATTATAATTATATAAACATATCTATTACCGGGTAGTCTACTATTAAAGGAGGATTTCGTGATCCTAGCATCCTCTTTTTATGACATTTTTTCAGTAGATATCCACGAAAAAAGCTTATTCCTAAACAGTACGACGGCAACTTCATCTACTTCCGGTTTATTTTACCGTACGTGACCTTTGAATGACGTCATATTTTTTAAATTTAAAGGGCCCGTATTTTCGTGCCGAAGCGCGCACCAAAACATTGGCTATTTTACCATGAAAGAATTTGATTTATTCAAATTCACATATTTTTTTAAAGAGATAAACATATGATTAGAAGTTCCATTATACTGAAACAAATCAAATGTTTTCACTTGATGGAGAAAAAAAGGTTTAATCTCCGTAAAAATTTGAAAATTCTGACTACGCATTCACCGACGCATTTACAAAATCCTTCAAAACACCTTTTTTCTGAGCTCGCCGCCGTTGATATTTTCCCATGTGTTAGACGCTTCCTAAATGAAATTTGTATCCCTAACCTTATACAAATTGGTTGTTTTATACGGCAAATTCACACCCCAAGTTTGTTGTTTTTTCTGAGCTGTGCGTAATGCGTACACGCACAATCAGCCATGATCAATAATATTACCTTCAATTATTAAAAACAATTAAATATATTGCCTTTCTTTTATGAATTTGAATTCGTTAACATAAAATGCTTGTAATTATATATTTTTCAAATCAATGACGATAATCGGCGTATTTTCTAATTCGAAATCAAAGTTGGAATTAATAATCTTTATGATTGACGGGAAATTCCCGGCCTGGTTGGTCATTGAGCTCGCCAGGCCCAGAGCTGCCCAGGACACGGCCACGGGTGTTGTCTTACTGTGCTGGCGGCGGTCGCTGCTGGTCTGGTTCTTTACCTGGCCCGTATAACATGTATAAGCTTAGGCCTATTTGATATTAAGATATTGAGATCCAAAGCTAAAGCTCGGACACGATCTGGGCTGATGCCTCTCTGCACAGTCTGACTGTGGCATGTGAATGATCATCACTCGATAAGCTTACTGAAAATTCATGAACTGAAACTGGATGTGATAATTTAAATTTTCTTTTAAAGTGTATTGGGCACTTGGGCAGATCTATTATGATTTATGGGCTGGCAAACTAGGAGTTTGTCAAAATCTAGGCCTATAAGCCCTATAAGGCCACACTGAACAATTTATGCATCCAACATGTCCAACTCCACGGACGCACAATGATTGTTTAGTGCGGCCTTAGGCCTAGACATGCTAGATTTACAAACTCCCTATTATTTTGCTGGAAGTAAACCATTGATGATCGAGAGCGTATATGACTTCTGCGGTGTAGCCGGTGTTAACAAAGTGCACGCTTTGTATGTTCACATCAATTTACTATACATTGATTCACTTCCAAGTTCGGTAGTGGCATCAATAATTTTAAGCGATTATGCGTGACCGTAAGTGTGCCGACAAACCGCCTTTGTACGTGTGTATGCTGTGCGCGATTAACTTTATGTACACAATTAACTTTTATAGTGCATGATTCAATATTGCGATCAGTAAAATATGCACATGCTCACTGAAAATGACAAGGGGGCCTAAGCGGACCCCACGACGTTAGACGCTGCGCCGAATTGATTGTATATTGCGAGCACCGCACCAGTATTAAATTCCATGCATCGGGCCCGTAAATTGACATAATTCATTCATAATAAATTGACACAATGCTTGACAGAAGCAGTCAAGTTAATCGATAATCGTTTCAAACCCTGGCGGTGGTTAGTACACTTTAGGTTAGCTTGAAATTCCAATGGACAAGGAACTCACTGCTTATTGTCTCATTGTATTAAACCCATACGAAACTTGGGGAGCTGATCCTGGCCCCGGGGTACTCAGTACAAATGACCATACGGGGACGTGCATAAACATGGGTAGCATTTTCAGCCTTCTGGTATATCAATGGCCCCTTTTTCAAAGCCTATTTTGGTATATGAATGGGTCCTTTTTCAAAATTTTCTCTATTTTTTCGGAAAACAGCCCAATTTTTCCGTAATCTAGCCAAAATTTTGAAAATGTGGACCTTTTTTTTTTTTTTTTACTTGAGGGCAGCAGATTTTGAAAAAGTGGCTTTTTCCCCAAAATTTGGATCTTTTTGACCTTCCCATTTTTTTCGCTCATAACACGAGCAAATGGGACATTTTGGCATGGGGCGGCTGCCCTCCTGGTTACTGGTCTGCATAGGAAACAGTACTGTATTTACAGTATTACTGTAAGATTATTTGCATCTCAACAGAAAGGAAGTATTATTAGCAGGGGAACAAGCCATTTTTGAGTATACAACTATATACACATACTGTGGGGTAGGCCTATACCGTATTTGTTCCATTAATTGCCCATGCACCCACCTACAAGCCTGGAAATAAGCAGGTCTGGACCAGGAGCCACACAGTTGGAAAAAGCGGCTCCTGGACCTGTGATTATCCCCGGGTGATTACCTAGTGAACCAGGGTCCTATTTCATAAAACTGCTGCCACTGCTGCACCTTTGTAAAGTGGAACCTCTTCAACACGGAATCTATGGGGCACAGGTTTTGGGGTTTGTATTATCAGGATTTTTGTTATCATCAAGTACTTTTAACGCACATACTAAACCAACGCCAGTGACTTCAAAATGTGTTAAGGATCTCACTAATTCCCGGGTATTCTCGTGCCCGTACGTCCTTGGCCTACCCGAGTCAAAATTCCAGTAACAGGTGAAGCACCCCCCAAAAAACAAGTTCCAAGTTATAGACCCTAAATTACTTGTTATAGGTTGGAAACTGCAGAAATACTGCTACATTGTACTAAAAAAAATGCTAGCAATGCATACTAATTCAATGTGTCCCTGTGTGTTCAATAGAAGCAAAAGTAATTTTAATTACTTTTAAAAATGTACAGACTTTATCCAGCTTTCATGCATGAGAGGCTTTGCTTGAAAAAAGATGAGAACCAAAGATAGTCAAAAAAGCTGATCAGCTGAAAAATCTCCTGCCTGCAGCTTTTAGCAGCATTTCTCCAATTTCCAACCTTAACAAGTAAGTTTGGGGTCTATAACTTCCTTTTTTTTTTAATTTTTTGTTTTTTGTGTTAAGTGTGTCGAAACTAGAGGAGGGTCATGATGAGAAACAGATATTTTGATGAGAAATGGCCAAAATGAAAAGAATTTAAATTTTCTTTTTTTTTTGATAAGAAAAAACTGCTATTTGTGGTGAGATAAATTTTCTCATCGTAGTGTCTATTATTATTGTCTCATTGAAACTGGGGACACTACAGTTGATAATCCCCAGTAAATTTAGCTCACCACAAACATTATTTGTTTCTCATCCAAAATTTTTTTTTTAATTTTCGCTGTTTATCATCAAAATGTCTGTTTTCTCATCCAAAACTTCATAGTGCCTGGCCAGTACTCCACATAGGAACTGACATGCTTCACTTTGATGTGACAGAACAGAATTGACATGGACAAAAATCTCAACCTTGACCTATTCCTAAGGAACTTCAACACGCTGAACCAAAATGGGATAGCTTCTTTAACCCTAACTAAGTATTTTTTACACCATTATGTTATCAAAAACACACAATACATAACTTCAAATCATAAGCACATTTTGGGAATCATTTTTTATTGCCTAAAGGTTCACATACAAGAACCTGCTTCACAAACTAGCTACATTATCACTTTTGGATGTTATGATAAGGCTACGAAAAGAAAACCCTGTTCTATGGGCCTGATCGACCCAAATTTTACACAGTTTGGGAAACAAATTTTCCTGTACAAAGGAATGCCGACCCAAATTTTGAAAATATCAGGAACAATTTTTTGTTTGTATTTCCCCGAATTGCAGAATATTACAGATTTTGGTGATTTATGGGGTCATTTTGCAAATAAAAGAGACCTGACTGACCGACCCTACTTGAAAGTTCAGCCCGCCCGTATAACAAGGTGTTGTTTTTTGTCGCCTAACCTGAATCCCTTGAACTAATTTTTCTTTTCAAATCACAGTATTCAAAATCTTGTCATTATAAATATGGTAAACAAAGTAGTAGATCTATAGCATTCATTGGGGACATTCATGTGTACCATGCACAAATTTTGATTGTAACCGCCAAATTTTGACACATTTTTTAATATCACTTTAGTTGCAAGCTCCAGTTGAAAATGTATGACTCCCCTTCCAAACTGACAGCCCCTAATTATATTGACATCAGTAAGGCCGTATAAAATTAATGTTTTGGTTCTCGTCCAGAGGATTTTCATGAATTGATGAGGGAGGGAGGTGTTTTTTTTTTTTTTTTTTTTTTCAATGTAAAATTAGCATTGTCAGTAGTTTTCGGTCTTCTCCAACAGTGCTCGAGGAAACGATGAGGCCCTTTTCTTTTTTTTCAAATGTGAGATTCTGAGGATAAACCCCTAGAGTACCACAAAAAGACTTGGAAGTGATGCTTGTTCTCTAATAAACTTATTTATATGTATGAAGATTTCATAAATCATTCCAAAGTCTTAAAAAATTGAAAAATCTAAAAAAAAAAAAAAATCTGACAAATCCCAGAAATTGAGGAGGGAGGCGACGAGAACCAAATTATTAATTTTACACGGCCTTAAATGTTGATTTAACAATGCAACCAAACTGTCTTTGTTGCAAAAACTAATGTAGCCCCTTTATGACGATCTGATTAGAAGTTACATCATTCCACAGACCAGGATCTGTGATCATTCCAATTTTATTCAAAATACTCACACAAAACATTGAAAAGGAAAACAGATAAAGCCAGACAGGATGGTTAAGGAGGTGACCAGGCTCAAACATGATTCATTGGTTTTAAAACAATTTTAAGACAAAGGGGTCAAATTGCATGTACATTTGTGTTTGTTTTTTACATGCAAGTTCCATGCATGTTTCAGAATCTTTTTATTCCGAGTAATAATTTTTACTTTCTAATGGCTCTATATCCAGGAACACTCCAAATTTTTTTATTTTTTTTTTTAATCCACCCGCCCGCACCTCCTCTTTCAAAGCTGTGAAGGAAAAACAAACAATTATCTTTTTGGCCTTAAAATTAATGGCGAGTGAAAAATGGGCGAGCTAGAGCGAGAGAAAATGGCGAGTTAGATAAGTTACCCCCTGCAGAGATTAAAGAGTGACCCCTGCTTAGAATACGGCAAGTCTCACCGGTGAGTTAAGATTTTTACTGCAAGTCATGCCTGCGAGTTAAGATTTTCATGCCAAGTCCAGCAGACAAGTTACGGCAAGTCCAATCGGCGAATTAAAATTTACGGCAAGTCCCATCAGCAAGTTATTAGTTATGGCAAGTCTTATCAGCGGGTTAAGATTTTTACAGCAAGTCCCATTGGCGAGTTAAGATTGCAATCTGATAAAGAGTAAAGTGGATTTTTTCTTTCAATCATGAACCTCAACTGGTGAACAGGACTTGAATCACTTGATAGTGTTGTCATAACTCGCCGGTGGGACTTGATGGTGTTGTCGTAACTCACCGATGGGACTTGATAGCTTTGTCGTCCGCCTTTAGCTTACTTTGTGTAGGGTAATTGACAAAAAACCTAATCTCTGTGGGGGTGGTACCTCGCCTTTTCTTTAACTCACCTTTCTTAAAACTCGCCAAACTTGCATAGTTACCACTGTGTCCAGTATTAATTTTTTGACTTAATTGCAGTCCACAAACACATTATCATAATTTTAAATTACGAGTTTCACTGTTGTAAAATATCAAATTAACAGTAGGTGATGGCTAGGCTACCAGCTAGTCCACTAAGCCTATAGATAGGTAGGCCTACATGTAGGCCCTACCAGCCATTTTGACAAGATGTCTGTTTCTGTCAATAATTTTCCCCTCAAAGTTTAATTCGCTTGAACTTAGTTGAATTGCTGACATGATATATGGCACAGGTGATTGCTATGGAGCATCATCATCACTGTATCATGATCTCAATCTGTCTCTTGCTTTATTAGCTTGTTGCTGCAGGTGGTTCCGCCAGTAGAAGTTCAAAATTCATCTGTAAAGAAATAAACCAAAATATCAATTAAAAATGACAGGGAAAAAAAAAAAAAAATCTTGGGGCCTGACTTAATAGCTTGGGCCCCGACAATAAATTAGGGCCTGCGCTCAAAATCAGAGCACTAAAAACTAAAATACTACCTCGGGCTTCAAGTGAAGTTACTATCATGTGGGCCCCAAGTTACTAAGGCTGTGCCCCAAGTTACCAAGATGGGCCCCGAGTTACCAAGTTAAGGATAGTTTGTCGGGCCCCAAGATTATTCGGGGGCTCTGTAATAATCTGGGATTGCAGTTGTGAAAAGGAATGATGGCAATAAATTTGAATTCTTTTACGATTCTCAATTGATTTATCCAGTACCGTATTCATTCCAATAAGCACCCAGGGTGCTTAACGAAGTCATTTTGGGTGGGTGCTTATTTTTTACCTGGTTTACCTAATTTTTTGTGAGGGGCGATTATTAGAGATGAATTTACGTATGTTATAAAAGGGTCCTGAGACGTTCTTGTAGCTTTTCTGATGTAGAAAATGTATTGCAAGTTTACACCGGATGTGTAGTCCTCCAGCTATTTCACTATCAACATCTATCTGTCACTTCAACATTAATGGTACCCTTTAGCAAATTGAATATACCCTGGGTGAGCGCTTATTGGAATATGGTACATTAGTTAAAATTCACATAGTACATGTAGTTGATTTGCAGAGCTACAATCCAGCTGTAAGTAGGTAGCTGCAAAAACTATGACTAATTCTGGACCATTGTTTGAGGTATCAATCATTCTGGACAATTTTATTGAGGTATACATTTATTCGCATTTTAAGCCATATGACCTAATCCTTTTATCACCCAATAAAGCAGTTACTCATTGTACATACCAGCGTTTTGTACTGTTGAGTTCATCAATATACATTCTGATTTGGAAGCCACACAACTAACATCTCCTGAAAGCAGTTGCTGAGCCTACAACTGTACAATTCACTTTAAGTTGACATCACTGCTATCACCTAGTTGAGGAAATTCAAGAAATAATATCTTAAAATGGAGAAACATTTTACAAGAACAAACATGTTTTTCTCGTAAAGCTTTATGAGGCCTAAAATCTATATAAAATTTATAATTTCAATTATATCAAGAGTTTAGGCTTAGCAAATAAAATTCTCCATTTCAATGTTCCGTAAAAGTTACGGAACATTAAAATCAAGGATTTTATCAAGATTTTAGGCTTCATAAAGCTTTGCATAAAAGCTACGCAACATTAAAATCAATTTAAAATTCTCAATTTCAATTTTGACGAGATTTTAGGTTCTGGTAAAGTTTATAAGGCCTAAAATCTTGATAAAATACTTGATTTCAATGTTCTGTAAAAGCTACGGCACATTGAAATGAAGGGTTTTATCAGGATTTTAGGCATCGTAAAGCTTTGCATAAAAGCTACGGAACATTAAAATCAAGTAAAATTCTCAATTTCAATTTGATTGAATTTTAGGTTTAGTAAAAGCTTTTAGGCCTAAAATCTTGATAAAATTCTCAATTTTAATGTTCCGTAAAAGCTACGACACATTGAAATGAAGGATTTTATTGAGATTTTAGGCCTCGTAAAGATTTGCATACAAGCTACGGAACATTGAAATCAATTCAATTCTCAATATTAATTTTACTGAGATTTTAGGCCTTGTCAAGCTTTACCATGCCTAAAATCCTGATTAAAATTCTTTTGATTTCAATGTTCCGTAAAAGCTACGCACATTAAAATCAATGATTTTTCAAGATTTTAGGCATCATAAAGCTTTATGTAAAAGCTACGGGTAATTGAAATTAATTATAATTCTCAATTTCAATTTTATCGAGATTTTAGGCCTAGTAAAGCTTTACAAGGCCTAAAATCTCAATAAAATTCTCAATTTCAATGTTCCGTAAAAGATATGGCACATTGAAATGAAGGATTTTATCAAGATTTCAGGCATCGTAAAGCTTTGCATAAAAGCTATGGAACATTAAAATCAATTAAAATTCTCAATTTCAATTTTATGGAGACTTTACGATGCCTAAAATCCTGATTAAAATTCTTGATTTCAATGTTCCGTAAAAGCTACGGCACATTAAAATCAATGATTTTTTCAAGATTTTAGGCATCATAAAGCTTTGCGTATAAGCTACGGGTAATTGAAATTAATTATAATTCTCAATTTCAATTTTATCGAGATTTTAGGCCTAGTAAAGCTTTATAAGGCCTAAAATCTCAATAAAATTCTCAATTTCAATGTTCCGTAAAAGATATGGCACATTGAAATGAAGGATTTTATCAAGATTTCAGGCATCGTAAAGCTTTGCATAAAAGCTATGGAACATTAAAATCAATTAAAATTCTCAATTTCAATTTTATGGAGACTTTACGATGCCTAAAATCCTGATTAAAATTCGTGATTTCAATGTTCCGTAAAAGCTACGCACATTGAAATCAATGATTTTTGCAAGATTTTAGGCATCGTAAAGCTTTATGCGTAAAAGCTACGGGTAATTGAAATCAATTATAATTCTCAATTTCAATTTTATCAAGATTTTAGGCCTAGTAAAGCTTTATAAGGCCTAAAATCTCAATAAATTCTCAATTTCAATGTTCCATAAAAGCTACGGCACATTGAAATGAAGGATTTTATCAAGATTTCAGGCATCGTAAAGCTTTGCATAAAAGCTATGGAAAATTAAAATCAATTAAAATTCTCAATTTCAATTTTATCGAGATTTACGATGCCTAAAATCCTGATTAAAATTCTTGATTTCAATGTTCCGTAAAAGCTACAGCACATTGAAATCAATGATTTTTTCAAGATTTTGGGCATCGTAAAGCTTAGCATAAAAGCTACGGGTAATTGCAATATTTCTCAATTTTATCAAGATTTTAGGTTTAGTAAAGCTTTATAAGGCCTAAAATCTCAATAAATTTCAATTTCAATGATCCGTAAAAGCTACGGCACATTGAAATGAAGGATTTTGTCGAGATTCCAGGCATCGTAAAGCTTTGCATAAAAGCTATGGAACATTAAAATCAATTTAATTCTCAATTTCAATTTTATCAAGATTTTGGGCCTTAAAAGCTTTAGTATACGCGGCCTAACATCTTGATAAAATTCTTGATTTCAATGTTCTGTAACCAAAAGCTACGGCACATTGAAATCAAGGGTTTTATCAAGATTTTAGGCATCGTAAAGCTTCAAGCGTAAATTAAAATTGATTGGGCAGCTGATTGGGGGGGGGGGGGGTAGGGACAATATATTACTTTGATCATTGTTTGATGTGTGAGGTATACTATTTTGCAGCAAACCTTTGACGAGCGCGACTGCCGTGATGTTGCA